>NC_137008.1:11906266-12033395 GCF_032717465.1 Coenobita brevimanus | reverse complement strand
CCATGACTTACTTCTAAATTGACAGGATAGGTTTGTGAATGCCACAGTGAAGTACCAGAATTGTCCCGACTGTGAGAGTTAACGGTGACATTATGCACACAGCCAGGTTCCTGGCACACAGTCTCAGGTGAATACAATAATCTCGTGGTACCTGGAATTTGTTATACAGTACTATAATCCTGTGTGTGTTCTTACCTAATTGTTCTTACCTTATTGTATCTTTGCAAAAATGAGTCAAGCTCCTACTGTCCCGTGTCTTAAACCATTTTAATCGCATATATCCTTGAATTTATGAATTGTTTTGGCACACACTATTTCATCCGGTAGTGCATTCCACTGATTTATCTATCTATCTATCTATTGCCAGACGCCTCAATCCCGTTTGGGGTGGCCACAAACAAATCGCCTCCAAGTCGCCCTGTCCCCCGCCATTTCACTGCCCTGCTCCCAACGCAAACACTCTCTCTCATATACCTCTCCACCCCATCCCTCCATCTCATCCTCGTTCTTAGTTTGCCCGTGCCCCACCAAGTGTGGGTAAATATCAAACAACAACAACAACCTTGGCCTCCCCCTCCCTCTTCCCCCCTACACCTCACTCACATACACTCTCTTCGTCAGTCTTTCACCCTCCATCCTCTCCACATGGCCAAACCACCTCAGTGTGTTCCTCATAACGCTTCCTATCACATCCACATCAACACCACAATGCTCCTTTATATCCTCATTCGTCAGCCTGTCTCTTCATGTGACTCCACAGGCTCCTCTTGAATAACTCATTTCCACTGCTCTCACTCTTGACTTGTGTCCTTCCAACAACGTCCAAGCTTCACTCCCGTACGTTAGAGTTGGTATCACAATACTGTCATATAGTAACTTTTTCACTTCCATGCTCACTTCCCTGTTTCTTATCACTGCTTTCAAAGAACCAGCAACCTTTCTTCCCTGCTGTACCCTTTCAAGCACTTCACCCTCCAAACCTCCATCCTTACTCATCACACTACCCAAGTACTTAAACGTACTCACATTTTCCAATTCCTCACCATCCAACCTCGCTGTACATTCACTGACTTCACCTCTCTCAAAGATCATCACTTTATTCTTCCCTACATTCACCTTTAGATTCCGTTTCTTACACACTCTCCCAAACTCATCCACCAAGCCTTGCAGCTCCCCTTCGTCTTCACTCAACAACACAGTATCATCTGCAAACAACAGCACAGGGAGATTCCAAAAACTATCCTCTCTCACCAGGGCCACTCCAACATCCACTACCCTACCTTGTACCTCTTTTATTACCCCATCCATGTACAGATTGAACAACCATGGAGACATGACACATCCCTGTTTCAACCCAACTTTCAAAGAGAAAAATTCACTTAGTTCACCATCCACACGCACTGCAGCCTTCGCACCATCGTACATACTCTTCACAGCATTCAACAACTTCCCATCTACTCCATATATTCTTAACACTTTCCACAATCCGTGTCTGTCCACCCTGTCATATGCTTTCTCCAAATCCATGAAAGCTGCATACAACGTCTTTCCCTTCTCTAGAAACTTTTCCACTAAAGATCTAAGAATGAATATCTGATCTACACAACCTCTTCCCTTCCTAAAGCCTCCCTGTTCATCTCCAACTAATTTCTCTGTTCTTTCTCTACCTCTGTCAATAAGTATCCTACCATACACTTTTCCTATTATACTAAGAAGACAAATGCCCCTATGATTACAACACACTTCTTTTTCCCTTTTTCCTTTGTACAAGTGAATAATTATACCTGACTTCCAATCCTCCGGGACTCTACCTTCCTCCCAGGCCAATCTGCACATCTTCCACATCCATTCTACTACTATCTCTCCCCCATGCTTCAGCATTTCACCACACACTCCATCAATTCCTGGGGCTTTCCCCGTTTTAACTTTCTTCATTGCTTCCACAACTTCTATCCTACTGATTTCTTCTGTCTTCTCACCTCCCTCCTTCTCCCAGCCATTTCCCAGCCACTTATACTCGCATTACTTCCATCCTCTACGTTCAACAATTCCTTAAAGTGTTCTCTCCATCTACTCACTTTTTCTCCCTTCTCCACTAGTAATCTACCTTTTTTATCTTTCACTCCCCTGCTAACTTCACTTCCACCCTGTCTTACTCTTTTCACCTCTCTCCAGAACATCTTCTTACAGTCCCTCCACTTTACACTCAAATTCCTTCCAAATTCCTCATCCACTCTCTTCTTACTCTCTCTTACTAATCTTTTCATCTCTCTCCTTCTTTCTACATATAACTCTCTCTTCCGCCTCTCAGCTTCTTCTACGCTCCTATTTCTCATCCATTCATTGTATGCTTTCTTCTTTTGTGCCACAGCCTGTTTCACCTCTTCAGTCCACCACGCTGTTCCTTGCACCCCCCCTCCGTCTTCTCTTCATTCCACACACCACATCACATGCTGCACATATTTCTTCCGTAAATATCCTACACACACCTTCCACGTCTCCCATCTGCTCCAATTCATATTTGCCCAATCGTTCCTCCACTTCTCTCTTATACTCTGACTTTCTCTCATCCTCTTGTAACCTTTCCACTCTCCTTACAACTACTCATTCCTCTCGTCTTTCCCTTCTTCTATTCCTCCATCTTACTGGAATTTTAATTCTGGCCACCACCATGTAGGGGTCAGAAAGTCCACTCCCCCAACCTCTATAAACTCTTGCATCCATTACACATCTTCGCATCCTTTCATCCACACACAGATAATCAATCATTGCCTTCCTTTCATTCAGTTCACCACCCACCCTTTTCATCACTCGCCATGTATACCTGTGGATCATTTTATGCCTGAAGAGGGTATTGGCTATCACCAACCCCCTCCCAGCACAAATGTCCACTAACGCACTCCCATTCTCATGTATCTCAGCAGGCACACCCCACTCACCAACTATTCCATCCACCTTCACATTCCCAACTTTACCATTCATATCACCAATCAAAAACACTCCCTCATTCCTTCCAAACTTTTCCATGCACACTTCTACATTTGTCCAGAACTCTTCTTTCACTCTTCTAACACGATCTTGCGTTGGCGCATACACACACACAATCGCCCACATTTCTATTCCAACTTTCAACTTTACCCACACAATCCTTGACCCAAATGATCCATACTGTCTTATGCTCCTCTTCCATCTTTTACTCACAACTATACATACTCCTTCCTTTGCCCTCTCATTCTCACCTACTCCTGCACAAATACCCCATCCATACTCCCATTCTCTCACACTTTCTCCTCTCCATTTTGTTTCAGTTATTCCACATACATCCACTTTCGCACCCTCAAGCACCTGGACAGTCTCTCTCTCTTTCACCTCATCATTCGCTCCCCTTACATTCCAGGCTTCAATTACCATGTCCTTTGTCCGGTCCTTGGTCGTCATCGTTTGATCAGTCCTTGATCAATTGCCCTATTTGGGAAACTAAATGTCCTTACGTCTTTATCGCCTCTCTTTTTATGCAGTTTCTTGCAGTGTCCTCTTGCTGATGCATCCCCATAGGTTATGTCATCATTTATATCTACTTTCTCCTTCCCTGATATGCATTTCTATAGCGTAATCATGTCTCCTCCTTTCCTTCTCTCCTGTAATGTAGGTAGATTCAGTTTTATTAGTATTTCTTCATAGTTCAGATCCCTTAAGCTTGGTATCCATCTTGTAGCTGCCCTTTGAACTTTTTCAATCTTATCCATGTGTTTTTTTAGATGAAGACTCCAGACTACTGACGCATACGCCAGGGTTGGTCTGATGAATGATGTTATTATCTTTCTTAGCATGTCTTCATTTATGTATGTGAATGCTATTCTCATATTTGCAAGCAGTGTATACATGTTCCGTACCTCTTCACTGATGTGGTCAGCTGGAGATTATCTGTTGTTGATAATCACACCTAGGTCTTTCTCTTTTTCTGATGTGTGTAAGGTTTTGCTTCCTAACTTATAATCCCAATCAGGTCTTTTTCCACTTTTACCAAACTTGATTATATGACACTTGTCCACATTGAATTCCATTTACCATGAATTGCTCCACTCATGAAGTTTATTTAATTCTTCTTGTAGCTCTTTACGTGAGTCTGTGTTAGTAATTCTCCTTTGTATTTTTGCATCATCAGCAAACATATTTAGATAGCTTTCATTTCCAGTGTTACTGTCTATATCATTTATATACACTAAAAACATGATTGGTGCCAGCACTGAGCCCTGTGGAACTCCGCTAGTCACTTCTCTCCATGATGAGTAATTTCCCCTTAGTACTGTTCTCATTTCCCTTTTCTTAAGAAAATCTTGCATCCAACAATACAGTTTGCCTTGGATTCCTCCTTGAATGTACAGTTTCCATAACAGTCTTTGGTGCGGTACTCTGCCAAATGCTTTCTTGAAATCTAAATACAGTAGATACTGTCCACCCATCTTTCTCTGTTCTTTAATGTTTCTGTTACTCTGTCATAGTAGCTCAACAAATTGATAACACATGATTTTCCCATTCTGAAACCAAACTGTCTTTCTGTTATCATATTGTGTTCTTCTAGATGATTTACCCAAACTTTTCTTATCAGCTTTTCCAAAACCTTGCTCACAACACTGGTTAGTGATACTTGTCGGTAGTTGAATGGATTTTGTCTATTCCCTTTCTTGAATAAGGGAACAATGTTTGCTTTTTTCCAAATATCAGGTAGTTTAACTTGTCCCAAGGATTCCTTGAAAATTAAAAATAATGGTTTACTTAACTCCTTTGCACATTCATGTAGCACCCAACATGAAATTTCATCAGGACCATTTGCTTTTCCTTTGTCTAATTAACTTAGCTCCTGTATTTCTTTTTCTGATATTTGTATATCTGGTAGTATGTGTGGGCATGCATGTTCCACAATGATTGGAAATTCTTATTTAGTGCTTCACAAATATCCTTCTCTTGTGTGTAGGTGATCCCCTCATCCATAATGGATTATATTTTATCTTTTACTTTAGTTTTGCTTCGGATGTGGCTGCAAAATAGCTTCGGTTGATCACTATTTTTATTCTCGATGTCCTCCTCAAACTGTTTTGGGGCTTCCCTCCTTATTCATGTATAATCGTTTCTTGCCTGTTTATAGTTGTTATATGCCCTTTTCACTATTGTGTCTTCTGTATCTATTCCACAACAAATCCCTTTTTTCTTTTGATTTCTTACATTCTGTATTGAACCATTTCTTTATTTTCTTTTCTGCCTCTTTGTGCTGTGGGATGTACTTCTGGACTCCTATTTCATAAAGTTCACAGAATTTTCTATATATAACATTTAAATCTTGTCCTCTAAGCTCTTTTTCCCAATCTATTTCTAAGAAGTATTTCTTTAGGTAATGAGAGTTGCTCTTTTTGTAGTTAAGGCTCTTTTTGTGACTTTCATTAGTATTAACTATATGAAATCCTTAAGTTGTAACTTAATACTGCATGGTCACTTTTGCCGAATTGAGGGTGCTACGTTATATTGTCAATATCATTTTCTTCCCTAGTAAATATAAGATCTAGTACTGATGGTATGTCAAGTCCTCTTTTTCTGGTGCTCTCTTTTACAGGCTGTGTTAGGAAAATGTTCTGCACAAGGTCCAGGAGCTTTAGTTCCCAACAGCTTTCCTGGCGTTTTATATCTAGAGTATTCCAGTTTATATTTGCATTGAAATCACCAGTTAGTATAATTCTTTCAGGTCTCCTCCATTCTATGTAGTTATGCTCTTAAACTTTGAATTGCTTTCTCTGCCAGGGCTTCATATTCTCCTTTTTCCCAAATGTTTGATCTGGGTGGCATGTATAAATTTGCCACAATTACTTTCCCTTCAAGTGTACTAATATCTACTGTGATCAACCTGTGATGGTACAACTAGTTCTATTTCCTTGACTTGCAGATTTTTCTTTGTTAATATTATAATTCCTTCTCCATTTTTTAAGTTCCTGTCTCTTCTCCATATATTGTATTCCTCTAGGTTTAGTGTATCGTTTGATATCCTTGGTGCTAATTTTGTTTCAGTTAGGCAAACAGTATGTGGTTCCTTTTCTTTGATATAATCGTTCATCTCTAGTAATTTAGATACTATTCCATCTACATTTAAGTACATCAGCTTGATCATCTTGTTTACCTACTTGTCATGACTTGGGCCTACTACCTTTTTCCTTTTTATTCCCTCCTGTTTGTGTACCACTTTCAAATTTGCAGTCCAATTACTTTGTTAAAAAATTGTGCTCTTCTCCTCCTCTGATCTTCCCTCATTCTTTGTTTGTGCCTCCTCCCTCATATCCTTTAGTAATCCTAGTTCCTCTTGAATTAAGCATCTCTTTATCCATACATTTTTGAAGTCCTCTTTTTCCATAAGTTTGTTTGCATTTCTCAGTATTTCCTCCACAGTGTTTACACTCTGGAAGGTTACTTTCAAGGGCCTTGATTTGTTTTTCTCATATTTCCCTAGCCTTTTGTGTTCCTCTGTGTCTTTACTACAGATTTCCTCTGACACTTCCTTCAATATATGTGTGTGTGTGTGTGTGTGTGTGTGTGTGTGTGTGTGTGTGTGTGTGTGTGTGTGTGTGTGTGCAGGCAAAGCTGTATGAAAGGATTTTAATGAAACTTGGCAGCATTAACTGAAATTGGCTCCTAGATGGCCCATATTTAATTTCATTTCGGTTGATATTTTCTGGTGGTGTTTTTGTGACTAATAATGCTCTCCATTGGTGTTACAATACGCTCACGTGGAAGAGACAACGGGGTATCTCCATGGATTTTCGTAAGTCTTTGCAGAGAGAGAGAAAGAGAGAGAGAAAGAGAGAGAGAGAGAGAGAGAGAGAGAGAGATTGGGGGTTGTACGTCTACACTCTGATATCTAATACTTCAGTGATGCTACGAACAGCCAATTCTATGCCAAAAATAGGGGTGGTGGCGGTGGTGGTGGCAGCTGTGATGATGATTGTGATGGTGGTGGTGGCAGCTGTGATGATGACTGTGATGGTAGTGTGGTGGCTGTGATGATGATGGTGGTGGTAGATGTTATGGTAGGGGTGGTAACTGTGGTGGTGGTTGTGTGATAGTGATGGTAGCTGTGATGGTGATGGCAGCTGGAGGTAGCTGTGATGGTTATGATTGCTGTGGTGGAGGTAGCTGTGATGGTAATGGTAGCTGTGGTGATGATGGAGGTGGCTGTGATGGTGGTGGTAGCTGGGCAGAGTTGAAGGTGGTAGCTGTGATGATGTAAGTGGTGATAGCTGTGGTGGTGGTGGTTATGGTAACTGTATGGTAATGGTGGTGATGGCCGTGTGATGATGATGGTGGTTGTGGCTGTGTGGTGATGATGGTGGTGGTAGCTCTGTGGTGATGATGATGGTGGTACATATCGTGGTGATGGTGGTGGGGGTAACTCCTTTCGGTAAGTGCTTTGCAGCCTTATTGGGCCGGGAAGCATGGCCCTCAGACGTCTCTAATTTAACTGCTGAGAGGCTGGAAAGGGCCCTGAGGCTCTTGTATAATACTAGATATAGATATATTCCGACCACAAGAGAGTTAACAAGGGATAGCAATAATAAGTTCGTCTAGAAATAATATTAAATTTTCATGTAGTAATAACAAGACCGATTTAACTGTGGTGATTGTCTAGGTCTGAATTATGGTAGGTCTGAACAAGAGAGAGTTTCCTTTTTCAGGGAAGAAAAGTAAGAGCTGTGATGATCTGAAAATAAAATAATAGTTAATTATCTATGAAGCCGCGGATTGGGAGGCCCTCAGGCAGTACTTCTTTTATTTTCAATGGAATGATTATTGCTTCCATGGCCGGGAGCCATATGAGTGTACCTTGCGCATTACGGAGGTTATTCTCTTGGGCATGGATGCATACATTCCTTTCTCATATCCTTTGACTAACGCAAGAAATTCTTGGTTTAATCACGCTTATTCTAATGCCGTCCGCAACAAGGAGAGGGCCTACAAAAGGTACCGGAGCCAACCCACCCCTGAATCACATCATCTTTACGTTTCTGCCCGGAATCGTGCTAAGTCTGTTCTTCGTGCTACTAAAAATAATTTCATCTATACTAAATGCTCTCAACTTTCCAACTTGAATTCTTCCCACTCCTTCTGGCACCTTGCCAAAAACCTTTCTAACAACTTTACCTCATCATCCTTCCTTCCTCTTTTCTACTCTGATGGTTTTGCAGCTATTTCTTCTACTGATAAAACAGATCTCTTCGCACAGACTTTCTCCTCCAATTCCACCTTAGACGATTCCGGTGCTGTTCCTCCATCACTTCCCCCCTCTGACTTCCTCATGGCGACATTAAAATTTCTTCAGCTGATGTGTTTTCTGCCATCACTGGCCTCAATACTAACAAAGCATGTGGGCCTGATGGGGTCCCTCCTGTTGTTCTCAAGAACTGTGCTTCTGTGCTTACACCCTGCCTAGGCAAACTCTTTTCCCTTTGTCTGTCAACTTGTACCTTTCTTCTTGCTGGAAGTTCGCTCTCATTCAGCCAGTCCCAAAGAAGGGTGACCACTCCCAAGCCTCCAACTATCGTCCAATTGCTTTAACGTCCTGTATTTCAAAAGTTTTCAAGTCAATTCTCAATAGAAAAATTTTAAGGCATCTTTCCTATCACAACCTTCTTTCTGATCGTCAGTGCGGGTTCCGTCAGGGACGCTCCGCTGGCGATCTTCTCACCTACCTTTCAGACTCCTGGTCATCCTCCTTTCGGGACTTTGGCGAAAGCTTTGCCATTGCACTTGACATCTCAAAGGTTTTCGATCGAGTCTGGCATAAATCTTTAATTTCCAAACTGCCCTCTTACGGTTTCTATCCTTCTATCTGTGCCTTCATCTCTAGCTTCCTTTCTGGTCGCTCTACTGTATTGTATAGCTGCTGTTGTGGACAGCAATCGTTCTTCTCCTAGGTCTATCAACAGTGGTGTTCCTCAGGGCTCTGTCCTAGCACCAACTCTCTTCCTTTTATTCATCAATGACCTTCTAAGCTGTACATCCAACCCTATCCACTCATAAGCTGATGACTCCTCCCGTCACCTTTCCATTTGGTTCCCGCAACGCCCATCTCAACAGTTACTTCAACAAACAAGGGATGAGGCTATGGCACACCTAATGTCTGACTTGGCTCGTATCTCTGACTTGGGTAAAAATAATCTGGTTGTTTTTAATGCATCTAAGACTCAGTTCTTACACCTATCAACCAGACAAAATCTTCCACAGGTATACCCGCTAACGTTTAATAATATTCAGCTTAATCCTGCATCCTCCTTGAACATGCTTGGGGTTTCATTTACTCGGGACTTATCCTGGAAAGATCATATTACATCTCTTGTAAAATCTGCTTCCAAGAGATTGGGTGTGCTAAGCTGACTCCATTCTTTCTTTACCCCTGCACAATTCTTGACTCTATAGAGGGGTTTTATCTGCCCCTGTGTGGAGTACAACTGTCATGTGTGGGGAGGCTCCCCACATACAGCTCTTCTCAATAGGGTGGAGTCAAAGGCTTTTTGTCTCATTAACTCTCCTCCTCTTACTGACTCCCTTCAACCTCTGTCTCTTTGCCGCACTGTTGCATCTTTATCTCTTTTCTATCGCTACTTTAATGGTCACTGCTCCTCTGAACTGTCTGCATGCACTTCTCCACCTCTACGATGGGCGCATAGCACCTGTCTAGCATCAAACTCTCATCCCTTTTCTGTCCAACTGTCTATTGCAAGAGTTAACCGTTACTCCCAGTCTTTCATTTATCCAACAGGTCAACTCTGGAACTGTCTCCCACTGTCTGTATTTCCTGCTGCCTATGATCTCCAGTCTTTCAAACGCAGTGTGTCCAAGCATCTCGAAATGATCGGATCTTGAATTTGGCTCTCTATTTTTTTTTTCTCTCTTGGAGGGAACTGTTATTGCGGGCTAATGGCCTTTGGTTCCTTCTTCCTCGCATAACAAAAAATATAAAAAAAAGAAGTGTGTGGTCGTTGTGGTAGGTATAGGGCAGCGTTTCTTAATTTGGGGTGCTAGCATCCCAGGGGGTGCTGAAGTCAATTTTGGGGGGTGCTGGAAAATGCAACATATATTGGTTTTGATTAGTATTGGCATCGTTCATATTTTATTTTTGGAGACTGTATCAAATGAATTGTCAAGGAGTACTTGTCACGAATTCGCGTGATTGTGTAATGTATTTATACAAATTCGTGACATTGTACTTTGATGGGAAACCACAAACTTTAGTGGAAAACCCACTGTGTATCACTCAGTTTAACCGTCCCTATATGCACTTTCATGGGGATAGTTTTTCAGAACATTCATCGCTGCTTGAAAAGTGACTGTTCTTATGCATGACATCAGTGCTCCACTGAGTGATTTTATTGCATATGTATATCGTTCGCCCTGCCTCCGTTGACCATTGAAGTTAGGTCACGCCCACTTCTGGTGAACATGGCCATTTCTCACTCCCATACTTGGCTTGGTTACATCAGTCAGCTTCGGACTGCCTCAGGAGAAGGTACTTGTTCTGCCCAGTGTTGAGAGCGGCATCTCCGTTGTACAGCTATTCCCCACACCTCCCCACTGAGTCAGTGATCGGCGTAGTGGGCTTAGCAGCGAGCAGCACCTGCCTTAGGAACAGACAGACACCCCATCTTGTGTAGCTTCAGCTCCGTTCCCTCTACTGACCAGTATTTCCATTCGTTTTCCTAGGTTTAAGTCTAGGTTTTGAATGAGTGAGTGAGTGTATTTCCTTTGATATTTGAATTCACTAGTCCCCCTGCGACAGTGAATTCCCCTCTTGAATTAATTTTTGAGATTCATGTAATGTAAATATATTTCACTGTAATTAATAAATTTACAGTTCTTTTCTTGAGTTTAATGTAAATGTAGAATCGTGTTTGATTTCTCCACTTTGAGCTTACCTTACTGTGCTACTCCCAGTTCGCAGAAACTTCTTAATCACTACTGGTATTTAAGCCAGTTCTTTCATATTTAAAATTAAAGCTGTTGTGCCAGCCAGGAGTTAAGCACCAGCAAGGACCTGTCCATTATTAGGATTAGTTGATGATTGTCAGGGGGTAAAGAAAACTTTCTCAGAGGCCAACAGTACTAATGATACAGCATTCGTGAGTAGATAGACTCTGCTGTGTACTGTTGGGAAAGATGATAAAATTCTCGTCATTAGAGAATTGGCGAAGTAAGCCAGCATAAAGTAAAACTTACTACTTAATTTCACAAGTCAATTAATCTTGTGTCAACAGATTATATACATATCAGCTTTTATTCCTAAATTCACATCCCTCCGTGACAGTACTTCATGTTACTTTACTTTAACCTTGTAGTTGTGTAGTAACTGTAGCAGTAGAGCAACTGTAGTCCCAGTAACCAGATGTAAGGCGGTGCTGGACTGTGAGGCCTTACTGCAGGGGGTGCTGAGGTCGGAAAAGGTTAAGAAACACTGCTATAGGGGATGATACGAATGTGAAAATTATGGTTCATGCTGAGTTTGGGATATGTTGTGAATTTAGTGTTGGGTGCATATTGATTAATCAGAGGAGGTACAGACTGGTAAAAATTCCCGTATTTCATTACCTCTTTTACTTTTGACCTTGTTATGTTGGCAAATCTTCCTCTGCCGAGAGAAACTAGGTATCTTCCTCTCCCGAGAGAAGCTAGGTATCTTCCTCTGCCCCTGTACGTTGCTATTTGTTAGGAAACGACAGAGAAGAAGGTGACCAGCATCCCCTAAGAGTGAAATAGCCACAGTGAAATGATGGGCATACTTATGTCTCCGACTCTACAGGATACTATACAGCTTAAGGTAACAGATGGCTCTTTTCACACAACCTAAGATGATTTTATAACATCTCTTTATTAGCAATTTACTTTGCTTCTCACTGTCTTTCGCAATTGTGATGGAAGTAATGTACACATTGAAGATGATGAAAAAAAGGAATACAAAGATACACTGAGATACAATACTCTTCATAAGTGACTAAAAAAGAAGTGCAACGCAGTTTTCTGTGCCAAGATGAAGACGGCTAAGAGAGGATTCTGCAGGTATACTACTCTATCCCAAACAATCACACCTTCGGCTCATAGTCTAGAAACTATCCGGCTGATATTATTGGAAGGTAATGTGTGTGTGTGTGTGTGTGTGTGTGTGTTTAATACAATTATAGCCCTTGACTGATGGCCTGTGTGCTCTTTATGACACCGTAGTTAACTTTATCACTCCCTTAATTGTCATCATCTCATTGCTTATGTTACTCTTTTACTTACTTCTCTTCTGCCCATAACCATTCTCCGGTCTACTCTCCACACCTGACTTTTCACAAAACTCACAGGTTCGTTCATTTTCCTTTAACATTTCTCGCATCCGTTCGATTTGGGACTCTCAGTTCCTGGAATATTCTGCGTATCCCTCAAATCAATGAGTAACAGTTCCGCCCCGGAGTGCATCTGAAATGAAGTCTCCATCACCATGACGGTAAGGATTTCCAGTAAATTCCTGTCTCGTTTAAGCATTGCCAGTTTCCAAATGGTCAAAAGGAATTTTCATTTTTGCCACATCATTTCATTGTTCCTGTCATCCATAACAAAATCTGAATAATCTTCAGTTGCAGGCAAATGTAAACTACAGCTTTTAAGGACTATGGGCACATTTAATTGCGCATTTCATATGGATTGCACAAAATAACTCCCACTATTCGATGATGATTTAATTTGCCTTACTAGCAATAGGCTATTCCATTCACTTTTGAAAGAGATTATTGATTTAATTTTAGCCTTAATGAACCCATTCATTAAAAAGGATCTCTCCTAAGGCAAATAAAATCAACTGTAGGTATCATCAACAAAGTGAGACATACGTTATCGGAGGGAAGATAATGAAAGCATGTACATTTTTCTCTCCGACAAGGAGAATATGTTTTCACCCCTGTTTGTTTGTTTATTCTCTCTGACAAGGATAGTATGTTTTCACCCCTGTCTGTTTGTTTGTTTATTTGTATGTCTGTTAGCAGGATCAAAAACTAAAAGAGATTTGGACCAAATTTGGTGGGTAGGTAGCCCATGTCCAAGGGAATAGTCGATTAACTTTTGGGCCCGATCCGGATCGTATTACAGATTCTGGATCTGGAATTACGTTGCCCTTGTCGGAGAGATGCTCTACACTGAGTGTCCCTCAAGTTTTTGATATAATGAGATTAACTCGTACTATTGATTTATCTAATAGTTAAGGAAATAATACATGTAATCACAAACCTCTCCAGTTCAAAACAGTCTATGCTATGGTGCATTAGACCTTCTAGTGGTGGCAGAAAAAAAACAACAACAATGAGTGTAACATAAGCTCCAAACAGTTGATCTAAGGGACGAACATTTTACTTTGCCTTGTGACCCTGCCCTTTGACAAGTTGCCCTCAAAATTGAATTACTTCACGCATGCCTGACACTTTACACTACCAATAACATTCGTCTAAACTGGATCATAACTACACGAGTTAGCCTTTGATGTTTGACTACTGGTTCACATACTCATTTCTGTCCATACCAGACTAACCTGCAGTCATTCCGGTAAATTTGGTCGAAATCGAATCAGAACAGCTTGAGCTATGGAGTCGAACATATGACCTTGCCTTATGACCTTGACCATTTACTTATTATTCAAATGTATCAGTATTTTCATCCTTGCTTTACCCCGAACCATTTCACAATTTGATATAAATTTCATCGAGAGAGCATAAGCTGACCTGGCCATGTGACTTTGGCTTTTGACTCTCAGTGGTCTTGGCATTTAAATGATTGCCTTCAAGTCGTTCTTTTATTCTCGCCATGCCTGAATCCAGAAGAAGGAAACAATTGGTGTGATTGCTTTGGTTCATGAAGGGATGAACAACGGGGAAACAGCCTGAAAAACTGGACCATTATTATTGGCCATAGGATGAGTCAAGAGATCCATCAAAGGACATTTTTGTACAATATCGAAAAGTGTCTGGCAGCATGCCAAATTTAACAAAAGCAGTAGTGTAGGTCAAGGGTAAAATGACCAGGGTCTAAAGGTCAGATATATACAATCAAGTTGTGATAATTTCGTTTCGTTCTCATTCAGTAAATATTAATTCTATTTGTTGGCTGCTGAAATGAACTGGCTGAACCTTTTACCTTTCCTGATTCGACAGTTTCTTTTGCAGCAGCTGTGTGTGTTTCTATATTGCTGGTGCTGGACTGTCTGGAGGTGGTGTCTTGTTGAAAAGGGTCAGGCACTTTTGCGTGGCCATAGCTTTATTGACCTAGTTGTGCTGTTTGGCATTGTCACTTAATGATAGGGACGTTGTGTGTTAACAAAGATTGTCGAATAGAACTGAGTAACTCTCATATTAAGACATTCTCTAAGAGGGAGGACATTATTTTCAGAGCGTAAGTAGGGTTTGGTATTGGTACTGTTGCTGCCAGTGATGATGCATAGAGCATTGTTCTGTATGGTCTTCAAGGTGTTGGAGTAGTAAGGAAGAGGTACTATGAGGTGTCCTATGCTGCCTGGAATACAGTTCTCAGCAACACATAATGACTCCATAGCCACCATATCCACACAGCTGACTAACCTTTACCTCACCCTTACGACTGAAATCACCGTTTTGGGTGATTTTAATGTCCATAACGTAAAATGGTTATCGCATTCTGCCAGGATTGACAACAATGATCTAGAATGAGAGCTGTTTGCAGTATCATTTAATCTCATGCAATTGGTAAAACAACCAACCAGAATACCAGATAATCCTGACCATAACGCCTATCTCTTGGACCTTTTCCTGACAAATAATCCAGATCAATAAAGGTTAGAATTACTGTCACCACTTGGATCCTCCAACCGCAATCTCATCAAAGCCTCATTAATCAGTTGCCCCAAACTTCCCCGTTCTAAACCAGTCAGAGTGACCAGATGGCACTTTGATAGGGCAGACTGGGATGGATAGAGAAATTATCTTGTTGATATTCCATGGCAGTCTTTCTTCTCCAAATGACATCAGTTCTACCCAGTCCCCACATAAATTACTTAATACAAGCTGGTATGGAATTGTCCATATCCAGTCAACAGTTCACTAAAAGATCGGACTCCCCAAAATGGTTTGACAGAGAAACCATCGAAAAGTCCTTAGCATGTAACTTCTTTAAAATTAAAAAACATCTGAATCACTTAGGCAATTTAAAACTGCTAGAAATCATGCAAAAGCAGTAATTAATCTCGTTAAATCAAACTTTCTTCCCAACCAAGCATCCAGACTATTAAATAATCCCAATGACAGTAGAATTCTTTCAATAATAATTTTAACAAGCCATCATCCATTCCCCCACTAAAATCTTCTGATGGTAACTATAAATGGCCCGCGTGGTAAAACGAACATCCTTGCCAGCATGTTTTTCAGAAATTCTACCTTTGAGAAAGTCAGCCAGAACACCTCTGTACTAGAACATGACTCTCCAAAAATTGGTCCACTTAAGATACAAACTAGATACGTAACATCCATTCTAGACAATTTACCAACCAACAAAACTCCAGGTCCAGAAGGAAATCTTCCATCTATTTTGAAACAGTGTTCCCCAGAACTTACCACTGTTCTAGTTAAATTATTCAGACTATGCATTCGTATTTCTTATGTCCCTAATTCTTGGAGAGAAGCCATTATCCACCTAATTCCAAAGAAAGGAAGTTCCTTTGACCCTTCTGATTACAGACCAATTGCTATCACATCTCTTGGTAATGTATTTGAGATTGTAAAACCCTTAAGGGCATACCTTCCCCATTGTCGGATTTTGTTTTTGTAAAACATGTGGTACCTTGTCTTCCTTTGAAGATGCTTGCCAGGCCGTCCAGGTATGTGAAGTGTTTGCCTAGGCCTATTGTGTGAAGTAAGTGTGCTCCCTCTAGTTTTCCCATTGTGGGATTTATTTGCGTTTTTAGTCCATCAGACTCATCGTATATTGTGCACGTCAAACTCATTTAGGACCTAGCGTATGCTGTACAGGTATAACTACTATAGGAGTGTGACAATCCTTTTTTGGAAATATATGTGCATGACTGTTTCTTTGTTATGTATCTTATGTTATTATATATTATATATATTATTTACATTATATACTATATATATACTATATATATACTACATATACTATACTTTATATTATACTTTATGTACTATATTATTTTATTTGGTTTTTCCTTATGCTTATTTCTTTTATTTGCAGATTATAAGTAATATTATATAAAGACTAAGATAAAAGTGGAACAAAAGACTAAAGTGAATATAAAGAAAAAATGGAAGGGAAAGGACAAATGAAAGGAAAGGGAAAAGGAAAAGGAAAAGGAAAAGGAAAGACACTGCTGTCAGACACAGAACTAGAGACTTGTGAACACCAGTGCATTATCAAATGTGATTGACCTTCGTGAGAACAGCGATGAGGAAGATGTGCTAGAGGTAGGAGAAGAGTATGACAGCGACAATGACAAAGAGTATTTTCCTACTGTTCCTGAAGATTCGAGTGAGAGTGAAGCAGAGGAGGGGGGGCTTACCAGACTGAGGCGGAAGGTATGGACTTCCACACCCTGTAAAAAACGCCGGCCCATGCCACCTGCCATTGACCTACCTGGGCCTTCCACGCAAGCAGGACCATCGACTGCCATTCCTGCTAAGAGACCACGCCGTCGTTCATCTGTGCCTTCCGCCGACGGTGATACCACTGATATAGATGAGCCTGCTGCTATTCCAGAAGCAGGAGACCCAGACAAAGATGTTGTTAGGCGAAGGCGACGGCAAAGGACTGTACCACCTGTGGTGAATTTCAACACCTCCACAGTGTCCTGCAAGTGCAACTTCCAGTGGAGCTGTCGTCCACACTCAACCAGCCGGAAAACCTCTACATGCAACATCCTCAAAATCAACCCAGGCCCCACAGCTGAAGCAAGGGTGGCAGACACACCTGACAAGGCCTTTCTTTTGCTGTTTTCAGACAACATACTCGACGAAATTGTTAGGTGGACTAATGTCAGGATTGAACTAGAGGCAGCACATTATGCCAAAATATCAGCGGTGCATAATCCTGTGGAGAGACAGGAACTTTTGTCCTACTTGGGAATCCTTATATTTAGTGGCTGCCAGAGAGACAACCATTTGTCAGTCGAGGAGATGTGGTCATCAGAACTTGGGTCACAAGTGTACCGTAGTGCGATGGGTCAGCTAAGATTTGAATTCCTGAATAGGTGCCTGCGCTTTTATGATCCAGCGACAAGGCAGGTGAGAAGGGCTGCAGACAAGTTTGCACCCATCGGAACCATCTTCGACATATTCAATGAAAATTGCCGAAGCCTATACTCACCACGGGAATATCTGACAGTCGATGAACAACTGTTGGGTTTCAGGGGCAGTTGTCCCTTTAGGATGTACATTCCCAGCAAACCAAATAAGTATGGATTGAAACTGGTAACCATTTGTGACAACACTTCAAAATATATGCTGACTGCAATCCCATACCTAGGGAAGGAAGATACCCGGCCTGTCGGTAACATGTCACTTGGCCACTACTACACCAAGCTTCTCACTGAGCCCTATCACCATACAAACAGGAATGTCACAACTGATAATTGGTTCACGTCGGTGCCCCTAGTGAAGGACCTATTTGACAACTGTGGGATGACACTTGTCGGGACTATTAGAGCAAATAAGAAGGAAGTGCCAGCCGAAATGAAAGAAATACAGTCCCGTGAACTAGGGTCTAGTGCATTCCTCTTCTCAGACAACCTTACTCTGGTGTCTTACATCCCTGCAACATCACAAAAAAAGAAGAATGTGTTGCTGCTATCATCCATGCACTCATCACCATCACTAGGGAAGACTGGGAAACCAGAGATTGTTGAATTTTATAATTCTACAAAGGGTGGTGTCGACTCTTTCGACCAAATGTGTGCCCTATATTCATGTGGGAGAAGTGCACACCGATGGCCCTTGTGCATATTCTATGGTATGGTGAATACAGCTGTCATCAACGCATGGGTTATTCACTGTGCGAACACATCTGCATCTGGTGGCAAGCCTCTCATCAGAAGAAAGTTCATGCAAGAAATTGCAGTGGCATTCACAAAACCTTGGGCACAACAAAGGCTAAACACTCCAACCCTATCCATCTCCCTAAGGAATGTCATCAGTAACTTCTGCAAAGTAGTGCCACCCCGCAGTCACAAGACGGCAATTGCAGAAAGCCGCTTTGCAGTATCTTACTGTAGGCAGTGCCCAGCCAAGAAACACCGCAAGACCCGCTTCCACTGCATCAAGTGTGACGTCCCAGTGTGTCTCAGCCACAGCTATAACCTGTGTACCAAATGTGAGGGGATGTAGGTCAGTAAAAAAAAAAAAAACATATTGTCTTATATTATCGTCATATTATAGTCATATAAAGTATCAGTCCTCATCATTTGGGTCTTAAAATCATAGTTTAGTGTCAAACGAAATTTACAAAGTCATTAGGGTGTTTATACATGGAACCATAAAGTCATGAAAATTTGTACAGTGAAAAGGTCATTTTTTTTTTTTTTTTAATTCTACCACTTTTCAGGGTGTCTTCCCACAGTGATCCTCAAGAGCCAGAAGTGTGAGCCACTTACAGGATACGGCCACGGGACCTGAGAAGCAGCATATATAATCTCTAATCTTAAATCCTCATACGGGCCGAGTAATTAATTTTTTATTCAGTTACGTCAAAAAAAAGGCAATTTTGGTTATGTTCCTTTAGTCACCCATAAAACATTTTTATTTTTCAATAATTACTAAAGTAAGTATATCACAGGAAAATAGAAGAGTTGTTCTTTCTTTTCATGGCCAGAAACCCAATAAAAATTGATTACAACCATGTGTTTTGATTTTTCAAAAAAGGAGTTGGTGACACTCAACGTGTGTCATACAAGACAGGTTCAATAACGTATGCCTTTAAGGGTTAAGCTTATTGTTAAATATTTTGAATCCAACAGCTTAAGTAGTGATAGACTGTATGGTTTTCGCAATGAAAGCTTCACTCTTGATGTACCCAGTCTTCTGACTCATACCATCCATTAATCAATTGACTAACAGGGAGAAACTCATGCAGTAGCCCTTGATAATTCTAAAGGTTTTGACACAGTATGGCACCGTTCCCTGCTATCCAAACTCCCTTGCTATGGCCTATCATCTTTTGTTCCTCTGATTTCTTCATATATTAGCAACAGAAAGATAAGAATAAAAGTAGCTGATTTATATTTCAGTTTCTACCCGATTAATGCTGGCATGCCACAAGGATCAGTTCTGCCTCCAACCCTATCCCTAAATCTTTTTAAAGATCTTTTGTCTGTCACTCATAATTCCATCCACCCATATGCAGATGACTCAGCACTTAACAGTTTATTCACACTTAAACACCCATTTACAAAGTTTAGTATCTCTAAATCACAACTCTGTACAGCAAGTTCCATAAATCAGGACGTATCTAAGATCATGGAGTGGGGACAAAATAATCTTGTATCATTAAACGATAGGAAAACTAAACATGTACAGTTTACTAATAGCCGGATATTGCCTGATTCCTGTATTACCTTCAGGACTACTAATATTCCTATTTCTAAAAGTATTGAAATTCTCGGTGTTCCACTCAATAATGACCTCAGATGGACCTCTCATGGTAGATCACTTGCTAAAACTGTTTTAAAGAAACTTGGATTATTGTACAGAGTCCGAAAATTCTTCACTGAGGAGCAGGTAGCTGTAATTTACAAGAGTGATGTGCGCTGTCAGCTGGAATATTGCTCATCCTTGTAGACTGGATGTGGAGAGGTTGCACTAAAACAACTGGACAACATTCAGAACAAAGCAATTGGAATTATTGACAAACCCACTAATAAAAATGAACTACCTCCACTACAGGGAAGGAGGAATGTTGCCCCCCTTGGTTCATTTTACAGTTACTTTTATGGCAAATGGTCAGACGAAGTTGCATCCATTGTGCTACCTCTCCACGCCTTCCCCCGTACTACAAAGGCATCTGGTGGTGCTCATGATTGGACTGTCACACTGCAATATTGGATAACTTTTACCTATTATAATTCTTTGTTCCCCGAGCTGCATCTCTTAGGAACTCGATTCTCCAGAGTGGTTTCCCCTCAGTCTCCAACCTATGGCTGCTCAGGTCCGTTACAGGATTTTTATGAATGGAGGACACCTGTAATCTGGTGCATGGGTTATTTATATTCTTTTGTTATTCTCTTTCTCTGTTCTGTTATTTAATATATATATATATATATATATATATATATATATATATATATATATATATATATATATATATATATATATATATATATATAGTTGCTAGGAATCGTATAGTGTGAGCCGAGAGAATTACTGGACTTGACAACAGATTAACAAGCACATAAACAGACACAGCGATTTAAGTGTTAAATAGAATTAAGTACAGATTTATAGCACAGGGAGGCAGAGCCAGGATTCCTGGGGCTGGCTTGGTGAGTGAATGAGTGTCTTCTTCATTGTCTTCTCCATGGACTCTACCTTATCCCATGCTTAGGAGAGGAAAAAAGGGAGAGAGAAGTATGGCGATGTTAATGTTGATAATGGTGATGATGATGATTGTGGTAGTGTGGTGATTTTTGTTCAGTTTATGGGAGATACCTATCAAGAATATGATTAATGAAGGTTATATCTGTCCCTTCTATTTCAAAAATTCAGTTTTATCAATAATAAAACCGCGTGGACATAGCAAGAACGAAATATATGCGTCACAGGACTAAAGGTAGCATCTCTCAAGAGAAGAAAAGGGGTGATTGAGTCAAACGGCCTAAATTATAGGTCAGATTTACAATGTGTAAAAACGCATCTGCATCACCTATTATAGTCATTCAGAGGAATCATTTGCCTGTTTTATTCCTGTCAGTTTCAGAAGACACTATTCAGGTTGAAAGAGACACAACACCTAAGGCATCAGAGAAGGCTGTATCTATCCATGCACTTCATTTTTTTTTTTTTCATTTATAATAGTACTACCTACTACTACTACTACTACTACTACTACTACTAATAATAATAATAATAATAATAATAATAATAGTAACACAATAGTAATGATAGTTATTTAGTGGTAGGTGGTGGCGACCATCATCCATTCACCTGATGTAGTGCTGTCTACTTATTCCTTAGCCTTTATCGTTCGTTCTCTGTGCTTGCCCTCCTCTCTTCCTATTTCTCCCATCTTTCCTGTCACTTCTTATTTTTTTTCTTTCCCTTTCAGGTGGCTTTACATTGAATGACAAGCCAAATGGTTTTCTGTAAGCCAAGAAACAATTTACAACGTTGGGTGGTAACCATATAACCAAACCATACGTGCTCCCTACGTGTCAACAAGTGGGTTAGTGGAGGGTTAGTGCCCCTCCCCGTAAAATAAATAATTCAAAGTCAAATGGCCACCCCTTATGGGATTATGGGGTCTGGCAATAGATAGATAGATAGAGTAATAACTATTAATATTATGATAATAATAATAATAATAATAATAATTATTATTATTATTATTATTATTATTATTATATATTGCAAGACTCCTTAATCCCGTAAGAGATGGCCACAAACAAATCGCATCCATGTCGCCCTGTCCCCGCCATTTCATTGTCCTGCTCCCAGCTCACGCTCCCCTCTCTCATATACATCTCCACTCCATCTATCCATCTCATCCTTGGCCTCCCCCTCCCTTTCGCTCCCTCCACCTCACTCACATACACATTCCTTGTCAATCTCTCACTCTCCATCCTCTCCAGATGGCCAACTGCCTCTATGTGCCTCTCCTAACGCTTCCTATCCTATCCACATTCATACCACAAAGCTCCTTCACTTCCTTACTTGTCAGTCTGTCTCTCCATGTGACTCCACAGGCTCACATAAAAAAAACTCATTTCCACTGCTCTCGCTCTTGACTCTTGTCCCTCCATCAAGGTCCAAGCTTCACTTCCATATGTTAGAGTTGGCATCACAATAATGCCATGTAGTAGCTTTCTCACTTCCTTGCTCACTTCCCTGTTTTTTAACCCTGCTTTCAAGGAACCGACAACTTTTCTTCTCCGTTCTGCCCTTTGAAGCACTTCACCCTCTAAACTTCCATCCTTACTTACTACACTACCCAAGTACTTAAACGCACTCACACTTTCCATTTTCTTCTCATCCAGCCTCACTGTACATTCACTGACTTCACTTCTCTCGAAGACCATAACTTTACTCTTCCCTACATTTATCTTTAGATTCCGTTTCTTAAACACTTTCCCAAACTCATCCATCAAGCCTTGGGGCTCCCCTTCGTTTTCACTTAACAACACAGTATTAGCTGCAAACAACAGTACAGGACGTTTCCAAACACTGCCCTCTCATACTAGGGCCGCTCCAACATCTACTGTCCTACCTTGGATCTCTTTTATAACCCTATCCATATACAGATTTAACAGCCACAGAGACATGACACATCTCTGTTGCAATCCAACCTTAAAATAGAAAAATGCACTCAGTTCACTACCTGCACGCACTGCGGCCTTTCCACCTCATACATACTCTTCACGGCCTTCAACAACTTCCCATCTCCTTCATATAATCTTAATATTTTCCGCAATCCTTGTCTATCCACCCTGTCCGCATACAACTTCTTTCCCTTCTCGGATTGCCACCACCGGCAGGGTAGGGCTGGCATCACAGGGTCCTCCTGGTAGCCATGAAGCGACTGTGCCGGCAGCAACTGTTGCAATTTCCAGTCATCCTCGTCAGTGAAGAAGAGCAGGTGCTGCCTTGTTCTTCATCAGTATCCGTGGTCTCAGCACCAATCTGAATTCAGTTCATTTTTTCCTACAGTCCATATCCCCTCTGGCCCTATTCCTCACAGAACCACAAATCTCTCCCTCTACCGAAAGATCCCCATTTTGTTTTCCTGGTTACCATCACCTCACAAACTTCCTTAACAAGGGTGGCACCTGTTGTTATGTCAAATCTTAATATGCAATTGACACTGTTTTAAACTTCACTTCATCTAATTTTGATTACTCCCTGTATAAACTAAATTATCTAAATATTATCAACTATATCTGTGTAGTCTATTGCTCACCCAATGCTTCTTCAGAACCCAGTGTATTTGACTCCATATCCACACAGTTGAGTAACCTTAACCATTCCCTTAGCACCGAAATTACCATTTTGGGTGATTTTAACGTACATAATGTTGCATGGTTATTGCATTCTGCCAGGACTGACGATCCTGGTCGAGAGTGCGAGCTGTTTGCAGAATCGTTTAATCTCACGCAGCTGGTAAAGCAACCAACCAGAATACCAGATAATCCTGACCATGATGCCCATCTCTTGGGTCTATTCCAGACAAATAATCTAGATTAATACATGATAGAAGCACTGTCACCACTTGGATCCTCTGACCACAATCTCATCAAAGCCTCATTAGTTACCCCCACCAAACCTCCCCGTTCAGAACCTGGCAGGGTGACCCGATGGCACTGATAGGGCAAACTAGGATGGATTTAGAAATTATCTTGCTGACAGCCCATGGCAGTCATTCTTCTCTAGTGATGTCAGTTCTACCCAGTCCCACATTAATGACTTAACACTAGCTGGTATGGATTTATTCATACCAAGTCAACAGTTCACTAAATGATCGAATTCTCCAAAATCGTTTGATAGCAACTGTGCCAGAGCAACATCCCAAAAGTCATTAGCATATAACTCTTACTTAAAATCAAAATGATCTGAATCACTCTGCCGATTTAAAAATGCTAGAAACCATGCAAAGGCTGTAATAAATCTAGCTAAATCAAACTTTCTTCAAAACCAAGCATCAAAACTACCTGACAACTCTAATGACAATAGAATATTCTGGTCAACTCTCAATTCTTTCGATAATAACTTTAACAAGCCATCATCCATTCCCCCACTAAAATCTTCTGATGGCAACATTACAAATGACCCGCATGGTAAAGCAAATATCTTTGCCAGTAGATCTACCAGAAATTCTACCATAGAGGAAGTTAGCCAGAACGTCCCAGTACTGCAACTTGACTCTCCCGAAATCGTTCCACTTAAAATACAGACACGACACGTAAAATCCATCTTAGACAATTTACCAACCAACAAAGCTCCAGGCCCAGATGGAATTCCTCCAATTGTTTTGAAAAAGTGTTCCCCAGAACTTGCCTTTATTCTAGTTAAATTATTCATACTATGCGTACGTACTTCGTCATTCCCTAATTCATGGAAAGAAGCCAATATCCACCCAATTCCAAAGAAAGGAAGTTCCTCTGACCCCTCTGATTACAGACCAATAGCTGTCACATCTCTTGCTAAAGTATTTGAAAGTTTAATTAATAAGCACATAGTTAAACACCTTGAACCAACAACTTAATTAGCGATGAACACTGGTTTTCGCCATGAAAGATCCATCATTGACATACTCAACCTCCTGGCTCATACCATTCACCAATCAATCGACCTACATGGAGAAACTCATGCAGTAGCCGTCGATAATTCTAGAGCTTTCGACAAAGTATGTCACCGATCCCTGCTGTCCAAACTCTCTTGCTATAGACTAATGTCTCTTGTTCCTCTGCTTTCCTCATATCTCAGCAACAGAAAAATGAGAGTAAAAGTAGATGATGTATATTCCAATTTCCACTCAATGCCGACATGCCACAGGGATAATTTGTGGCGCCAACCCTGTTCCTGGTTCATATTAATGATCTCTTATCTGCCACCCACAATCCCATCCATTCATGTGCAGATTACTCAACACTTCACAGTTCATTCACACTCAAACACCTACTGTATTTACAACGTCTAATACCTCAGACTCTCAACTCAGTACATTGCTGAGAAGTAAAATGCTTCTGCGAAATTCATTGGGCCCGAATCTGAAGTTTTTTTGACTACAGGTGATTTTTTGTTCTAAATTTTCGACATAAAGTATATTTGAGAGAGAGAGAGAGAATGTGGGGGATTTGGGTAGAGGTCTGGGACTGGAGGAGTGTGTGGTCTAGGAGTAAGTGATGATACATGATACTAAGATTTACAGAGGTTAGACAAATGCAGGTACGAACACACATGAACATCTATAAGCCGATATGAAAGTGTTGATATATATATATATATATATATATATATATATATATATATATATATATAATACCACAGTAACATTGCCTCCTATCAAAGGTTTGCTGGAACCCAGTCATAGCGCAGTAGTGGTCGTCAGTTTCTTGTTTTAAAAAGACCGCATCTTACCTTTGTCTATGAATCACATGCTATATAATGTCCAATATAGAAATTAATAAGCTAAGCCGTCTCTGTTGTTTATATGAGTAATTATATTTGCGAAAGAACCAAACTGATATCAGAAAACATAAGTGGTAAGTTTATGAGATTCAACAATACTAATTAACCCGTCACGTCCCGAGGTTTTCCGCACCTATGACATCCCTCAGTCCCGAGCCTTTTTGGAAAAATTTTTTTTTTGCTAAAACTTCCGCTTAGGTCGAGAAACGAAGGAAAATCATAAAGAAAGTGGTTCCTGTGGTCTATAAGTGGTCCGTACAGGTGCGGTTCCCCCCGGCAGGTATCGTATTCTCTAATGGGCTGGATATGCGTTTACGTTTTCTATGGTAAGGAATAATGGGAGAAACAACACACAATTATTATTATTATTATTATATATTGCAAGACTCCTTAATCCCGTAAGAGATGGCCACAAACAAATCGCATCCATGTCGCCCTGTCCCCGCCATTTCATTGTCCTGCTCCCAGCTCACGCTCCCCTCTCTCATATACATCTCCACTCCATCTATCCATCTCATCCTTGGCCTCCCCCTCCCTTTCGCTCCCTCCACCTCACTCACATACACATTCCTTGTCAATCTCTCACTCTCCATCCTCTCCAGATGGCCAACTGCCTCTATGTGCCTCTCCTAACGCTTCCTATCCTATCCACATTCATACCACAAAGCTCCTTCACTTCCTTACTTGTCAGTCTGTCTCTCCATGTGACTCCACAGGCTCACCTAAAAAACTCATTTCCACTGCTCTCGCTCTTGACTCTTGTCCCTCCATCAAGGTCCAAGCTTCACTTCCATATGTTAGAGTTGGCATCACAATAATGCCATGTAGTAGCTTTCTCACTTCCTTGCTCACTTCCCTGTTTTTTATCACTGCTTTCAAGGAACTGACAACTTTTCTTCTCCGTTCTGCCCTTTGAAGCACTTCACCCTCTAAACTTCCATCCTTACTTACTACACTACCCAAGTACTTAAACGCACTCACACTTTCCATTTTCTTCTCATCCAGCCTCACTGTACATTCACTGACTTCACTTCTCTCGAAGACCATAACTTTACTCTTCCCTACATTTATCTTTAGATTCCGTTTCTTAAACACTTTCCCAAACTCATCCATCAAGCCTTGGGGCTCCCCTTCGTTTTCACTTAACAACACAGTATTAGCTGCAAACAACAGTACAGGACGTTTCCAAACACTGCCCTCTCATACTAGGGCCGCTCCAACATCTACTGTCCTACCTTGGATCTCTTTTATAACCCTATCCATATACAGATTTAACAGCCACAGAGACATGACACATCTCTGTTGCAATCCAACCTTAAAATAGAAAAATGCACTCAGTTCACTACCTGCACGCACTGCGGCCTTTCCACCTCATACATACTCTTCACGGCCTTCAACAACTTCCCATCTCCTTCATATAATCTTAATATTTTCCGCAATCCTTGTCTATCCACCCTGTCCGCATACAACTTCTTTCCCTTCTCGGATTGCCACCACCGGCAGGAGTAGGGCTGGCATCACAGGGTCCTCCTGGTAGCCATCAAGCGACTGTGCCGGCAGCAACTGTTGCAATTTCCAGTCATCCTCGTCAGTGAAGAAGAGCAGGTGCTGCCTTGTTCTTCATCAGTATCCGTGGTCTCACCACCAATCTAAATTCAGTTCATTTTTTCCTACAGTCCATATCCCCTCTGGCCCTATTCCTCACAGAACCACAAATCTCTCCCTCTACCGAAAGATCCCCATTTTGT
Source organism: Coenobita brevimanus (assembly GCF_032717465.1). NCBI lineage: Eukaryota > Metazoa > Arthropoda > Malacostraca > Decapoda > Coenobitidae > Coenobita > Coenobita brevimanus. Next base: position 12,006,217 of record NC_137008.1, on the reverse strand, counting down.
TTTCCTGGTTACCATCACCTCACAAACTTCCTTAACAAGGGTGGCACCTGTTGTTATGTCAAATCTTAATATGCAATTGACACTGTTTTAAACTTCACTTCATCTAATTTTGATTACTCCCTGTATAAACTAAATTATCTAAATATTATCAACTATATCTGTGTAGTCTATTGCTTACCCAATGCTTCTTCAGAACCCAGTGTATTTGACTCCATATCCACACAGTTGAGTAACCTTAACCATTCCCTTAGCACCGAAATTACCATTTTGGGTGATTTTAATGTACATAATGTTGCATGGTTATTGCATTCTGCCAGGACTGACGATCCTGGTCGAGAGTGCGAGCTGTTTGCAGAATCGTTTAATCTCACGCAGCTGGTAAAGCAACCAACCAGAATACCAGATAATCCTGACCATGATGCCCATCTCTTGGGTCTATTCCAGACAAATAATCTAGATTAATACAGGATAGAAGCACTGTCACCACTTGGATCCTCTGACCACAATCTCATCAAAGCCTCATTAGTTACCCCCACCAAGCCTCCCCGTTCAGAACCTGGCAGGGTGACCCGATGGCACTGATAGGGCAAACTAGGATGGATTTAGAAATTATCTTGCTGACAGCCCATGGCAGTCATTCTTCTCTAGTGATGTCAGTTCTACCCAGTCCCACATTAATGACTTAACACTAGCTGGTATGGATTTATTCATACCAAGTCAACAGTTCACTAAATGATCGAATTCTCCAAAATCGTTTGATAGCAACTGTGCCAGAGCAACATCCCAAAAGTCATTAGCATATAATTCTTACTTAAAATCAAAATGATCTGAATCACTCTGCCGATTTAAAAATGCTAGAAACCATGCAAAGGCTGTAATAAATCTAGCTAAATCAAACTTTCTTCAAAACCAAGCATCAAAACTACCTGACAACTCTAATGACAATAGAATATTCTGGTCAACTCTCAATTCTTTCGATAATAACTTTAACAAGCCATCATCCATTCCCCCACTAAAATCTTCTGATGGCAACATTACAAATGACCCGCATGGTAAAGCAAATATCTTTGCCAGTAGATCTACCAGAAATTCTACCATAGAGGAAGTTAGCCAGAACGTCCCAGTACTGCAACTTGACTCTCCCGAAATCGTTCCACTTAAAATACAGACACGACACGTAAAATCCATCTTAGACAATTTACCAACCAACAAAGCTCCAGGCCCAGATGGAATTCCTCCAATTGTTTTGAAAAAGTATTCCCCAGAACTTGCCTTTATTCTAGTTAAATTATTCATACAATGCGTACGTACTTCGTCATTCCCTAATTCATGGAAAGAAGCCAATATCCACCCAATTCCAAAGAAAGGAAGTTCCTCTGACCCCTCTGATTACAGACCAATAGCTGTCACATCTCTTGCTAAAGTATTTGAAAGTTTAATTAATAAGCACATAGTTAAACACCTTGAACCAACAACTTAATTAGCGATGAACACTGGTTTTTCGCCATGAAAGATCCATCATTGACATACTCAACCTCCTGGCTCATACCATTCACCAATCAATCGACCTACATGGAGAAACTCATGCAGTAGCCGTCGATAATTCTAGAGCTTTCGACAAAGTATGTCACCGTTCCCTGCTGTCCAAACTCTCTTGCTATAGACTAGTGTCTCTTGTTCCTCTGCTTTCCTCATATCTCAGCAACAGAAAAATGAGAGTAAAAGTAGATGATGTATATTCCAATTTCCACTCAATGCCGACATGCCACAGGGATAATTTGTGGCGCCAACCCTGTTCCTGGTTCATATTAATGATCTCTTATCTGCCACCCACAATCCCATCCATTCATGTGCAGATTACTCAACACTTCACAGTTCATTCACACTCAAACACCTACTGTATTTACAACGTCTAATACCTCAGACTCTCAACTCAGTACATTGCTGAGAAGTAAAATGCTTCTGCGAAATTCATTGGGCCCGAATCTGAAGTTTTTTTGACTACAGGTGATTTTTTGTTCTAAATTTTCGACATAAAGTATATTTGAGAGAGAGAGAGAATGTGGGGGATTTGGGTAGAGGTCTGGGACTGGAGGAGTGTGTGGTCTAGGAGTAAGTGATGATACATGATACTAAGATTTACAGAGGTTAGACAAATGCAGGTACGAACACACATGAACATCTATAAGCCGATATGAAAGTGTTGATATATATATATATATATATATATATATATATATATATATATATATATATATATATATATATATATATATATATATATATATATAATACCACAGTAACATTGCCTCCTATCAAAGGTTTGCTGGAACCCAGTCATAGCGCAGTAGTGGTCGTCAGTTTCTTGTTTTAAAAAGACCGCATCTTACCTTTGTCTATGAATCACATGCTATATAATGTCCAATATAGAAATTAATAAGCTAAGCCGTCTCTGTTGTTTATATGAGTAATTATATTTGCGAAAGAACCAAACTGATATCAGAAAACATAAGTGGTAAGTTTATGAGATTCAACAATACTAATTAACCCGTCACGTCCCGAGGTTTTCCGCACCTATGACATCCCTCAGTCCCGAGCCTTTTTGGAAAAATTTTTTTTTTGCTAAAACTTCCGCTTAGGTCGAGAAACGAAGGAAAATCATAAAGAAAGTGGTTCCTGTGGTCTATAAGTGGTCCGTACAGGTGCGGTTCCCCCCGGCAGGTATCGTATTCTCTAATGGGCTGGATATGCGTTTACGTTTTCTATGGTAAGGAATAATGGGAGAAACAACACACAATTATTATTATTATTATTATATATTGCAAGACTCCTTAATCCCGTAAGAGATGGCCACAAACAAATCGCATCCATGTCGCCCTGTCCCCGCCATTTCATTGTCCTGCTCCCAGCTCACGCTCCCCTCTCTCATATACATCTCCACTCCATCTATCCATCTCATCCTTGGCCTCCCCCTCCCTTTCGCTCCCTCCACCTCACTCACATACACATTCCTTGTCAATCTCTCACTCTCCATCCTCTCCAGATGGCCAACTGCCTCTATGTGCCTCTCCTAACGCTTCCTATCCTATCCACATTCATACCACAAAGCTCCTTCACTTCCTTACTTGTCAGTCTGTCTCTCCATGTGACTCCACAGGCTCACCTAAAAAAAACTCATTTCCACTGCTCTCGCTCTTGACTCTTGTCCCTCCATCAAGGTCCAAGCTTCACTTCCATATGTTAGAGTTGGCATCACAATAATGCCATGTAGTAGCTTTCTCACTTCCTTGCTCACTTCCCTGTTTTTTATCACTGCTTTCAAGGAACTGACAACTTTTCTTCTCCGTTCTGCCCTTTGAAGCACTTCACCCTCTAAACTTCCATCCTTACTTACTACACTACCCAAGTACTTAAACGCACTCACACTTTCCATTTTCTTCTCATCCAGCCTCACTGTACATTCACTGACTTCACTTCTCTCGAAGACCATAACTTTACTCTTCCCTACATTTATCTTTAGATTCCGTTTCTTAAACACTTTCCCAAACTCATCCATCAAGCCTTGGGGCTCCCCTTCGTTTTCACTTAACAACACAGTATTAGCTGCAAACAACAGTACAGGACGTTTTCCAAACACTGCCCTCTCATACTAGGGCCGCTCCAACATCTACTGTCCTACCTTGGATCTCTTTTATAACCCTATCCATATACAGATTTAACAGCCACAGAGACATGACACATCTCTGTTGCAATCCAACCTTAAAATAGAAAAATGCACTCAGTTCACTACCTGCACGCACTGCGGCCTTTCCACCTCATACATACTCTTCACGGCCTTCAACAACTTCCCATCTCCTTCATATAATCTTAATATTTTCCGCAATCCTTGTCTATCCACCCTGTCCGCATACAACTTCTTTCCCTTCTCGGATTGCCACCACCGGCAGGGTAGGGCTGGCATCACAGGGTCCTCCTGGTAGCCATCAAGCGACTGTGCCGGCAGCAACTGTTGCAATTTCCAGTCATCCTCGTCAGTGAAGAAGAGCAGGTGCTGCCTTGTTCTTCATCAGTATCCGTGGTCTCACCACCAATCTAAATTCAGTTCATTTTTTCCTACAGTCCATATCCCCTCTGGCCCTATTCCTCACAGAACCACAAATCTCTCCCTCTACCGAAAGATCCCCATTTTGTTTTCCTGGTTACCATCACCTCACAAACTTCCTTAACAAGGGTGGCACCTGTTGTTATGTCAAATCTTAATATGCAATTGACACTGTTTTAAACTTCACTTCATCTAATTTTGATTACTCCCTGTATAAACTAAATTATCTAAATATTATCAACTATATCTGTGTAGTCTATTGCTTACCCAATGCTTCTTCAGAACCCAGTGTATTTGACTCCATATCCACACAGTTGAGTAACCTTAACCATTCCCTTAGCACCGAAATTACCATTTTGGGTGATTTTAATGTACATAATGTTGCATGGTTATTGCATTCTGCCAGGACTGACGATCCTGGTCGAGAGTGCGAGCTGTTTGCAGAATCGTTTAATCTCACGCAGCTGGTAAAGCAACCAACCAGAATACCAGATAATCCTGACCATGATGCCCATCTCTTGGGTCTATTCCAGACAAATAATCTAGATTAATACAGGATAGAAGCACTGTCACCACTTGGATCCTCTGACCACAATCTCATCAAAGCCTCATTAGTTACCCCCACCAAGCCTCCCCGTTCAGAACCTGGCAGGGTGACCCGATGGCACTGATAGGGCAAACTAGGATGGATTTAGAAATTATCTTGCTGACAGCCCATGGCAGTCATTCTTCTCTAGTGATGTCAGTTCTACCCAGTCCCACATTAATGACTTAACACTAGCTGGTATGGATTTATTCATACCAAGTCAACAGTTCACTAAATGATCGAATTCTCCAAAATCGTTTGATAGCAACTGTGCCAGAGCAACATCCCAAAAGTCATTAGCATATAATTCTTACTTAAAATCAAAATGATCTGAATCACTCTGCCGATTTAAAAATGCTAGAAACCATGCAAAGGCTGTAATAAATCTAGCTAAATCAAACTTTCTTCAAAACCAAGCATCAAAACTACCTGACAACTCTAATGACAATAGAATATTCTGGTCAACTCTCAATTCTTTCGATAATAACTTTAACAAGCCATCATCCATTCCCCCACTAAAATCTTCTGATGGCAACATTACAAATGACCCGCATGGTAAAGCAAATATCTTTGCCAGTAGATCTACCAGAAATTCTACCATAGAGGAAGTTAGCCAGAACGTCCCAGTACTGCAACTTGACTCTCCCGAAATCGTTCCACTTAAAATACAGACACGACACGTAAAATCCATCTTAGACAATTTACCAACCAACAAAGCTCCAGGCCCAGATGGAATTCCTCCAATTGTTTTGAAAAAGTATTCGCATGAACTTGCCTTTATTCTAGTTAAATTATTCATACAATGCGTACGTACTTCGTCATTCCCTAATTCATGGAAAGAAGCCAATATCCACCCAATTCCAAAGAAAGGAAGTTCCTCTGACCCCTCTGATTACAGACCAATAGCTGTCACATCTCTTGCTAAAGTATTTGAAAGTTTAATTAATAAGCACATAGTTAAACACCTTGAACCAACAACTTAATTAGCGATGAACACTGGTTTTCGCCATGAAAGATCCATCATTGACATACTCAACCTCCTGGCTCATACCATTCACCAATCAATCGACCTACATGGAGAAACTCATGCAGTAGCCGTCGATAATTCTAGAGCTTTCGACAAAGTATGTCACCGTTCCCTGCTGTCCAAACTCTCTTGCTATAGACTAGTGTCTCTTGTTCCTCTGCTTTCCTCATATCTCAGCAACAGAAAAATGAGAGTAAAAGTAGATGATGTATATTCCAATTTCCACTCAATGCCGACATGCCACAGGGATAATTTGTGGCGCCAACCCTGTTCCTGGTTCATATTAATGATCTCTTATCTGCCACCCACAATCCCATCCATTCATGTGCAGATTACTCAACACTTCACAGTTCATTCACACTCAAACACCTACTGTATTTACAACGTCTAATACCTCAGACTCTCAACTCAGTACATTGCTGAGAAGTAAAATGCTTCTGCGAAATTCATTGGGCCCGAATCTGAAGTTTTTTGACTACAGGTGATTTTTTGTTCTAAATTTTCGACATAAAGTATATTTGAGAGAGAGAGAGAGAATGTGGGGGATTTGGGTAGAGGTCTGGGACTGGAGGAGTGTGTGGTCTAGGAGTAAGTGATGATACATGATACTAAGATTTACAGAGGTTAGACAAATGCAGGTACGAACACACATGAACATCTATAAGCCGATATGAAAGTGTTGATATATATATATATATATATATATATATATATATATATATATATATATATATATATATATATATATATATATATATATAATACCACAGTAACATTGCCTCCTATCAAAGGTTTGCTGGAACCCAGTCATAGCGCAGTAGTGGTCGTCAGTTTCTTGTTTTAAAAGACCGCATCTTACCTTTGTCTATGAATCACATGCTATATAATGTCCAATATAGAAATTAATAAGCTAAGCCGTCTCTGTTGTTTATATGAGTAATTATATTTGCGAAAGAACCAAACTGATATCAGAAAACATAAGTGGTAAGTTTATGAGATTCAACAATACTAATTAACCCGTCACGTCCCGAGGTTTTCCGCACCTATGACATCCCTCAGTCCCGAGCCTTTTTGGAAAATTTTTTTTGCTAAAACTTCCGCTTAGGTCGAGAAACGAAGGAAAATCATAAAGAAAGTGGTTCCTGTGGTCTATAAGTGGTCCGTACAGGTGCGGTTCCCCCCGGCAGGTATCGTATTCTCTAATGGGCTGGATATGCGTTTACGTTTTCTATGGTAAGGAATAATGGGAGAAACAACACACAATTATTATTATTATTATTATATATTGCAAGACTCCTTAATCCCGTAAGAGATGGCCACAAACAAATCGCATCCATGTCGCCCTGTCCCCGCCATTTCATTGTCCTGCTCCCAGCTCACGCTCCCCTCTCTCATATACATCTCCACTCCATCTATCCATCTCATCCTTGGCCTCCCCTCCCTTACGCTCCCACCAACTCACTCACAAACACATTCCTATTCAATCTCTCACTCTCCATCCTCTCCAGATGGCCAACTGCCTCTATGTGCCTCTCCTAACGCTTCCTATCCTATCCACATTCATACCACAAAGCTCCTTCACTTCCTTACTTGTCAGTCTGTCTCTCCATGTGACTCCACAGGCTCACCTAAAAAACTCATTTCCACTGCTCTCGCTCTTGACTCTTGTCCCTCCATCAAGGTCCAAGCTTCACTTCCATATGTTAGAGTTGGCATCACAATAATGCCATGTAGTAGCTTTCTCACTTCCTTGCTCACTTCCCTGTTTTTTATCACTGCTTTCAAGGAACTGACAACTTTTCTTCTCCGTTCTGCCCTTTGAAGCACTTCACCCTCTAAACTTCCATCCTTACTTACTACACTACCCAAGTACTTAAATGCACTCACACTTTCCATTTTCTTCTCATCCAGCCTCACTGTACATTCACTGACTTCACTTCTCTCGAAGACCATAACTTTACTCTTCCCTACATTTATCTTTAGATTCCGTTTCTTAAACACTTTCCCAAACTCATCCATCAAGCCTTGGGGCTCCCCTTCGTTTTCACTTAACAACACAGTATTAGCTGCAAACAACAGTACAGGACGTTTCCAAACACTGCCCTCTCATACTAGGGCCGCTCCAACATCTACTGTCCTACCTTGGATCTCTTTTATAACCCTATCCATATACAGATTTAACAGCCACAGAGACATGACACATCTCTGTTGCAATCCAACCTTAAAATAGAAAAATGCACTCAGTTCACTACCTGCACGCACTGCGGCCTTTCCACCTCATACATACTCTTCACGGCCTTCAACAACTTCCCATCTCCTTCATATAATCTTAATATTTTCCGCAATCCTTGTCTATCCACCCTGTCCGCATACAACTTCTTTCCCTTCTCGGATTGCCACCACCGGCAGGGTAGGGCTGGCATCACAGGGTCCTCCTGGTAGCCATCAAGCGACTGTGCCGGCAGCAACTGTTGCAATTTCCAGTCATCCTCGTCAGTGAAGAAGAGCAGGTGCTGCCTTGTTCTTCATCAGTATCCGTGGTCTCACCACCAATCTAAATTCAGTTCATTTTTTCCTACAGTCCATATCCCCTCTGGCCCTATTCCTCACAGAACCACAAATCTCTCCCTCTACCGAAAGATCCCCATTTTGTTTTCCTGGTTACCATCACCTCACAAACTTCCTTAACAAGGGTGGCACCTGTTGTTATGTCAAATCTTAATATGCAATTGACACTGTTTTAAACTTCACTTCATCTAATTTTGATTACTCCCTGTATAAACTAAATTATCTAAATATTATCAACTATATCTGTGTAGTCTATTGCTTACCCAATGCTTCTTCAGAACCCAGTGTATTTGACTCCATATCCACACAGTTGAGTAACCTTAACCATTCCCTTAGCACCGAAATTACCATTTTGGGTGATTTTAATGTACATAATGTTGCATGGTTATTGCATTCTGCCAGGACTGACGATCCTGGTCGAGAGTGCGAGCTGTTTGCAGAATCGTTTAATCTCACGCAGCTGGTAAAGCAACCAACCAGAATACCAGATAATCCTGACCATGATGCCCATCTCTTGGGTCTATTCCAGACAAATAATCTAGATTAATACAGGATAGAAGCACTGTCACCACTTGGATCCTCTGACCACAATCTCATCAAAGCCTCATTAGTTACCCCCACCAAGCCTCCCCGTTCAGAACCTGGCAGGGTGACCCGATGGCACTGATAGGGCAAACTAGGATGGATTTAGAAATTATCTTGCTGACAGCCCATGGCAGTCATTCTTCTCTAGTGATGTCAGTTCTACCCAGTCCCACATTAATGACTTAACACTAGCTGGTATGGATTTATTCATACCAAGTCAACAGTTCACTAAATGATCGAATTCTCCAAAATCGTTTGATAGCAACTGTGCCAGAGCAACATCCCAAAAGTCATTAGCATATAATTCTTACTTAAAATCAAAATGATCTGAATCACTCTGCCGATTTAAAAATGCTAGAAACCATGCAAAGGCTGTAATAAATCTAGCTAAATCAAACTTTCTTCAAAACCAAGCATCAAAACTACCTGACAACTCTAATGACAATAGAATATTCTGGTCAACTCTCAATTCTTTCGATAATAACTTTAACAAGCCATCATCCATTCCCCCACTAAAATCTTCTGATGGCAACATTACAAATGACCCGCATGGGAAAGCAAATATCTTTGCCAGTAGATCTACCAGAAATTCTACCATAGAGGAAGTTAGCCAGAACGTCCCAGTACTGCAACTTGACTCTCCCGAAATCGTTCCACTTAAAATACAGACACGACACGTAAAATCCATCTTAGACAATTTACCAACCAACAAAGCTCCAGGCCCAGATGGAATTCCTCCAATTGTTTTGAAAAAGTATTCCCCAGAACTTGCCTTTATTCTAGTTAAATTATTCATACAATGCGTACGTACTTCGTCATTCCCTAATTCATGGAAAGAAGCCAATATCCACCCAATTCCAAAGAAAGGAAGTTCCTCTGACCCCTCTGATTACAGACCAATAGCTGTCACATCTCTTGCTAAAGTATTTGAAAGTTTAATTAATAAGCACATAGTTAAACACCTTGAACCAACAACTTAATTAGCGATGAACACTGGTTTTCGCCATGAAAGATCCATCATTGACATACTCAACCTCCTGGCTCATACCATTCACCAATCAATCGACCTACATGGAGAAACTCATGCAGTAGCCGTCGATAATTCTAGAGCTTTCGACAAAGTATGTCACCGTTCCCTGCTGTCCAAACTCTCTTGCTATAGACTAGTGTCTCTTGTTCCTCTGCTTTCCTCATATCTCAGCAACAGAAAAATGAGAGTAAAAGTAGATGATGTATATTCCAATTTCCACTCAATGCCGACATGCCACAGGGATAATTTGTGGCGCCAACCCTGTTCCTGGTTCATATTAATGATCTCTTATCTGCCACCCACAATCCCATCCATTCATGTGCAGATTACTCAACACTTCACAGTTCATTCACACTCAAACACCTACTGTATTTACAACGTCTAATACCTCAGACTCTCAACTCAGTACATTGCTGAGAAGTAAAATGCTTCTGCGAAATTCATTGGGCCCGAATCTGGAAGTTTTTTTGACTACAGGTGATTTTTTGTTCTAAATTTTCGACATAAAGTATATTTGAGAGAGAGAGAGAGAATGTGGGGGATTTGGGTAGAGGTCTGGGACTGGAGGAGTGTGTGGTCTAGGAGTAAGTGATGATACATGATACTAAGATTTACAGAGGTTAGACAAATGCAGGTACGAACACACATGAACATCTATAAGCCGATATGAAAGTGTTGATATATATATATATATATATATATATATATATATATATATATATATATAATACCACAGTAACATTGCCTCCTATCAAAGGTTTGCTGGAACCCAGTCATAGCGCAGTAGTGGTCGTCAGTTTCTTGTTTTAAAAAGACCGCATCTTACCTTTGTCTATGAATCACATGCTATATAATGTCCAATATAGAAATTAATAAGCTAAGCCGTCTCTGTTGTTTATATGAGTAATTATATTTGCGAAAGAACCAAACTGATATCAGAAAACATAAGTGGTAAGTTTATGAGATTCAACAATACTAATTAACCCGTCACGTCCCGAGGTTTTCCGCACCTATGACATCCCTCAGTCCCGAGCCTTTTTGGAAAAATTTTTTTTTTGCTAAAACTTCCGCTTAGGTCGAGAAACGAAGGAAAATCATAAAGAAAGTGGTTCCTGTGGTCTATAAGTGGTCCGTACAGGTGCGGTTCCCCCCGGCAGGTATCGTATTCTCTAATGGGCTGGATATGCGTTTACGTTTTCTATGGTAAGGAATAATGGGAGAAACAACACACAATTATTATTATTATTATTATATATTGCAAGACTCCTTAATCCCGTAAGAGATGGCCACAAACAAATCGCATCCATGTCGCCCTGTCCCCGCCATTTCATTGTCCTGCTCCCAGCTCACGCTCCCCTCTCTCATATACATCTCCACTCCATCTATCCATCTCATCCTTGGCCTCCCCCTCCCTTTCGCTCCCTCCACCTCACTCACATACACATTCCTTGTCAATCTCTCACTCTCCATCCTCTCCAGATGGCCAACTGCCTCTATGTGCCTCTCCTAACGCTTCCTATCCTATCCACATTCATACCACAAAGCTCCTTCACTTCCTTACTTGTCAGTCTGTCTCTCCATGTGACTCCACAGGCTCACCTAAAAAAAACTCATTTCCACTGCTCTCGCTCTTGACTCTTGTCCCTCCATCAAGGTCCAAGCTTCACTTCCATATGTTAGAGTTGGCATCACAATAATGCCATGTAGTAGCTTTCTCACTTCCTTGCTCACTTCCCTGTTTTTTATCACTGCTTTCAAGGAACTGACAACTTTTCTTCTCCGTTCTGCCCTTTGAAGCACTTCACCCTCTAAACTTCCATCCTTACTTACTACACTACCCAAGTACTTAAATGCACTCACACTTTCCATTTTCTTCTCATCCAGCCTCACTGTACATTCACTGACTTCACTTCTCTCGAAGACCATAACTTTACTCTTCCCTACATTTATCTTTAGATTCCGTTTCTTAAACACTTTCCCAAACTCATCCATCAAGCCTTGGGGCTCCCCTTCGTTTTCACTTAACAACACAGTATTAGCTGCAAACAACAGTACAGGACGTTTCCAAACACTGCCCTCTCATACTAGGGCCGCTCCAACATCTACTGTCCTACCTTGGATCTCTTTTATAACCCTATCCATATACAGATTTAACAGCCACAGAGACATGACACATCTCTGTTGCAATCCAACCTTAAAATAGAAAAATGCACTCAGTTCACTACCTGCACGCACTGCGGCCTTTCCACCTCATACATACTCTTCACGGCCTTCAACAACTTCCCATCTCCTTCATATAATCTTAATATTTTCCGCAATCCTTGTCTATCCACCCTGTCCGCATACAACTTCTTTCCCTTCTCGGATTGCCACCACCGGCAGGGTAGGGCTGGCATCACAGGGTCCTCCTGGTAGCCATCAAGCGACTGTGCCGGCAGCAACTGTTGCAATTTCCAGTCATCCTCGTCAGTGAAGAAGAGCAGGTGCTGCCTTGTTCTTCATCAGTATCCGTGGTCTCACCACCAATCTAAATTCAGTTCATTTTTTCCTACAGTCCATATCCCCTCTGGCCCTATTCCTCACAGAACCACAAATCTCTCCCTCTACCGAAAGATCCCCATTTTGTTTTCCTGGTTACCATCACCTCACAAACTTCCTTAACAAGGGTGGCACCTGTTGTTATGTCAAATCTTAATATGCAATTGACACTGTTTTAAACTTCACTTCATCTAATTTTGATTACTCCCTGTATAAACTAAATTATCTAAATATTATCAACTATATCTGTGTAGTCTATTGCTTACCCAATGCTTCTTCAGAACCCAGTGTATTTGACTCCATATCCACACAGTTGAGTAACCTTAACCATTCCCTTAGCACCGAAATTACCATTTTGGGTGATTTTAATGTACATAATGTTGCATGGTTATTGCATTCTGCCAGGACTGACGATCCTGGTCGAGAGTGCGAGCTGTTTGCAGAATCGTTTAATCTCACGCAGCTGGTAAAGCAACCAACCAGAATACCAGATAATCCTGACCATGATGCCCATCTCTTGGGTCTATTCCAGACAAATAATCTAGATTAATACAGGATAGAAGCACTGTCACCACTTGGATCCTCTGACCACAATCTCATCAAAGCCTCATTAGTTACCCCCACCAAGCCTCCCCGTTCAGAACCTGGCAGGGTGACCCGATGGCACTGATAGGGCAAACTAGGATGGATTTAGAAATTATCTTGCTGACAGCCCATGGCAGTCATTCTTCTCTAGTGATGTCAGTTCTACCCAGTCCCACATTAATGACTTAACACTAGCTGGTATGGATTTATTCATACCAAGTCAACAGTTCACTAAATGATCGAATTCTCCAAAATCGTTTGATAGCAACTGTGCCAGAGCAACATCCCAAAAGTCATTAGCATATAATTCTTACTTAAAATCAAAATGATCTGAATCACTCTGCCGATTTAAAAATGCTAGAAACCATGCAAAGGCTGTAATAAATCTAGCTAAATCAAACTTTCTTCAAAACCAAGCATCAAAACTACCTGACAACTCTAATGACAATAGAATATTCTGGTCAACTCTCAATTCTTTCGATAATAACTTTAACAAGCCATCATCCATTCCCCCACTAAAATCTTCTGATGGCAACATTACAAATGACCCGCATGGGAAAGCAAATATCTTTGCCAGTAGATCTACCAGAAATTCTACCATAGAGGAAGTTAGCCAGAACGTCCCAGTACTGCAACTTGACTCTCCCGAAATCGTTCCACTTAAAATACAGACACGACACGTAAAATCCATCTTAGACAATTTACCAACCAACAAAGCTCCAGGCCCAGATGGAATTCCTCCAATTGTTTTGAAAAAGTATTCCCCAGAACTTGCCTTTATTCTAGTTAAATTATTCATACAATGCGTACGTACTTCGTCATTCCCTAATTCATGGAAAGAAGCCAATATCCACCCAATTCCAAAGAAAGGAAGTTCCTCTGACCCCTCTGATTACAGACCAATAGCTGTCACATCTCTTGCTAAAGTATTTGAAAGTTTAATTAATAAGCACATAGTTAAACACCTTGAACCAACAACTTAATTAGCGATGAACACTGGTTTTCGCCATGAAAGATCCATCATTGACATACTCAACCTCCTGGCTCATACCATTCACCAATCAATCGACCTACATGGAGAAACTCATGCAGTAGCCGTCGATAATTCTAGAGCTTTCGACAAAGTATGTCACCGTTCCCTGCTGTCCAAACTCTCTTGCTATAGACTAGTGTCTCTTGTTCCTCTGCTTTCCTCATATCTCAGCAACAGAAAAATGAGAGTAAAAGTAGATGATGTATATTCCAATTTCCACTCAATGCCGACATGCCACAGGGATAATTTGTGGCGCCAACCCTGTTCCTGGTTCATATTAATGATCTCTTATCTGCCACCCACAATCCCATCCATTCATGTGCAGATTACTCAACACTTCACAGTTCATTCACACTCAAACACCTACTGTATTTACAACGTCTAATACCTCAGACTCTCAACTCAGTACATTGCTGAGAAGTAAAATGCTTCTGCGAAATTCATTGGGCCCGAATCTGAAGTTTTTTTGACTACAGGTGATTTTTTGTTCTAAATTTTCGACATAAAGTATATTTGAGAGAGAGAGAGAGAATGTGGGGGATTTGGGTAGAGGTCTGGGACTGGAGGAGTGTGTGGTCTAGGAGTAAGTGATGATACATGATACTAAGATTTACAGAGGTTAGACAAATGCAGGTACGAACACACATGAACATCTATAAGCCGATATGAAAGTGTTGATATATATATATATATATATATATATATATATATCTATATATATATATATATATCTAGATATATAGATATATATAGATCTATATATAATACCACAGTAACATTGCCTCCTATCAAAGGTTTGCTGGAACCCAGTCATAGCGCAGTAGTGGTCGTCAGTTTCTTGTTTTAAAAAGACCGCATCTTACCTTTGTCTATGAATCACATGCTATATAATGTCCAATATAGAAATTAATAAGCTAAGCCGTCTCTGTTGTTTATATGAGTAATTATATTTGCGAAAGAACCAAACTGATATCAGAAAACATAAGTGGTAAGTTTATGAGATTCAACAATACTAATTAACCCGTCACGTCCCGAGGTTTTCCGCACCTATGACATCCCTCAGTCCCGAGCCTTTTTGGAAAAATTTTTTTGCTAAAACTTCCGCTTAGGTCGAGAAACGAAGGAAAATCATAAAGAAAGTGGTTCCTGTGGTCTATAAGTGGTCCGTACAGGTGCGGTTCCCCCCGGCAGGTATCGTATTCTCTAATGGGCTGGATATGCGTTTACGTTTTCTATGGTAAGGAATAATGGGAGAAACAACACACAATTATTATTATTATTATTATATATTGCAAGACTCCTTAATCCCGTAAGAGATGGCCACAAACAAATCGCATCCATGTCGCCCTGTCCCCGCCATTTCATTGTCCTGCTCCCAGCTCACGCTCCCCTCTCTCATATACATCTCCACTCCATCTATCCATCTCATCCTTGGCCTCCCCCTCCCTTTCGCTCCCTCCACCTCACTCACATACACATTCCTTGTCAATCTCTCACTCTCCATCCTCTCCAGATGGCCAACTGCCTCTATGTGCCTCTCCTAACGCTTCCTATCCTATCCACATTCATACCACAAAGCTCCTTCACTTCCTTACTTGTCAGTCTGTCTCTCCATGTGACTCCACAGGCTCACCTAAAAAAAACTCATTTCCACTGCTCTCGCTCTTGACTCTTGTCCCTCCATCAAGGTCCAAGCTTCACTTCCATATGTTAGAGTTGGCATCACAATAATGCCATGTAGTAGCTTTCTCACTTCCTTGCTCACTTCCCTGTTTTTTATCACTGCTTTCAAGGAACTGACAACTTTTCTTCTCCGTTCTGCCCTTTGAAGCACTTCACCCTCTAAACTTCCATCCTTACTTACTACACTACCCAAGTACTTAAACGCACTCACACTTTCCATTTTCTTCTCATCCAGCCTCACTGTACATTCACTGACTTCACTTCTCTCGAAGACCATAACTTTACTCTTCCCTACATTTATCTTTAGATTCCGTTTCTTAAACACTTTCCCAAACTCATCCATCAAGCCTTGGGGCTCCCCTTCGTTTTCACTTAACAACACAGTATTAGCTGCAAACAACAGTACAGGACGTTTCCAAACACTGCCCTCTCATACTAGGGCCGCTCCAACATCTACTGTCCTACCTTGGATCTCTTTTATAACCCTATCCATATACAGATTTAACAGCCACAGAGACATGACACATCTCTGTTGCAATCCAACCTTAAAATAGAAAAATGCACTCAGTTCACTACCTGCACGCACTGCGGCCTTTCCACCTCATACATACTCTTCACGGCCTTCAACAACTTCCCATCTCCTTCATATAATCTTAATATTTTCCGCAATCCTTGTCTATCCACCCTGTCCGCATACAACTTCTTTCCCTTCTCGGATTGCCACCACCGGCAGGGTAGGGCTGGCATCACAGGGTCCTCCTGGTAGCCATCAAGCGACTGTGCCGGCAGCAACTGTTGCAATTTCCAGTCATCCTCGTCAGTGAAGAAGAGCAGGTGCTGCCTTGTTCTTCATCAGTATCCGTGGTCTCACCACCAATCTAAATTCAGTTCATTTTTTCCTACAGTCCATATCCCCTCTGGCCCTATTCCTCACAGAACCACAAATCTCTCCCTCTACCGAAAGATCCCCATTTTGTTTTCCTGGTTACCATCACCTCACAAACTTCCTTAACAAGGGTGGCACCTGTTGTTATGTCAAATCTTAATATGCAATTGACACTGTTTTAAACTTCACTTCATCTAATTTTGATTACTCCCTGTATAAACTAAATTATCTAAATATTATCAACTATATCTGTGTAGTCTATTGCTTACCCAATGCTTCTTCAGAACCCAGTGTATTTGACTCCATATCCACACAGTTGAGTAACCTTAACCATTCCCTTAGCACCGAAATTACCATTTTGGGTGATTTTAACGTACATAATGTTGCATGGTTATTGCATTCTGCCAGGACTGACGATCCTGGTCGAGAGTGCGAGCTGTTTGCAGAATCGTTTAATCTCACGCAGCTGGTAAAGCAACCAACCAGAATACCAGATAATCCTGACCATGATGCCCATCTCTTGGGTCTATTCCAGACAAATAATCTAGATTAATACAGGATAGAAGCACTGTCACCACTTGGATCCTCTGACCACAATCTCATCAAAGCCTCATTAGTTACCCCCACCAAGCCTCCCCGTTCAGAACCTGGCAGGGTGACCCGATGGCACTGATAGGGCAAACTAGGATGGATTTAGAAATTATCTTGCTGACAGCCCATGGCAGTCATTCTTCTCTAGTGATGTCAGTTCTACCCAGTCCCACATTAATGACTTAACACTAGCTGGTATGGATTTATTCATACCAAGTCAACAGTTCACTAAATGATCGAATTCTCCAAAATCGTTTGATAGCAACTGTGCCAGAGCAACATCCCAAAAGTCATTAGCATATAACTCTTACTTAAAATCAAAATGATCTGAATCACTCTGCCGATTTAAAAATGCTAGAAACCATGCAAAGGCTGTAATAAATCTAGCTAAATCAAACTTTCTTCAAAACCAAGCATCAAAACTACCTGACAACTCTAATGACAATAGAATATTCTGGTCAACTCTCAATTCTTTCAATAATAACTTTAACAAGCCATCATCCATTCCCCCACTAAAATCTTCTGATGGCAACATTACAAATGACCCGCATGGTAAAGCAAATATCTTTGCCAGTAGATCTACCAGAAATTCTACCATAGAGGAAGTTAGCCAGAACGTCCCAGTACTGCAACTTGACTCTCCCGAAATCGTTCCACTTAAAATACAGACACGACACGTAAAATCCATCTTAGACAATTTACCAACCAACAAAGCTCCAGGCCCAGATGGAATTCCTCCAATTGTTTTGAAAAAGTGTTCCCCAGAACTTGCCTTTATTCTAGTTAAATTATTCATACTATGCGTACGTACTTCGTCATTCCCTAATTCATGGAAAGAAGCCAATATCCACCCAATTCCAAAGAAAGGAAGTTCCTCTGACCCCTCTGATTACAGACCAATAGCTGTCACATCTCTTGCTAAAGTATTTGAAAGTTTAATTAATAAGCACATAGTTAAACACCTTGAACCAACAACTTAATTAGCGATGAACACTGGTTTTCGCCATGAAAGATCCATCATTGACATACTCAACCTCCTGGCTCATACCATTCACCAATCAATCGACCTACATGGAGAAACTCATGCAGTAGCCGTCGATAATTCTAGAGCTTTCGACAAAGTATGTCACCGTTCCCTGCTGTCCAAACTCTCTTGCTATAGACTAATGTCTCTTGTTCCTCTGCTTTCCTCATATCTCAGCAACAGAAAAATGAGAGTAAAAGTAGATGATGTATATTCCAATTTCCACTCAATGCCGACATGCCACAGGGATAATTTGTGGCGCCAACCCTGTTCCTGGTTCATATTAATGATCTCTTATCTGCCACCCACAATCCCATCCATTCATGTGCAGATTACTCAACACTTCACAGTTCATTCACACTCAAACACCTACTGTATTTACAACGTCTAATACCTCAGACTCTCAACTCAGTACATTGCTGAGAAGTAAAATGCTTCTGCGAAATTCATTGGGCCCGAATCTGAAGTTTTTTTGACTACAGGTGATTTTTTGTTCTAAATTTTCGACATAAAGTATATTTGAGAGAGAGAGAGAGAGAGAGAGAGAGAGAGAGAGAGAGATGTGGGGGATTTGGGTAGAGGTCTGGGACTGGAGGAGTGTGTGGTCTAGGAGTAAGTGATGATACATGATACTAAGATTTACAGAGGTTAGACAAATCCAGGTACGAACACACATGAACATCTATAAGGCGATTTGATATATATATATATATATATATATATATATATATATATATATATATATATATATATATATATATATATATATATATATATATATATATATATAATACCACAGTAACATTGCCTCCTATCAAAGGTTTGCTGGAACCCAGTCATAGCGCAGTAGTGGTCGTTAGTTTCTTGTTTTAAAAAGACCGCATCTTACCTTTGTCTATGAATCACATGCTATATAATGTCCAATATAGAAATTAATAAGCTAAGCCGTCTCTGTTGTTTATATGAGTAATTATATTTGCGAAAGAACCAAACTGATATCAGAAAACATAAGTGGTAAGTTTATGAGATTCAACAATACTAATTAACCCGTCACGTCCCGAGGTTTTCCGCACCTATGACATCCCCCAGTCCCGAGCCTTTTTGGAAAAATTTTTTTTTTTGCTAAAACTTCCGCTTAGGTCGAGAAACGAAGGAAAATCATAAAGAAAGTGGTTCCTGTGGTCTATAAGTGGTCCGTACAGGTGCGGTTCCCCCCGGCAGGTATCGTATTCTCTAATGGGCTGGATATGCGTTTACGTTTTCTGTGGTAAGGAATAATGGGAGAAACAACACACAACACCTCTACATTTATTGAATTTGAACTAATAAACAATAACAGTAACAATATAATGGATTTCAGACACATATATATGAAAAATAAGCATTGTACCATTGCGCGAGCATAGCGAGTTTGGTCCGAGTCGTAACATGCTATGTGCTAAGTTTCTGGTATGAGTCAACCTATCATTTTTTCTACTTGTATACTTCTGTTTCAATGACAATTTACCAATTACAACTGTTTGTAAGTGTTTTCAGATGTTTTCATTCATTATGATGACATGCAGCATAAGTATAGCGCACATCAGCTTAGTAAGCGCACTCGCTATGACTCGTATTTCTATCTATCTATCTATCTATTGCCAGACGCCTCAATCCCGTTTGGGGTGGCCACAAACAAATCGCCTCCAAGTCGCCCTGTCCCCCGCCATTTCACTGCCCTGCTCCCAACTCACACACCCCTCTCTCATGTACCTCTCCACCCCATCCCTCCATCTCATCCTCGGCCTCCCCCTCCCTCTTCCCCCCTCCACCTCACTCATATACACTCTCTTCGTCAGTCTTTCACCCTCCATCCTCTCCACATGGCCAAACCACCTCAGTGTGTTCCTCATAACGCTTCCTATCACATCCACATCCACACCACAACGCTCCTTTATATCCTCATTCGTCAGCCTGTCTCTCCACGTGACTCCACAGGCTCCTCTTAAATAACTCATTTCCACTGCTCTCACTCTTGACTTGTGTCCTTCCAACAATGTCCAAGCTTCACTTCCGTACGTTAGAGTTGGTATCACAATACTGTCATGTAGTAACTTTTTCACTTCCATGCTCACTTCCCTGTTTCTTATCACTGCTTTCAAGGAACCAGCAACCTTTCTTCCCTGTTGTACCCTTTCAAGCACTTCACCCTCCAAACCTCCATCCTTACTCATCACACTACCCAAATACTTAAACGTACTGACATTTTCCAATTCCTCACCATTCAACCTCACTGTACATTCACTAACTTCACCTCTCTCAAAGACCATTACTTTACTCTTCCCTACATTCATCTTTAGGTTCCGTTTCTTACACACTCTTTCAAACTCATCCACCAAACCTTGCAGCTCCCCTTCGTCTTCACTCAACAACACAGTATCATCTGCAAACAACAGTACAGGGAGTTTCCAAACACTATCCTCTCTCACCAGGGCCACTCCAACATCCACTACCCTACCTTGTACCTCTTTTATTACCCCATCCATGTACAGATTGAACAACCATGGAGACATGACACATCCCTGTTTCAAACCAACTCTCAAAGAGAAAAATTCACTTAGTTCACCATCCACACGCACTGCAGCCTTCGCACCATCGTACATACTCTTCACAGCATTCAACAACTTCCCATCTACTCCATATATTCTTAACACTTTCCACAATCCTTGTCTATCCACCCTGTCATATGCTTTCTCCAAATCCATGAAAGCCGCATACAACTTCTTTCCCGTCTCTAGAAACTTTTCCACTAAAGATCTAAGAATGAATATCTGATCTACACAACCTCTTCCCTTCCTATAGCCTCCCTGTTCTTCTCCAACTAATTTCTCTGTTCTTTCTCTAACTCTGTCTATAAGTATCCTACCATACACTTTTCCTATTGTACTAAGAAGACAAATGCCCCTATGATTACCACACATAGAACCTTTCCTCCACCACTGTAAAGGTTTTCAATTATTTTCATTCATTACGAGGGCATTTAGCGATATGCTAGCGCCTATTCACGTAGCAACCACGATCTCAAACACTCGTGTTTCATCATCTACTTTATTTATTCACTCCAATTATAATTTCCCACTTACATTACACGCGTTTACACCCCTAGAATGCACTGTACATACTTACTGCCATTATTTATTCAAGTGAGAGTG
Organism: Coenobita brevimanus; assembly: GCF_032717465.1. Lineage (NCBI taxonomy): Eukaryota > Metazoa > Arthropoda > Malacostraca > Decapoda > Coenobitidae > Coenobita > Coenobita brevimanus. Next base: position 11,984,788 of record NC_137008.1, on the reverse strand, counting down.
AGAATATCGCCTGAAAATACCCTCGCAAGGAATGTTTCGACATACATAATACTCACACACTTATATACTAATTCACTCACACACTTATATACTAATTATTCACTTTATCACTTGCTGACTTTTATTTTGACTAATACGTGCCTTATTCATTCAACTGAGCGTCAGGAAATCTTATCTTTATACACATGCTATGAATATTTGACTTAGAATATATATCATCACATACAATAATTTGAACTTATATTATACCCGTAAGAATGTCACATAATAATAATTATATAATTACGGGCCGTATTTATTGCACTGAGCGACAGAATATCGCATCATACAACCCTCTCTATGTAAGTTTCAACTTAGGGCAGATTTATATACTTACACACAATGTTTTCACTTATGTTCTACCCGTAGGCACTTTATACTAATATTTGGAGATCCACATGACTGATAATTTCACTGAGCGTCTGTCTGTCGCATTTACCTCATAATTTCAGCGTCCTTTCGCATTCACACCATGCTAAAATTGCATCAACCTGCGATATTCACTAAAACATGGGCGAATACAGAGACCCACGTCACACTGCACGCACTCATAGCGGGTGTCCTTCCTCTGTGTCGTGAGTCTCACCTGGGAATTACTGCACACGTGACACCTGCGCTGGGGCCTGGGTCTGTTGGGCTGGGGAGGGATAGGAGTGGGGAAATGGCGGCCGGATATTCTCTGGGGAGTTTGGGCAATAGGGGCAGTGCGGGTGCGATGTTGGGGCCTTTCAACAGCATACTTTGCAAAGATTTCTCTTGTGAGCTCCCTCACAAACCCTTCAAATGTTTCCTGAACTCCTGTGGTCATGGCGTGAAGGTGGTGGCAATTCAGAGCAGTGATATCTAGTAAGTGAAAGAACAGTTTTTTATACCACTTCATCGTTGTCCTGGCACACTCTACCGTCTATATCATGGAGTCTGACTGGTCCACGAGGCGCATGTTTATATTGTAATCCATAACACACTCAGGTTTCCAAACACGACGCCTGCTCTCGCTACGGTAATCTACAGAATCAGTATGGTGCATCAAGGGGCGGTGAACCGTGGACAAGAGGCTTACTTCTCTGTTGTGGTTCCACATTGTTGCAAGGATGTTGTTGGCTTTGAAGAAGACAACCTCACTCCTTGCAAGTTTCCGCCCTACCTTGGCCATGTGACGCCGGTTCACCTTTACGGTTCCACAGACTCCCGTTTCATGTGTGTGAAGATAACGAGCGAGAAGAGGGCGAGTGTACCAGTTGTCGAGGTAGAGAACGTGACCGCGATGAAGGTAGTCTTGTATCATCGTCTTTACCATTGCTCCCGACAGTCCAATACTTCGATCTTCTATTATGTCTGTCTGTGCACCGGTGTACAAGACTATGTCTTGCACGTATCCAGTCCTACAGTCACACATAACAAAGATCTTGAACCCAAAACGGTGCCTTTTGCTGGGTATATACTGTCTGAATGAAATATTGCCTCTCCACAACACGAGACTCTCGTCTATGACGAGATCTCTATAGGGATAGAATGAGGAACGAAAGGTTTGCCTCAGGTGATCAAAGACCAACCGAATTCGCCTCATTTTATCAGTGTTGTTTGCATTTGCAGGGTCATGAGCATCATAAAAATGGAGGCGACTTAGAATTTGTTGAAACCGATTACGGCTCATCACTTGACCAAATATGGGGGTAAACATAACAGGGTCCCTAGTCCAGTAAGCAGGAATTCTATTCTTTCTTATAATACCCATCAAAAGGACCAGGGCAAAAAATAAAAACATTTCTGGAAGGGAGACAGGGTAATCATAGATCATAGAATGCCTACTCCTTGTTCCCAATCTTTCACTTTCTAGGCGCTGGGTGCTTGCAAACAGGTTTGTTTGATAAACGATCTGCTCTACGAATGCCTCACTGAAAAACAGGTGGAAAAAATCCAACCTGGTGGAATTACTGTGAATACCTGGTGCAATGCAGCCAGATCGCCCTTGCTCAGTGAAGGGGTGAATGAGGGGAGAAAAATCACTCCCATCCTCCCAATCCCACGACACAAATCCCTCGTCCCCATCAGCCCCATCACCGCCTTCGTCTGGGTGGGGAGGAGATCCTGGTTGGGGAGGTGGGGGAGAAGGAGTAAGGAGGGCTTCCCCACTGTCACTCCTCTTCCCTCTGCCTTTACCCTTTCCCTTTCCCTTACCCTTACGGCCTTGAGGAACATTAGGGGGCTGTGGGGATGAAACAGTAGAATATTGGGGAGCAGAAGACGTGCTGGGGAGTGGTTCCTCCCCACCTTCCCCCTCCATTACCACACCACGTGCTCTCTCACGCAACCTAGCTCGACCACGTGTTAGGGGATATTGGGGAGCATAAGACGTGCTTTGGAGTGGTTCCTCCCCACCTTCCCCCTCCCTCACAACCCCACGTGATAAGGAACGCACCCGCACTGGCCCACGTGATCCACTCTGCCGCCTCACACTACGTAGGGAGAGCAATGACTCACTCACGTCACTCTCACTTTCCCTAATCCCAGGACTTTCCATTTCACTCCCCACTCCCTCCACTTGACTTCCTAGCTCCCCAAACAGAATGCTAGGCCCATACCTGCTCATACGACGTGGTGTGCGCTCTGGGCCACGATGTGTAATGACCTCCCGTCCATACCACGTGGCAGCACGTCCCACGGCTCCGTCCTCGTCCTCGTCCTCATCCTCGACCTCGAATTCTGCTTCCAAATCACGCTGGGGATAGGGATAGGATATACCACGTGCCTTCTTTGCCTCCTGCCCCTCTCTAGCAGCACGGTAAGTCACATACTGCCGCTTCCTGGGTGACGGAACTTCCTCGTCACTGCTGGTGGTTTCTTCCTCCTCTGGTTGCACATAATCTTTGTCCATCTCCTCGTCATCCAGTGGGGAATCACTGTCGCCGGTAAAGGTGTCCAGGGCGACTTGAATCTCGCTGTCTGAGAGACCTCTCTTAGCCATGTCTGAGCAGGACTGTGGCTACCAGGTGAGTGGATGAGTGGCGGGCTAGCGCAGGTTGCGCGGGGTCGCCGAGTGTCCCCGCCTGGTGGCAGGTAGGGGAAGGTCAGGCGAGGGTACGTACCGCAAATCAAGAGCGAAATTTGAAAATTGTCGAAATTATGCACATTGCAATTGCACGACGTACTGGTACCTCGCCGGGACTGGCAAATGCAAATCGTTGCAACGTACCAATACGTCTACGGGACGGGGCGGGTTAAGTACGATGTGTGTGTGTGTGTCATAGTCAAAGTAGTAGGCTACAATTTGAGAATCTAGTTTGAGTTCCCGTAGGTCATATAGCCCTAACAAAAGCTGTTTTGGTCGTCGGTGGCCGTGGAAATTCGCTCCCTGAGTGATAATCGTGGACGCGGATGAGCACATGGAAATGGGAATGATCATTGGGTACTTCTCACTTCGGTCATCTACGTTATTATTTAGCGTCAAAGAAACGGACACTAGTCACGGATTGCTTACAGTCCAAAATAATGCCCTACCTAAGAGTGTTGAGGTGAAGGCTGCAAGCAGTGGGAAAATGTTGACTTTGTGTGACTGATATATAATGGGCAAAATATAAAATTGAGGATAATGCAGTACACTATAATGTAAGGTAGTGTAAGATGTTATTCTCGCTACTCTGATGAACCGTATCAAGTATAATTTTGCGATCTTTATGTGATTTTAGTTTAGTGAGCTCGTCAATAGTGAAATACAGTATACAGTATAATGGAGGCTACATCTAACTCCTGTTCAGAATATAAATATCTCCCAGGATGAGTAATTGCATCTGTGTTTAGCAAACTGAAAAATTCATCTTCACACTGAATAGGTTATTTCTGTATGTGGTGAGCAGCGAGGCAGGGTTGGCATTATTGAGCAAGGACAGTAGGCCTGCAGGGCTGCCAGGCTGCCAGAGTGCCAGCTGGTGCCAGTCAGTGTGAACCATATTGTTGAGGCAGAAGTACAGTTGCGCTTTCCTCCTGCCCTGGTTTTCACATTAGCAGTGACTGTTCTCTAACTGGATATTAATTTCCCAAGCCATTTTTTTTTTTTTTTTTGTCTAAACTATTTAGTTATTACTGTGGGAAATACACATAGGGAGTAAATATGAGAATTTAGAATATTAAAGTTTTATTTGGAAAAATAAACGAAAAGCAGAAGGAAATCACGGAACTCGTGTAACCAAACGCTGCTAACTTTAGCGCATCAAAACATAACTTAAACATTTAGACAGCCGGTATGCACCTAAGCAGTAAAGAAAGATGTGAAGTCGGCATTTACTTTTTTTTTTCCTTCACTTTAATTAATAACGAACGAAACCAAATAGCAGTTATGAAACTAAATATTTTGACTAGATTTTGGAAAATGCTTCCAAAGCATCGTGTGCCGGTAGATTCGGCCAGTATACAACGACATAATTGTTTTATGTTGCTGGTAAAACGTTTGTGTTGTGCAGTGTGACTGTACTAACGTGTTTTATTGTACATGTCTCTTCATGAATATTCTTCAGTCATACATCTTACCATTTTTCTACTTATATTTATCGCTCCAGTACCAGTATTATTGGTGTGGCGATATATTTATGTCATGTTTATAACGAAAAAAACAAAAATGTTAAACACCGAACGTCCAAGATCGAGTTAAATTTCTCTGATATAACTTTTTTTTTTTTTTTAACTTCGTTAATCCTTGCACGAAAGACTAACTAGGCCGTGCTAAGGTAAGTCTAGTTTCAGCAGCTTATTGCAACCGTACTCTGTGCTTTATCATTTCGGTCGTTGGACGTATTTTAAATTTTCTTGCTAACTTCAGATTTATACGGTTTAGTAGGAAGGGCATTCGCGATAGAAAGCGGAACATGAAAATTATCACATACGTATGCAATCCCTCTAATTTGGAAAGGACCCCTGTCAGCTGAATATAAACGCTTGGTGGTACAAATAAAAATTAAATACATCAGACTGACTGGGCTAAAATATATTGCACAGGGGAACGCAAACTCATGATGTTACGTGGATGAATGAGCACAAATGGAGCGCATATCGTCAGTATATGTTGGCACCTGCATTCCATATTACACAATGGCGTCAGCGTCGGCACAATTAAAAGTTTTTTTTGCACAAGGCCGTTACGTTACATATGCTTCACTCCTGCGAGAAAAGCATAGAACAGTCAATGTAATTTCGGCAATGGATCAGTGTACTTTATGGTCGCATTGGGATTTACCTCTGAGTCGTTCGATTTGTCATGGGGCTTAGACTTACAGTACTTGAAACCATGGTTCCCAGTTTAACGATTTCACAGCTTGATATGAGTTGGTTGCATTTAGCAAGTTCCTTAAGGAAATTTTAGCAATATTACGTTTTGCTCATTTTTCTTATATTTCTTTTTGGGGGGTATAACGACTTTCTAGCGACATTTGGAAATTGGCCTTACGACTGTACACCACTCCTCATCCAGCACGGGTACTGAGGATCCACTCAGGGTTGCCAGGTCGTCCCGTAAATGGCATTTTTTTGCCAGAAATCTCGTGTTTCCCGAAAAACTGCTGTTTTTCTTTTATGGCACAAAATAACTGATGCCATAAAAATGACTTAATTTGTAGCCGGTTTGATTTTGTGCCAGAAACTCCCAGAGATATCCAAATTTATCTTGGGAGAATTAAAAATTAAAATTAAAATTAAAATCTCTCCACTGCCATTATTTACGATTTTTAGATTACACAGGTAAGTACTCGCCACTGGGACAGAGCGGCGACTATGGGTGGAGCTTGTGACACGTCTGGCTGTACTGTAAATGTGAGGCTCAACATAGGTTATCATGTCCAGCTGCTTGCCCGCTCACTCAGTGACGGTGCCTCAGCCTTTCCCTGACTGAGCAATCAAACGCACGAATTTATCAGACTAAGTCACCGTCTCTCGCTTACTTGAGACTCTGAGCTGCAGTAAACATGTGAAATGTATAGTTAATTTTCAGTTCTGTTTTCATTTTTGTACATTTCAAAAAGACTGCCATTTTAGGTGGTGGCGACCATCATCGACTTACTTGATGTAGTGCTGCCTACTTCATCCTTAGCCCTTACCATTCTTCTTCTGTGCCTGCCCTCCTCCCTTCCTTTTTCTCCCATCTTTCCTGTCACTTCTTATTGATTTTCTTTTCTTTACAGGTGGCTTTACGTTGAGTGACAAGCCAAATGGTTTCCTGTAAGCCAAAAAACCATTTACAACACTGGGTGGTAACCATAGAACCAAACCATACGTGCACCCTACGTGTCAACAAGTGGGTTGGTGGAGGGTTAATGCTCCTTTCCGTAAAACTAATAACTCAAAGTCAAATGACCATCCCTTACGGGATTATGGCGTCTGGCAATAGATAGATAGATAGATAGAAATGTGGTTTATTTTCCGTTTTCTATTAAAATTTTGTAATTGCCATAAAGACTACCATTTTTCAAAACTAGTTTGCCAGAAAATGCTATAAATCACACTCATAGATGCCGCATGAGTACTGCAACACTTGGCAACCCTGGGTCCACTGCGTATCTTTAGATCTATTATTGATATCGTATATAATACGGTGTATAAGCCCAGCAAGATTGCCACAATGTCAAGGCAAATCCCAATATTATACCTAATCACCAGAGAGTTATTTTTTTTTTTTTTTTTTTTTTTTTTACCTGTTAGGGGAGGGCGGTGATGGTTCGGACAGTGGGATGGTTGGGACATTGCATTCCCTGAGAAACGTATGAGACCTAGGGCCGTGTGATCTTGTGTGAAAGTGGGAGAGTTTGTTTTTTTCAACCATACGGAACCTCCAAGCTAGAAACCCCCTCACTTTTTGATGCAGGTCAGATTTTATGTTTTTTTTTTTTTTTGCATCTCCAATGTAATAATTTGAGTATATCGTTAAGCTCTACCTTTATGAATATGCCAAGCATCGAACTGTGCATTATCAGGGTGAATCTGTGTTGCTGAAACTGGAGAGTACCCGTTAATTAATCACATAGGTTCGGATAATTCGGACAGTTGAGGAGGGGGATGGTTAGGACAGTGCAAACCATCCCTCCACTACTACCAAGTCATGACCTTATCAAATGATAACGCTACTATTGATCATTTTTATTTGAACACATAGTGAAACACCATTCTTCATAGTTATCAGGGAATATATATTAGTAGTAACTGTTTAGTTAACTTATTCTTCAAAGTGTTAAAAGAAGGAAGGAATACAACTTGTATTTCAGTTTTGCAGGCTGCAATATGCGTTAAATGTCTTAAGTCAGTCCGTCTGAAATAAGGCCTAGAAAGTGAAAAGTGAAGTCACTTTTCCAGAGAGAGAGAGAGAGAGAGAGAGAGAAGGCTAATTATGCATAATTTTGTAGCAGAAAGTAAGAGGTTGTCATTTATTAATAAAACTGATGAAGGTTATTTCAGTCATAATGTATATACCGGGTATATATTTTTTAAACAGATATCAAGTAGTTCATTTGGATTCTGAAGTTTAATATTGTACTTTAGGAAAATGAAATATCTTTGAGTTAATGAATGTTAGTTTTTATCCAATATAACTCACATAATTTTAAGAATATGCTGAGTAATACATATAGCCGAACCATCCCACCCTACTGTCCGAACCATCACCACTGGTAGGGATGGTTCGAACGATTTAGTCACTTGTGTTTCGTTAACTATACAGTAGCTTAAAGCTGAAAAGAGATAAGAATTTCATATCGTCCACCTAAAGAGCCAAATGATGTGGCAACGTTATAACATAATCCAGAATACACTCCTGCTAAAACCTGCATTATATGGGGCTGCAACATGGAATATGGGTGTAGCAGAGAGGAAAAGTTTGAATGTAATGGAGATGAGATGTCTGAGGAGTATGTGTGGAGTGACGCGTATGGATCGAGTGCGAAATGATGAAGTGCGAAGGAGAACTGGAGTTGTTCGGGAGATGGCTGGTAGAGTTGAGCAGAGGGTGTTGCAATGGTTTGGGCATATGGAGAGAATGGATAATGAGCGATTGGTGAAAAAGATAACTAGATCTGATGTGAGAGGTGTAAGGCTAAGAGGAAGACCACGAATAGGATGGATGGACAGTGTGAAGAGAGCGCTGGATGCGAGAGGGATGTCTGTTGAGCAAGGTAGAGTGGCTGTGCGTGACAGAAATAAATGGAGAGAAATTGTGAATGAATAAGTGATGACGCAGCCCTGAGGGGATATTCTCCCGCATTTGGTCTGATCAGCTAGTCAGGTCAGGTGCGGGTAAGGGGATGGGTCTGTTATGATGTGGCAGGGGTAAACCAGTTCTGCTGTCGGGCCCTGCTTCGGATGTCACTGATTGCATTGCGCAGTTGACCCTTGTGCGGTGTGATGCGGTGAGGATCTGTCCGTTCTCCCCTTTGGAGCTAAGATGCGAATGAATGTGTTTGAATGGATGAGTAAATGGAGAGTGAGTCGTCCTGTCTGGGCTACCTCCCTTTCCTTGGGGGAAGCAGCCTAGGTATATAGATAGATAGATAGATAGATATTTTTAATGTCCGAACCATCACCGCCCTCCCCTATTCGGCACCAAATGTAGTCTCGATGCATCGAGTTATTGTTAGCCATATAAGATACGGTACCTGTCATGCAGGAGGCCGGAATAAAATACGAACTTCTGTAATTCTCTGCCAAAACTTGAACGTGAGATTGTTAAAACATTTTAAATGCCCAAGGCTGAGGGTAAAATATTGTCGTGACGTTAGTTGAAATAAATTATCAAATGGTGGGTTGCAGCGAAGTGTTGACGAACAGTAAGTTTTCATTGACGTTAGTTCCTTACACGTTTGTTTTAATGAAAACCACTTGGCCATTAAAAGGCAGTGGTTGTCGCATATGTACGAACGAAAAAATGCACTTCACAGAAGAGGTACTTCCTTATACCGATACCAAATGTAGTACCGCTTGACTAATCGGTCTGGTACACGCCTACCAATTCACTAACATATAAGAGATTCTTAGTTCTGCTGAATAAGTCAGTGGTATATATTGATCAACCAACTGTGTATCAAGTAATATCAGTAGCTGTATAAAAAACAAAGAGGAAAGACTTTCTTATTCTTATTTACGAGGTAAGAATGCAGTCCCGTGCAGCCCTTAAATGGGCAGGGGGTGCTAAGAATCTCACGGTTGCCTCAATTACAATCTAATTCCTTTGTCAATGCAAAAAATACAATTAAAATTGGTAACTGGAATGTGAGAACGCTAAATCATGACGGTAAAATCGATGAGTTAGTGAAGGTTTTTCAAAATTATGGACTTGATATTTGTGCTCTGACAGAAACTAGATTAACTGGAGTCGATAAGTTGGATTTGGAGGATGGTATACGTTTATTGATATCTGGTCGACAGGACGGAATGCATTATCAGGGAGTAGGATTGTTGCTGGGTTGTAAGGCAAATAAGGCTTTATGTGAGTGGGATCCTATAGATGAGCGATTGTTATACGCACGGTTTAAATCAAATCATGGCAACATCAGTCTGTTTGTGTGTTATGCACCTACTAATGATGCACTCGACGAAAGGAAAGACACATTTTATGAAAAGTTGCAAGAAGGAGTAGGAAGGGTACCTAGACATGATGTTTTGATCTGCGTTGGAGACTTTAATGCAGTAATGGGCTGTTCAAATGAGGGATTTGAGGCATGTATGGGTAAGATGGGAGTTGGTAGTAGGATGAGTGAAAACGGAGTGAGGTTTGGAAGCTTCTGTCTAGCAAATGACTTAGTCATCGGGGGCACATTCTTTCAGCATTGCAATATACACAAGACAACTTGGGTGTCGCCATGTGGAAAATATAAAAATCAGATTGATCACATTGCTATCAGTAGGAGGCATAGAAGTTCTCTGCTAGATGTTCATGTTAAACGGGGAGCGGATATTGGTAGTGACCATCAACTCAGCATTGCAAAAATAAGGTTTAAACTTAAAAATCAGAAGAAGGAAAAATCTGGTGTTGGTAGATACGATATTGTTAAGCTTAGAAGGGAAGGGGAAGAAAAGGAGGAATTCAGATTAGAATGCAGAAATAGGTTTCTGGTGTTGGAAACGTTGGAAGAGGGGGAGAGAAGTGTAGATGAGATGTGGGAGGATGTGAACAAAGTTTTGCATGAGACTGCTGAATGTACGATTGGAAGGAGACATAGATTCAGGAGAAAGAAATGGATATCAGAGGAAACGTGGGATATGATAAAAAAGAGAGGTGAGGCTAAATTGAGGAGTGAGATGCAATGCGTTGATGAACGAGAGATTGAATTAGCAAGAGCTGCGTACTGGAGTTTGAATTCAGAAGTAAGAAGGTTAGCTAGGAGAGATAAAAGAAGATGTGTGGATGAAAAGGTTGCAGAGACTGAAATCTTAATAAACAAAAATGATGGACAGAGTCAAAGAATAGCATATGAATCGATTAGAGAACTGAGTGGTAATGCAGGTAAACGCAAGGAAATACCAGTTAGAGACAGGGAAGGAAATTTATTGACCAAAGATGGAGATATTAAAAATAGTTGGAAAGAGCATTTTGAGACAGTTCTTAATAGACCAATACCACCAGAAGAGGATATACCGTCTGCTCAGGAAGATTTAAATATAGAAACAGGAGAGTTGAGGCTTGCAGAAGTGGAGAAAGCAGTAAAACACTTAAAGAATAATAAGGCACCAGGGGAGGATGGTTTATTTCCGGAAATGTTTAAAGTGGAGGGGGATAGATTAATAATGATCTTGACCAAGCTATTCAATAAGATATGGGTGACGGGGTTACTACCATCAGTTTGGAAGAATGGTGTAATTGTTAAAGTTCCGAAGAAGGGAGACCTGAGTGAATGTGGTAATTGGAGGGGAATCTCTTTGTCACCGAGAGCTTTGAAAGTTTTCAGTAGAGTGTTGTTAAATAGGTTGGAGCCGGTGGTTGAGGGTATTCTGAGGGATGAACAGGCTGGTTTTAGAAAGGGACGTGGTTGCAATGATCAGATCTTTATAGTTAGGCATTTGATGCAGCAAGTTAATGAAATGAGAGTACCGTTAAGTCTTTGTTTTGTTGATTTTGAAAAGGCTTTTGATAGTGTTTCGAGAGAGACTATGGGGAAGATCATGAGACATTACGGAATACCAGAGGAGTTTGTGAGGGTCATTATGAACATGCATGAGGACACATTTTGTAAAGTGATGGTTGATGGTTGTCTGAGTGATTCGTTTGAAGTCAAGTCCGGAGTAATTCAAGGTGGTGTTCTATCGCCTTTACTATTTATATTGGTCATTGATTACATTATGAAACGCGTTGGAACAGAAACCGGTGCAGGTATACTTTGGGGAGAGAACAGGAAACTTTTGGATTTAGATTATGCAGATGATATAGTTTTGATTTGTGATGGGCCAGAAGAGATGCAGAGAGTGTTGGACTGTTTGGTGAGTGAAGGTCGCAAGGTGGGTTTGGTTATTAATTGTGGAAAAACTGAAATAATCAATATGAATATAGAAAATGCACAGGAATGTGTAATTGGAGGTATGGTTGTAAAGCAAGTTGATAGGTTTAAATATTTAGGTACTTATTTAGCCAAGGATGGTTCTTTGAACTTTGAATTCGAGGAAAGGTTAAAGAAGGCTAATCAGGCAATGGGAATGCTTAAAAATATTTGGAATAATAACAATTTCTCTGTGCATACAAAAATCAAACTTTATAAGGTAATGGTTAGGAGTATCTTAATTTATGGACACGAGTCTTGGTACAGCACAGTGACTATGGAAAATAAATTCTTGGTGTTTGAAAATAAAGCACTTAGAAGAATATTAGGAGTTAAGTGGTGGGAAAGGATACCAAATAGTAGAATTAGAGAAATAACGGGAGTGCAGCCGATCGATGAATATGTTAGATTCTCACGATGGAAGTGGCTAGGACATGTGTACAGGAGACAGGGAATAGTACGAGGTACACCAGGGTGGGTGGCACTTGGTAGGAAAGGTAGAGGAAGGCCAAAAGAGACGTGGGTGAGGACAATGAGACGGGAAGCTGGAGATGAGTGTTGGGGAGATCTTGAGGAGTTAGCACAAGATAGGATGTGGTGGTGTGAGTTCATCGAGGCCCTATGCATCCTCGAGGGTGCCACAGGAAATGATTGAAGAATGCAGATATTTACGTATGATGAAACCTTCCAGCTATTACGTGTTTTGCACAATCTTAGGGAATATGAATCACTACAGTTAGCTTTTAATATATTAGATATCAGTCGAATCACTTTGTAATATTTATAATTACCGATACCGGAACACCAGTAACATGTTCTTGTTTAATAATAAATTTTGATAATACCACACTCATGAGAGAGAGAGAGAGAGAGAGAGAGAGAGAGAGAGAGAGAGAGAGAGAGAGAGAGAGAGAGGCTTATTACCGGGTGTAAGACAGGATTGAAGCTAATTAAATATCTGAGCTCATCAGTCTCACGCTGGTTATCTTACTTGTGCCTGTCTGATGACGTGCCATGACCAGATTTTCTCTCCAACCTGGAGAGAATTTTGGCGTACCCTCAGAAATTACTAGCAAGCTGGAGAAACTGTTGGCAGGCTCAATGAAATCAGGCCATCCTGGACTTAGTGAGGGCTAATAGTGTTTAACTTTATTGCGCTCACGGCATAGGCTGCAAATGAGTTATAATGCTATTAGGTGATAAAAACATCAGATGAATGTATTTTCCTATGCGAAAAAGGAAAACCCAAGGCTGAGGGCTTGGGACAGTTTCTCTTTCTAAAGAAAATCTATCACAGTGATAGCCAGACTTCGAGATCCATTTATTTCCAGATACCTCTTTATATTACGTGTTTGGCTGGAGGTCATAAGCAAGCCTGAACGAAATTTTGAAGACTTATCAGTTGCGTAGGCTGCAAGTCACAATGAGAATATCATACCAGGAAACTGGTGTTCGAGAACTGGACGGATTAGGGAGATGTGTGTTCCTGGACTAGTGTTGTATGGCTGTCATTAAAGGAAAGGAACTCAGGCGAAGATTTCAGAAGAATGATGGTCCGAAAAGTAATGACAGGAGAGAGAGAGAGAGAGAGAGAGAGATTTTAGAGTGAAGTGAGTGAATGTTATGAGGAGAGTTGATAACATGAACGACCGTAGACTTTGCAATAGTTAGAATCGCTAGCACAATATGTGGCGGGCATCCCCACACAAGAAAGCTGTTCTCTGAACACTGGCGAATATTGTCTCCTTACAAAGTCGGCTACTAGGTGGATGGGGTGGACTTACTAAATGCTTGGAGTCGGTTCAGCACACTTTTTTTCAGCAAAACTGAAAGAGGCCAAGGATATTAAGATATTATTTTATTCAGCATAGCAGTGAAGCCAACGAAGACTGCTGTGTTCGTATATGCGATCCTTTCAACTGAAGAAAGTATCCCAAGCTCAGTAAAATCGTCTGCATATAGCAAAATTCAAATATCTGTCTATCTATATATCGCCAGACGCCCTAATCCCGTAAGGGGTGACCACAAATAAATCGCCTCCATGTCGCCCTGTCCCCCGCCATTTCACTGCCCTGCTCCCTGCTTACACCCCCCTCTCTCATATACCTCTCCACTCCATCCCTCCATCTCATCCTTGGCCCCCCCTCCCTCTCCCCCTCATCTCATATTGAAATAAGTACTGTAGCTACAAATTTCTGGGACTGAAAGGGTTAAGTTCACGGTAGCCTAAGCACATAATATTCCAAGATGGGTTATGGAATTTCCATCCTTGATGTATCACTGAATTGGTAGTTTCTTTAGTTTCGGTTTCCAGTAAGACGTAACAGTACTGTACATTAAGAAAGGGGCAGTTAACATGCCAGTACTCTGCTTCAGGAATGGAGTTTCATCGCACACTTCAGCCCCCCCCCCCTCCCCCAACGTTCCATCCTTACCCTCACCAAAGCATCGATTTGCTAGGCGGATGGATTAGAGATCTGAAACTTCGCTCACTCATATCTTGCCGCACTTAATGTTATTTTCATTTATCCTGTTATTAGGTGTAGTATTACTTGCATAGATATACCTTCATTTCCATGAGAAGTTATTATCGCCCTTAACGTGGCGAGACGATATAGTTTTTATCGATATATGTCAGTCTATGTATCTCTGCCAAAATGTCTCTAAAATTTGTGGACGAATATTCACCAAACCTTCAGGAAATAGCAACTGTGTGGATGTGCAGAAGCCTATTGCTTTTAGTGAGCATTTGATCGAAGACGATTAAATTCCGTAGAGTTTTGCGATTTTAATTGCTCTACTCTAGTGATATACGGTAGTTTTTGTCAGTGTGTGTGTGTGTGTGTGTGTGTGTGTGGTCACAAAATCTCGTCTTCAGTTTGGTGTGTAGGTAGCTTTTACCTTTGCCAACAACATATTCTGGTGGGTGATTAGCATTCGGCCAAAGAAACTTTGGTTCCATATTTTGAAGTCCTAGCAAATTTCAGTAGAATGACCTCATTGTATAAAGTGTGATATATCAAATATTTATCTAAATTCTTTAAACGATATACCGAAATCCAAGTAACGGTGAGATCTTATATGATTGCTAGCCGTACAAGTCCCTCCCCTGCCTTGTCAACTGGGGAGCTACATATCAGCTACCCCAATCATTCACCTACCCAATCATCACGACCAACTCAACCCACCGACCCCAACCCGGTCAAGCACCCTGCCCAGCCACCTGGGTGATTCACCCTGCCCACCCACGAATGCCACCCACCAATATCACCCAACAATGGCACCCAACATATTCACCCACTCCCCTACACACCCAACCCACCAAACCAACCACCCACTCACAGCACCCCTACCACACAATCTTGTCAGCTACCCTGGCGACACACCATGCTCACTCACCTTGGCGACCCACTCGGCCCAACCATTTCGGCAAACCATCTTGCCCACCGACCCCAGGCGTCCACCCTCGCCACCCACGAATGCCACCCACCCTGCTCACCCAACAATGCCACCAATCACATCCAGACTCCCAACCTTACCACAGTACCCACCCACCTGTCGCTGAATACTCACCCACCCTGCCCACCCACCCTATTCTGAATAGTCTCCCACCCTGCCCATCCACCCCACCCAGGGGACCCACTCATCCTATCCACCCATTCTTCCCACCGACCAACCCGCCACCTTGCCCATCCAGATATCCAACCACTCTTCTTACCAACTCCATTCACCCCTCAACTCACTCACCCGTGCACGCCATACTCATCCTCCGAACCCATCCCATCCAAATTAAACCGACCCCTGCCCGACCGCCCACCCATTCAGCCACTCACCCACCCAACCCACCCTATGCATCCACACACGAACCCATCTACCCCTGCAACCCACCGCAAGCCACTCCACACACACTACCAACCCCACCCTTACCACCCAACCAAACTACCCACCCTAGAGATGCACCGAGACACTATACCCACCACTCCAGTCTCACCCACCCCACCAACCCAACCAACTGGATCTAACACACACACACACACACACACACACACACACACACACACACACACACACACACACACACACACACACAGTGTCACGAAGTAAGTTTCTTTAGGTGAATATCCTAGGCTATTAGAGCAGCACAACCAAACACTGATTACACTCGTTGTCCTCAAATGAATAGAATCTCATTGGTGGTCTGAGAGAGAGAGAGAGAGAGAGAGAGAGAGAGAGAGAGTCCATATAGCACTGGTACCGTAAACGACATATCTAACACCAAATAGAACCGTATTGGCATTCGCTTTGCCTAAAGAGATTTCGAAAGCATTCTTCACTGCGATTTATTTTGCATGGTTTAGCTATTACATTTCACATCGTCTTTCATAACACTTATATAATTCCGATATCAAAGTACTTTACAGCAATATCAATGCCATTATAGATGTGGGTGTAATATTTTGGCCTGTGTGTGTGTGTGTGTGTGTGTGTGTGTGTGTGTGTGTGTGTGTGTTAACGATACCGTAGTTAAAACTCAGTTTTAATCTGATGCTAACATGGTAGAAGGGTTAACACTCAACCAAAGTGTGTGTTTAACACTAAAAGGTTAAAAGTGAAGATCACATAGCAAGGTCAACTTAAACTATTTTTATTTGCTGTAAAGTAACCACTGTGGAAGGACTGAGGGTAAGAAAGGTAGACAGGTGATCAGTTTGAGAACAATTAGTTAAAGGTCCAGGTTACCTGGCTGTGTGTGTTTTCTGGTTGTGAACAAAATGATTAAAAAAAATTTCCTCTAATTTTATAACAATAAGTCTGCGGCCAGATCACATGGCAAAGTCAGCTTCCTCAAATTAGACCTGATTTAGGCCAAACTTGGTGGGCGGGTTTAGGGTAAGGCCAAGATGAAGGGATTTGATTTTCAGAACATCCAGCCTGAGATTTTATCTGATTTAGACCAAAAATTGTGGAATGATTGAAACTACGGCTGTCATGAAGGGATTCACTGTTTTATTAATCAAAGTCTTGTATGTTTGTGTGTGAACCAAATCTGTTTGGTGTGATCCGGACCAGTCTTGATGTCATGGTTCGGAGTCTAACAGAGGAATGACCCTTTTATATATATATATATATATATATATATATATATATATATATATATATATATATATATATATATATATATATATATATATATATATATATATATATAAAAGGGTCATTCCTCTGTATATATATATATATATATATATATATATATATATATAAATATATATATATATATATATATATATATATATATATATATATATATATATATATATATATATATATATATATATATATATATATATATATATATATATATATATATATATAATAGGCGAACGGTTAAGGTCACATGCAAGGTCAAATTAAATAATTTTTCCAAATTAATTCAGAATAACTTATTGTCATCCTAATTCTGTGGAAACATTTAGGGTACGAGAGAGATGGAGGTATTCCATCTTGAGATCAGTTACTTGAAGGTCGAGGTAACAATCAGAACTCCTTGCAACTCAAAGAGCTTTAGGTCTGTATGAATCAAACATGATAGACGGATGGGAAATAAGTCTCTGATGAATCAGTATTTAGGGGTTAAAGTCATAAATCATGATCGGCTAAAACCTTTTGTATTTGATTTTTGCCAGACTTGATGGAGGCTTAAGAGTCAGAGAACAGTAAAGTTTCCGATATAAACTAGCCAAAGGTCAAGGTACGTAGCTCTCTGACCAGTCGCAGGGCGTGAGTTTTACATTCTGTGGGTGTTTCTTTTTATTATATTCTTACCGTATCCAGACTCTTATTTTCATCCTTACCAGTTTGATTCTTTTATCTGGTACTTTTACCCTCTCATGGCTGGGACAAAACTAGGGCAGAAGAATATTCTTGTCGGTTGTGAGGTTCCATCAAGCCTTATCGTATCAGTCTGACTCTTCTGCTTAGTACGTTAACACTCTCATGGTTGAGACAACACTAGTATTTTATTTCACCTAACGCCAAGCTAGTAATTTCAGCAGTTAGTGAGAATACCAGAGTGTTAATACTGTAACTTGCCATTAATTCTTTCATGGCTGACCAACTCTAATACTTTGTTCAAGCAAATGCTAGATGAGCTCTCTTACTGCGCTGTGAGCGTCATGCGAGCCAGAGATTGTTAATATTTTCTTGCAGTTATATTTATAACTATATGCAATACACAGAGTATGGATTGAATATGCATAACTAATAAAAAAAGGGATAATCAGTGTACCATATGCAGTACTAAAATGGCAAGGATGAGGCACTCGATGCCTCCTACGCGAGTGGGGATATAATATTACTACATTGGCAGCAGTCTGTTCACATCTTATGAAAAACTTACGCTACATGCACCTTTTCCTATAATATTTAATTTCAATTTTATACCTGAATCTTGTCTTTTTCAGTCAGTTTTATATTTACTCAATATGGACATATATTGCATCAGTTTCTTATTTTCTGAGTTCATATTCCCGCGGCTGACATGAAAGATAATAATAACGTGCAGATTGCAAATATCCACTGATTATGAAACATTCTGATGGAGGCTCCTGTTCCACTGGGAATGCGATTCTTTGATCGGTATTATTAAACTTAGAGTAATTATGCAAACCCTTAATTCCTGAGAGTCTTCTATAGAATACTTTTGTGATTTAAATGGGATTTACTTTCACGCCTTGTTACACACCCATTTTGAATCTAGACAGAGAAGCCAGATGCTCCTTTGCTCTCGTCATGGATTTAACAGAGGATTGCCAGAATTTTGGAGTCACGTCTTTATATCATCGCCCTGTCTGTTTTAATCCTGTAATGCTGGGGCGGGGAGGGGAGGAGAAAATCTAACATCAGTTGAGCTAGTGAAACTGAGTCAGTACACATTAGGAGCCTGAAAGTGTTAATACTGTTACCATTAACAGAGAGTCGGGACAACCCAACAACTCTATTCCATTTCTCGCCAAACGATTCCACTCAGCAGAAAATGTGTCATGCGAGATGGTGAACTAGAACAACCAAGCTATTTTCACGGGCTCTCCGGGCTCTTGGCCCTCCGAAAGCTATAAAAAAAAAAAAAAAAAAAAATGGCTTGAAAAGGCTACTTTATGAATTTAACAGTTCATTTAAATACTGTATATATATAAATATAAATATATATATATATATATATATATATATATATATATATATATATATATATATGTATATATATATATATATATATATATATATATATATATATATATATATATATATATAGATATATATATATATATATATATATATATATATATATATATATATATATATATATATATATATATATATATATATATTGTGTCCGCCTCTGGGCATAGGCTTCACAGCCTGCTCTCAAGGCCCAGTAATCCTCCTACATGCCATACACTTCTACATGTCACCTCTTCGGCTCTAACATCCACCGTCCATATTGAATACATGCTAGGGCTGTCTCATACAGGACTGGACTATTCGTATTAGCGCGGGTATTTTTACGACATGTCGAAAGATCTTCTGGTAGATTAGTAAAGCCTGATTGAATGAAATTCAAATCCTTAAACTGTTCCCTGCCCCAGCGGGGATTTGAACCTGGGTCCGGTAGGACTGCAGGCCACCTCTCTACTGAATTAGTGAATACATATATATATATATATATATATATATATATATATATATATATATATATATATATATATATATATATATATATATATATATATATATATATATATATATATATATATATAATTCTCTACTTAAGAATATTTGATAATATGACTTAAGAGCTAATTAATATTATTATAAAAAATGAACTTAGGAATATTTGTGATTAAATGAGTTTTAAACTCATGATATTACTTAAGAATATTTGAACATGGACCCTCATGTAAATAAAGAAACCTAACGGTCACTAACTCGTCATGGTAATATATATATATATATATATATATATATATATATATATATATATATATATATATATATAATTCTCTACTTCAGAATATTTGATAATATGACTTAAGAACTAATTAATAGTATTATAAAAAATGAACTTAGGAATATTTGTGATTAAATGAGTTTTAAACTCATGATATTACTTAAGAATATTTGAACATGGACCCTCATGTAAATAAAGAAACCTAACGGCCACTAACTCGTCATGGTAATAAAATTGCAGTGTTTATAAAGATTCCCAACTGGAGTATCATTATGAATACTACTTACGCGTCTAATGATCACCTGGGGGAATCCTTGGAAGGGTAAGTAACTTGGAAGCTGTTGGTCTGTTCCCAAGGGAACATTTCAAATGTGTCTTCCAATAAGGCAATAAGTAAGGAAGTTAGTCAATCGCAGTAAGACAATAAGAAACAAGTAAAATGCAGTCACTGAGTACATACCTCTACCAATGCTTGTACCAGACAGTTCAGATCACCAGCAATATTTAATAATCTCTTCCATGACCTCCATGTCCACAAACTTTCATTGAAATCCATCAATAACTTTTTTAGATATCTTGTGGAAAAGACAAAATGTACTAAACCGGGGCACGAACTCAGATCACCACCAAATTTTAATTAACTCTTCCTTGACCCATTACCCACATATCCAGAAAATTTAATTATTATTTACCAATAACTTTTTGAGATATCTCGTGGACAAACAAACAGACTGACAGACAGACATGCAGCAATGATTTCATAACCTTCTTTATCTGCATTGGTGGAGTTAATAAATCAGTCAATGGCCCCATCCACAGAAGCCTGAAACAAGTTTTGAAACATGTTCGAAACAGTGCTTCGGACATGTTTGAATACATGTTCGAAGTACAGTATCTTGCCTGGACGTTCAAACCCGTAAACTTGTTTCGAGACATGGAATCATCACTGGTGTGGACGTTTCCTGCCGGGAACAGGTTTGGCGATAATCAGTCCGACAAGTTTACGAACATGTTTGTGGCATGTTTGGAAGCTTGTATCTAGCAAGGTAAAGAGAATATGAGAAGTAGGTACACGGCCTCCGGCTCGCGCAGAGTTGTGACGTCAAGGTTAATAAGAGAGAGAGAGAGAGAGAGAGAGAGAGAGAGAGAGAGAGAGAATGGGAGCGTGATAGAAAATAAATGTAATGGAATACCAATGTAAACTTGCAATGTCTGGATCATTTTGTAGGTTTAGTGTTGCTCTGCTCTCAACCAGTGATCTCTATCAATATTTAAAGTTGTTTTTCTCATAATCAGCTTGCTTACAGGTACATGTGATGTCGGATCTGTGTCTGTATGACCCTGTATACGACATTTCTGTATTCTGTGAAAACAGGTAGCTCTTCTTCTGTCTATCTATTGGCAGACGCCATAATCCCGTTAAGTGGTGGCCATTTGCCTTTGGGTTATTTGTTTTACGGGGAGGGGCACTAACCCTCCACCAACCCATTTGCTGACACGTAGGGAGCACGTATGGTTTTGGTATATGGCTACCACCCAGGGTTGTAAATGGTTTCTTGGCTTAAAGGAAACCATTTGGCTTGTCACTTAATGTAAAGCCACCTGTAAAGGAAAGAAAAGGGATAAGAAATGACAAGAAAGTTGGGAGAAATAGGAAGGGAGGAGGGCAGGCATAGAAAAAGAATGATAAAGGCTAAGGAAGAAGTAGGCAGCACTACATCAAGTGAGTGGATGTTGGTCGCCACCACCTACCACTAGTTCTTCTTGAAGATATGTTTTATAATATCTCAGAAATATAGCATTAACCTTTTCATTGCTGTGCATGCGGTTTAGGATGCAAATAAAAGTAACCCCTATAGGCCGGGGAGCACATATCACAGGGCCTGGTAGGTGAGTGACTAGCCTGACTACCAGGCTGACACCCTTAGTCTGAATTATCTGTGACGTCATGCGCAGACCGAGACACGTTTTTGCTCCCCCCCCCCATCGGTGTGAAACTACCTCATGTTCTCTTTACCTTGGTATCTGGCATGTTCCTGACATGTTCCTTGCATTGTTTCGGGCAATGTTTTAGGCACCGTGTGGCCGGGGCTAATAACTTAGTTATACAGGCATTTCCATGCCGGTCCCAAGGTGGGACGGACAAATAAACTACTGTATATTCTCAGAACTATAATAAATTTATGACATCCATGCTGATATTGAAAAGATATAAAACATGTATGCATGAGATAAGCAAAGAGTACTGTGGAAAATAACTAAATGGAAGAGATGGTAAGGTGTTTCCCACGCTAGTAAAAATGCGACTCAATGGTCCATATCCTCGAGTGAAGAAAGGCTTCCACCACTGCTTCCTTAGTACCTCGACACTCGTGCTAGAATCTTGCACTAGTAACATGCTTGAGACTTTGTCATGAACAAGTTCGTGTGCATGTTCAAAGCAACATTGTCACGGACAATTTCGTATCATTGTTCATAAATATGATGGTAGTCTTGATGTCGACGTTTCATGCACCGAGCATGAATGTAGTTGGCTATTTGCTGATCTGAGCACCATAGATGTTGATTGGAAGCCACTTTAACATCGCGTATAGAACAAGAAACCAAGTGCTGCTATGAACATGACTGTATCAATCCTGCATTGTGGCAGATGCAGCAAAAAAGTGAATCCTCTCCTGCTGACATAATGGAAAGCACTGCAACAGACACATGTCCGTGTAGACTGCATGTCAGCATCGAACATGTTTAAGTTACTGCCACGAACGTTGTCATCGAACCTTGCTACAGAAATGTTTGTAGCATGTTCTGAGACAAGGATCTAGTACATCAATAAAATATTTGTTTCAATGTTTCGAACAATATTCGAGGGCACTTGCGTCCGGGCCGGTACAAGCCAATTCGTAATTGTGATTTTTAATATTTTCTTGCCTGTTGCCTCTGTCTTTTCTTTCGTATTAAAATAGAATATATTATGATAGGCGGGGTCGTCTATAATCCACTCACTCGATGTAGTGCCTCCTTCCTCCTCCAACTCTCTCTCTCTCTCTCTCTCTCTCTCTCTCTCTCTCTCTCTCTCTCTCTCTCTCTCTCTCTCTCTCTTGATGACTCTAACATGAGTGATAGGCAAAACTATTTCCTGTTTCCCTGGAAACTGTTTCCTAGAGTTTGTGGTAACCATAACCATATAACCACATGATGCATTGTGGTTATATGGGATACAGAGCTCTGTATGAGTTCCATGTGAGGGATGGTTAGGAATTATTGCTCACACAATGCCATTCGTCGGCAAGTGAGGCTAGTTACCATTGCCTCAAACGTCGGGGCTGAGTAGCATAGGTCCGGGTCCCTACGCTCCTTTTTGTATTGGACAAAATGGAATTTATGATGAATTATGCAAAGCCTTCGAAGCTGGGCGGATTAAAACGTCCAGTTCTCTGCACCTCATTTTGGAATTAATAGTAAGTGGTTTTGCGATCTCTTAACACCTTCCCTTTGCGGTTTTATTTCACGCCATTATTCTCTTTTGTATTATTAATGCAATGTTGATACTGAAGCAATACGAATAGTATAACCCAGCATATATAGGTGTAATTTCCAAAACAAATCACTAAAGAAATGTTACTGAGAAGCCTCAGTTGCCACCTAAGTACGGTCCTCGGTCACACTCCATCTGGTTTATGAGCACTGGGGGCGCACTAATGAACACTCCAGTAAAATATTGAAATTCCTCTCATGGGAGTAAATTAGCAAATGATCGCTGTACCTATAAAAAGAGGTAATTGAAAAAAAGAAAAGGTCTGATGAGAGCGACTGAATACAGGACTAAAATACTGACTGCGAAAACTGATATAATGACTACAGTCCTGATTTACTAATACCTGACACTGACATACAGAGTGCAAACGCCATATACTGACAGCCTATTGACTGAAGACAAGAGATACTTATTGCAAACGTTGATATAGTTTCACTGATTGTAAGATAATTACTGCTGTGTTTGTTATATTGCAAAGAGTATATTGATTGCAGGCATGATATATTGACCGAAGACACAGAAATGCAGACTGCAAACATTTTAAACGGTGGCGAGTGTTGTGAAATTATACGTACTGCAAAACTGGAATAATATACTACTGAATGGAAACACTAATTATACAGTGGCTGGAAATACTGATATAGCGACTGCAAGCACTGCACTAATATTGCAACCTCTGATACACATTTTGTTTTATATCGACCATTGCGGTTGAAACCCCTGGTCATTAAGGCATATATATATATATATATATATATATATATATATATATATATATATATATATATATATATATATATATATATTTATATATATATATATATATGTATATATCTACCGGTTATATATATATATATATATATATATATATATATATATATATATATATATATATATATATATATAGCCGGTAGATATATACATATATATATATATATATATATATATATATATATATATATATATATATATATTGTTACATAGCCTATGATTTCATCATCCTTTGTGTAATTTTAACGCACAGTATGCTGCATGTTTGATCACGAGCGTGTTCTACCTCAGTCCCCCCCTTCTACCGTTATAGTAGAGTAAGTTGTCCTTTCTATTGTTCAGAGCAGGATTGTCAACTCTTTGTCCCCTATGGCTTCATTTGCGCATCCTTCTTACAAGTTGTATCAAGCTCTGCTGGCCCCTATATAATGAGCTCAGTCTCTACATTAATTGCCACTTAGATCTGCCCCTCATTTTGTTCACATCTCTGTCCTCCCCTGTACAGTTGTTATTATTGTGAGTGCTCAGGAAGTCTCCAGCCATCTAGCAGCTGTGTAATTTGAGTATGAGTGTTATTGCATTTTGTTCTTGTGCTGTGTAGCATAAGTTGTTAATTTGTAGGCCTAGTGAGGTTTTTGAAATTTATGTAGGGTTCTTGTTATCAGCCATCATTAATAATATTTTGTATCTGTAATAATATATCTGGCATTCACTGAGTATTATCTGGTATCTCATTTTAACAGGGCTGACTTAGATAAATTTACTCATGCTAATTTCGTGTTAATAGAGGCTATTGCAGTTAACCATATATTTAACCTGTTTTTTGCCATTACATTATCCTTATGAGTCCTGAATGTTTTGTTGTTAGTTTGAACATTAAACTTTAACTTGTAATTTTACCTAACTCTTTTGTTTTGAACCTGGACCTTTACGGGACTGTAGTGATTTTTAGTATTCTCACTTAAAGTGTACATTATCTTTCGCTGTTCCGTAACATAAATTTGGCGACCTCTCATCAGGATATTCAGGATATTATCATAAGGATATTGCTTGATATTTTGTGACTGTTACTTATTCATGATGTCTACTATTACTACACTTGATGAAACCAAAGATTTTTTGTCAAATGTGCAAACAGTGTGTGATGTAGAAAACAGAACAAAGAATGAACTTAAGCTTGTTGTTCAACAATTGGGAATTGCTGTTCGCTCTCATCATTCTAAAGATCAAATTGTTGACATGATTAATGAAAGCTTGTTTAATGTAACTCCTCCAAATGAGCAAATGCAGATTGAAATAGCTAAGTTACAGCTAGCCCTGCAGGAGTCTCGTGCAGAGGGAGGCGGAGTCTCGTGCTAAGGAGGCTGAATTTCAGGCCCGTTCTAAGGAGGCTGAGGCACAAGTTGAACTTGCTAGGATTCAGGCAGACCATGAGTATCGCATGAAACAAAGTGGAACTGGATCATCTAGCTCTGATGATTTTGATGTGGCTAAAAATGTTAAACTTGTCCCTCCTTTTAATGAATCTGATTTAACGAAGTATTTTCAGTTGTTTGAGAGGGTAGCTACAGGTTTTAATTGGCCCAAACAGTATTGGCCAGTACCCCTTCAAACTGTTCTCACCGGTAAAGCTCAAGTAACTTATGCATCTTTGCCTCAGGATCAATCTGATAATTATGATGTAGTTAAGAGCTTGATTCTTAAGGCCTATGAGCTTGTTCCTGAAGCCTATAGAGTAAAATTTAGGACAACTTATAAGCAAGATAAGCAATCCCATGTTGAGTATGCAAAAATCAAAGAAGATCTGTTAGAGCAGTGGTTAAATTCTAAGAATGTGGATTCTGATTTTGGTAAATTTAAGCAGATGATTTTGCTGGAGGACTTCAAGAGGTGTATAAATAAAGATGTAAGCCTATATCTTGATGAGAAAAGAACAGATAATTTGTCTGATGCTGCAGTTTTAGCTGATGAATATGTTCTCACTCACAAGAGATATTCTAAAGAAAAAGGGAAAGCCGAGGGTAAGTACGTTGCCTCTACTGAGAGTACAGGTAACAGGAAAGAGAATAAAGATGATGTTTCTCAGGAAGTAAATACCAGCTTCACCTCTAGATTTCAGAAAAGTAAATGTACTTATTGTAGTAAGCTTGGTCATACTACGGAGAAATGTTTCAGGAGACAGCGTGATGTGAACAAAAAGGAGTCTTTAAATATTCACTCAATTGGTCTAGTGTCCACCCTTGAGAGTTCCCAGAATTCTTTAACTGAGTTAACTGAACTTGCTTTGAGGGGTAAATTATATCCTCATGATAAAGCTCCTCTTTTCAGCAGTAACGTGGGTGACACTGTCAAGAGTTCATGTGCTAATTTCCTGTCTGATGGTTTTGTCAGTCCTCTGGACAATAATGACAGGAAATCAGTTAAAATATATCGTGATACAGGTGCTTGCCAATCCCTTATGCTGACCAGTGTTCTAGGCTCTAATGTTAATTCCTCTGATGAAACTGTAATCTTACAAGGTGTAGGGAATAATTACTTCTCTGTCCCTCTGTGCAGAGTGAATTTAGAGTCTGGTTTTGCTAATGGTTCCGTTATGGTTGGGTTGGTTGAGACACTCCCAATGTCAGGTGTAACTTTCTTACTTGGAAATGATATTGGTGGAAGTCAAGTGTGTCCAGCTCCTCAGTTGTCTGAGCCAATGGCTGCGGCCCAGGATTGTGATGTCCCTGATGTGTTCCCTGCATGTGCTTTCACTAGGGCTAAGTCTAAAGTTACTGGTGATTTAGAGGATAATGATGATGATGATATTATCCTAGCTGACACTTTTCTTGCTAATTTGGACCACTCACCAGATGAGGCAGTACCCCGTAGTGTTGATAATTTGTCTCGTCAAGAGTTGGTTGAGTTGCAGGTTGCTGACCCTGAGTTGAAAGGTCTAGCTAACTCTGCTTGCAGTGAGGAAGAGTCAGCTGGTGCTTCTACCTGTTATTATATAAAGTCAGGAGTACTTATGAGGAAGTGGAGACCCCCAACAGTATCAGCCGACTGTGAATGGGAGGTTGTACATCAAGTTGTCATCCCTCGTGTTTGTAGGCAGGATATCATTAGAGTGGCTCATGATTCCAGTTTGGCAGGACACCTTGGAGTGAGGAAGACTGTGGCACGCATTTTGAAACACTTCTACTGGCCAGGTATCTTCAGGGATGTTTCCTGGTATTGTAAGTCTTGTCACACCTGTCAAGTTGTGGGGAAGTGTAATCAGACCGAAAAGGTTGCACCTCTCGTTCCCATTCCTCCTTTTGAGGCGCCATTCACCCGTGTGTTGGTGGATATTGTGGGCCCTCTTCCTAAGACTTCTTCAGGATTTTCTTATGTGTTGACCCTGATTGATATGGCTACTCGTTATCCTGAAGCCATTCCACTTAGAAATATCTCAGCAAAGAACGTGGTTAAGGAAATGCTAGGGTTCTTCACAAAGTTTGGTCTGCCCAAGGAGGTACAGTCAGACCGGAGAAGTAATTTCATGTCAATCGTTTTCAAGCAGTCTCTGAAAGAGTTGGGCATCACCTAGATCATGTCTTCAGCTTACCATCCCCAGACCCAAGGAGCGTTGGAGAGATATCATCAAACACTCAAATCGATGCTCAAGAAATACTGTTTGGAACATCAGAAAGACTAGGATAAAGGTCTTCCATTCGTTGTGTTTGCTGCAAGAGAATCTCCAAATGAATCACTGGGCTTCTCACCTTTTGAACTACTGTTTGGCCATGAAGTAAGAGGACCCCTTAAGTTACTCAAGGAATGCTGGCTGTCGGAGGAAGATGACGTCAACCTGCTGGAGTATGTGATGAAGTTCAAAGAACGGCTGTCCACTGCTTTACAGCTGGCGAGAGAGAATTTAGGAGCTGCTCAGGAGAAGATGAAGACCTGGTATGATAAGAAGTCCAGGTTACGCAACTTTCAGCCAGGAAATCAGGTTTTGGTTCTGCTACCAGTGCATGGGCAACCTCTTCAAGCCAAGTTTAGTGGTCCTTATTTCGTGGAGAAGAAACTCAGTGATGTCAACTACCGTATGTCATCACCACACCAGATCGTAGAAAGAACAAGCAACTTTGTCACATCAACATGCTAAAGTTATATCACAGGCAGGACGAAAATAATCCAGTCTGCACTGTAGCTGTTCCACCCGAGTCTGCAAGTGAAGCTCTCCCATACAGTATGAGCCTGAGTGATAGTTTGGGGAAGAATCCTGATATCATGAATGATCTCCAGACTAAGCTTTCTCATCTACCTCCCGAGGAAAGGCAGGAGTTTTCGGCATTACTGCAGGAGTACCCACAAGTGTTCCGTGCCACTCCAGGAAGAACCACTGTGTTGATGCATGATGTCGATGTTGGAGACGCAAAGCCAATTAAATTGCCTCCTTACCGTGTGAACCCAGTGAAAGTTCCTCTCATCCAGAAGGAGCTTGGCTACCTGTTGGACCACAAGATGATTGAGCCCTGTCAGAGCGAGTGGAGTTCTCCTGTCACTCTAGTCCCTAAGCCAGGTGGGTCACAGCGGCTTTGCATCGACTACAGATGTGTTAATCAGATAACCAAAACAGACACTTACCCTCTCCCTCGCGTGGAAGATTGCATAGACAAGATCGGGAAGGCTAGGTACATAAGTAAGTTTGATTTGTTAAAGGGATACTGGCAAGTACCTATGACTGAACGTGCTAGGGAGATCTCATGTTTTGTAACACTAGGAAAGACTTTTGCATGTTCTGTAATGCCATATGGTATGCAGAATGCACCAGCCACATTTCAGAAGCTCATGAATGTTGTAACAGAGAGTTTGGCAGGGTGTGTTGTTTATATTGATGATGTATTAATCTTCAGTGACAACTGGAAAGATCACCTATGCCATGTCAGTAAATTTCTTGAGCGTTTGGTTCAGGCTAATCTTGTAGCTAATTTATCAAAGTGTGAGTTTGGTCAAGCTAAAGTTCAGTACCTTGGGTACGTAAATGGTGATGGACATGTTGCACCACCAGCAGCTAAGGTTCAGGTTATAAGTGATCTTCCCAGACCTAAAAGTAGGAAAGAGCTACAAAGATTTTTGGGAATGGTAGGTTATTACCGGAGATTTGTTCTTAACTTTTCAATTCTTGTATCACCACTTACAGACCTACTGAAAAAGGGAGTTAAATTTGTCTGGACCGATAACTGTGAATCCTCTTTCAACAATCTTAAAGCTATCCTATTAAGTCAGCCAGTGCTCGCTACTCCAAATTTTGCTAAGCCTTTTAAGATGGCTGTTGATGCAAGTGATACAGGAGCTGGGGCTGTTTTGCTGCAAGAGGATGATCGGGGTATTGAACACCCTGTATCTTATTACAGTAAGAAGTTCACTCCACCTCAGAAGAACTACTCAACTATTGAGAAAGTGCTTTTGGCCCTGATTTTGGGTTTACAGCATTGTTCATTTTTTTGTGTTCTGGTTTTGACCCCATAGTCATATATACCGATCGTAACCCAGTGAAATTCCTTAGTAAGTTTAAAGATAAAAATCAGAGATTGACAAGATGGAGTCTACTTCTTCAGGAGTATTCATTAGACATACAACATGTCAAGGGGAAAGAAAATGTTATTGCAGATTGCTTATCTAGACTTAAGACAGATTGTTTTAGAATAATAAGAAATTTCCTTTGTAAATTTCTTTTTCTTTGTGGGGAGGTGTTACATAGCCTATGATTTCATCATCCTTTGTATAATTCTAACTTATGATATAGTTTTGTTCATGATTGCATCATCCTTTGTATGATCCTAATGTACAGTATGCTGCATGTTTGTTCACGATTCGCCACGTAGCTTCCATAGTGACCAGGCTTGCGTGTTCTACCTCACTCCCCCCTTCTCCCCTTATAGTAGAATAAGTTGTTCTTTCTGTTGTTCAGAGCAGGATTGTCAACTCTTTGTCCCCTATGGCTTCATTTGCGCGTCCTTCTTACAAGTTGTATCAAGCTCTGCTGGCCCCTATATAATGAGCTCAGTCTCTACATTAATTGCCACTTAGATCTGCTCCTCACTTTGTTCACATCTCTGTCCTCCCCTGTACAGTTGTTATTATTGTGAGTGCTCAGGAAATCTCCAGCCATCTAGCAGCTGTGTAATTTGAGTATGAGTGTTATTGCATTTTGTTCTTGTGCTGTGTAGCATAAGTTGTTAATTTGTAGGCCTAGTGAGGTTTTTGTAATTTATGTAGGGTTCTTGTTGTCACCCATCATTAATAATATTTTGTATCAGTAATAATATATCTGGCATTCACTGAGTATTATCTGGTATCTCATTTTAACAGGGCTGACTTAGATAAATTTACTCATGCTAATTTCGTGTTAATAGAGGCTATTGCAGTTAGCCATATATTTAACCTGTTTTTTGCCATTACCTTATCCTTATGAGTCCTGAATGTTTTGTTGTTAGTTTGAGCATTAAACTTTAACTTGTAATTTTACCTAACTCTTTTATTTTGAACCTGGACCTTTACGGGACAGTAGTGATTATTAGTATTCTCACTTAAAGTGTACATTATCTTTCTCTGTTCCGTAACAATATATATATATATATATATATATATATATATATATATATATATATATATATATATATATATATATATATATATATATATATGGGCTTGTAGCACCGGTCTAGCAACAAATTCTCATCCATTTTCTGTCCAACCCTCTAATGCAAGAGTTAACTGCTACTCCCAGTCCTTCATTTATGCAACATGTCAGCTCTGGAACTGTCCCCCTCTGTCTGTATTTCCTACTTTCTATGATCTACAGTCTTTTAAACGCAGTGTGACCAGCCATCTCAAAATTAACGGATCTTGAATTTGGCTCTCTTTTGTGTTGTTTTTGTTTTTTTCTTGAAATGAAAGGTTTCTGGGCTCCTGGCCTCTGGTTTTCTTCATTACACACACACACACACACACACACACACACACACACACACACACACACACACACACACACACACACACACACACACACACACACACACACACACATATATATATATATATATATAGAGAGAGAGAGAGAGAGAGAGAGTATAGAGAGAGAGAGTATATATATATATATATATATATATATATATATATATATATATATATATATATATATATATATATATATATATCGTTTCGTTTTCGTTTCGTTTTTAAAGGCTCCAACATGCTTGTATGTGTCGGCCTTGGTCACCTAATGGCGAGTCTCCACGCTGCACGATCCATTGCAGCCTCCTTGTTCAGTCCCTTAACCCTAAGGTCACACTTAATGACCTCGTCCCATGTCTATCTTGGTCTACCCCTCATAACCCCACCCCCAATATTAACACTTCTCACCTTCCTCACCCAATTATCATCCCCCATCCTCTCCACATGTCCAAACCACCTCAATCTTCCTCTCCTCATCACAACACCAAGACACTCCAGTCCCATCCTACCTCTCAACTCTTCCATTGTAAACCCAGCCCCTCCAGACCTTGGATGCAGGGACGCACTGCACATCCACCTAATCATTGTCATTTCTGTACGTCTGAACCAGCGAATATCTTCCTCCTTCACTGCCCAGGTCTCACTGCCATACAGCATTAAACTTCTAACACATGCTGCATACACAGACCCCTTAGAACGTAGGGAGAGCCCTCTCAATGTCAGGAGAGGCAAGAGCTCCCTGAACTTCTTCCAACCACTTCTCACCCTAGCCACAGAGCTAGCTCCAGCCCCACCTCCAGCACACAACATGTCTCCCAGATAACAAAACTCTTCCACACACTCAAGAGATTCACCAGCAAGTTCAATCCTTTCACGTCTGACAATCTCCACCTGATCACACCAGCACGCCGTACAAATAAAATCAGCATTATCTCGCAGTCTACCTCTGATACCACTACATCTCTTATGCACCCATTTATCACACACACCGCACAAGATGGAATTACTTCCCACGCCCTTGTGGCAAACTGCACATGGCCACTCTCCCTCGCCTTTGACAGTACCGCCACCAACCCTAGATATCATCACTTTTGTTTTAACTGCATTTACACTTAAACCCTTTTGCCTCATACCATCTCTCCACTTCCTAAACCTTTCCTCCGCCTCCCTTTCATTCTCTGCAGTCAACACCAAATCATCAGCATACAACAACTCCCACTGGAGTCCGTTTCTAAAGTCACGTGAAAGGGCTTCAAGTACCATGATAAACAACATGGGACTCAAGACTGACCCCTGATGCACACCAACATTCACAGAAAACTCATCACTCAAATCTCCATTCACTCTCACCTGGGTGTGAGCACCCACATACGTGGCCATAACCACCCTAACCAGCCACTCCTCCAAGCCAAGCTTTCTCATTGCCCACTTCACCACCTCTCTAGGGACTCTGTCAAAGGCCTTTTCCAAATCAACAAAAACAAAATAAAGATCCCTTCTCCTACCAATATATTTTTCCTGAAGCTGTCGAACAATGAATATGGCATCAGTGGTCCCCCTACCTGGCATAAACCCAAACTGCATCTCATCAATAT
Source organism: Coenobita brevimanus (assembly GCF_032717465.1). Lineage (NCBI taxonomy): Eukaryota > Metazoa > Arthropoda > Malacostraca > Decapoda > Coenobitidae > Coenobita > Coenobita brevimanus. The sequence goes on along the minus strand of NC_137008.1, from coordinate 11,952,352 downwards.
TCACTCTTTCTCTAATCATACCTTCTAAAACTCTCTCCATTACCTTCATTATCTGATCTAAAAGCTTTATACCTCTATAATTTCCTCTTTCCAGGGCATCACCCTTCCCTTTATACACATTTACAATTACACTCTTCAGCCAATCATCTGGGACAACACACTCATAAATAATCCTATTTATCAGGTCAGTGACTAAACTCACCCCTATATCGCCTGAGGCCTTCAACATTTCGGCAGTCAACCCAGACACACCTGCTGCCTTCCCCACCCTCATCCTGCCTGTTGCCTCACTCACAGTAGCAGTATCAATCAAAGGCCAAGGGCCAGACACTGGATCTGCTGGCTCCAAACCTTCCCTGTCCCAGTCAAACTCCTCATTCAACAACCGGTTATAATGCTTCCTCCATGCATCTTTAATATCCTCACTGTTCACCACTACCCTTCCTTCATCATTCTTCACACACTGCTCACCTATGATATCCCGATTATCCCTCTTCACCTGACCTGCCACCCTAAATATATTTTTCCTTTCCCCATGATTTAGGTTATCAAGTAATTGTCTCTGTGACTCAGACTTTGCCCTGTATACCTCTCTTCTAGCCCTACGCTTGGTAGCCAAATATGCCTGTTTGCTACCACCCTTCTTCCATTCCCGGAAAAGCCTTCTTTTCTCCTTAATTGCAGCTTCTACACCCTCATCCCACCACCAAGTTACTTTATGTCTTGGTGGTCCTCTTGTCCAGCCGCATGTTACATCAGTAACTCTCAAGAAATTGTTCTTGAGGGCTCTGTACTGTTCATTAACGCCTCTGTCTACAGCTCCCTGTTCAGCCACCACTCTCCTCAACTCGCTGTAGAAGGCATCCCTTACTGCTTGGTTTTTCAGCTTCCATATTTTCCTCCTAGGTACATAAGTCCTCTTTTTCATCACTTGTTCTTTAAGCACCATATCACAAATCAATAGTTTGTGCTGCTGCACACACTCCTTACTTCCTATATATAACTTTAACATCCCTCACTAACCTCCTATCGGCCCTCCTAACCAGAAAATAATCCATCTGACTGCTATTTCCCCCAGACTCATATGTAATTACCCTACTGTCTCTTTTCCTAAAATATGTGTTGCACACAATCATGTCCGTTGCCTCCTCAAACTCGAGTATCCTTTCCACTTCTGCATTCCTTAGACCATATGCACATCCCCCATGCACTCCTTCATGACCTTGTGCTGCTTCACCTACATGACCATTTAAGTCCCTTCCCAAAATCACTATCTCATCATCCCACATACCACCCACGACACGTATTAAATCATCCCAAAATCTATCTTTCTCTGATTCATCCAATCCTGCCTGTGGAGCATATGCTGATATAATCGCAGCTATCTTTCTTCCCAACAGAATTTTCACTACCAATATCCTATCGCTTACTCTCAAAACATTCATAACATATTCCACCCATTTCTCCGCAACCATCACACCAGCACTCCATATCCGTCTGTCCCCCCCTGCCAAAACACCTTATAGCAACAGTCCTTCCCAACAATCTTTCTGGCTGATCCACCCCTGTACCGGACTTCCTGCAAACACGCCACATCCACCCACCTCCTACTGAATGCCTCAACGACTTCCCCTGCTCTTCCCCTCAAACTTCCCACATTCCATGAACCCACCCTCATCCCCATGGGTGATTTACTGTCCTCAGGCTTGCTTTGAAACTTATTTTGTTTTGTCATCTTCAGTATTAATAAAGGGGGACAGACACAGCACAGGTCCCACTCACTGCACAGTCCCTCGTCCAGGCAATGGATCTGAGACCCCTAGCCCACCAGCTTACCAGTGGCTGTGGTAGTGGCCTCGGGGCACCCTGCCAGGACAGCTGCAGGGACACCCTCCAAGCGCGTCTTGGCACTGCAACTATCCCGCCATTATACATCCACTGATAGGGCAGCCTCCTGGGGGCTACTCCCAGGTTCGGGCCCCTCTCTATTGGGCGAAAGCGGCAGCCTGGGAACTGCAATGCCCTGTACCCTCTAGCACAGGCCCGAGCCCCATCTCGCCCTGGACCCACGATCTATGCTGGCGGAACCCCCACCACGCCTCCCCCCGGAAGTCCGCCACTAGGTAGCGGGGGCAAAGTTTTCTGGCCGCATGCCCTTGCTGGCACCAACCCCTGTGACATAGTGGGATACGTTGTGTGAAATGTAAAGTGCATGTGGTGTAGTGCATAGATAGTTAGAGGAAATGTTTGGGAGAGTATGCCGGTCTACTCTCCATGTTACTGTCACACTGAAAAGGTCAGCAAAGGGGGATGGTTAGATAGCTAGTGAAACAGGAGCTCCAGCTCTCGCTATCACCAGCATTCCCATTCCCCTCGGGAGTACTACCCTTTTCGGATCGTGCTACGGCCTCCTCCTCATATATATATATAGTTTATGAAAACCATAACCACAAAGTAAAAAAAAGTCACATCACTCTTATCAATCTGGTCGCCATCAAGAAATCAGTCAATTTATCAATCATAACAATATTCATATCCACAAGGATGGTGGAAAGGGTGAAGGGGACTTCTGTTGCGTCGCAGTAATTTATAAGTGATTCACGTTCACGAATAAATCGTCGACGCTGCAGAGTGATGTAACCAATTGATAACCTCGCACAACAGATGTCACAGTGCGGTGGAAATTGTCTTTCAATATTATGGTTTCATTTAAGTTATCAAAATGCATTTCATTCACAGTGTTGCCAGTTCTCTTTCTTCAAGGTGACTGGATCGATTGGTTAAGTACTAGTCGCCAAGGAGTTGTTGTATGTTGGGATATTCTGTCTGATCCACTGACCTAGCCACAAAAGATTCATTGATTTCTTTCCGAGAGAGAGACTTGACCGTAGGAACATCCCAAGTCTTCCGAGTTTCACAGCCGACCTCGCAAGTAAGTCACCCCGCTCATTGCCATGTAAATGACAACGACCAGGTACCCGGATCAACGTGAAGGACTTGTTGCACGTATGCAATTTATTTACGATGCAGCCCTGGATATGAATAGAATCAGTTGTACACGACACAATTGCCCAAAAGGACTGATTTGGAGTCTGCAAATATTACAAAAGAGTCATGACAGTAATTTAAAGCATAGTCTATGGCTCTGTTAATTGCAGAAAGTTCAGAAGTACACATCGATGTATGATTAGCAACCAAAACTTGAGGGCACAATCAGTCGACCACCACTACCACTCACACATTCACTCGACTTGGAGCCATCAGTGTACGATTGGTGAGACCCTAAACAATGTTAGACGATGTTTCAAAACAAATGGGGGGCCTCTGCCTCCAGCGCCTTGGTTTTTGATGCTGGAAGCCATGAGACATCAACTATATTGCTGGGTGGCTCCCAAGGCGATATATTTTTAAACACCAACTTGTCACAGGCACTGAGGTCCACACCAAGCTCCTGAGTCAGTAACTGGAGGCGAATGGTAAGTGGCCAATGAACCCCCCACATAAGATGGTGGTACTGACACATGGGGGTACAGGCCACATTGCTGATATAATTTTTCCTGAACGTCCTTATCCCATAGTAGAGCAGCAGATGGTTGCAGCGATTATGGAGGGGAGGTACATTAGCCTACACTTCCATTTGAGCTGCATGCATACACCTCAGGGCTCCGAGACACATTCGCAAACATTATTCTGCAACACTTCAACCTCCTCAATGTGGCATCAGACGCCGATCCTTACGCTTGTGAGCCATAGTCTAGCATGGTTCTAATAAGGGACTGGTACATCATTAATAAAAATTTCCTGTCAGCTCCCCAAGTAGTCCCCTCTATATACTTTTTAACGGTTTATCACAATGGGCAAATAAAATAATAACATGAAATTCAAAGTTCTGTTGACGAAAATGGAGGTCTAAAGACTCTTGAAATCTTTTGAAAAGTTACCAGCTGATTATCCGAAGTTAAGTGCAAATCATGGACATTACTAGTGGTATCAACCACAGTGGTACACTTAGGAATGGATGGAAAACTTAAATCCCCACTGCAAGGCCCACTGATGGACGGAATCAAGGAATATGTGAATCCGCCCATCCAAAAATTGTGCATTTCAAGAAGAGTGCCATATCGCACAATCGTCAGTGTAGAGTGAATATTTAAGATTCCTTGGGATGGGAGCTGAGGACAGAATATCATTGATCGTAATACTAAACTAAGTGGGACTAACCACACTTCCCTGAGGCATCCCGTTTTCTTAGATGAATATATTCGATGTTACATTACGGGGTAATTTGACAAAGAAAGTTCTATCCCTTACAAAAAAAAAAAAAAAAATGGAAATATAAATAGGCAGATGATCTCTTAATCCATAAGCATAAGGCTTCATTAATCTACTGCATCACCACATCATGTCACCGGCTTTATGGATGTCCAAAGACACCCCTATCATGAATTCTTTAGTGGCAAATGCCCCTGAAATACAATGCTCCAAATTTATTAAATGTTCTAGTGAACTTTTGTATTTATGGATGCCGCACTGTCGACCATTAAACAAATTCTTCAGCTATGAAACAAAAAGAAACCTGATATTAACCATTAGTTCCATGGCCTTACGTAGATAAGAAATAAACTCAATAAAGCAAAGTGAAGTGGGATTTATAAGACAACCAGCCTGTTTGGATGTCAGTATTACGTGCTCAAAGTGCTATGAGTATGGGAACGTTCAGAACGCCCAAAGTTCATTGTACAATGCTAACAGCTTAATCATTTTTTTTTTTTTTTTTTTTTTTTTTAATGCGAGGAAGAAGGAACCAAAGGCCATGAGCCCGCAGTAACAGTTCCCTCCAAGAGAAAAACAAAATACAATAGAGAGCCAAATTCAAGATCCGATCATTTTGAGATGCCTGGACACACTGCGTTTGAAAGACTGGAGATCATAGGCAGCAGGAAATACAGACAGAGGGAGACAGTTCCAGAGCTGACCTGTTGCATGAATGAAAGACTGAGAGTAACGGTTAACTCTTGCATTAGAGAGTTGGACAGAAAAAGGATGAGAGTTTGCTGCCAGACGGGTGCTACGCGCCCGTCGTAGAGGTGGAGGAATGCAAGCAGACAGTTCAGAGGAGCAGTGACCATTAAAGTAGCGATAGAAAAGAGATAAAGATGCAACAGTGCGGCGAAGAGACAGAGGTTGAAGGGAGTCAGTAAGAGGAGGAGAGTTAATGAGACGAAAAGCCTTTGACTCCACCCTATTGAGAAGAGCTGTATGTGGGGAGCCTCCCCACACATGAGAGTTGTACTCCACACAGGGGCGGATAAAACCCCTGTATAGAGTCAACAACTGTGCAGGGGTAAAGAAAGAGTGGAGTCGGCTTAGCACACCCAATCTCTTGGAAGCAGATTTTACAAGAGATGTAATATGATCTTTCCAAGATAAGTCCCGAGTAAATGAAACCCCAAGCATGTTCAAGGATGATGCAGGATTAATCTGAATATTATTAAACATTAGTGGGTATACCTGTGGAAGATTTTGTCGGGTTGATAGGTGTAAGAACTGAGTCTTAGAAGCAATAAAGACAACCATATTATTTTTACCCCAGTCAGAGATATGAGCCAAGTCAGACATTAGGTGTGCCATAGCCTCATCCCTTGTTTCTTGAAGTAACTGTTGAGATGGGCGTTATGCGGAACCGAATGGAAAGGTGAAGGGTGGAGTCATCAGCGTATGAGTGGATAGGGTTAGATGTACAGCTTAGAAGATCATTGATGAATAAAAGGAAGAGAGTTGGAGATAGGACAGAGCCCTGAGGAACACCACTGTTGATAGATCTAGGAGAAGAACGATGGCCGTCTACGACAGCGGCTATAGAACGACCAGAAAGGAAGCTAGCGATGAAGGAACAGATAGAAGGATAGAAACCGTAGGAGGGCAGTTTGGAAATTAAAGATTTATGCCAGACTCGATCGAAAGCCTTTGAGATGTCAAGTGCAATGGCAAAGCTTTCGCCAAAGTCCCGAAAGGAGGATGACCAGGAGTCTGAAAGGTAGGTGAGAAGATCGCCAGTGGAGCGTCCCTGACGGAACCCATACTGACGATCGGAAAGAAGGTTGTGATAGGAAAGATGCCTTAAAATTTTTTTATTAAGAATTGACTAGAAAACTTTTGAAATACAGGACGTTAAAGCAATTGGACGATAGTTGGAGGGTTGGGAGTGGTCACCCTTCTTTGGGACTGGCTGAATGAGAGCAAACTTCCAGCAAGAAGGAAAGGTACAAGTTGACAGACAAAGGCGAAAGAGTTTGCCTAGGCAGGGTGTAAGCACAGAAGCACAGTTCTTGAGAACAACAGGAGGGACCCCATCAGGCCCATATGCCTTCTTAGTACTGAGGCCAGTAATGGCAGAAAATACATCAACTGAAGAAATTTTAATGTCAGCCATGAGGAAGTCAGAGGGGGGAAGTGATGGAGGAACAGCACCGGAATCGTCTAAGGTGGAATTGGAGGAGAAAGTCTGTGCGAAGAGATCTGCTTTATCAGTAGAAGAAATAGCTACAGAACCATCAGAGTAGAAAAGAGGAGGGAAGGATGATGAGGTAAAGTTGTTAGAAAGATTTTTGGCAAGGTGCCAGAAGGAGCGGGAAGAATTCGAGTTGGAGAGTTGAGAGCATTTAGTATGGATGAAATTATTTTTAGTAGAGCGAAGAACAGAATTAGCACGATTCCGGGCAGAAACGTAAAGATTATGTGATTCAGGGGTGGGTTGGCTCCGGTACCTTTTGTAGGCCTTCTCCTTGTTGCGGACAGCATTAGAACATGCGTGATTAAACCAAGGCTTTCTTGCGTTAGTCAAAGGATATGAGAAAGGAATGTATGCTTCCATGCCCGAGAGAATAACCTCCGTAAAGCGCAAGGCACACTCAGATGGCTCACGGCCATGGAAGCAATAATCATTCCAGGGAAAATCAAAGAAGTACTGCCTGAGGGCCTCCCAGTCCGCAGCTCCAAAATGCCAGAGACGACGTTTCCCTGGAGGGTCCGCAGGCCGTACTGGAGCGATAGGACAGGTTAAGGTAATAAGGTTGTGATCGGAGGAGCCCAACGGAGAGAAAAGATTAACAGAGTAAGCAGAAGGATTAGTTGTGAGGAAGAGGTCAAGTATGTTGGAGCTCTCTCCAAGGCGGTCAGGGATACGGGTAGGGTGCTGTACAAGCTGCTCTAGGTCATTAAGGATAGAAAAGATGTAGGCTTGTTTACCAGGTGGATCCGTGAAAGGAGAGGAGAGCCAAAGGTGGTGGTGAACATTGAAATCTCCAAGAATGGAGATTTCAGAGAAAGGAGGAATGGACAGAATGTGTTCCATCGTAGAAGTAAGATAGTCGAAGAATTTTTGATAGTCAGTAGAATTAGGGGATAAGTAAACAGCACAGATATATTTAGTCAGAGAATGACAGGAAAGCCGAAGCCAGAGAGTGGAGAATTCAGAAGAATCAAGTTCAGGAACACGAGAGCAAGATAAGTCGTTGCGTATGTATACACAACAGCCACCTTTGGCTTTGAAATGAGTATAGAGAAAGTAGGAGGATACAGAAAAGGGTTTGCTGTCAGTTGCCTCAGACAGCTGAGTCTCCGTTAGAAAAAGAAGGTGAGGTTTAGAGGAGGAGAGGTGGTGCTCAACAGAGAGAAAGTTAGATGAAAGGCCGCGAATGTTGCAGAAATGAAGAAGAAGAGAGTCAGACAGTGGTTCCAGGCACCTCGAGTCGTCACCGGGAGAGGGGCAGATGGCAGGGGCATTTATGGTCCCCCCCCCTGGGGACTCCGAGGCTGGGTGAATTGACGCCATTTTGGTAAATTTTGAATAGGAAGTGTAGTGTGTACTGTGCATGTAGTTTGGTGAAGATAGATAGAGAAATTTGTACTGGAGAGCATGCTGGCCTACTCTCTGTGTAACTGAGACACTGAAAAAGTTCAGCAAAGGGGGATGGTCAGGAACTAGTCCTGAGGGCTGATGAAACGGGAGCTCCAGCACTCCCTGTCATCAGCTTTCCATCCACCTCGGGAGTACTGCCCTGCTCGACTGGTGCTACAGTCTACTCCACCTAAGATGCAGGATCATACCATACTTGATAGTATCTGGTCCAGGACAAGTGTCTTAAAGGATTTAACCCCTTTATTCCCAGAGTAGCTGTGTGATGGATTTTGCTGGAAGGGTGCTAGGTGCACTGCCCTCCACCTGTCGGCTCATAGTCGCATAGCTCACAGGTCCCTACCCAAGAGTTCTCATCTTTATTAACCCGCCGTGTCCCATTGACGTATACTGTATATATGTCCACACGTTTTGTCACTGTCAGTCCCGTTGATGTATATAAATGTGCATCAATTGCAAGGTCCTTAATTTGCACAGTTTTCATTTTTCGCACGTGATTTTTGGTACGTATACACGGGACACCTTCCTCTACAAGATGCCAGGTAGGGACAATGTCTTATCCCGCATGACCTCCCCCCCACACACGCCATTGTCTCAGCAATTCACCTGTTACCAGTGACCTGACCAGTAAAGACATGTTGTGCCACGGTACGAAACTGAGGGCCAGAGTGATTCCCCAATCGATGACAATGTGGAGGACAATGTTTACGTAGCATTAGAGGAAGAAACAGTCAGAAATGATGATCAGGTAATCTCACCAAAAAAGGTCAGGTATGTTGACGTGTTTGGTGAGTGAAGCAATGCTTATATTGCCTATATTCCTGTGTGAAAACCAATATACTCTCGCACTACATATAAATTTGTACCAAATAAATGAATAAATACCGTTTATGAGTAGTGTGGAATAGTTACCCTCCCATAGAACTCGTTTTCTTTGGAACCAGCCTGATAGAATACCCAGTAAGGTAAGGGGTACTGCTACCTGTATCGAGTATTTTAAACCCCACTTGAGTTATTTCTCTATGAATTTTTAATGTTTCTCTCCCAAAGTGGAGGTTTGAGCCAAATTTTTTTTCTCCAAAATTGGTGGGGATTGGGGGGGAAGCAGTTGTGGAAAATCGGTCGGGATGGGGCGGATTAAATTTTGAAAATGCCCAGTTCCGTCCCATGATGAGGACATGGAGCGCAAAAAGGTTAAAGAAACTGATAGCTTTGTCGGTGTTTAACCCCTTAGTTCCCAGAGTTTGCTTTGCTAGGAATTTTGCTCGAGCAGTGCTAGGCGCACTGCCCTCCACCTGTCGGCTCATAGTCATGAAGCTCATAGGTCTCTACCTGGGGGTCCTTTCTTTATTAGATTCTGATAACCCCCAGTTCCGTTCCATGTTGAGGACATGGGGCACAGTTCATCCATTGTAAGCTCCTGGTTGTATGGGAGGTCTATGTCTTCTGTGGCAAAGTCAAATATTTCTAGCTCAGCCGTGTGTTTATGATGTTAAAAAGGCTGGTCTTAATTGGGTGAGCTTCTTATATGAGATAACTCCTGGCAAGGATATTAGCTACTTCCACGGAATCGTCATAGATATTATTATTCACCTGCAGAGTGGTCACAAGTATGTTAGGGTGTTTATTATTTAATAATTTAATACTGGACCAGACTTTGCATAATTGAGTAAAACAATTCACCATGGAAACAAACAACCTCCTGGAGTCACGTTTATCCATTCCATTATTATACTCCTTGCCCCAGTCCATGCCTGTTTGTATGCAATAATGTTTTCCTCAATAGGCAGACCATCAAAAATCCTGTATCTCCCATGGTGTTTCCTTAGAGTTTGTTGGCAAACCGGCATCCGTCAATGAGCTCTATGTGTCGCAAGAACTGTACAGCAGAGGTTTTGGGAATAGCAGCCTCAGCCCCGTGTAATATGGAGGTAAAATTTTTGACATTTATATCTATGGTCTCCCCAGATATATCTAAATCGGCGATCCTTGAGAAGGATCCATAAGATGCTTTTTTACAGTTTAATTCTGGAGGTGAAAGGTCTGAAATAATGTCACGTGTACAAGAAAGCCAGGTGGGCAAACAATCAGTTCCCAAAGAGTCGTCATGAGGGTCCCATGAGAAATCTTGATGTTTACCTGGGGAGACCGGAGGTAAGTCAATAGCCGAAAAGTTACCAGTACGATCATCTACACGCTCGTTCAGATAAGAGAAGTTGGACTGTAATATTAGGCCAGCTACTAGTTCCCCACGACCATCGATCCTCAAGCCACAGTACTGATAGTGGTGGGGGTTTAAGTTTTCCAACACTAACTTATTTCCAGGAAGATGGTCAAAAAGTGAATTCAAAGCTCTCAGTATCTATGGGGACATGTGGAGGTTAGGAGAGAGAGCAAATGGACAGATATGTGTCATTACATTTTACACTGCACGCAACAGCTTCAGAGACGAATTTGGAACCACTTCTGTCTGTGGCTGTGATTTGTGTGTGTATATGGGAAGTCCATGACTATCCTTTCTTCTTTTCAAGTGGTAGTGTTTGAACTGTGGAGGATCAAGGTGATCCACCAAATGTATCTCCTGTAAACAAATAACGTCTGACCTGTATATAGAAAGCAAGATTGTTATGTTGTGTAATTTACTCCCAAAGTAGTCGATTACAATCGAATACGATTACAGATTACGATTACCCCACTTCTGCTAAATATGTCAGATTGATATATATATATATATATATATATATATATATATATATATATATATATATATATATATGGCATACCACATTGAGCACACCGCTTTCTGTCCGATCAGCGAAGTTAAGCAACGTTGGGTCTGGTTAGTACTTGGATGGGTGACCGCCTGGGAACATCAGATGCTGTTGGCATAACGTTCTCCCTACGTGTCAAGTGGGGTTGGTGGAGGATTAGTGCCCCTCCCTGTAAAACAATTAACTCTAAGCCTTTGGCACCCCGTTTGGGATACATGGCGTCTGGCAATAAATGAATGAGTCCTAGAATTCCACTGTAACACAGTGAATGCGGTAGTTCAAGAGTTACGAGGGTGGCCAGTGTGTTTAGTTTTTTTTTTTTTTTTTTTTTTAATGCTGCCTGCCAACAGACGAGCGATTACCAGGGGACCTATCGCTGTGCTTGGAGATGGAAACCTCCACATTATCATCAGTTACAAGGCTCCCAGACTCCCCCGAGGAAGAGCTAACCCTTCTCTTCCTCGCTGAAGCAGGAGAAGGATATGTTTTCTACTAATGGTGGTCTGATTAATTTTGCTAGACTTGTCTGACTTTGGCTCAAGCCGTATTCACTGAGAGGCAGCAGTAGGCTGAGAATATGAAGTAGTGTTAGGGATGTCAGTTAGAGAGTTGGAATTTGCATGAGGCTGAGAGTAAGAGGCAGAATGAGTGGCATGAGGAACAGGAGCAGGGACAGTCTGTGTTTTAACAAAGTATGTCACAGGACGGGATATCACCGCCGAAGCATAGGAGGTATTCGGCAAGGGATTTGCATGCAATGTCTTCACCTTCTTCCTAGCTTCGTAGTAGAAGATGCCCTAAGTTACCTTCACTGTGCAGATCTCTTTCTCCTCCTTCCACTTGAGACAATCCCTCGAGAAAATGGAAACAGTATACCGTCTCAGAGGTGCAGTGTTCAGCATTATGATCTTGAGCTGAACACCCAACCAAACACTGAGTGGGAAGCCCGACAATTCTTATCATTATATCCCTTTTTTGTCATTTGAAACAGTGAAGGGCATTAGGAATGTAAGGTCTTACCTGAACAATTTCGTAACCAATTTTGACCCAGTGATGAGGTAGTGATACTTTGCCAAATGTCAAAACAATCGTTACAGTCTTCGTCCTCTTGCTTTCTGAGAACCAAATAGTTAATCTTGCATCTGTAACATCCTGATGAACAAGTTGACGTATAATCTAGTCTTCTTCTATAACCATGAGGTCCCTACAGGTACCCTTGCAGGAATTCATGGCATGCAGGATCCACTGTTCGACATCATAGCAGTGAAACTTGTGCAGTTTAAGCAGATCCTTAACCTGAGAGGATTTGACAGTCTTTACTAGATCCTCATTAGCAATTTTTTTTTTTTTTCTTACTTGTTCTTCCTCTCCACCACAGCCATCATCACCATCTGGATAATGAAAGGAATGAGACTGGCCAAGGAAGTAGAACTGAAAGCACTGAGGGTAACAAACATTACAGTAATGTAAGACAGTGATCGAGGCTCGGGCTGTTCAGTCTGGGGCGGTAAGTCTGTGACACATTCAAGGGTCCGTCAGAACCACCTTCCCCCTCAAGGAGGGGGAGGCGGTAGTGGCGTCCTCCAAAGTAATCACTTCCCCCTGATGGGGGAAATGGGAAGAGAGAGAAAAACAAGCAAGAGACAACAGATCCGAGGTAAAACACCGAAGTCTGTGATTGCCCTCTCAACTACTCTTAGGAAGCTGCGTCTGTGTCTATTCACATCCCAGAGCTATCAGTGGGGGGAACACTCCAGACGCCAGCAAGCAAAGGCAATCTCAGTATAAAGGTACAGACACCTGATGTACCAGGCTATCAGGGAGGGGAGGAAAATGAGAAACTAGGTAATCCTAATGTCACCTGAATGGTGAGAGAGAGAGAGAAAAAAAAAGCTAATGCTTGTGGGGTAGCCCTAAAAGCTGGAGGACAGAGCACACAAAAACACGTTTGCACCCTCCATGACCACGCATCAGAGTCTGATATACAGGGACTGAGAGCAGACATAGTATACTATGCTGACTGAGAACCTGAGTGACTGCAAACGCTGGTATATTGACTCCACTCATGATGTGCTAATTGCAAACACTGATATGCTTAAAAAAACAAACACTGATACAACAGACAATGAAACTAGAAGCACTAACATACTGACAGCACTATAAGCCTTCCGTCTTCATATTACGCTACTTCAGATGCTTAATTAATAATAGAGTTAGTCTCTTCACAATTTATTCTGTTTTCATTATAATGCAAGTCCGGAAGGCACGGTGGAGGTCACTGAACTTTACCTCTCAGATCTTAAGCCCAGTATGGTTGCTGCCGTAATGACACTTTAACCACCTTCCATCTCATCGGACGGAAAAGCCAAACAGGTTTTTGTAGCCCAGGAAACTATTCGGTTCGTTGGACAGCAATCGTAGTAGGATATATTAACCACACAATGATGCTCAGTTGAAGGTAGATTGGTCATTAGTGCCTTGAATTTCTGAACAAAGTAGTAAGCCCTTGACCAGGCAGACAGCTACCCCATTAACTCGTAGAGTAACAAGGATTGTATGAAAGATAATAAAAAAAATCCAAGCTTCCAGGCTAGGAAAAAAAAAAACATCAAACTAACCACAACAAACAAATACATTTGAAACTGAGAGCGTGCTGGGAGTGTGTGTTCAAGATGGGGTAATCACTCCCGACTTTACCAGATTGCAAGCTGTGTATACTGGTCCACACTTTGTGGTAATTGACAACGAGAGCTAGTTTTTCGGTGGAGAGAGAGAGAGAGAGAGAGAGAGAGAGAGAGAGCGAATTCAAAATGGGATATAAAAAGAGCAGTGGTGGTAGCTGTAAGATAAACGATTGCACATTGTTTGGAAAGGAAGCAAAAGAAATATTAATGAGGATCATAGCCTATTGGCATCGGTGTAGATGACATTGTGACTCCTGCTCGTCTGCGAATGGTTTTGTCTGTAGCACCTCGATATCCTTGTATATCTTGGTGACATCTAGTGTTTTTTTTTTTTCTTATGCGTGGAAGAAGGAACCAAAGGTCGTGGGGCCTGCTATTATTGTTACTTCCAAGAGAGAAACAAAATACAAGAGAGAGCCAAATTCAAGATCCATTCATTTCGAGATGGCTGGACAAACTGCAGTTGGAATACTGGAGATCATAGGAAGCAGGAAATACAGAGGGAGACAGTTCCAGAGTTGACCTGTTGCATAAATGAAGGACTGGGAGTAATGGTTAACTCTTGCATTGGAGAGTTGGACAGAAAAGAGATGAGAGTTTGCTGCTAGACGGGTGCTACGTGCCCGTTGCAGAAGTGGAGGAATGCATGCAGACAGTTCAGAGGAGCAGTGACCATTGAAGTAGCGATAGAAAAAAGACAAAGATGCAACAGTGCGGCGAAGAGACAGAGGTTGAAGGGTGTCAGTAAGAGGAGGAGAGTTAATCAGACAAAAAGCCTTTGACTCCACCCTATTGAGAAGAGCTGTATGTGGGGAGCCTCCCCACACATGAGAATTGTACTCCACACAGCGGCAGATAAAACCCCTGTAGAGAGTCAACAATTGTGCAGGGGTAAAGAAGGAATGGAGTCGGCTTAGCACACCTAATCTCTTGGAAGCAGATTTTACAAGAGATGTAATATGATCATTCCAGGATAAGTCCCGAGTAAATGAAACCCCAAGCATGTTCAAGGATGATGCAGGATTAAGCTGAATGTTAGTAAACGTTCGAGCGTATACCTGTGGAAGATTTTGTCAAGTTGATAGGTGTAAAAACTGAGTCTTTGATGCATTAAAAACAAGAAGATTATTTTTACCCCAGTCAGAGATATGAGCAGTCAGGCATTAGGTGTGCCATAGCCTCATCCCATGTTTGTTGAGGTAAATGCTGAGATGGACGTTGCTGGACCCGAATGGAAAGGTGAAGGGTGGAGTCATCAGCGTATGAGTGGATAGGGTTAGATGTACAGCTTAGGTCATTGATGAATACAAGGAAGAGAGCTGACGATAGGACAGAGCCCTGAGGAACACCACTGTTGATAGATCGAGGAGTAGAACGATGGCCGTCTACAACAGCGGCTATAGAACGACCAGAAAGGAAGCTAGAGATGAAGGCACAGATAGAAGGATAGAAACCGTAAGAGGGCAGTTTGGAAAAAAAGATTATTGTCAGACTCAATCGATCGAAAGCCTTAGAGATGTCAAGTGCAATGGCAAAGCTTTCGCCAAAGTCCCGAAAGCAGGATGACCAGGAGTCTGAAAGGTAGGTGAGAAGATCGCCTGTGGAGCGTCCCTGACGGAACCCATACTGACGACCAGAAAAAAGGTTGTGATAGGAAAAATGCTTTAAAATTTTTCTATTAAGATTTGACTCGAAAACTTTTCAGATACAGGATGTTAAAGCAATTGGACGATAGTTAGAGGGTTGGGAATAGTCACCCTTCTTTGGGACTGGCTGAATGAGAATAAACTTCCAGCAAGAAGGAAAGGTACAAGTTGACAGACAAAGGCGAAAGAGTTTGCCTAGGCAGTGTGTAAGCACAGAAGCACAGTTCTTGAGAACAACAGGAGGGACCCCATCAGGCCCATATGCCTTATTAGTAATGGGGCCTGTGATGGCAGAAAATACATCAGCTGAAGAAATTTTAATGTCAGCCATGAGGAAGTCAGAGGGGGGAAGTGATGGAGGAACAGCACCGGAATCGTCTAAGGTGGAATTGGAGGAGAAAGTCTGAGCGAAGAGGTCTGCTTTATCAGTAGAAGAAATAGCTACAGAGCCATCAGAGTAGAAAAGAGGAGGGAAGGAGGATGAGGTAAAGTTGTTAGAAAGGTTTTTGGCAAGGTGCCAGAAGGAGTGGGAAGAATTCGAGTTGAGGAGTTGAGAGCATTTAGTACAGATGAAATTATTTTTAGCAGAGTGAAGAACAGCCTTAGCACGATCTGGGCAGAAACGTATGGAAGATGTGATTCAGGGGTAAGTTGGCTCCGGTACCTTTTATAGGCCCTCTCCTTGTTGCAGACAGCATTAGAACAAGCGTTATTAAACCAAGGCTTTCTTGCATTAGTCAAAGGAAATGAGAAAGGAATGTGTGCCTCCATGCCCGAGAGAATAACCTCACTCAGATGCCTCCCGGCCATGGAAGCAATAATCATTCCATGGAAAATCAAAGTAGTACAGCCTGAGGGCCTCCCACTCCGCAGCCCCAAAGTGCCACTGCCTATATTTCTTTGGAGGGTCCACAGGCTGTACCGGAGCGATAGGACAGGATAAGGTGATAAGATTGTGATCGGAGGAGCCCAACGGAGAGAAAAGATTAACTGTGTAAGCAGAAGGATTAGTTGTAAGGAAGAGGTCAAGTATGTTGGAGCTCTCTCCAAGGCGATCAGGGATATGGTTAGTGTGCTGTACCAGCTACTCTAGGTCATTAAGAATAGAAAAGGTGTAGGCTTGTTCACCAGGTGAATCAGTGAAAGGAGAGTGTAGCAGTAATATATGACTATGACATGACATGTTAAGGTGTAATATTGAAAACACCATTAAGTTTAGGAGCTATGGTTCCTAGAACGTTTTTGTTAAGAGGAGCCTGTGGAGTCACATGGAGAGACAGGCTGACGAATGAGGATATAAAGGAGCGTTGTGGTGTGGATGTGGATGTGATAGGAAGCGTTATGAGGAAGACACTGAGGTGGTTTGGCCATGTGGAGAGGATGGAGGGTGAAAGGCTGACGAAGAGAGTGTATGTGAGTGAGGTGGAGGGGGGAAGAGGGAGGGGGAGGCCGAGGATGAGATGGAGGGATTGGGTGGAGAGGTATATGAGAGAAGGGGGTGTGAGTTGGGAGCAGGGCTGTGAAATGGCGGGGGACAGGGCGACGTGGAGGCTATTTGTTTGTGGCCACCCCAAACGGGATTGAGGCGTCTGGCAATAGATAGATAAATAGATAGACAACTTACGACCGGGGTACGGCGCCATAGAAAATTTTAATGAATACCAAACTCTGGTGAGAGATACTGCGCCACAGGAGTGCGTAATCTGAGGTGCCAGATCTTGCTCAGGCACCTGAATTTACGACCATGTTAGTGAATCCAGGAACACAGCAAAAATGGAAATAAATGACTTTAAATTATTCCTTAGTAATGTAACAGAAATTATTTTATAAATGGTAATGACTAATTTTAATTTATTATTAAAGCGCTTTTCTTTTTAATATTACACTGCTAGGAAAATATTGCATTTTATCATGTTAGATATGAACTCCGTAAATTATTCCTGACTCCCTGAGAGATAGTTCTGAAATTTCAATTAGTTCCGTAATTAACGAACTGCTTCCTACACTTTTGAAATATACCGGTACCTTTTCATTGCCTTATTGTTTACTGTAACAACAATTCATAACAGGCTTCACCTTGTAAAGATATAAGGAAGAGTATGTACATTATCGACGACCGAAAACTTCTGGATGCTCTGCCGCCACTTCTTATTGTACTGTACCTGAAGAACGGCCAAACGGAAACGGTCGCCTACCTGTGGTCCGCAGTTCTGCTTGGCCAGACAGACCGGTGTTAAACAACAACAATAACGACGGAAAGAACAACTAATTTGCCCGTCATGTTGGGTCGGTAGGTCTTTATTTTGTACCTTCAGCAACAGATACACTATAACAGTGTTTCAAGATTCATTACCTCCATCAGCTATAGACGGACTTTTAAATTTAATTCTTGCTCACTACAAACGATTGTATTCATCTTATGGGGTATACAGTATATCATCATCATCATCATCAGCCATAACTAGTACACTGCTGAACAAAGGCCTCCCCCAACCTTTTCCACGAATTCCTTGACTAAGCCAATCTTTGCTACGTTTTCCTGCAAATTTCTCTATCTCATCTCTCCATCTCCTGTCTGGCCTTTTTCTGCTACGCCTACATTCTATTGGTGTCCAGTCAGTCAGCCTCTTACTCCGTCGGTTATCATGGTACTGTATATATATATACATATATATATATATATATATAATATCTAGAGCTGTTAAATATCATCGTCAGTGATTCTTCGAACACAATATATATTACCCAAGGGAATTGTTAAGCAAACACATACACTTAAGGAAGTCCATGTGAAACGGTCAACTGGCATGTATTCATTATGGACAGTTGGTGTTAGCGCCGAAGTGCTGGTGTGAGAAACTGTGTGGCGCCATAGAGGACTGATGGGCTTCAGGTAACGGACTATATTGTTTATGCGGACACGCGCACACACACACACACACACACACACACACCAATCATCCGTCATATGGAACCTATGCATGGCAACCAGTCCTACACCATGCATCGATTTCCTCGTCCAACTATCCTCTTGCATAAACCCTTAATACGAACACCCCCCCCCCCACCAGGCGTCAGTTTGAAGGTCTTTGCCTTCCTCTGATTATTAAAAGGAATGTGGAAGTCGCAGATATTTCCCTTTTGAGTGATTAAACCTGTTAAGAGTAACTGTTCGATAGCTCCAGGCAGTCGATGGACGTAATCTGTTTTAACAGAACTGATATTATTAACTTTTTGACCTTGCATGTTTCATTGATTAACTCCATCAATTGGGTGATATAGATATTATTCAATTCCGGCTGCTTCCAAACGGTTATATTCTTGTTAGGTACGTCTCTTATTTTGGGCGGGTTAAAGAAGGCTGCATGTATCCTCTCCTGAATGGACGTCTGTCTTAGGCTTCAAACTATCTCAAGGTAGTAGGATTATAATGAGAATACCTTATCGGATGTAGGACGGAACATATTCGATATGATACCATTTTTATTTAACAAAAAGTAAATCTCTCGCACTGACGGAGTTTGTGTAGTATGCGAGTATTTCTATAATCCCTTCACTTCCAGAGTCTCACACAACCTGAATAAAATCGTCTGTCAGCAGAATTGCAGGAGTCATCGTATTTCAAGGATAAACTATTCAAAACAGAGACCGGTACATTTTAAGCGCAGTAATTTTCAAAATTTTGAATTGATGCAACGCGAACAAAAGCTTATTAATCATTTTACATGCCAGGCATTATGGTTAATATTTATTCGTTGTCACCCCTTATTTTCATAAAAACAGGCTACACGCAGTGCAAGAGGAAAATATAATTCACCTAGGTTTCTCACCCATTCGTCGTACAAAAGTTTTTTCTTAATCAATTTGTGTGTGTGTGTGTGTGTGTGTGTGTGTGTGTGTGTGTACTCGGTAGTGTCCCATTCTCTCAAAATTAGAAGTGACATTATATCTAATGCCTAGTTTGCTCTCATACCTTTCACCATTATGATATATCTTAAAATCTAAAATTATCAATAAAATATCTTAACACACCTATAATTGTCGTATATATATATATATATATATATATATATATATATATATATATATATATATATATATATATATATATATATATATTGTTACATAGCCTATGATTTCATCATCCTTTGTGTAATTTTAACGCACAGTTGCTGCATGTTTGATCACGAGCGTGTTCTGCCTCAGTCCCCCCTTCTACCGTTATAGTAGAGTAAGTCGTTCTCTCTGTTATTCAGAGCGGGATTTTCATCTCTCTGTCCCCATGGCTTCATTTGCGCGTCCTTCTTACAAGTTGTATCAAGCTCTGGTGGCCCCTATATAATGAGCTCAGTCTCTGCATCATTGCCACTTAGATCTGCTCCTCATTTTGTTCACATCTCTGTCCTCCCCTGTACAGTTATTATTATTGTGAGTGCTCAAGAAATCTCCAAACATCTAGCAGCTGTGTGTAATTTGAGTATAACTGTTGTTACATTTTTTCTTGTACTGTGTAGCATAAGGTTAATTCTTAGGCCTAGTGGGGTTTTTGATTGATGTTGGGTTTTATGTCAGTCATTCTTAGATAATAGTTTGTATCTGTAATAATTTATCTGGCATTCACTGAGTATTATCTGGTATCTCATTTTATCAGGGCTGACTTAGATAAATTTACTCTTGCTAATTTCGTGTTAATAGAGGCTATTGCAGTTAACCATATATTTAACCTGTTTATTTGCCATTACATTATCCTTATGAGTCTTGAATGTTTTGTTGTTAGTTTAAGCATTAAACTTTAACTTGTAATTTTACCTAACTCTTTTGTTTTGAACCTGGAACTTTACGGGACAGTAGTGACTCTTAGTATTCTCACTTAATGTGTACATTATCTTTCTCTGTTCCGTAAGATAAATTTGGCGACCTCTCATCAGGATATTCAGGATATTATTGTAGTGCCACACATTTGATATTCATGTATGTATTTAGTAGTACTGTAATTTTAAGTTAGATAGGGTGTAACCTGAATATTAGTTTATAAGTTCCTACTCTAAGTAGTAATTTATATATTAATAATTACTGTAGGGTTAACTTTATTTTTATATGTATGTATCTCTGTATCTATGCAGTGGGTGATGTAATTGTGGACGTTGAGCTATGGGAGTTCCCCGTCTCGTAGAGTAACGAATAACAGACAGATGCGCCAACTTTTCTTGTTGCCGGGCGCCGAGTTTAAACCTTAAAAAGAGTAATGATGAATATACAATTCTTTCCGTAACCTAGTTGTGAAATGTTTGCTAATGAAGCTGCTAGAACACAAGTATGTAAGATTAGCAGTCCAAAAGGCCTAAATAATGTCATTTGTGAGGATTTAAAGTTCCATTTATCTTGGCCGTCACTAGATGGCATGAGCTGCTTTCAGATTCAAATTGAAATAGTAATAGAATCAGTATCTAAATTAAGTAAGGAATAAATCCCAAATTTTCCCCAATTCAATCAAAAGTCTTGTCGTCATGGGTACACTGCTAAATAAATTGTAAAGAGAATTGAAACCCACCATATTTCAAAAACACCTCCTCATTTGACTTGAGCAGTGGCGTCGCTAGCGTGCCCGACAGGCCCTATTTGCTGCCCAGACATCGGGTGTAACAGACGTTCGTTTGGGTGAGTCGTCCACATTTCTTCTTCCTCCCCCTCTTTTTCTTTGTTTAATCCTTACTTATTATGAACTATGAGAAGTAATATTGTTGAGAGTTTAACGTAGTGACTTGCTGCCCAGACCTCGTTTGTAACAGACGTTCGTTTAGTCCCCAGACACCGGCGGCGACGACCGTGTGAGCACGCCATTATTCCCAAGTATTGCCCATAGACTTTTACACTTACACTTGCACCACTCACGAGTTATTATTACAAACCGAAGGTAGTTGATGTGTTATTAATGATTCTATCAAGTGAACTTTTTTTGTAGATAAGGAATAGAAGTATAAAAGTGATATGTTCTGTAACGGAAAGGAAAATTCAAATTCAACTGTTCTCTTTCTTTAAAATTAGTTTATTAGAAAAAAATTATAATCAGGAGCGTGGAAGGGAACTTACTGATTGTGAGCAATAATGTGATATTTAAGTTGTACATCGAGGCTAAACAAGCCCGAGTGATTGGGGTGTTCCTAGTGATTGTATTTTTTTTTTCTGAATTATTTTCTCGAGGCAAGACAGGCCCGAGAGATTATGTATTTCTAGTGATTATACAACATTGTTGATGGTGAACTGTAAAAAAATACTGACGATGTGGGAATCGAGAAAATTACATGAGGAGAATACCTTATATGGGTGAAAGATGAACACAAATAATCATTCTTATTGACTCGAGGCTATGCCAGCCCGAACAGACAATTCATACCCGTAAAAGTGTCCCTGTCTTGAGGCCATTGTTGAGCCCAAGAGTAACGGCCAAAAAGAAAGTAAAGTACAACGACTCCATATCTCGCGTGTATCAAATTGTTTCGTTTGGTAATAATGTTAGAGGAATGATCACCCAAAAGCCTTAGTATCCTTTACAATCTTCTCTCATACTAAAAAGGGTCATGTAATTAAAAATGTTTTTTGTGGAAATTAATTATTAAAGTATATAGCATTTTTTTTTCTTTATTAGTATACCTAATCAAGGAAATTATGTCCTCAAGCCAAATTCACTCCCCTTCCAATTCAAGATTCCTTCGCTGAGGGAACGACAACCACCTGAGGTACCGACTAAATCTAAACTCGGCCTAAAACTACAAACGCTACCACAATTCATTCTTTTCATAAATATTTATCATCCACTATACTAAGTCGAGTATCACTTGTATATCCATGGGTGAGTTGATCAGTACCCACAAGTAAAATACCCCTATCATCATTACACTGGTGTCAGCCAGTGGCATAAAAATTCTTAGCATCACACTGGTGAATACCGGTGGGATGACATTCTTGGCATTACACTGGTGTCAACTGGTGGGATAAAGTTTCAGGTCTTACATTATCATAGGGATATTGCTTGATATTTTGTGACTGTTACTTATTCATGATGTCTACTATTACTACGCTTGATGAAGCCAAAGATTTTTTGTCAAATGTGCAGTGTTGGATGTAGAAAACAGAACAAAGAATGAACTTAAGCTTGTTGCTCAACAATTGGGAATTGCTGTTCGCTCTCATCATTCTAAAGATCAAATTGTTGACATGATTAATGAAAGCTTGTTTAATGTAACTCCTCCAAATGAGCAAACGCAGATTGAATTAACTAAGTTACAGCTAGCCCTGCAGGAGTCTCGTGCTAAGGAGGCGGAGGCACGTATTCAGGAGGCACAGATACACGCACAAGTTGAACTTGCCAGGATTCAGGCAGACCATGAGTATCGCATGAAACAAGGTGGAACTGGATCATCTAGCTCTGATGATTTTGATGTGGCTAAAAATGTTAAACTTGTCCCTCCTTTTAATGAATCTGATTTAACAAAGTATTTTCAGTTGTTTGAGAGGGTAGCTACAGGTTTTAATTGGCCTAAAAAGTATTGGCCAGTACTCCTTCAAACTGTTCTCACCGGTAAAGCTCAAGTAACTTATGCATCTTTGCCTCAGGATCAATCTGATAATTATGATGTAGTTAAGAGCTTGATTCTTAAGGCCTATGAGCTTGTTCCTGAAGCCTATAGAGTAAAATTTAGGACAACCTACAAGCAAGATAAGCAATCCCATGTTGAGTATGCAAAAATCAAAGATCTGTTAGAGCAGTGGTTAAATTCTAAGAATGTGGATTCTGATTGTGGTAAATTTAAGCAGATGATTTTGCTGGAGGACTTCAAGAGGTGTATTTATAAAGATGTAAGCCTATATCTTGATGAGAGAAGAATAGATAATTTGTCTGATGCTGCAGTTTTAGCTGATGAGTATGTTCTCACTCACAAGAGATATTCTAGAAAGGGAAAGCTGAGAGTAAGTACGTTGCCTCTACTCAGAGTACAGGTAACAGGAAAGAGAATAAGGATGATGTTTCTCAGGAAGTAAATACCAGCTTCACCTCTAGATTTCAGAAAAGTAAATGTACTTATTGTAGTAAGCTTGGTCATACTACGGAGAGATGTTTCAGGAGACAGCGTGATGTGAACAAAAAGGAGTCTTTAAATATTCAGTCAATTGGTCTAGTGTCCACTCTTGAGAGTTCCCAGAATTCTTTAACTCAGTTAACTGAACCTGCTTTGAGGGGTAACTTAAATTCTCATGATGGAGCTCCTCTTTTGAGCAGTAACGTGGGTGACACCCTCAAGAGTTCATGTGCTAATTTCCTGTCTGATGGTTTTGTCAGTCCTTGGACAGTAATGACAGGAAATCAGTTCAAATATATCGTGATACAGGTGCTTGCCAATCTCTTATGCTGACCAGTGTTCTAGGCTCTAATGTTAATTCCTCTGATGAAACTGTAATCTTACAAGGTGTAGGGAATAATTACTTCTCTGTCCCTCTGTGCAGAGTGAATTTAGAGTCTGGTTTTGTTAATGGTTCTGTTATGGTTGGGTTGGTTGAGACACTTCTAATGTCAGGTGTAACTTTCTTACTTGGAAATGATATTGGTGGAAGTCAAGTGTCTCCAGCTCCTCAGTTGTCTAGTGAGCCAGTGGCTGCGTCCCAGGATTGTGATGTCCCTGATGTGTTCCCTGCATGTGCTGTCACTAGGGCTAAGTCTAAAGTTACTAGTGATTTAGAGGATGATGATGATGATGTTATCCTAGCTGACACTTTTCTTGCTAATTTGGACCACTCACCAGATGAGGCAGTACCCCGTAGTGTTGATAATTTGTCTCGTCAAGAGTTGGTTGAGTTGCAGGTTGCTGACCCTGAGTTGAAAGGTCTAGCTAACTCTGCTTGCAGTGAGGAAGAGTCAGCCGGTGCTTCTACTTGTTATTATGTAAAGTCAGGAGTACTTATGAGGAAGTGGAGACCCCCAACAGCATCAGCCGACTGTGAATGGGAGGTTGTACATCAAGTTGTCATCCCTCGTGTTTGTAGGCAGGATATCATTCGAGTGGCTCATGATTCCAGTTTGGCAGGACACCTTGGAGTGAGGAAGACTGTGGCACGCATTTTGAAACACTTCTACTGGCCAGGTATCTTCAGGGATGTTTCCTGGTATTGTAAGTCTTGTCACACCTGTCAAGTTGTGGGGAAGTGTAATCAGACTGAAAAGGTTGCATCTCTAGTTCCCATTCCTCCTTTTGAGGCACCTTTCACCCGTGTGTTGGTGGATATTGTGGGCCCTCTTCCTAAGACTTCTTCAGGATTTTCTTATGTGTTGACCATGATTGATATGGCTACTCGTTATCCTGAAGCCATTCCACTTAGAAATATCTCAGCAAAGAACGTGGTTAAGGAAATGCTAGGGTTCTTCACAAAGTTTGGTCTTCCCAAGGAGGTACAGTCAGACCGGGGAAGTAATTTCATGTCAAATGTTTTCAAGCAGTCTCTGAAAGAGTTGGGCATCACCCAGATCACGTCTTCAGCTTACCATCCCCAGACCAAAGGAGCGTTGGAGAGATATCAAACACTCAAATCGATGCTCAAGAAATACTGTTTGGAACATCAGAAAGACTGGGATAAAGGTCTTCCATTCGTTGTGTTTGCCGCAAGAGAATCTCCAAATGAATCACTGGGCTTCTCACCTTTTGAACTACTGTTTGGCCATGAAGTAAGAGGACCCCTTAAGTTACTCAAGGAATGCTGGCTGTCGGAGGAAGATGACGTCAACCTGCTGGAGTATGTGATGAAGTTCAAAGAACGGCTGTCCACTGCTTTACAGCTGCCGAGAGAGAATATAGGAGCTACTCAGGAGATGAAAACTTGGTATGATAAGAAGTCCAGGTTACGCCACTTTCAGCCAGGAGATCAGGTTTTGATTCTGCTACCAGTTCATGGGCAACCTCTTCAAGCCAAGTTTAGTGGCCCTTATTTCGTGGAGAAGAAACTCAGTGATGTCAACTATGTCATCGCCACACCAGATCGTAGAAAGAGCAAGCAACTATGTCACATCAACATGCTAAAGTTATATCACAGGCGGGACGAAAATAATCCAGTCTGCACTGTCGCTGTTCCACCCGAGTCTGCAAGTGAAGCTCTCCCATGCAGTTTGAGCCTGAGTGATAGCTTGGGGAAGAATCCTGATATCATGAATGATCTCCAGACTAAGCTTTCTCATCTACCTCCCAAGGAAAGGCAGGAGTTTTCGGCATTACTGCAGGAGTACCCGCAAGTGTTCCGTGCTACTCCAGGAAGAACCACTGTGTTGATGCATGATGTCGATGTTGGAGACGCAAAGCCAATTAAACTGCCTCCTTACCGTGTGAACTCAGTGAAAGTTCCTCTCATCGAGAAGGAGCTTGGCTACCTGTTGGACCACAAGATGATTGAGCCCTGTCAGAGCGAGTGGAGTTCTCCTGTCACTCTGGTCCCTAAGCCAGGTGGGTCACAGCGGCTTTGCATCGACTACAGACGTGTTAATCAGATAACCAAAACAGACACTTACCCTCTCCCTCGCGTGGAAGATTGCATAGACAAGATCGGAAAGGTTAGGTACATAAGTAAGTTTGATTTGTTAAAGGCATACTGGCAAGTACCTATGACTGAACGTGCTAGGGAGATCTCATGTTTTGTAACACTAGGAAAGGCTTTTGCATGTTCTGTAATGCCGTATGGTATGAAGAATGCACCAGCCACATTTCAGAAGCTCATGAATGTTGTAACAGAGGGTTTGGCAGGGTGTGTTGTTTATATTGATGATGTATTAATCTTCAGTGACAACTGGAAAGATCACCTATGCCATGTCAGTAAATTTCTTGACCGTTTAGTTCAGGCTAATCTTGCAGCTAATTTATCAAAGTGTGAGTTTGGTTAAGCTAAAGTTCAGTACCTTGGGTATATAATTGGTGATGGACATGTTGCACCACCAGGAGCTAAGGTTCAGGTTATAAGTGATCTTCCCAGACCTAAAAGTAGGAAAGAGCTACAAAGATTTTTGGGAATGGTAGGTTATTACAGGAGATTTGTTCTTAACTTTTCAATTCTTGTATCACCACTTACAGACCTACTAAAAAAGGGAGTTAAATTTGTCTGGACCGATAACTGTGAATCCTCTTTCAACAAACTTAAAGCTATTCTATTAAGTCAGCCAGTGCTCGCTACTCCAAATTTTGCTAAGCCTTTTAAGATGGCTGTTGATGCAAGTGATACAGGACCTGGGGCTGTTTTGCTGCAAGAGGATGATCAGGGTATTGAACATCCTGTATCTTATTACAATAAGAAGTTCACTCCACCTCAAAAGAACTACTCAACTATTGAGAAAGAGCTTTTGGCCTTGATTTTGGGTTTACAGCATTTTTCATTTTATTTGTGTTCTGGTTTTGACCCCATAGTCATTTATACCGATCATAACCCACTGAAATTCCTTAGTAAGTTTAAAGATAAAAATCAGAGATTGACAAGACGGAGTCTACTTCTTCAGGAGTATTCATTAGACATACAACATGTCAAGGGGAAAGAAAATGTTATTGCAGATTGCTTATCTAGACTTTAGACAGATTGTTTTAGAGTAATAAGAAATTTCCTTTGTAAATTTCTTTTTCTTTGTGGGGAGGTGTTACATAGCCTATGATTTCATCATCCTTTGTGTAATTTTAACGCACAGTTGCTGCATGTTTGATCACGAGCGTGTTCTGCCTCAGTCCCCCCCTTCTACCGTTATAGTAGAGTAAGTCGTTCTCTCTGTTATTCAGAGCGGGATTTTCAGCTCTCTGTCCCCATGGCTTCATTTGCGCGTCCTTCTTACAAGTTGTATCAAGCTCTGCTGGCCCCTATATAATGAGCTCAGTCTCTGCATCATTGCCACTTGGATCTGCTCCTCATTTTGTTCACATCTCTGTCCTCCCCTGTACAGATATTATTATTGTGAGTGCTCAAGAAATCTCCAAACACCTAGCAGCTGTGTGTAATTTGAGTATAACTGTTGTTGCATTTTTTCTTGTACTGTGTAGCATAAGGTTAATTCTTAGGCCTAGTGGGGGTTTTGATTGATGTTGGGTTTTATGTCAGTCATTTTTAGATAATAGTTTGTATCTGTATTAATTTATCTGGCATTCACTGAGTATTATCTGGTATCTCATTTTATCAGGGCTGACTTAGATAAATTTACTCTTGCTAATTTCGTGTTAATAGAGGCTATTGCAGTTAACCATATATTTAACCTGTTTATTTGCCATTACATTATCCTTATGAGTCTTGAATGTTTTGTTGTTAGTTTAAGCATTAAACTTTAACTTGTAATTTTACCTAACTCTTTTGTTTTGAACCTGGAACTTTACGGGACAGTAGTGACTCTTAGTATTCTCACTTAATGTGTACATTATCTTTCTCTGTTCCGTAACAATATATATATATATATATATATATATATATATATCCAACAAAGTACCAGACTGCACCTCGTATTCCAGAGTCCGAAACATCTTAGTCTATTATTTTACTCACGCTTCCTGTTGCAGCCAAGAACCTACAGCAGTAATACATCTGAGAACTTCTACCTTGCGTGTACAATGATCATAAAAAGGTGCTTCTTGTAGCATTTGATACGACTGCGACATTCTAAATCTTTTGAACTGAAACTTCATTAGATATCAGTTATTGAAACAAATTGCAGAGACTAATGTCAAGTTCAGTTGAAAAGAATACCTGTGGGACGACCAGAGCAAGCACACACACACACACACACACACTTTTTTTTTTTTTATGCGAGGAAGAAGGAACCAAAGGCCATGAGCCCGCAGTAACAGTTCCCTCCAAGAGAAAAACAAAATACAATATAGAGCCAAATTCAAGATCCAATCATTTTGAGATGCCTGGACACACTGCGTTTGAAAGACTGGAGATCATAGGCAGCAGGAAATACAGACAGAGGGAGACAGTTCCAGAGCTGACCTGTTGCATAAATGAAAGACTGGGAGTAACGGTTAACTCTTGCATTAGAGAGTTGGACAGAAAAAGGATGAGAGTTTGCTGCCAGACGGGTGCTACGCGCCCGTCGTAGAGGTGGAGGAATGCAAGCAGACAGTTCAGAGGAGCAGTGATCATTAAAGTAGCGATAGAAAAGAGATAAAGATGCAACAGTGCGGCGAAGAGACAGAGGTTGAAGGGAGTCAGTAAGAGGAGGAGAGTTAATGAGACGAAAAGCCTTTGACTCCACCCTATTGAGAAGAGCTGTATGTGGGGAGCCTCCCCACACATGAGAGTTGTACTCCACACAGGGGTGGATAAAACCCCTGTATAGAGTCAACAATTGTGCAGGGGTAAAGAAAGAGCGGAGTCGGCTTAGCACACCCAATCTCTTGGAAGCAGATTTTACAAGAGATGTAATATGATCTTTCCAAGATAAGTCCCGAGTAAATGAAACCCCAAGCATGTTCAAGGATGATGCAGGATTAAGCTGAATATTATTAAACAGTGGGTATACCTGTGGAAGATTTCGTCGGGTTGATAGGTGTAAGAACTGAGTCTTAGATGCATTAAAGACAACCATATTATTTTTACCCCAGTCAGAGATACGAGCCAAATCAGACATTAGGTGTGCCACAGCCTCATCCCTTGCTTGTTGAAGTAACTGTTGAGATGGGCGTTGCGGGAACCGAATGGAAAGGTGAAGGGTGGAGTCGTCAGCGTATGAGTGGATAGGGTTAGATGTACAGCTTAGAAGATCATTGATGAATAAAAGGAAGAGAGTTGGTGATAGGACAGAGCCCTGAGGAACACCACTGTTGATAGATCTAGAAGAACGATGGCCGTCTACAACAGCGGCTATAGAACGACCAGAAAGGAAGCTAGCGATGAAGGCACAGATAGAAGGATAGAGACCGTAGGAGGGCAGTTTGGAAATTAAAGATTTATGCCAGACTCGATCGAAAGCCTTTGAGATGTTAAGTGCAATGGCAAAGCTTTCGCCAAAGTCCCGAAAGGAGGATGACCAGGAGTCTGAAAGGTAGGTGAGAAGATCGCCAGTGGAGCGTCCCTGACGGAACCCATACTGACGATCGGAAAGAAGGTTGTGATAGGAAAGATGCCTTAAAATTTTTCTATTAAGAATTGACTCGAAAACTTTTGAAATACAGGACGTTAAAGCAATTGGACGATAGTTGGAGGGTTGGGAGTGGTCACCCTTCTTTGGGACTGGCTGAATGAGAGCAAACTTCCAGCAAGAAGGAAAGGTACAAGTTGACAGACAAAGGCGAAAGAGTTTGCCTAGGCAGGGTGTAAGCACAGAAGCACAGTTCTTGAGAACAACAGGAGGGACCCCATCAGGCCCATATGCCTTGTTAGTACTAAGGCTAGTGATGGCAGAAAATACATCAACTGAAGAAATTTTAATGTCAGCCATGAGGAAGTCAGAGGGGGGAAGTGATGGAGGAACAGCACCGGAATCGTCTAAGGTAGAATTGGAGGAGAAAGTCTGTGCGAAGAGATCTGCTTTATCAGTAGAAGAAATAGCTACAGAACCATCAGAGTAGAAAAGAGGAGGGAAGGATTATGAGGTAAAGTTGTTAGAAAGATTTTTGGCAAGATGCCAGAAGGAGCGGGAAGAATTCGAGTCGGAGAGTTGAGAGCATTTAGTATGGATGAAATTATTTTTGGTAGAGCGAAGAACAGACTTAGCACGATTCCGGGCAGAAACGTAAAGATGATGTGATTTGGGGGTGGGTTGGCTCCGGTACCTTTTGTAGGCCCTCTCCTTGTTGTGGACAGCATTAGAACAAGCGTGATTAAACCAAGGCTTTCTTGCATTAGTCAAAGGATATGAGAAAGGAATGTATGCTTCCATGCCCGAGAGAATAACCTCCGTAATGCGCAAGGCACACTCAGATGGCTCCCAGCCACGGAAGCAATAATCATTCCAGGGAAAATCAAAGAGGTACTGCCTGAGGGCCTCCCAGTCCGCGGCTCCAAAATGCCACAGACGACGTTTCACTGGAGGGTCCACAGGCCGTACCGGAGTGATAGGACAGGTTAAGGTAATAAGGTTGTGATCGGAGGAGCCCAACGGAGAGAAAAGATTAACAGAGTAAGCAGAAGGATTAGTTGTGAGGAAGAGGTCAAGTATGTTGGAGCTCTCTCCAAGGCGGTCAGGGATACGGGTAGGGTGCTGTACAAGCTGCTCTAGGTCATTAAGGATAGAAAAGATGTAGGCTTGTTCACCAGGTGGATCCGTGAAAGAAGAGGAGAGCCAAAGGTGGTGGTGAACATTGAAATCTCCAAGAATGGAGATTTCAGAGAAAGGAGAAATGGATAGAATGTGTTCCATCGTGAGAAGTAAGATAGTCAAAGAATTATTGATAGTAGATTTAGGAGATAAGTAAACAGCACAGATATATTTAGTCAGAGAATGACAGGAGAGCCGAAGCCAGAGTGTGGAGAATTCAGAAGAATCAAGTTCAGGAACACGAGAGCAAGATAAGTCATTGCGTATATATACACAACAGCCACCTTTGGCTTTGAAATGAGTATAGAGAAAGTAGGAGGATACAGAAAAGGGTTTGCTGTCAGTTGCCTCAGACAGCTGAGTCTCCGTTAGAAAAAGAAGGTGAGGTTTAGAGGAGGAGAGGTGGTGCTCAACAGAGCGAAAGTTAGAGGAAAGGCCGCGAATGTTGCAGAAATGAAGAAGAAGAGAGTCAGACCGTGGTTCCAGGCACCTTGAGTCGTCACAGGGAGACGGGCAGATGGTGGGGGCATTTATGGTCCCCCCCCCTGGGGACTCCGAGGCTTGATAAGACGACGCCATTTTGGTAAATTTTGAATAGGAAGTGTAGTGTGTACTGTGCATGTAGTTTGGTGAAGATAGAGAAATTTGTACTGGAGAGCATGCTGGCCTACTCTCTGTGTAACTGAGACACTGAAAAAGTTCAGCATACACACACACACACATACACACACACACACATACACACACACACACATACACACACACACACACACACACACAAACACATACACACACACACAAACATATTATATATATATATATATATATATATATAATTAAAGAGTCAGAGGCCTTAAAATATGTACCATCAATCAGCTTCGAATATCCTGCGTATATCTTATGTCACAAAATTTTGTAATTAATATATCCTCCCCAACTCCGATAGGCTTCCTTTCCTTCCTGCCTCCGTCCCTATGGCTCCTCCTCTCCAAACATACCTCGGGGTTCCACTCCCTCTCTCTCAACAAAAAGTGGCTCTGTTGGGTCGCTGTGAAAGAAAACTGGATAAGACGGGAGAAGAGGATGGGAGGTAAAGAAAGTTGTAGTTTACGAAGGAAAAAATAATTGAAGTAACAAGGAAAGAAGATAAATATTATAATAAAGAAAAAATACGATAATAAAGAAGATGAAGAAACAGAAAATGAAATGGGCTGTACAGGAAATAGTATATATTTCTAGTTGTTTGAAGATAATGTTGATAATGTGATATTAAACAAAAGATGGATCTTCATAAAGGATGTGAAGGGATTGCATGTTCAGAGAATAAGTACAAGGGAATATAGCTCTGTGAATAATATTGATTATGATGAATGACAGGAGAAGTGAGAATAGTTGCAGAAAACTGAGATATACTGCAGAGTTCATAGCTATGTATGTGAGAGTATTAAGGATAATATAAAAAGGAATCCTCTAAAAATATAAAGACGGGGGGAAATATGGAGGTAAAATAGCAGAAAACAAGAGGAGCTAGACAGAAAATGATGCATTATTACAAACAAGTCATCAGACGATAACATTCACCAGTAAAAATGCGGCTTTGAAGAAAAAATGGTGTATTCAGAATATACCTTTTGTACTGACGTTCTTTGTGTTGTTGTGTGTGGACTGTATAAATATTTATAGCTTTTTTTCCTTTCAGTTCGAAAGAATTAAGAGAGTTTATCGCAGGGACAGCCAGCAGCCTCCAGCGTTTTGTAACTGGCTGATGTGTGAAAGGTATTCTAGAAAATATACGTGTTGTGTAATTCCCCCTTTTATTAATCCATATCAGGTTGTTATATACAAATTGTCATTGTTGTTTATGTTTGTAGGATTAGGAATGTTTAATAAACGCAGCGTAGCTAATGATGGTTATTGGACATTATGGTCAAGTGTAAACAAAGCGTTTTACTGCCCGACTGGACATTGATATCTTTAAATAAGACATATACATACATACATTCATACATATATACAGGAGAGAGAGAGAGAGAGAGAGAGAGAGAGAATTATACATATACGCGCGTGTGTGTTTGTGTGTGTGTGTACTAGCTGATATTGCAACAACTTAAAAATGTTACCAAGTCCGGGAGCAACAATTGATATATTTGATAACCTTAATCAAGTGAAGTGATTTTTCTTTAATGATTCGGGGAAATCGAAGTGTAGCATACGTTAGAAGGAAAATGAACAACAGACCTCAAGTTACAAACTATACTGAAAAAATAAAAGCACCAGAGAAATCCATTCTACATGATTTAGCTGAGCCACTTTTACATTGCAACAGACTTTGGAAGGACAGAGTAAAAAAAAAAAAAAAAAAAAAAAAAAAAAAAATCCTCAGTTATAACACCGAACTTGGTGATCCCTTGTCCCTGCGTACTGAATGGATGGGGAAGCTGTTGCGGAAGCCATGGGGCCCTGTGTTTCTGGGATCATCAATGTCTGGGAAGTTAAAAGGGTACGTTTTATACACCATTTACTTACTTTGTTATGGATGTTGGTTATTTGGCGAAAGTTGACTGTAATTAGGGGTTATAATTTATGCATATAACTAAAAGATATTGTCAGATCAATATCAAATAATTTCAATTTAGAAAGTCAAACTTGCCTTCTTTTTTTTTTTTTTTTTTTTTTCTGGCAGTGCTAGCAGAGAGTAGACGAGTTTTCTCAGCAGACTTGCCTCCTGCAGCGGATGAACAACTTGTGTGTTTTGCGATCGTGTTGCCAGGGGCAGAGGGTACACCTCTTAGCTAGTTGTGGCGTGGCGAGCGGTGAGGTGATGGGTGATGGGAGGGGGACATTCTACGTTTTGGTGCCTCATTCTCATCCTCTGTTTCTGTGCTTTGTTCCTCCTCCGCATGTGGCCCATCATTACCGATGACTATATGTGCATCTTCCCCTAAGTGTCTGACTTCCCCATCAGTCGCATATTCCTCGCCAAGTCTGATCAGATACTTCGGCTAATCAAGCAACCCCTTCCCCTGCGCCATCAGAGAAACTTGGAAATTATTAGTAAACATTACAAGTACTGACCAGTTAATTTCATTAACCCCTCATTTGATAGGGAATTTATATCACTATCATTTCAAATACTAGCACCACCTTATTTCACAAATGAGTTACCACCAGCACGAAGGAAAGACGAAAAAAAAATATATATATATATATTCAGGGCAAGTGTGTCCAGTACGCACCGTGTATCATAAGATGGGTGGCATGAAACAGATGTACTACCCTCGAGGATAGCAGGCCAACTGAAAATCCCGCCTACTTTGCGATGCCTGTTGGGTCATGGGCATGTGCACTACAGCAAAGTTTCCCCCAAATGAATGTCCTAGGGTATGTTACACCCCACTTCACCTGATTAGGGTATTTAATACAACCCATCAGACGAAGGGAATAAGATATCCCATTTGAATGTCTCCCGGGAACACAATACTTTCTGATCTAGATAGAAACCAGAGTATACCAATTAATCATCCTCAATGCCCTTGCTGTAAAAAATAAATATATCATTAATCATGCCTGAGTTAAATATAAACGCTAGTACGAATATAAACCGTACTTGCAAAAACAGATCATCATCATCATGAATTATATAATCGCATAAAATTGATATGAGGTCGGTTCTAGAAAACAAAGAAAATTATGGCCGAACGAGGGAAGTGAACCATCTACTGGTACAGTATGCCCAGTCACATGTATCAGAAACACCAATCAAGCCCTGGAGTTCTGGCCTTACCAAACAGCTAACCACTTGCAAATGTTTTTCCGCTGTATCATTAAGAGATGTTTTTGGATTGGTTTGTCTGTAGTGCCCGGAAGTGATAATGAGTTGTATCTAGTTTATTTTATATGACCAAAAGTTCGGTCAAGTGAGAGAGAGTGGCCGAGGTATGGCTGTTACCATGCGGACGTGTCCAGAACATAGATTAATTACCTAGTTGCTAAGTCACTTTTTTTTTCCTACTGTAATTCACTAGTATTAAGTCTCTTTATAATATAAAATCTCGAGTCGATGGGAACATGTGCCATTGTTCACATAATCCAGCATAATGTACGCGTGCGCAAAGTGATGTAAAGCACGATAATTTTCATTATTTTTCGATGTAAGGGTATAAAGTGAGATGTGATGTTGAGTAATTATTGTAACTAGAGAATGTTATTTTTTGGGGGTAATCGATTGTAAGGGGAAGGACATCACACTGAGTCTATCTCGATTCTGTAATAATTAAAATCTTAAATTGCATACGCCGTCATCCCCCCGTTCCCTTGGCATCACGCAGTTTGGCATGTCTCGCTCACCGGCCGTGATAGATGGCAGCTGGTCGGAACTGTCGTCATCCTCTCCTGTAATTTGCAATACTTTGGTGATAGAAACTCCGTGTACAAACAGCTAGATAAGGAGTTTATTACGAGCTCACAGTAAAATAGTCTGCCCGTCTTGGCTGCCTGCTATGAACTGATGCAATAACGCCTTCGCCCAGGCGTGGGGCCCTGGGAAAGCGTGCTAGGTCAGCAAGTTTAGTGGGGGCATGTATGCATTGAGGAGGGACATATACATCGGGGGGTAGACATATTGTGTAGGGGGTACACTACTCCCCCGGGTAGCTGAGATGGTGTCTCCTGACACCAGGAATTAAATGGTGTTTGATTATAGTATTAAGGGAAGGTCGGGGAGGTTTGTACAATTGATAAGAATGATACAGGGGCAGTAGGGGAGATATGGCCATGGTGAGGGGAGGGAATTAGAAGGATATATACATATAAGATATACAAGGATTAATAGGTATGTGTCCAGTAAGGGTCGAAGGTATATATAGATATAATGGGGAGTATACAATAATAGTTTGATACATGGTAAACAAGGAGTAGATATGAGAGTTCTATTGTTCTTCATTCATTTTTTTTTTTTTTTTTTAATTTTCTGTAGGATACAGTCACTCAGTAATGCATTAAAGAAATACCATCACTTTCTAGTAGGCAGAGTGCTGTTCACAGTGTGGGTAATTGTCAGATGGCATTGGTAGTCACTGAATGTGAGAGCACTAAGTACGGGGAGTGTCTACGTCGTGTGTAGGGCGTACTATGCCTGTAGCGACTCTGATTTCCTGGAGTCGGCGTTCCATTTTTCTGACACAACAATGCACTGCACATATGATGAGTAGAAAACCTATGAAAGCGATAACCACAACTGTTGGATGAACCCATGAACGGCTGAAGGCCAGAGAAAATTGATCCATAATGAAATCACTGTCATTGAGGAAGGTTAGCATGCGCAAGTTAGGGGAGGTGATGGTAATGCTGGCAGATGGTAGGGTGGAAGGCATGTCGATTGGTTGAAAGATGTCATAGGAGTGTATACGGACAGCTTGGTGATTACGAGTGGCGTAAGTGATGACGGACTCTGATTTGACTGTACAATAGTCTGGTGCTTTGTAGAGACCAATAGCGGGGACGGATCGAACCGAAGAACCAGGACACAGGATTGTGACAGAGATGGGAACAGCAAAGAAGTACTGGACATGGTTGAGGTGAGCATGGTGGACCGGGAGGTCAGGAGCTGGGACAAAAGAACAGGCTGAGTATATGGAATGGTTGCGAACTAAAGCAGACTCACAGGGTGTAGCACTGCTAGAGAAGATAGCGAAAAGGTGGGCAGCACAGAGACGAGAGGTCGGAGTAAGGGAGGAACATTTCTGGAGGTCCATGGAAGAAAGGAAGGCAACTGAAAGATGATCATGGGAGAGGAGGAAATATTCTGAAGGAACAGATACTTGTAACAAGGAGTTGTTGAGGCGGAAAGGGAAGGGAATGATGTAGAAAAGGTTAAAGGTTATGGCAGAACGGAGAGGAATATGGACGACGACGTATGTGGTGAGAAGAGTGGCTTCGAGAACAGGATAATAATATTCAAGGGAGGAGTAGGGGAGGACTGGGGAGAGACCGAAGGTGGAGTGAGCCCAACCCAGGACAGAACGGAGAGCTGAGACAGGTACTAAGTCGGCAGTGACACGTCCATTTATAGCATCGACCAGGTTACGAACTAATGTAGAGACTTGAGATAGGAGAGAGTCAATGGCCAGTTGGAGATTATCCATGTTGAGTTGGAGGTAGAAGAACTGAGAGATAATGTTGAGATCTGAAAGGTGGCGTTGTAAGATATCGGTGAAATTGTTTAGAGTGGACGTGACTTCACTGAGGTGGGTCGTGAGCTTCTGTAACATAGTGTGTTGGATTTTAATGACTCGGCGTTGAGATTCTAGAGCTGAAGCTAAATGAGCGAGATCAGATTTGAAGCCAGAAATGTCACGGGCTGTAGCAACGCCAAACAAGCCACTCAGAATCTCACCACCGAAGTCGAAGAGACCTCGTTTCACACGAGAATGACCAACGGGTGTCTGAATGGAAAATGTGTCATTGAGCTCAGTGAATCTGTTACTTATGTATTGCAATTGCCAGGAGAGTGGTAGGAAAAGGTTATAGAGATACTCATTTGGGTTGTCTGTCCCCATGATGGCCGTGAGATGGTTCCTGATGCCGTGGAGCTGGTGCTTGGCGTGGGCAGGTAGGGCAATGGCTACGTCGGCCAGGGGCGCAAGATCGTAGCGCAAGGAGGCTATTTCTTCGATAAGCATTACCCCACCTCCCGAGCTGACCAAGGCCCCGGGACGTACTCCACCATCGTCCTGACCTGACCCAGACCCCAGGAGGGTCAGCACTGCCAGCAGGGAGATCGCTAACATCGTACCTAGAAAATCAGGGTAGAGTTAATGGGGGAGGTCGTGAAGAGGTTGATAGGCAGAGCGCAGTTTGGACCGATATTGATAGGAGAGGCAGATTTATGTTGGCGCTGGAGCATGTCCTCCTGAGAGGAAGCCAAAGTGGATTGGACATAATGGTGGATTGTCTGGAAGTTGGTCACTTTGAGTTTAACATAATCATCCATGTTGTAGATGGGTTCTGGCTTTGAGGATAAGAGAGAGTATGGGAGGTCCTTGTCAAAACCAAAGAGGACGAAGAAGGGAGATTCAGCAATGGATGCATTGATGGAGCTATTGATTGAGGATGCCACTTGGGGAATCCAGTCATCCCAGGACGAACTATGGGAGCTGAGATGTCTAAGGCACTCTAAGATTTTTCGGTTGTGGCGTTCTACAAGACCATTGGAAGCTGGATGGTTAGGCACGACATTGCACTTACTGATATGAAAGCGGCGACAGATCTCATCTAGAAGGCTATTGTTGAACTCCGTACCGTTGTCAGTAAGAATGGTATGAGGGGTACTGAAAGGGCAAATTACGTGATCTACAAAGGCACGTGCAACGCTCTTTGCGGTCTTGTCGGAGAGGGGTACGAGGACACAGTAGCGGGAGAAGTGGTCGACCGCTACGAACAAGTACTCAGCGCCAGATTCTGTGAGAGGTAGTTTTAAGAGATCGATTGAGACAGTTTCCCATGGTCGTGACGGGATTGGGTATTGTAAGAGAGGTGCTGGTAAGCCGGTTGATCCTTTGTGGCGGTGGCAGGAGAGGCAAGAGTCACAGTGGGCATTGATATCGCGGCACATGGTTGGCCAATAGTATTTGGCGCAAGCATCGGTCTTTACCTGGATGGGAAGCTTGAGGAATATTATGAACAATATGAAGAACCTTTGGTATCAGGGCAGTGGGGACAACAAGTTGGCGTACTTCGCGATTGGGCATATCTTTGCCTGTTAGTAGTGTTTTCCTGTACAAGAGATCATCATCTAGCATGAACTCATCTAGTGATACTAGCAGAGTAGGTAAGGTCGAGGCATCGGCAGATTCTAGGAAATAAATGACTTTGGACCACATGGGGTCTTGGCGCTGAAAGTTTCGAACAACTTCTGATGTTAGTGTAGTGTTTTCAGTTACTTCAGGCTGCAGTGATGTTATAGCTGCTGCTACGTGACGTGAGAGTGCGTCTGCGACTACATTCAACTTGCCTGGTACATATTGAAAAGTGGGATTAAAGTCCTGGATGATGACAGACCATCTAGCTAATCTACCTGTTAGGTTGCAGTTCTTGAACAAATCACATAGTGGAAGGTGGTCTGTTTGGATATGCACTGGATAACCATAGACTATATCTCTGAAATGTTTCAAGGACCAGACTACCACTAGGGCTTCGAGATCTGTGACACTGTAGTTACGTTCAGCAGTTGTAAGGGTGCGACTAGCATACGCTATTACGCGCTTCCTTGATGCTTCATTGAGTTGCATCAAAACGGCACCAAGTCCAGTGCCTGAGGCGTCTGTGCAGAGAAGGAAGGGTGTGGTATAATCAGGGAACGCTAGAACAGGGGCATTTACAAGAGCAGTCTTTAGCTTTTGGAAAGCCTGTGACTGGTCGTTAGTCCAAACAAAGGGCACATTCTGCTTGAGTAAGTGGGTCAGAGGAGAGGCGATCTTCGCATAATCCTGTATGAATCTACGATAATAGCCACTGAGGCCCAGGAAACTTCGTACAGCTTCGGTAGTGGTAGGTTCTGGGAAGTTAATAATCGCCTTAGTTTTATCCTCATTAGTATGAATGCCTTGTGCATCTACAACATGGCCTAGGAATTTGATTTTCTTTCGCAGGAAGTCACATTTACTGAGATTGATTTTCAGGCCTGCGAGCTGGAGGCATTCAAAGACTTGCTGGAGTGTGGTAAAATGATCAGGGATGGATTTATTCACAACAATGATATCATCTAGGTAAACAAAAGAGAGTGTCCCATCATACCGCTGAAGACTGATTGGATAAGTCGCATGAACACGGAAGGAGCATTTCTCAGACCAAAAGGGAGTCTCTTAAACTGAAAATGTCCGGAAGGGGTGCTAAAGGCTGTAACTGGGCGAGAGGATTCTTCCATTTCGACCTGCCAGTACCCGCTGAGGAGGTCTAAAGATGAAAAGACTACGTTATTTTCACCAAGAGATTCTAGCAAATCAGTGAGGACGGGTAACGGGAAACGGTCTGGAACGGTGACAGAATTGACCTTACGATAGTCGACTACTGGTCTAAAGTTGCCGTCCTTCTTTGGTACTAAGAAAAGTGGGCTATTCCATGGGCTGACGGAGGGTTCAATAATGTCCTGGTCTAACATGTTCTGTACCATTTGATCTGTCTGCTTTCTCTGGCTGTGAGGAAATCGATACGCTGGTATGTAAATCAGCTGAGTTCCTGGTAGTAGTTCAATCGTATGTTTGACAAGGTCTGTTCTACCCATTGGTTCACCGGGTAAGGCAACCACGTTTCTGTACGAGGTCAGAAGGTCGAGGAGTTGAGGAGTATTTTCTGGGAAATCTGTGCAAGTGAGATGTGAGAGCATATCGGGTGAATATGTCGGCGCAGATACCGTATAGTTAATAGTACATACACCGATTGGCGTACTATCATCAGTCTGAATAGTAGGAATTGAGGAATCCTGGCACACCTTTACGGCCGCTGGGTATACTAGGAAGTCTCCAATCTTTACACCAGTTTTAAGTTTTAGTGGAGCATTTGTGACATTGAGCAAGCACAGGTAGCATAAACTGTCCTCTAAGACTGTACACCACGCTGACTCATAAGTCAAGCCATTCACACAACACGTCTCAGGTAGTGTTAGTAGATCCATTCCTTCCTTCACACCGGCAACACAAACAGAGACTTTGGTGAACTCATGCGGTAACAAAATTGTGCACGTATTCGTTATTGCACGTTTCGTCTCTGCGTGTTCGAGAAGATCATTCACACTTTGTGAGGTAGGTAACTGAGACCTGTCTGAGTCAGCAATAGTGTTGCTGGGAGAGGAGGCAAGAGCCATTTCCGAAGGCTGAGAAGATGTAGCAGTGGAGATTGAGGAATGTATGTCCTTGCTTGCAGTCAGTAAAGGAATGATCTCTGTATTCGCAGATGATGAGTGGTGGTTTGGGCTGGGTTGGACGATTTGGTAGTGATAGGGACAGGGGTAATTGAAGGACTGATTTGATCGTAAGAACAGGACGGGGACATTCCATACTGTAAACCGGGAATCCAGAAATGTCTATACTACCACAAGCAGGTAATAATGCAATGGAGTGTTGTGACTTGGTGGAGAAACCAATAAGGGCATCTGCGGGATACTGCAAGTCATTAGTGACATGAAATTCAATTGGAATACGGGGCAAATCTCCGTGTAGTTTGACTTCAAGGGTGACTCTTCCCTTAACCTTAAACTCTGAGCCTTCGACACCACATAGGCGAATGTCTGGTGGTTCTAGGAAACTGACGTGGTTGTGATGTCGATGAATAATTTGTA
Source organism: Coenobita brevimanus (assembly GCF_032717465.1). Classification (NCBI taxonomy): domain Eukaryota; kingdom Metazoa; phylum Arthropoda; class Malacostraca; order Decapoda; family Coenobitidae; genus Coenobita; species Coenobita brevimanus. Next base: position 11,911,738 of record NC_137008.1, on the reverse strand, counting down.
AGGAATTGTCGGAGATGAGATTTACTATAGATCCTGTGTCCAAGATGAATGACGTTGGTATGTCATGACTGCATCCGAGAATGACTAAACCCAAGGATGTTATGGGACCTACATGGCGGATGGGGAGTTGGATACCTGGTTCTATGTGACATTGGGCTGATTCGGGCACGGCGCTTCCCCCGACTGTTGGCGGTTGAGGTAACGACATTCCTCAGTGGTGTGAGTCGTGCTTGATTTGTGGTATTTGCAGTGTGGACGACGTGAGCGGGAAGGCGAACGCTGTCTGGTTTGGGAGTGAGGACGTCTGTATGTACGGTCGCAACTGGATGCTCGACGTCCAGGATGACCACAGTGCCAGCAAAGAATTGAAGATTGTCTGTTCCGTCGGGCGCTAGAATGATCACGACCTGCGGTAGGAGAACGATGTGTGGCAGGTCTACCGCGTGTGGTGGGATGGGAGCAAGATTGGTCTGGGGTAGTGGGGATGTGACACACTGAGGAGGCCAAGGGTTGGGTGGTGCCCTGACGCGTGTAGTTCGAACCGGTTCTTTCATGAATGGCTTTAGTGACCTAAATAATTTTATCTCCTGGACTGAAACCGATTTCCAAGGCTACCTCTCGCTGTTTAGGAGTAAGCCAGTGAAGGAATCTCAGGTAACCATTTAAGTCAGCAAAGTTGGTGAGTGAAAGCATTGGAACGCTATTATTGTCTTCTAACCATTTCGTGCCTACCAGTAATTGGAGCATCTCGCTACTAGTTGCTTTCATGGCAGTGGCAGCTTCGCGGAGCTTGGCATGTGGCGCTGGGACCCTCAAGTCCTCATCTAGTTGGTTTAGGAGATTAATGAATCCCATGAGAGACGCGGTATTTGAATGCTGGCAACAAAGGCTGATGAGTTCCGTACGAAAATCAGCAAAGGTATGAATGTTATCGAAATGTCCTGCATGGATCGCAGATCCGATGTCCGATTTGCCGTGGTGCAAGTGACCCATGAGATAAGCTACTTTGAGCGATTCATCAGTGATCTGTCTATTGTGGATTTCTGTTTCGACTTCTCTGAGGAAATCATAGACAGACCAAGTTGGGTCCTGGCCGGTAAATTTGGGACGATTGGCATGGTCGAGATAGATAGACTGTGGAGGGTTGGCCATGGCTGGAAGTGCAGAAGTGGCGGTAGGAGAGGTGTGGGAGAGAGAGAAAGTAGTGGCAGTTAAGGGCGAGCAAGACGGGGTATGAAGGGAGGCAGGAGAGGGAACGACAGGGGAAGGAGTAGAGGAAGAAGAAGGGAGTGTAGAGGCAGGAGTAGAGGAGGAGGTATCTGGATTTACGAATGTAGGAGGGGTAGTAAGTGAGTCTGCGGGAAGTGAAACGGGAGTCTCAGGGACAGGGCGGTGGTAATCTTTGCCACTTCGTAAATGAGTGAGTGTGTTAGAAGCGGCAGACGGGGTATGATCAGGTGATGTTTCCGGGTCGAGAGGGCTGGTGTTAGCGATTGACGTGGAAAGTATGACATTTAATGCAATAATGGAAGATGAAAGGATGAAGATGGATACGTAGGTGGAAATGTATAAATAAAGTTGAGAGAATGGAATACACAAGTAGGTGTGAAAATGAATGAAGGTGCGGGGATGGATGGTTTAAATAAAAGGCGAAGGATGAGATGGATTATAAATAACGTAGGTGAAGATGAAAACGGGGTAATGGAAATGAGATGGAATATTTATAATATCCAATCTGTAGAGAAAATCGAGGATAATCTCTAGAGAAAGGTAAGGGATACTATAGTTACACAGTAGAGATGGGATTGTCGAGATGTATGACGTGCAGGGGTGGCTGAGCATAGCTGAGCTGGGGCGGGGGTGGGCGGGATGGGGCAGGGCGGCGGTGGAGAGACAGCTGGGCGGAGAGGAGAAGAGACGTCGCGATGAGTCACCGGCAGGGAGGGGCGGTCTTGGGAGGCTCAGGTAATGCAGACCAGATGTGGTGGCGGTGGGGCCGGTGGTGGGTTTTGAGGGCAGATGTTGATTCAAGGCAGGTGTAGAGCTGTTGAGTTGCAAATGCAGAGAATGGTGGTGGGCAGGTAGTGGGCAGACAGTGATAAGTGGCACCGTCGGGGCAGGAGTTATGATGATTTCGGAATAGGTGCTGGGAACAGGTGCAACAGGTGCGTAGGTCGGCGACGGTGACACTTGCGGTCAGGAACAAGGCGTGTGGGTGGGGTTGTTTGAGAGGTGAGCACTGGTGAGAGAAATTGTATACTTGGAAAGCACAGCCAGGTATTACACCACTAGAGGCACTGAGGAGGGGCGAGGCTGGGAGATGTGAGACGTCGTGTATCTTGTGGTGTAACTAAAAATTGGAGGAGGCGGTCAGAATCTGATGGTTTGAAACACCGCTGCTACCAAATGTAACTTGCAATACTTTGGTGATAGAAACTCCGTGTACAAACAGCTAGATAAGGAGTTTATTATGAGCTCACAGTAAAATAGTCTGCCCGTCTTGGCTGCCTGCAATGAACTGATGCAGTAACGCCTTCGTCCAGGTGTGGGGCCCTGGGAAAGCGTGCTAGGTCCGCAAGTTTAGTGGGGGCATGTGTGCATTGGGGGGGGGGACATATATACATCGGGGGGTAGACATATTGTGGAGGGGGTACACCTCCCCCCCCCTCCAAGGAATTCTGTAAGTAATTTGATATTAATGATATGTCTGGTATGTTGAAGCGCGAATAGTGATATCCCACGAGCGATAATAGTGACGAAACTAAGAAACGGACTTGGGTAGGATCAAGTGTTGTCATTCCTCAGGGAGTGTAACAGTGACGCCATTAGCCTTCGAAGAAGCGAGTCCTGTGTTCCCGCTCACCTTCCCAACATTTTTGAGCTGAATAGTGAGGTATTTCTTATGTTTTTGTGTACTGTACGTTATATTATTATTTAGTAACTACAGTAGAATACGAAATGCTACAGAGTTCTGTCTGAGCCTCAGAGAAATGTGTGATTTTTATTGGCCAAGTATCAGGTGCCCAGGGATTGTGAATTATTTATTATTGTGTGAAATGACTTTGTAATTCAGTATTTGTTAGGGCTGTGTTGCGAGTTAGTGTTCACGTAGTTACTTTGTGAGGCACAATGATATTGATGCAGTGATGGTTTTCATGGTTAGAGTTACAGTCATTCATGGTTACTGTATTTGTTGTAGTACTTTTTCTTCCATATTATCCCTACAATAAGTATTATTTTGAGCAGACCTGTGTGTCCGTAGTGCCATGTGTTATTCTGTTATTACTTGAGATGCCGAGTGTTGTAACTCATGTTTCTTTATTATGAGACCTTCCTGATCATGTGGAGGGTTTACTTGCATTGGGGAGAGCAGTTATTCATTATTCATATTAACTTCTAGCGGGTCCATGTGTGGAGGTCTAAGCACCAATGAGTGAGTCAAGGTCCCAGTGTTGAGGTCAAGGTCGGCAGTGGCATAGGACTGGACCAGTGAAATTTGTGCTCAGAGGGACGATTATGAAGAAACACATTGGACCGGGACAAAGGAGCTAAGTTTTGTGCATTTGATATTAGGACCATGTAGAGATATATTTTTCGAACAATGTGCTAACTGATTCATGTTTAATCTGTAAAGCAAGTAGCTGGGAAAGATTTCTACTTTTTGGTCTTGTTAATACACATTCCCTCCCACTTGAACTTTATTGTTTGTATAACCCTTGAGAACTGGTAGTATAGAGCTTACCTAGTAGTTTGTTAACGTGCAACTTAGAAGCATTCTGGGAAACTGCGAAGGTTGGGCTTGGGTTGGCCCAGTTGGAAACTGGCCCCGTCATTTAGGCACTACCATTCTTAACGACCACTGGAAATATAATAAACGCAACCGAAGAGGCCGCTAATGGGAGAGAGTCTCCATCAATCTGAGTTCCTGACCATTCCAGCACATGGTCATCAATAGTGACTTGTTTTCTGCCCTTTTTGACCATGTAAGAGTCTGGATCGCAGAAGTGACAGTAGGCTACATGTCTGGCTGTCTGTATGTTTGTCTGTTAGTAACATTTTGAAAAAAAGCCTCATTTAGTGACTGGCGATATTTCAAAGAACCAAATGGCTAAATTTTAGGTGAAATGTTGAAGTTCAAGGCCAAAATATTGAACAGTCCTGCCTTGGAGGTATTCACTCTTTGAGTTCTCCAGTTTTCGTTTGTCTTCTACAAAAAATGTTTATTCACTTCATATATCAGATAAAGTAAATCTATTAACGATCAAATAATAAAAAGAAGCGGAAGGGGGGTGACAAACCTGTATCTGACCAACTCGATCTATTTGCATTTCCATAATCCCACCAACTTCCATATCTATCTTATACACACATATTGCATATCTGTTTACCCTTTCCTTGATCTGCTACACTTGCCACCTTCAAAATTACGCATACATAACCCTTTATAATACCCTATTTACATCCAGACATTACTCTCCATATAGCTCTTCCACCTACGAAAATTTTCTTTCTCCCTGCTGTCAAATGGCATTCATCCTTAGCATCTACCATGCATCACATTTTGTTTTCATCTTCACTCTGCGCACTTAAAGAACATATCTTGTTTGCACTGCTCATCCTGAATTAATTTCATTCTAGCACACATACGTTTTTGTTATTAACACACCTTCATGCAGTCCTTTTGCAACATTCACACTCAGATTTCTGCTTAGTGTCAAGGTTTCAATACTAAACATTATTCTTCTCTGTCACTCTAATATTCGCATCGGTTCCCGCGTTTTTTTTTTTTTTCAGTACTGCACCTAATTTTAATCAAAACCTAAGCTTAAGAGAGTTTATAGATAAGGCCTCAAATCTTTCTCAGTAAGCTACCCACATCCTGCTGCCACCCACTCGTCTACTCACTGCTTACTCTCACTTCTCTCAGGCATTACAGTATCATCCATTAATGTCAATAATTATTTTACCTATCATTGTTCAGTCCATAACCGAAATATTTCTGCAGTCAAGATAATTTCCCTGGGAACTCAATGCCCAAACAGACAACGCAGGCCTAGCTACCTAATAAAGGAAACTGTGGGACATAAGTGCCCTGCATATTTAAATTGCTAAATGTACACTAGCACTCTCATAGCAAGAACTCAGTACTCTGCCCATGATCTGCGTATCTCATTTTACACAGCATTAAATTCAGTCTGTATCCACACTAGCCATACTATCACTAACGAGGTGTGATCCCCTGCCTAATGCTGAATTACATTTGCATTCATGTGTATGAGATCACGAATCATTTTCATGATGAATGGAGCCGGAGGGATATAATTTGCTAATGTGCCACGTTCACAGTGCAATCCATGTAATATGTAGTCCTGCACTGACTGAACTTAAAATGATGAGGATGAAGCAAATGAACGCGAAACTATCAGCCAATGGGGGAAATTGCTCCAATAGAAGTGCGAGAAAAGAAAAACA
>NC_137008.1:11814061-11903666 GCF_032717465.1 Coenobita brevimanus | reverse complement strand
TGTGTGATTTTTTTTTGTGTGTGATGAGCTTCCTCAACTGGGAGTTGTGTCTCCAATGAGAATTTTGAGGACTACCTTAAGTTAAAGAAGAACTCAAATTAAAAAGGAAGGCACAGGTTCTCAGAGCAAGAGGAAACCACAAAAGACGGAGTTCCTAGTGGATAGGGGAGATGGATGGGGAGAGACTCTTTTGCTTATTGTTATCAGTTTTCTCCTACTTCTATAATTTGAGTAATATATTAGTATTAAGTCCGGACTGCCTCCCTCATGACTGTAAGGTCTCTCTCTCTCTCTCTCTCTCACTCTCTCTCTCTCATGCTCTTTATACTGTATACCCAGTTTCCTGGACAACCCCACGGCGCCACGACCCGGTGTTACATGGCACAAGAGTAATGTTTTCCTGGCACGAAACGTATCGTTCTTGACGGAGATCACTAATGTCAGAAACTTTTCTCTGGAGACGTAATTCGACAGCTTGATTTAAACTACGCTTTTCCATAACTCCTGGATTAAGATTTTCTAACACTAGGAGATAACCTATATTTTGTTTAAATTCTTAAAGTCCTTAACAGTTCTTTTCTGCTCGCAACTGGACGGTTTTTTAAACTGAAAAGGTTAGATAAAGTGTTCAGTAGCCACGGCTTTGCAGGGAATGGTCTTTCCAAGCTAGGTGTTGGCCTATTGTATGCGGTAGATTTCTTTTCAAAATACATCGCCAGATTGAAATAGTTGAAGTAAAAAATCTTCTAAAGTCTGCTTACGCTTACACAGGAGACCAAATGGCACTGAACACATTGTAACATCTAAAACGTTAGTCATAAATCGTAACATGATGGGATATTCAGAAAATAGTATCCGGAGCGCCTACCAACTGGTCCCCAAGGCTCAACTATTTTACTTGGCGCTGTGACACCGAACCATCCGCCGATTCCTCTCATAGTCTGTCTTCTTCATCCTTGCATTACCATAAATCCCTCCCATGAAGATGAGTTTCCAATCAGCTCGACAATGTTTTCCAGCGTTCACCTTGTCATGCTTGACCATGGTAATCTGATCTTTCACTGTGACTTTGACGTTTAAGTGTTCGGTTTTTAAAGTCGAATTTCATTCTTCTCTCCTTACCCTGAACCCCACAGTAATAGCATAATCTGATCTATATCAGACATTAATACTTTTTAACTTGACCTTGCTATATGACCGTTTCCTTTGACACGATGCTCCTCAAATTCTTTGTCCAACCCCTTCACTGGACTTCTGGAACCATTTCCACCAATGTTTGGTCTAAATCAGTTCAAACATTGCTTTGATTATTTTCTTTTAAATACAGAGTAGACTGGTCAAACTTTAACCCTGCCCGGTTACCTTGACCTGCTACACTTTGACCTTTTATTGAACTTTCACTAAGCTGACTGACGTTGCTCTTTTTAGCCCTTCCCCCAAGTTTGATATAAATTGGATAAAATGCTGTTTAACATTGTTTTGTTAGGTCAGAATTTTTAATAAGTCTTGCAACCCTGCCGCAATTTGACCTATTAATAGTTCTCATAAGCAGTAGACAAATTCTCAAGTCGAATCCCTCTTTTCATCCACCAAGAATTGTTAAAACAGCACACACTGCTGCCACACACCGTTACACACACACACTACGTTACACACACATCACACACACATGCCACACACTACACACTGCCGGCTGCTGGCACACACACACACACAAACTATAATCACCCACTCTTGCTCCGGCATAGTAAGAAGTAACCTCAAAGAGTGCAGCCGGTCAACTCTTCAACAATTTATCTTAGTCAAACAGTCGACATGTTGTCCTGCTTGTTTTCCGACTGATTATTTTTAGTGTCACAATTCCCTGCCATTGCCTGACTGCTGTCAGTGCTTCCACCTTTATCTCGCTCCAGGTTGGAAAAAGAAATATTTGGATAGACCTTGCCCTGTGACCTTGACCCTCTTGTTCTTAAATTTAACTCTCTTACTTTCTTGGATTGAACCTCAGCCATTCCATACGGTCTCATTATTCCACACATTGAAACAAAAACATTTCTAAGTTACTGGTAAAGGTTATTAGAAGATTATGGCCTATGAATAATTATTCTCAAAATTACATAAATTTTTCCTTGCCTTATTCTTAGTTCTTCTGCTGTGTTTGGTTTAAACCGTATCGAAATTTGTTGTATAGATGAACGTGTCCCTAGAATCTTGGCCTTAATGACGTACTGTTCTTTAATAAAAACTAGCAAGTAAGCACACAGTAAGTGCATACCTCACGCCCATGCCGGATCCGGAGGTCCCCCTGAAATGTAATCAATTCTCTTTCTTGGTCCATCCACAAACAAAATTTCATTGAACTTCATTGAGAACTTTTGGAGATATTGTGTGGACAAACAGACAAACATGGGTGAATACATAACCTCCTCCAACTTCGTTGGCAAAGGTAACTACACATCATATCCCATGTCTCACTCTCAGTCCTTACACAAAATTTAGCCCATTGGGAAAATATCCTTCGGATTTAATTTGTTCACACGCTAAGAGACAGACAGACAAACAAATGAAGAGAGAAAAAAGGACACACACACACACACACACACACCAAAGCATTACAATAACCCTCTACACTTCCACTGAGCGCGGGTGTAATAATGGCGAGCTGCACGTATTATTGACGTATAAGAAGAAATTCCATAATTTAATAGAGAGATTACATTCATTTTATCATTAGACTCTGTCTAAAAGTTTTTTTTTTTTTTTTTAAGTGAAATAAAGATTCAAGGCCTAGGTGGATGAAAAATTTGTCTCCTCTGTTTACAGTCGTGTAGGCTACAGTAGCTCATAATCTTAACTGTAGAAGAAATCATTTTAGTAGCTAATGCTGACAGTGTTAATATAACTCCATTGTTCTGGTTTAAATTACGTTTTTTTTAAATCACTGATAGAGCAGTTGTGAGTCATTAGATGTTGGTATTTAGGCAACTCCAGAAAACACCATCTGACACTTGTAGATAGGCAAATGAGGGGCTCAGAAATAATGAAATTTACTTTCCCTCTCTCTTCCCCCACACACACTTTCTAAAATGGCGCTGCTTCAAACCCAGTCTCGGGACGGAAACTGTCTGACACATTGCATCTCGTTAATGTAGTTTTTACTGGTTTATCACAAGTACCTTTAGTCATGTCATCAGAACACCCCTGCTAATACATACACAGTTCCTGCATGAAGCAGCTCCTACATGCATTCTCGAAAATGAATTCAATGGTCTTAGCTTGCTTGAGTCGGGATGACGAATTTCCATTTGTCTGTTCGCGATGTAGTGGCAGCAGTTATGAATCGATGTTGACGACTGAAGTGTCATATGAATCACCTCCACATGCCAGATTGCCCTCGTCTGAGTACCTGACACGGCTAGAGTAACCTTAGTGTCACAAAGACCAAAAATGTCCTTATTTACATGAGTACAGATATGGCATTAGCATCAACGGAAAGAATCGTCAGAACGTAGTAATTTATGTCATCTTCACAAGTTTGATACTACTATCTAGAAACTGGCAAAGTGTAAACTAAATAAAGCAGATGTGCAGTGTCCTCCTGTGCGTTAAGAGAAAACATCGGAATTGCATACCGAATTATGCAGGTCGATTTGAAATATATCCACTTAAGGAAGCTAGTATTCCTATTTAAAAGAAACATGATCGCAATGGTGCCATATGTGAATGGAATATATTGCAGAAGGTATGTAGAAGTAGTAGTAGTACTGATGATGGTGGAAGTTAAGTACTGTTGGTAGTAGTAGTAGTAGTAGTAGTAGTAGTAGTAGTAGTAGTAATAGTAGTAGTAGTAGTAGTAGTAGTAATAGTAGTAGTAGTAGTAGTTATAAAGGTTGGAAATTAATGTCAGTAATATTTTACACCTGGCACTGTAATATCCCAGTTTTTTTTTTTTTATACATTTTTACGATAATGCTGTGTATTATCTACATCGATTCAGTATCTATTCTTTTCAGTTGAACGATGACACTTAAGGCTAGTATTTACCAGTGAGTTATTATATATTTTTTGATATTTATTCACACTTCTAAAAGGAAATATCATAGGCAGTTTAAAAGTTCATTTATAGTAAGGATCCCTAAAAGGGATGATTCAAGGTCTCTGTTTTGGTTTCTGAGCGGGCAGCAGCATGGCGTCCTGCCTGGAGTTTTTCTTTCTCCTACCCCCATGATGAGTTAGTGTACCGACTTCTACTCCCCTAAAAGGTATTTTAATTGTATTTTGCCTATGCTAGTAATGTTTTGAAAGTGAAATCTACTCTAGAAACTGTTAGATATGGGAAGAGCACAGAGCAGCTCTCTGTGTGTGGGTGAGGAGAGACAGAAATAGCAGATGTCAGCAGCCCAACGCCCTGGGGGTAAGGCCAGGTAGTCACGTACGCCACCGTGTTACTAAAATGTGTTATCATTATAGAATAAGGCGACGAATCCTTATCCTATGCAGTATCATCCCAATACCTAGAGGTTAGGGTGGTCAAAGTGCGGATGTATGATCTAATTTCTAGGAATATTCCTACGAGAAGGTTTATTTTTTTCACAAAAGTTTAATACTTTTATCTTATTATTTTGCTTGAAACTACCTGTAAGTTCTAACACTTTCAGGGGAACAAGTTTTGGAAGCAGTCTTGAAGCAGTCTTGGAGCAAGTTCTGGGATATAAGTCTGGGAGTGGACTTCATTCAAGTTCTGGCAGAGTATTTTGCTTCTGACACTGGGTCCAGCGTGGCCATTGTCTGTTTTCTTACGCAGTTTTCAAGTATTGCCCAGGCCTGGAACAAGTCCAATCTCCCTATTGTCATCTAGCATGTATGGAGACGCAGCATGTAAATAAAGGACCAATTCCTACAGTCAGGGTGTTTCGTCAACCTCCTGCGTCACCCTATTTTCCTTCCCAGAAAACCTGAAGGGTCAGCGCTACCAAGAATATCTTATACCCTTCTTCAGGTCATAGTGAGGACACCCATTTAAGTTAGGTCTATTTATTATTTTATTTTAGAATATATACTAATAACAGTTCTCTCAAATATTTCATGTATTCTTAAACTTCTTTTTAATTTAAATGTACTGGTCACTTATTATTATATGTAAGTGGTTTCTGGTGGTAATTTTCTCGGCCAGTACATAATGGTGGCCAGTACATAGTAGTAGTATTGGTGGTGGTGGTGGTGGCTTTGTTGGTGGTAGTAGTAGTAGCAGTAGTTGTGGTAATAGTATTGGTGGTGGTGGTGGTGGCGGTTTTGTTGGTGGTGGCAGTAGTAGCACTAGTAGTGGTAGTTGTATTGGTGGTGGTGGCTTTGTTGGTGGTAGTAATAATAGCAGTAGTAGTAGCGGTAGCGGTAGCAGTGTTGGAGACAGCGTCGGTGGTAGTGGTGTTGGTGTTATAGTAGTAGTCGAAAGTGCTTCCAGCCATCTGTAAAACTTCAAGGTCACAGGTCAAGGTCCAAATTACCTCACATATGAATCGATCATGGCCAGGTTTGGTGGACTATCTCAGGTTCAGCTACGGACAAGGATATTCTGTTTTAAAAACAATACGTCAAAGGTCAAAGACTTATTAGTGGAAAAGTTGAAAGGCGGGGATAACTAATGTATTTTTCTTGTGAGAATAGTTGGTCGAAGGTCAAATTCAAAGGATAAGTTACATTTCGACCTTAAAGTCAAATAGAGGCCATAGGTGCTGCACTCTCTGAGTGTTCCTTATTGTTTTGTAATTCATTCTTCATGCGTAATAGAGCTTTTATTTCGCTTATTAATAATCTCCCTAGCACCTCCAGTCCCAGAACTCTCTTCGGATGTGATTTCGTCAGAAGTTAATTTTAGTAACACAAAGAGTTCTTCACCGGATTGAAGAGGTTAAGAAAATATTTAACCCTCTCTCACTGACTTGCATTCTCTTTCCCTTACGTCCATGCTTCCATATCCACTTCCCCCCCTTCCCCCTCTCTCTCTCTCTCTCTCTCTCTCTCTCTCCTTGTGGTGGTTAGCGTGCATTATGAGAACGAATCTCTTGGGTAAATGACAACACTGCAATCAGAGGCTGCAATCTCAGGATCCTGCTGGGTGAGTGGTAATGCTAATGATTGGCGTCTGAGGGACGGAGTGGCCTGGTGAAGAGGGAATACGCTTTGATGGGAGGCTCGTGAGAGTAATGTGAATATCAAGTTTTTTACTTTGGTGTACGGCCTTTATAGAGTATTTTTGATATACATGAATGGACTGAGTATTTTGAGAAACTACTGAATGTGCCTGGCATATATAGTATGTTGTAGCTATTCTTCTGACAAGACAATCTTTTATTTCATCTTGTTTACGTTAACGTGCGAGTGACATGAGAGTTATTGCCTTGTTTAACTATCGTAGAGGATTTTTTTGGGAAAGTGCGCACATCAGAGGATCGTCTGTTTATCATTAAGTCGATCAGTCATTCTGTATAGTCATTTTCCCGTTTAAACACACACGTTTGGTTTGTGTTTGATTACAAAAATTTTCATTTGTTTGCGGCCTGTCTCACTGTAACGCATTTTTAGGTGGCATTTTGTTGTACATAAAAGGACCCATAACTAACTATAACTGAACGATGTCTTCAGGCTTTTGCTATACGTAATATTCAATTTATAATAAGCAAGTAAAGCATTTCCAATAAATGTAACAGCAATTGCCCTTTTAAATTATTACGATTCCATTTCCTCACAAACAGTGAAATGATCATGTCATTAATAACAACATCGAACAAGCATCACAAATCAATTTTAATGTGTTGTGTACCGATTAAATGATATATGGCTGCTTTGTGAGCACATATGACAAACCAGTGATACTGCTTTCTTGATATAAAAAAGGCAATATTATCTCTCAATTTACAAAGCATCTTGTGAATGTTTTGTTTGTGTGTGTGTGTGTGTGTATTTGTGTGTGAGAGAGAGAGAGAGAGAGAGAGAGAGAGAGAGACAGACAGCCAGACAGACAGACAGAATATGGGAATGGGAGGGGACGGGGATGGCTATACGGGGTGTATCTTTGGCCTGTAAAAAGCATGGAAAATATTCCCCTTCTTATACTTTGGATTAGAGCAGCAGTAATAATCATCAGTAAAAATAATTAATCTGGTTTCATGGGACCTCTGCGCATCTCAGTTACATAACATTTTTTTTTTTAATACTTGGAGATGTTCTCGCCTAAAGCGTGTAGGCAGAACAGCTGGAATGACAGTGTAAATAACTGTCGTTGACCAATTATAAATATTTAATCTACAGTCAGGTAGGTTCCGTACAACTTTTCATTGGTATAATTTAACGTTTATTTTGCCCAGAAAATTTACGAGATAATGCAAACTCGTGCCAACCAAATACCCCGCACGACTAAAATAAAGTCAAGAAATACCCAGATGTTGATGGTGGTGATGATGGAAAAAAATGTGCGTCCGCTAATTGCAAACATCTTTCCATCACAACCTTCTTTCTGATCGTCAGTATGGGTTTCGTCAGGGACGCTCCACTGGCGGTCTTCTCACCTACCTTTCAGACTCCTGGTCATCCTCCTTTCGGGACTTTGGCGAAAGCTTTGCCATTGCACTTGACATCTCAAAGGCTTTCGATCGAGTCTGGCATAAATCTTTAATTTCCAAACCGCCCTCTTACGTTTTCTATCCTTCTATCTGTGCCTTCATTGCTAGCTTCCTTTCTGGTCGTTCTATAACCGCTATTGTAGACGGCCATCGTTCTTCTCCTAGATCTATCAACAGTGGTGTTCCTCAGGGCTCTGTCCTATCACCAACTCTCATCCTTTTTATTCATCAATGACCTTCTAAGCTGTACATCTAACCCTATCCACTCATACGCTGATGACTCTACCCTTCACCTTTCCATTCGGTTCCCCCAACGCCCATCTCCAGCACTTACTTCAACAAACAAGGGATGAGGCTATGGCACACCTAATCTCTGACTTGGCTCGTATCTATGACTGGGGTAAAAATAATCTTGTTGTTTTTAATGCATCTAAGACTCAGTTCTTACACCTATCAACCTGTCAAAATCTTCCACAGGTATACCCACTAATGTTTAATAATATTCAGCTTAATCCTGCATCATCCTTGAACATGCTTGAGGTTTCATTTACTGGGGACTTATCTTGGAAAGATCATATTACATCTCTTGTAAAATCTGCTTCCAAGAGATTGGGTGTGCTAAGCTGACTCCGTTCTTTCGTTGCCCCTGCACAATTGTTGACTCTATACGGGGGTTTTATCTGCCTCTGTGTGGAGTACAACTCTCATATGTGGGGAGGCTTCCCACATACAGCTCCTCTTAATAGGGTGGAGTCAAAGGCTTTTCGCCTCATGAACTCTCCTCCTCTTACTGACTCCCTTCAACCTCTGTCTCTTCCCTGCACTGTTGCATCTTTATCTCATTTCTATCGCTACTTTAATGGTCACTTCTCCTCTGAACTGTCTGCATGCATTCCTCCACCTCTACGACGGGCGCGTAGCACCCGTCTAGCAGCAAACTCTCATCCCTTTTCTGTCCAGCTCTCTAATGCAAGAGTTAATCGTTACTCCCAGTCCTTCATTTATGCAACAGGTCAACTCTGGAACTGTCTCCCTCTGTCTGTATTTCCTGCTGCCTATGATCTCCAGTCTATCAAACGCAGTGTGTCCAGGCATCTCAAAATGATCGGATCTTGAATTTGGCTTTCTCTTGTATTTTGTTTTTCTCTTGGAGGGAACTGTTACTGCGGGCTCATGGCCTTTGGTTCCTTCTTCCTCGCATTAAAAAAAAAAACACACGGGATGCATAGGGCCTCAGTGAACTCTCTCCACCAATATTTGTCTCTTGCCATCTCCTTCAGGTCCCACCAACATTCCTCTCCTGCTTCTCTTTTCATTGTCCTCAACCAGGTTCCCTCGGCCTACCTCTGCCTCTTCTTCCTCTTGCAGTCCACTCTGGGACATCCTGGATTAAACTGCCCTCTTTTCTATATATGTGCCCTACTACTACTACTACTACTACTACTACTAATAATAATAATAATAATAATAATGATGATGATGATGATAATAATAGCGCTGCTGCTACTGCTGATGATGATGAGGAAAACTTGATAATTTAATAATAATAATAATAATAATAATAATAATAATAATAATGATAATAATAATAATAACGCTGCAGCTGCTGATGATGATGACGAAAGCTTTGTAATTTAATAATAATAATAATAATAATAATAATAATAATAATAATAACGCTGCCGATGATGATGATGATGATGATGATGATGAAAGCCTGGAAATTTAATAACAATAATAATAATAATAATAATAATAATAATAACAATAATAATAATGATAACGCTGCTGCTGCTGCTGCTGATGATGATGATGAAAGCTTGGTAATGTATAGTGTACACAAATACGTGGTAGGGTTCCATGGAGTGCAACACGTTTACACTGAGTTACTTTTGATGAAAACAATGCTATGCACAGACGTCACTCAAACTCATCACCTCCACTGTTGCATCATCTTTTGCTTCGGTTGAAAGGATTTTTGTTTTGTTGTTTGTCTTTGTCAAAAATCAGTTATGAAAGTCACGACTTTTGGCTTCTGGCAAAGTTCTTTGGGGCTAAGTGCGAATGAATGTGCCTGAGTGGATAATTAGATTGGGAGTGTGTCGTCCTGTCTCGGCTACCTCCCTTGCCTTGGGGGAAGCAGCCTAGGTATATAGATAGATAGATAGATAGAATATTATTATTTTTGCGCCCGTTGACTTCGTACAATAATTTAGGCGTCTGGTGATCTAGTGAGTTTAGATGCTCCAACCTGTATGTGGCCAATATGGGTCTAGTTCCATGGGTTGGCTGGGGTTGACTGGTCATGTAATGCCGTTATGGGGTAATCAGTTGGTCACTCTTGCCTTAAATGTATGGACTGAGCAACCAAGGCCCAGGCTCCCTTAGGTCGCCATGGGGCAAAACTAGATGGAATGCTGGCTGGATGGGAAAATATTATTATTATCATAATTATCATTATTATTATTATTATTATTATTATTATTATTACTACTGTTACTACTACTACTACTACTACTACTATTATTATTTTTATTGCTATTAGTATTATTATCATTATTATTATTACTATTATTATTAATGTTGTTGTTGATATTATTGTTGTTGTTGTTGTTGTTGTTATTGCAGTTGCTGCTGCTGTTGTTGTCCATGATATTTACTGAAGATGTTGCTATTAGCAATGTAAGTTCCTGTCATGTTATTACCGTAGTAAATTTTACACATCGTTATCATCACCATCATCATCATCAGCATTTTTGTCATCACCATGATTATTATAGTCATTACTATTATAACATCATTATCAGAACTGTTGCTGTGGTTACTGTCCTAATAATGCTCATGTTTATTCCAGTCATCATATTGGCTATTATTCTGCCAGAGTACACCAGACAGCAGATATGTGAGACAGGCTGCCATGAAAGATAAAGGACAGGAGTTGCAGGCTACAGTAAACGCTTCTGCCCAGTGTCTTATTTTTGACTGGTAATTCTGCTGCTCCGGAAGGTTTCCTTCCATTAGCAAAGATCTTTGATACTGAAAGGGTTTTAAAGGTGCATTTAAATCCTTTAGTTAGACAAAAATATAAACAACATCTACAAATCTCAATGAAGTCATGGGAAAAGAACAAGAATAAATGAAATATCAGACATAGGGATGAGGTGGTTAACTTTTAGAAATCTGTGATCACTACCAGCTGAAGAATATCACCTGGGGTTTGGTGGATTACAATACTTTATTTGTTCCAAACATTAGACGGTTGATGGTACTAGCATTAAAACCCAGACTCTCTCTCTCTCTCTCTCTCTCTCTCTCTCTCTCTCTCCAGACAATTTCATTCAGCTTATTGGAAACTTTTGAAAGTGAAAATGTTATATCTACACAAAGCCTTTCACATTTCCTGTAATTAAAATAAATCGTTTGGTTGTAGACTGATCAGCGCAACGTTGCAGGATTGAAGTTTCATTTACCAGACAAACTGCGACAAAACAGATTTAAACCTGCAGATACGTCATCTGGAGATTGCTTAGAAAAGAATAAGTCACTATATAAGAGTAGTGAGAAAGAGAGAGAGAGAGAGAGAGAGAGAGAGAGAGAGAGAGAGAGAGAGAGTGAACCATAAAAACAAGATACGTAATAAAGATAACTATCGTAACCATGGACCTCATCCCGATTTACATCAGGGAAATAGTACCATCGTTTTTTTTACATTAACTTGGCCCAGATTTTCGTACGTTTGTAGCATATTTCAGGTAGGCCTGTAGCACAAAATAGTGTGACGGGTCTACATCCTTACCACAATGTTTCTTCGTGACTAAAGCGTATTCTAGTGTTAATGTTGTGTCATATATCAGCGTTCAAGATGGAGAGATGGTATTTCTTTGACAAGTTATAGTAAAACGTGTATACATGATTTAGTGTTAACATACATTTTTCAAAGGCTCAAGAAACGAGTTTTACGGCTAATTTTAAGATTTTCCCCATCAAAAGTACAGTGGAATGCGGTTGACCCTAGACTATTTTGACTAATTACTATAGAAAATTTTAAGCAGAAAGGTACTCTTATCATAGCCTACTGATAATGCTTGAGTGGTTCTCCTGACTGAATCCTCTTTATACAGTTGATAGACAAAGTTATTTATGTGAACCAAGTCTTTTTCTTAATTATCGTAAACTTATGTAAGAACTGATATTTCAATTAATCCCAACAACCTTGTGGCTAGTTTGCATGTTAATATCATAGTTTCGTTTTATCTGGCTAAATATGAAAAGCAGAGGAGTAGACTGTAGCACCAGTCGAGCAGGGCAGTACTCCCAAGGTGGATGGAAAGCTGATGACAGGGAGAGCTGGAGCTCCCGTTTCATCAGCCCTCGGGACTAGGTCCCGACCATCCCCCTTTGCTGAACTTTTTCAGTGTCTCAATAACACAGACAGTAGGCCAGCATGCTCTCCAGTACAAGTTTCTCTAACTATCAACACCAAACTACATGCACATTACACACCACACTTCCTTTTCAAAATTTAAAAAGAAAAAATGGCATCGAATAACATAGCCTCGGAGTCCCCAGGGGTGGGGACCATAAATATCCCCACCTTCTGCCCCTCTCCCGGTGACGACTCAACATGCCTGGAACCACTGTCTAACTCTCTTCTTCATTTCTGCAACATTCGTGGCCTTTCCTCTAACATTCGCTCTGTTGAGCACCACCTCTCCTTCTCTAAACCTCACCTTCTTTTTCTAACTGAGACTTAGCTGTCTGAGGCAACTGACAGCAAACCCTTTTCTGTATTCTCCTACTTTCTCTATACTCATTTGAAAGCCAAAGGTGGCTGTTGTGTATATATACACAACAACTTATCTTGCTCTCGTGTTCCTGAACTTGATTCTTCCGAATTCTCTACACTCTGGCTTCGGCTTTCCTGTCATTCTCTGACTAAATATATCTGTGCTGTTTACTTATCCCCTAATTCTACTGACTATCAAAAATTCTTTGACTATCTTACTTCTACGATGGAACACATTCTATCCATTTCTCCTTTCTCTGAAATCTCCATTCTAGGAGATTTCAATGTTCACCATCACCTTTGGCTCTCCTTTCCTTTCACTGATCCACCTGGTGAACAAGCCTACACTTTTTCTATCCTTAATGACCTAGAGCAGCTTGTACAGCGCCCTACCCATATCCCTGATTGCCTTGGAGAGAGCTCCAACATACTTGACCTCTTCCTTACAACTAATCTTTCTGCTTACACTGTTAATCTTTTCTCTCCGTTGGGCTCCTTCAATCAAAACCTTATCACCTTAACCTGTCCTATCGCTCCGGTACGGCCTGCGGACCCTCCAAAAAACGTCGTCTCTGGCACTTTGGAGCTACAGATTGGGAGCCCCTCAGGCAGTACTTCTTTGATTTTCCCTGGAATGATTATTGCTTCCATGGCCTGGAGCCATCTGAGTGTGCCTTGTGCATTACAGAGGATATTCTCTCAGGCATGGAAGCATACATTCCTTTCTTATATCCTTTGACTAATGCACGAAAGCCTTGGTTTAATCATGCTTGTTCTAATGCTGTCCGCAACAAGGAGAGGGCCTATAAAAGGTACCGGAGCCAAGCCACACCTGAAACACATCTTTTATATGTTTCTGCCCGGAATCGTGCTAAGTCTGTTCTTCGCTCTGCTAAAAATAATTTCATCCGTACTAAGTGCTCTCAATTCTCTAACTCGAATTCTTCCCACTCCTTCTGGCACCTGGAGAAAAACCTTTCTAACAACTTTACCTCATCATCCTTCCCTCCTCTTTTCTACTCTGATGGCTCTGTAGCTATTTCTTCTACTGATAAAGCAGATCTCTTTCTCCTCCAATTCTACCTTAGACGATTCCGGTGCTGTTCCTCCATCACTTCCCCCCTCTGACTTCGTCATGGCTGACATTAAAATTTCTTCAGCTGATGTATTTTCTGCTGTCACAGGCCTCCAATACTAATAAGGCATATGGGCCTGATGGAGTCCCTCCTGTTGTTCTCAAGAACTGTGCTTCTGTGCTTACACTCTGCCTAGGCAAACTCTTTCGCCTTTGTCTGTCAACTTGTACCTTTCCTTCTTGCTGGAAGTTTGCTCTCATTCAGCCAGTCCCAAAGAAGGGTGACCATTCCCAACCCTCTAACTATCGTCCAATTGCTTTAACATCCTGTATCTCAAAAGTTTTCGAGTCTGTTTTTAATAGAAAGATTTTAAAGCATCTTTCCTATCATAACCTTCTCTCTGATCGTCAGTATGGGTTCCGTCAGGGACTCACCACTGGCGATCTTCTCATCTACCTTTCAGACTCCTGGTCATCCTCCTTTCGGGACTTTGGCGAAAGCTTTGCCATTGCACTTGACATCTCAAAGGCTTTTGATCGAGTCTGGCATAAATCTTTAATTTCCAAACTGCCCTCTTTCGGTTTCTATCCTTCTATCTGTGCCTTCATCTCTAGCTTCCTTTCTGGTCGTTCTATTGCCTCTGTTGTAGACAACCATCGTTCTTCTCCTAGATCTATTAACAGTGGTGTTCCTCAGGGTTCTGTCCTATCACCAGCTCTCTTCCTTTTATTCATCAATGACCTTCAAAGCTGTTCATCTAACCCTATCCACTCATACGCTGATGACTCCATCCTTCACCTTTCGATTCGATTCCCACAACGTCCATCTCAGCAGTTACTTCAACAAACAAAGGATAAGGCTATGGCATACCTAATGTCCGACTTGGCTCGTATCTCTAACTGGGGTAAAAATAATCTTGTTGTTTTTAATGCATCAAAGACTCAGTTTTTGCACCTATCAACCCGACAAAATCTTCCACAGGTATAACCACTAATGTTTAATAATATTCAGCTTAATCCTGCATCATCCTTGAACATGCTTGGGGTTTCATTTACTCGGGACTTATCTTGGAAAGATCATATTACATCTCTTGTAAAATCTGCTTCCAAGAGATTAGGTGTGCTAAGCCGACTCCATTCCTTCTTTACCCCTGCACAATTGTTGACTCTATACAGGGGTTTTATCCGCCCCTGTTTAGAGTACAACTCTCATGTCTGGGGAGGCTCCCCACATCCAGCTCTTCTCAATAGTGTGGAGTCAAAGGCTTTTCGCCTCATGAACTCTCCTCCTCTTACTGACTCCCTTCAACCTTTGTCTCTTCGCCGCACTGTTGCATCTTTATCTCTTTTCTATCGCTACTTCAATGGTCACTGCTCCCCTGAACTGTCTGCATGCATTCCTCCACCCCTACGACGGGCGCGTAGCACTCGTTTAGCAGCAAACTCTCATCCCTTTTCTGTCCAACTCTCTAATGCAAGAGTTATCTGTAGCTCCCAGTCCTTCATTTATGCAACAGGTCAACTCTGGAATTGTCTCCCTCTGTCTGTATTTCCTGCTTCCTATGATCTCCAGTCTTTCAAACGCAGTGTGTCTAGGCATCTGGAAATGATCGGATCTTGAATTTGGCTCTCTCTTGTATTTTGTTTTTCTCTTGGAAGGAACAGTTTTGTGGGCTCGTTGCCTTTGGTTCCTTCTTCCTCACAAAAAAAAAAAAAAAATTAAAAGCCAGGATCAAATAAAGTCATGAGACAAGCCAATAATTTGCCTGAATAATGAACATATTCTTTTTTAACCTTTTTATTGATTCTGGCGTAGTTTTGAAGTCCAGGTTCATCAGACAAAGAGGAAAAATCGACTCGAAGGATGTGTTATGTTGGCCGGTGGATATATTGGTCACTGGAAAGGCACGAACTGCAGGAGAGGGGAGGCTGGGGGTTGCTTGAGAGTACGTAAATACTCCCTCCCTTTATTTCTCGTAAGACCTATGTATTGCTTTATTAGCAAAAATATATGTAATACATATCTAACTACACTTTTATCTGCCTATATTATTGTACTAACATCATCGTTAAAATAATTAAAAAGTGCGCGTTTCGATTATTTTTCGGTTCAAATGCACGAAGGAGTAATTCTGCCACGAAACACCCCTTCCTTTAAAAGCTGCTGGGTCGAGCCCTGCAGGACAATTTCATGCTGAAATTATAATAATCACAGTGTTTGGGGATCACTGTGTAACGGAGAGTCTATAAGTTTATCGCAAATCTATGTTTCTTAATCAAAATGTCAACCACAGAACGGCATTAAAGCCAATCTGATAGGGTGAAAACCGATTACAGAGGATGGCTAGGAGTTCGGGCTCTTAGCTGAAATCACTGAGAACGCCCAATACATCAATATCGAAGAGGGACTACTGGAGATTCTCGTTTGTACTCAGTACAAACCAAATGTTACAATACTCGTGCTGTTGGTGTAGCTTCGGGAAACAGGAGAACGCAGACCCACTCACACTATTTCTCTCATATGTCGTATGTACTGGTTTACAGTAAGTAATATAAACACTTAGGAGCTTGTGCTGTTTACCCCTGTCACTTCATTTTACTGTTTGCTATACATTATTGACAGCGAATCCTTCCCACATAAGCGTCACATGAACCACTTAATTTCACTGTATTCTTTTCCACACATTGGGATGCTAAGCCTTCTGTGATTCAAAATCTCTCACACAGTCCTATTACCTTCGTCCAGGCCTTCTCCTTTCTTTCCCTCCTTTCACATCCGATATGTACCGTCAGTCTTCTCTCTTCACCCATTTTCTGCATAAGGCCATATCATTCCCCTCCTCTCCATCTTAGAGTATTTCACATTTTTCTGCCCTTTGCATAAATGTCACTCATTGTATCGCTCAGTTTTCTTACAAACACATATGCACCCAAACAAAGATTAGTCTTTCAGTTTCATAAGACCCTGATACTTTTGTCCCGTCATCTTTCCTTTGGCTTTTTCTTTTTTCTTTTCTCTCTTTTTTTTTTTTTTTTTTTTCAGGTTCTAGGATTCCGCCTGCTGCCATGTTCACGACCAAATACCTACAACATTTTACTGCCTCCAGATCATCACAAACGAGATTCTCTCTCTCTCTCTCTCTCTCTCTCTCTCTCTCTCTCTCTCTCTCTCTCTCTCTCTCTCTCTCTCTCTCTCTCTCTCTCTCTCTCTCTCTCTCTCTCTCTCTCGAATATCACTTTATTCATTCGTGCATTCACTGACAACTTCCTCCTTTCACATTTATCCACACCAAGATACTAACGTCTGCTTATTGCTTACTGAGCCGAAAATCAAAGCTATGCTATTTGCCTGTAACAAGCAGTGTGCTTCACAATCTTCCCCTCTCTATCATAAGCTGTCATCTTTCTTTGAACATTTTATCTGTCCCCGTCACAAGCCCATTCTAGTCACATTGACAGTACACATACCTAACCCAGTTCCACCTTTCGTCCAACCATTCACTCCCTTCCCGTCCTGCTCTCACACATGCCCTATTCCTCTGATAAAAACACTTCAGTATACTTCAAAGCTTCTCTCCTAATTCATGCATTTGCAACACTAGCCATAAGTTGTTTGTCCTCTATGACATATGTCTTCTTCAGGTTCAGAAATACCATACACATCTATCTCTGCCTTTAAATGTTTATCACACAAAGTTCTCGTATCAAACACCTGATCCACACGGTCTGTGCCACACCTAAAACCTCCCTATTCTTCGCTAATCAAGTAAGATGCTCACTGTGTTGCATATCTTTTGATCACCATTAATACCTGTATCTAACCTATT
Organism: Coenobita brevimanus; assembly: GCF_032717465.1. NCBI lineage: Eukaryota > Metazoa > Arthropoda > Malacostraca > Decapoda > Coenobitidae > Coenobita > Coenobita brevimanus. The sequence continues at coordinate 11,886,359 of NC_137008.1, read as the reverse complement.
ATGCTCAGTATATATTCTTCCAAAGTTCAGGCATTCTCTGTGGTCACCCTTGCGTGCATGATGAATGCATTCTGCCAATCTTCAGTACCTCATCTCCATCCAAGTACACAATGAAAATTCTGGCTAACTATTCCACAGTACATTCCTCTGCTTACTTATGACATTGTCTTGCAGTCTTATCCTTCCTAGCTACTTATCATTTTCTGTAAAGCTTCTTCCGCCTCATGTAATCCTATCTAAGAATATTCACCAATTTTGCCAACTGGATCAGGACCTAACATATTTTCCATCACAGTAACTCGGTCATCAGCAACATTTATTTTATTTTTTTTAAATATTCAATCAATCTTTATTTTTTTTCCATCTCACCACAGTCTTCCTACTACATCTCCATTTCCTCCTCGTACTGTTGTATCCATTTGCTGTCTTATTCTTCTCATAATATTCGCTTTCTTATGAAACAAAATCTTACTCACCCGGAAATTTGCGATACTTACACCATACTTCGTTTATTTCTCACTCCAACTCCCGTACCGTTCTGCCGACTTCGTCTCACGTTCTCGTACGCGCCCCACTCCTGCACGCCATTTTCTTGCTAATACTGTCGATACAAAACTTTCTTCTTCAACAAGTCTTAGACATCCTCATTCCGCCACTCACTAACCTGTCTGTTTCTCCTTCTACCGGCTCTCCCTATAACACTCATACCAGCCTATTTTTCCCACACACAGCTTCCTTGAACTCATTCCATTTTTCTTACACCTCTTTATTACAGTACCTTTCACTCTAAAGCTTTCTTTCTTTTTTCTTTTTTAATTCTCTCTTGATATCTAACCATATACTCCTTTAAAATTTCGCCGAGCCATACAGTTTCCTCCCGTCTCACCCACTTCCTGCATCTTTGAAAATCGTACGACGTTTTCACGGTTGTGTTCACCAAAAGGTGATCAGCTACCCCTTTTGCTGCCCCATAAGACCATCCACATCATGCAACCACTCATTCACACGTCTCTACCCGTATATAGTTGATCAATGTCCACTTCCCATCCACTCCACTCAACCATGCACACACATTCGTGCATCATACACCATGTGTTTCCAATAATTAACCCTATTTCCTTTCATTTGCTAGAGAATGACACCTTATTTTGGTGGCACCGAACGGGCGGCGGAGCTACCCAGTTATACAAACGTCCCTCAACTTCCCCTCTATTCCTCAGAAGAGGATGATGGATTGGAGAAAAAGGACAGCTTCAGACAGCAGTCCACCGGGATCACAGGCACATGAACCTTGAGCTATATATCAATAAAAAGCCATTTTCTCTACTTACATCTGTATATAAACAGCTCCCTATTCTCACTTATTTCAGACCTAGCAATAAAATCCCCTACCAACAGCACTCGTTCCCTTTCTTCAGCCCCTTCCCCAGCACAGTTCCTAAATTCTTTTCTGAATCCTTCCCTTTCAGCTGCACTTCCCTCGCTACCTGGCCCTCATGCACTGACTATCATCCACCTCTGGTTCTTTTGCCCTCCTAAACCATATCAACTCTACATCCACCTCTTCATTTCATCTCACATAATCATAATTCCCCTTCAGCATTACACCCTTTGGCTCTTACTCTTTTATTTACCCCCTGTTCCTTTTAGCTATGTGACATTAAGAGTCATCACAGCCAGTTTCATTTATCTGAACACATTACCTCTTGCATCTCTTTCCACTATTTTTCTTTCTCTCTCTCTTTTTTTCTTTTTTCACTCAAGTACGTCCAAGCTCCAGAACCCAAGTCAAAGAGAACTGTGTTCTGGCTCACTCTCTTACATTTTATTATATACAAAATTCTTCACACAAGGATGGAATATTTCTGGCCGACCATTTCCGTCCCTTCTAATCACCTCTGAGATACGTAAGGAATTACTAGGAAGTATTTTTCCCATATTCTCAAGGCAAAGATTGCAACTTTGTTGAAAATAATATATATGTGTGTGTGCGTTATTCCCAGCCAGACATGACTGCATAAAAGTGGTTGAGTCAGCCCACTGGGAGAGCAGTGGAACACCAGCCACCACACCCATGGCAGTACCTTCCAGGGACGATGACATCAGCCACTCTCTCTGTCTCTCTCTAAAGATAGATATATTGATCGATAGGTGTATATATATATCTATATCTATCTATCTATCTATCTATATACTCCACAGAGGAAGTCTGAAACCATTTTGCAGCCCACCAATCCCGTAGCCACCAGACACAAAGCTCTCCGGCGCTGTCCTGAAATTATATTGGATATGAGGCGTGGCCGGTTGAGCGACCAGACGAAAGAAAGAGAGAGAGAGAGAGAGATGTAGACCTGTTCAGAATGTGCAATAATAACTGCAAATTATTGGTAGCAAAAAGGAATGGAAGTAAATTTTTTTAACAACTTACCATCGTGACGTGAAATATAAAATAAGAAAAAAAAAATTGTGCCCATTTTTCCTACCCAATAATAGACTGAGGTTTCAGAAACAAAGAAAGAAGTTACATAAGTTGTCGGACTATTAAGAACATGTCCAGGGGAATGGATCATACATTCTCGCTTCATTCAAGAATCCTGGCTTCACCTCATGCCCAAGCTATTTTCATTTTCTATGTATTATTTGTAAGAGAAAGAAAATAAAAATCCTATGAAGAAAAAAAATATCTATATGCATGTCGTGTTAATAAAGGAACTATAAGTAGGAAATTTAAGCAAAAACTGGAGAAACTATAAGCATGTTAAGAAATATCAACGGAAATAAGAGTAAGAGTGAGCGATAAGTGAATATTGCTGGGAGAGGTAGGTGCCGCTGGTGCCGGACGGCTTCACACCTCGCTCCCACAGTCACTCCAGTCGTATTAAAGCTGCACTCGCGTCCCGGGGCTCCTGCCGGATGATGGTCGAGACGCGAATGAAGGAGGTGAGGGAGACAAGGTGGAACGAAATGTCTGGGGGTGAGTGATGAAGTGTTACATGGAAGGTAGTGTACTGTGGAGCAGGACTATAAAGAAAAGGTGCAATAAAAGTGACAGAAGTGAATGTGAACTTTAGGAGAGGACTGGGGAAAGGGATGAAATGGAGGTGCTATGACTGGATGGAGAAGGTTTACGGAGTGAGACTGAGATAAGGGGGGATCATATGTTAAAGGGTATGAGTGGGAGATTGATAGGGAAAGTGTATTTAATCTACGTGATGGAAGTGGGAGAGAAACTGACTGAATAAAATCAAGAGCAAGGGCTGCGAAATCATGCTAGAATTTGGAGATGTAAAAGTTGCGATCAGGATGTTTAAAATAATGAGGGAGAAGATGGATTTTAGGAAAGAAGCATCGGAGTCAAAACAGTGAAGATGTGTGCATTTGATAACTTCAGGCACAGACATGCAACAGCTACTGATCATTCCCACATCCTTAGTAAGATGACCGACAACAGATAATGAATCAACCATGGCAACTGTAGATTTTAGCTGTTTATACGTGTGATAAGTCTCAAGCCACGCCCAAAGTGGTAGTGAAAGGGAATCATACAGTTTAGTGCCAGCCGTAATATGTCGGTTGTGACCATACCCCCTAGTAACGATTGCTGACGGACTTAGTGAAAGGAAAAGAGTGGTTGTTGTGGCCATATCGCACTATTTTTTTTTTTTTTAAGGTTCACTAGGAATGATTTATATATCTAATATTGTTGTTCCTTTTCCAGGACAGCTACCACACCACGTGGAACGATCACCAGTCTGTGTAAACGTTAAATAATGAGCTCATTCTACTCCCATACGCCATCTGTCAACTTGGGGATAGTGCTTGTATCCATTCTTTAATTGGTTATTCATTAGATACCATAAAATCACGACTGAAGAGAGGCCATCAGCTATAATAACGTCAGTCATTGGTTATCTTACCACTCATTGGCCAATTTGTCATAGAGCTGAATCTTGAGGAGGTCTATAGGTCTTGACAGCAAGTGTGCGTTGTTGAGGGGTGGTGGGAGCAGATGGCCACTATAATGGGAGAAGGGGCTGGGGCGGGAGATAGAGATGTGACATGTCAATAATGATTAGGTCTAAGATGTTGGAGCCATGTGTAGGGGAGACAGTAACTTGCTGGAGACTATGCTGGTCTAATGTCTCCTGCGTCCAGTACACTGAGGTCCCCACACCTCATTACCTTTCTGGATGGCAGCGTTGTCCTCCTTACATCAGCGTTGGTGGTGATATGGTCGATGAGGATGGAACCGGTGGGAGAGGTGAATGGCAGGCCACGCAGATTATGATGGAGTAAGCGTGGCGGGGATATCGTGTTGGTGGTAATTAGCCTGTACGTCCTCCAGTTCATCAGGAATCTCCATTCTGAAGAGTCAAGGGTTCATCTGGCCTTGAATGAAATCCATGAGGCCTCCACCTCTCCGTCTGGCCCGTAGGTGGTGGAACATTATTGTACCATTCAACTTTGCACGCTTCTGGAACAATTCGCCATGAATCGGTAATGGCAACTAAGTCAGGATTCACAGTTTAAAATGTACTAATTATCTCATCGAATTTGTTGGTGATGGAACTGGAGGGAAGCAGAGATAAAAAGTTGTACTAGAGGCAAGGAATCTCGATGTGTTTGGACGATTTTGGCTCTGACATTGACTTAATCTGATTGGTGTAAACTACAGGAATGGACTTGGTCGTTCACTGGCTTCCCCTGCAGCCACATTTATGGAACTACCCGCATGATATTATTGTCACTATAGCGTCTGGTGAAGGGTAACCTGTGCTGGCCGTGACCAGATGTTGTGGGTCACTGTGTTACATAAAGTACCAAAATCCCAGAAATGGTTTTCATGTAGTATTAGTGTGACAGCATGTCTGATTCACAAGGAAACCAAACCCCGTTAAATATTTGCTAGTAGTGGGAGTCGAGATAATCATTAATTGCTTTACTGGTGAGCGCTAATAGGCTGTAAAAAGTAAATAAATTTCACAGCTGATGGTTATATAAGCGTTGTGACATATAGTACTATGTGTGTATACCGTGATAAATGTTGGTCTCAGTTTTAACCTCATGAAGTGTTAACTGGGAAATTTTTGTTTAGGGTTGCATAGTCGATAAAGGGCAACCTCACTACGCCAGACACTGAAGTCCCAAGCTGGACTTGTGAGCCGCAGTGATAACGTCTAACAGTGCAACTTCAACATGAAAAAAAAATAAATAAATAAATAAACTAATTATTCGAGGGATCAAACCCGCATGGATGAAACTCGCCTAGTTACCATGGCAATGTGTGAGCAGCTGATTTATTAGGTGACCCGAAGATCGCATGGATATTACAAATTGGAAAATAGAATTGTTATTCTATGATTTCAGCTACTTGCCGTGAGCCTGATACTTAAACCCCTGGAGCAACAACGATATTGGTTTACGGTGTTGATATCAATGGAAGCTGAACTGCTGAGGGAATCAGGCGATAACTACAAATGCTGCCAATTAGTCTCGTAACAGTGGTATTAGCGGCGAGAGTTGGTACTTCGCCCAGACTCTTTACGTGGCACGAGCTTCTTGGTACATCTTAAATTTTTGTGAACCCTAATGTTACTGCTACCCCACATCTCTGAAGCCATTTCAGTTCTGTGATCTCCTCTCATGAATTTATCTTATAATCGAATTTTAAATCTGTATCATGATATATTAGTATTTCCTTTACCAATATACGGAAACATTTTCCTTCCCAAATACAAGCATTGAAACTTTTCTTTCCAAATTTCAAAAACCTCTAGAACATAAAAGTCTCTGTGTTAAAGTAAGTAGGGTAGAAATCGTCAGTTTATTTTTATCCACTGAACAGAGACTGCTTCCTATTAACTGAACAGCTGCAGGGTCTTTTTTGTTGTTCAAATAAGCTAATTTTATCCACCTACCTATCATCTAAATATTCTACTCACTCTTAAAAGGCATAGGGAACTGAGGCTACCCATCTTTATGAAAATATTTCAAGTACGAGTTGTCGGTAGCTTGGCCCTGAGTGACGGAGTATGAGCAATATTACACCACCTCTCCTATGTAAACCTTTATGGATTACTTCCGACTTGAACTGCCTTGACCCACTAGACTACCAGGTGTCACCAATAATATCGAAGACTTGACTAAATGTTACTGAATTTTTGTGTCCGTTTTATATTACAGACGGTGTGTGTGTGTGTGTGTGTGTGTGTGTGTGTGATTTTTTAAAGCAAGGAAGAAGGAATCTAAGGACAGAAACCAGCAATATTTCTCCACTAAAAAAAAAAAAAAAAAAAATGAAAAAGCGAACAGAGAGCCAATACCAACATCAACATTCGTTCATTTCGAGATGCCTGGACACGTTGCGTTTAATTGACTGCGGGTCATAGGCAGTATGAAATACAGAGAGAAAGACAGTTCCAGAGTTAACCTGTGCATACATGAAGGACTGGGAGTAACGGTTAACTCTTGCATTAGAGATATGGACAGAAAAGGGATAAAAGCTTGCCACCAGACGGGTGCTATGCACCTGCTGTGATGGTGGAGTGATTCAAGCAGACGGTTCAGAGGATTTGTAACCAGTAAAGTAGCGATAGAAATGAGATAAAGATTCAACAGTGAGGCGAAGAGACACAGTTGAAGGAAGCCAGTATGAGGAGGAGATTAATGAAACGAAGTCTCGTATTTAACCCTCTTGGGAAGAACCAAGTGTGGGGAGCCTCTCCACAGATGAGAATATTACTTTACACAGAGGCGAATAAAACCCTCGTAGAAGTCAACAACCGTGTAGAGGTAAAGAAGGCACGGAATCGGCCTAGCACACATATTCTCTTGGAAGCAGGTTTCACAAGAGAGGTAATATGATCTTTCCAACATAAATGCAGAGAGAATGAAACCACAATATATGTTTAGAGATAATGCAGCATTGAGATTGATACTGTAAAAAATTAGAAGATACTCCTGCGGATCATTTTGACGCCTTCGAAAGATGTAAGAACTGAGTTTCTAATGGTTTTAAAACAACAATATTACTTTTACCTCAATCAGAGATATGAGCCAAGTCAGACACATTTTGTGTCATATCCTCATCCCGTGTTTGTTGAAGGGACTACTGAGATGGATGCTGCAAGAAGCGAATGGAAACGTGAAGAGTGGATTCATCAGTGCATGAGTGAACAGGGTTAGATTTACAGCTTAGGTCACAGCTGAAGAGAAGAAAAGGAGTTGGTGATAGGACAAGACCACTATTTATAGAGCCAGGAGAAGAACGGTGGCCGTCTACAACAGCAGCCACAGAAGGTCCAGGAAGAATGGTAGATGAAGGCACAGATAGGGGGATGGAAACCGTGAGAGGGCAGGTTGGAAATTAAAGATTTATGCCAGATTCAATCGAAAATCTTTGAGATGTCAAATGCAATGACAAAACTTTAACCTCAATCCCGAAAGGAGGATGACCAGGAGTGTGAAGGGAAAGTGAGAAGATCGCCAGTGGAGAGTCCCTGAGGAAAACCATGCTGGCAGTCAGAATGAAGGTTCTGACAGGAAAGGTGCTTTAATTTTTTATATAGATTTAAAAACTATAAAAATAGAGGATGCTGAAGCAACTGGGTGATAGTTAGAAGGCTGGGAATGGTCACCCTTCTTTGAGGGAAACTGAATGCATGAAAACTTCCAGCACGAACGAAAAGTATAAACCGACAGACAAATGTGAAAGAATTTACCAGGGCAAAGTATAAGAGCAGAAGCACAGTTCTTGACGAGAACGAAAGGGACCCCGCCAGGTCCATATGTCTTATTAAATAAGTACGGAGGCCAGTGAGGACAGAAAACACATGTCAAGAAATTTTAATGTCAGTCATGAGGAAGTAAGAGGGGGAAAGTGGTGGTGGAACAGCACCGGAATCGTCTAAAGGGGCTATCACACTGCACTTCATACGAGGTTTGCCGAGGATACGATGGTAAATCGGAACGGTAACGTGGTATAATTGCCGACGATACCACGGGCATTTGGAATTCATCTGGATGGATTCCTGCCGAGGATACGACGGGCAGAACAGTATGACCAAAACCCAGGCGACTCGACAGAGAATATATCGTACTACAGCATTGAACATTTAGCCTAGCACTGCATACTTATTAATATGCTAGAATAAATATCAATCGTTTTGAAACCCTTATAAAGAGTTAATACTTCCTATACCGAGGAAACTGTGATGTCGATAAAATAATCACGTGTTTACAACTGAGGACTCCACTGCAGCTAGACGTACTGCTACCAGTCGCCGCCTGAGAACATCACAACAACAACAACGTACTGCTTAATCAGTAGACTACAATGACTTTATCACAAATTTCCTGAACTAGGGCAGCTGAATTTGCCCTTGTAGACAGCAATTACTCTCCACAGTCGCGAGACAGGGCTCTGGCAACAGTGTGGGAAGCACGTCCTTTGCCGAGGATACAAGGAACGTGTGTGACAGTATCCAAGTTTTGTTCCACTTAAATCTTCCTCGGCCGTTCCTGATACGAGGTACCGTGTGGTACCTCCTTAAGAAGCAATTGGGAAACAAAGTTTGAGTAAAGAATTCTTTTTTTTTTTGGGGGGGGGGGGGCAAAAGAAACAGCAGCAAAGCCATCAGGGTGGAAAAGAGGAGATAAGGAGGATGAAGTAAACTTGTTACAGAGGTTTTTGGCAAGGTGCCAGCAGGAGCGGGAAGAAATTGAATCAGAGAGTTCAGAGCACTCAGTACGAATGAAATTATTCTCAGCCGGGAGGGGAACAGACTTAGCACGGTTCGGGGCAGAGACATAGAAGAGATGAGATTCAGGGATTGACTGGCTCCTGTACCTTCTGCAGGCATTCTCATGTTGTGGACAATATTAGAGCAAGCGTGATTAAACTTTTTTTTTTTTTAATTAGTCACAGCATAGGAGAAGGAAACGTATACCTCCATCCAAGAGACAATAGTAACCGTAATGCACAATGAACACACGGACAGCTCCCAGCCATGGAAGCAAGAATCATTCCAGGGAAAATCAAAGTACTGCCTGAAGGCCTCCCAATTAGCAGCTGCAAAGTGCCACAGCTACAACTTCTTGGGACGGTCCACAGGCCTTACTGGAGCGATGGGATCGGATATGGTGATAAGGTTGTGCTAGGAGTTGCCAAATGGATAGAAATGATGAACACAGTAAGTGGAAGGTTTAGTTTTAAGAAAGAGGTCAACTATCTTGGTACTCTTCCTAAGGTGGTCGGGGATATGGATAGGGTGCTGTACAAGTTGCTCTTGGTCATTAAGGATAGAAAAGATGTAAGCTTGTTCACCAGGTGGATCAGCGAATGGAAAAGAGAGCCAAAGACATTGGTGAACATTGACATCATGTAGAATGGAGATTTCAGAGAAAGAAGAGCAATAGGATGTGTTCCACTTTAGAAGTAAGATAGTAAAAGAAGTATTCATAGTAAATTTGGGAATAAGCACACTGGACATTTATTTAGTCAGAGAATGTCTTATTGCAACTCTCTCTCGCTCTCTCACTCTCTCTCTCTCTCTCTCTCTCTCTGTTCTCTTGTTCTTTCCATACATTGTCCCTAACCCTCTCACTGCTAAGATGTCACTCATATTCTCTCACTTTCTTACATTTCGCTTTCGCTCAGTTATATCCATCATCTTATATTCTAGTTACTGTTTAGCTTTGAATCTATTTTGCTCTCACTGTTACTCACCCATTCACTAACTCAATTAATAAATTACCACAGACTTTCATTCACCCTCCAACTTACTGTTCCTCAGTCTCACAGACGTACTTTTTCTCTCGTTCTCACTTTAAAATATTGCACTCGCTCACACAAAGATTTTTCACAGTCTTTCACATGAATTCTGACACTTACTGCGCCTACACAGTTCAGGTTTCTGTAGGTCAGTCATTGCCACTCTCTTGAATTTTCATCCTTCATACTCAGCTTCACTCACTTTTACACTCGCTTTCTTACACACCCACTCACACTTACACTCACTCACATTTCAGACGCACACGCCTGTTCATCTCATCCATGCACTCACTCAGTTTCACACTTAACTCTTCTGCCAAGTTCACTGTCTATTATGTGTACAACCCCCTCCCACGCTACTCCAGCATTTATGTTTTTTTTTTATTCCTTATTTTCACACTTTCACACAAGGTCTATGTATACCTCATACCAATTAATCTGGCCAGGCATGTATGGCAACACTGTTCCGGCCGAGATTCTGATTGGCTGGAGGTGTTTGTTCGATTTCGCTGTTGCTAAAACTGATACTCTTTTTATTATCAGATCTGATACTGAGTTTGTCGACAATACAATCGTCAAAAGCAATAAGAAATCTGTTATATACTTATCAACAATGAAATTTTCGTAGGGAGATAGAGATATGAGTCAACAAAGTATTATAACAGTCCAAGTCAAGGTCAGCGTTCGACCAATTCCTTTAAATCTCTGACACTCCTTAATATAACAGAAAATTAAGGAAACTTCCTTAATCTAAGCGTTGGTATAACACACATTTAAATTTTAAGATCAGTCCGTACTGTGAAAATAGAGGATATATGATGAAATAGTTTTCCTTTAGCCTACTTTGATTTTTCGCGATTTTTTCAAACCTCCCTACCCGCAGAACTCGTCTTTTCATTAGATTTTTTTAATTATTCAGAGTTGTGGCACGATTTAAGGGTGCAGAGTGATCTTAAAATTTAAATGTGTGTTATACCAACGCTTAGATTAAGCAGGTTTCCTTAATTTTCTGTTATATTACGGAGTGTCAAGAGAATTAAGGGAATTGTTCGAATGCTGACCTTGACTTGGACTGTTATAATACTTTGTTGACTCATATCTCTATCTTCCTACGATAATTTCATTGTTGATAAGTATATAACGGATTTCTTATTGCTTTTGACGATTGTATTGTCGACAAACTCAGTATCAGATCTGAAAATAAAAAGAGTATCAGTTTTAGCAACAACGAAATCGAACAAACACCTCCAGCCAATCAGAATTTCGGCCGGAACAGAGTTGCCATACATGCCTGGCCAGATTAATTGGTATGAGGTATAGTACTACAATACATAGACCGTGCACACACATTTTCTTTTCCGTTTTCTTTCATTCACTCAAACGATCTCATCCAGTTTCAGCCATATTAACTTTCAGTTTCTATTATCATGATTCCACGCAAATTACATTTACCCACTCTTTGTTCCTACACTGTTTTATTTGCATCTACTAACGCACATTCACTGTAACCCGTGGTGCTGTCAATGAAATGCCTCACGGGACGGCACCAATATGACACGGTAGTGGAGCTGTCTGTTATACAAATGTTCCTCAATCACTTCCTTGTCCCCTCAAAAGAGGATGGAGGAGCGCCAAAGAAGGGCAGCTTTGGTCTGCAGTGCAACCGTTTCTTCATATGAGCATGGACTGGCGACTACCGTTACTCCCTTTTTGCGCCTAATTTTGACGAGGGGCTTCCACTGCAGGTAGAGCATTTGTTTGCCGTTCAAAATAGTCCCGCAAGGGTGATTGCTTGCCTGTGGTTGATAAGGCTTTCGACCAGGTAGACCGGGGTCCTTTTACTACTGCCACCACTACTACTACTACTGCTGCTACAACTACTACTACCATTACTACTTCTACTACTACTACTACTGCTGCTGCTCCTGCCACTTCTTTTTAATCATCTCCATCCATTGAGAATTATAGTGCGAAGATCAGCACACATTTCACCATTTCATAATACATTTCACCATTTGGGGTTGTAATGTGAAGGTTAAAACTAACCTTCTTTATATAATCTTTTGACCCCAAATTCGAGTACAGTACACCAACTACTTTGGTCACTAACCGTATGCTACTATTTTTATTACTACTTAATTTTTAAACAATATTACATTGCTAATTAAAACATTAATCTATTGGAGCTACTGGTCAGTGCGGTTCTCGACCACATTAGCTTCGTAATCCATACCCTCCAGAGAGACAGGACTGAGGGCTGATGATCTTGTGCCCCTGAGGCATAGGAGTGCAGACCTCACGAGGGAGAATGACAGTCGACATCACATGCAGGTCATAACAGAACTCTGAGGTTAATGCTTCTTCTCAGAAAGAACCACTGCCATTTCGAGTAGAATCACCCCTCCAATTGAACCATTCCACCTGTTGTGAACACAAGGGGAGTGAACTGATCATGGTCCACATTTTGGATTCTTTCTTAGCAGTTTTTCTTTTCTTGTTCATTCCTCTTGTGTGGAGCCACGAGAGACACTTCTCGGTGACATGCTGCCACTGGATCAAATATCCTAATGTCGAAGAAAGCCTTCAGCCCTCGTGTCCAGAAACCAACACTGACATCCACTCTTTCACCATTTTATGTGTTTTCTGCTCCGTGGATAAAGTGCTCACCGGCTAGAGGGAGCAGATCTGGTTCTGTGGCGACATCATGGCATATTTCCTGTAAAATTTTCGCAGTAAGGTCCCGTGCTTCACCATGTCGAGTCCACACAAAGCCTCCCTCCTTGCAAACCACTGCATGCATTACATCAACGATAGGGCCACATGCACAGTGTTGAGGTAGGTTTTCTATTGGCCACCAAAATCTCAAGGCTATTTTATAATTTCTTGTTTGTTGAAGTGGAAGTCTTTTGCCTTGATAGGCAGGCTTGTCAGCCATTTCGATGCCCAAACCTCCTGTGTCAGTTCAGATCCTCTGCACTGGTCTGATATAAGATGTTCAGATATGTGCTGGGGCTGGTCCTTTTGTCTTGCTTTTCCGTCCTTGCTTATTTGTGTATTTATATATTTCTGCCGTAGTTGGTCGATTTCATTTATCTCAGCCTGGGCACAGATCTTCTGTGACAAGGATTCGGTGAACCTAAGTGAATTTTTATGTTCATAGCCCGCCATGCATGCTGGATGTATAATTGCTAGACCTCCCATTCTGGGACGTGGTGCTAAAAGATCCCTCTCTTCTGGTGTTGAGATGTGGCCACCGGGCAGTGATGGAAGGAATAATTCCCTGATAGCATCCTCCAGTGGTTGTAGAGTAACTGTATGTCGGGGATGGTCCACATCAGGAAGGTCGATTTATCCTTTACACCGTTATGTAAATGCAGTGTATGATGCTTGGGGTTCTGTTTTTGCGTGGTTGGACAGTAAATATATTTCTTCTGCCCACGAGTTTACCTTTATCAGTCACATGTTTGTCTTTGAATTTCTTAACCTAGATGCTTCTGACCTTCTTTTGTCTCTATTGTCTTTGTGTCTCTGAAGGCTTCCTTTGCATTTTGGTAATAAACTGGTTTTAAGATCAAGATGGATTTAATTACTTTAGGGTAATATCCAATTTCAGGGCCACGAAATGTTACAAGGTCCCACCATTTCCTCACATCTTCCACTTTGCCAGCACCTGTGAGATCATCTGTATAGGCATCATATTTTACATTGGTGGCTTCGTAACTGATCTGCTGTTGCAGCACTGTCATAGCCAGAGTGTACATAGCCATGGCAACTGGGTCTCTTTGGGCAGTTCATTCTGTGGACTGAATAGCACCTACACCATGATCAGCTGTCTTACTCATAATGTAAAGGTTTGCTGGTTCTTTGAAGGTGTTTTCCACATGCTGGATATTTAACTGTTATGCTGTGTAGCATTGCTTCTCGACTGATAGAAATAATGTGTTTGAGGCATCAACTGGTATTACTACAAAACAATCCTCTTTCTCAAATATTTTCCTTATAGAGTGAACTGCTGCCTCACCTTCTGCCTGTTTAACATCATCTTTCATAACCACTATAACGGTTTTTCCTATAAACCTTCTTAAGACTTCGTCTACCCTGATGGACCTATATCTTAGATTCTAATCAAGGGGCATTAGTCAGCAAGATGTCAGTGCATCAGTGTGGTTGCACTGACTTGGCGGCAGCTTGCTCGCCAATGAGGCAAAGGTGATACACAGGCCTGTTGCTGCCTCCCCAAACTTGTTACTGAGGATAACTCTCCATTATCTTGCATCCAGGCCTGACGGTCCTGCCCCTCTTTATGCATGCAATGTCTCCCTCCACACCATATCTCCAGTTATCCTGTCATTAAAACAGGATTGGGTGAAGTGTAGTTGTCATCAAGCATTGGCTGGGAACTTACATGTCTTGCAATCAGGTGGCTTTTCTCCAGGTGTTGCGTTGTTTCTTCTGTCAGGTCAAGTACTCCATTTGATGATTTAGCTGACAAATATCTTGTTGCTATCAAGACCTTCGCCTGTCTCATCTTGTTGCTAAAAATCATCGCCACATCGTTGGAGTTCTGGTTTCTTCTGCCTGGGCTGCTTATTCTCATCTGCAAGGCCCTTGCTTTCTCAAATAGCTTGTCAGTTTTACTTCTTTCCCATATTTCAACCCGCCATTGGATAGCCTTAATACTTTCTGTGATGTTTGCTCTTGGGTGGGAATTGTTAAAGAAGAGGTGCGGTATCAGTGGTAGGACCTTAAGAGACAAAGAAGCAATGGGTGAGATATTATTGTAATATGCTGTTGGGCAAGTAATCTCTTTGATTATGTCAATTGTTGCACTGCATTTGGGATGTTCAAAAGGTTACTTGATTGCCGGTACACGATTTCATTATATGTAGTGTTCACCCAGGTTTCTGCATTTTCTCTAGAATTCCTCATCCAGAATGTATGATGGCCTTCCCACCCAGGCCTGTGTGGTTGTTCTGCTTTCTCATTATTTGTGTCATGATCGTTCTGGGGACATATATTACAGGCCGATTCCCTCTTTCATGCACTCCTCCATGGTGGTCTTCATCCTGAGCTTCATTTCTGTCATGCAAGTCTCCATGATGGTCTTCATGCCTAGCTTCATTACTATTCACTTCCTAATGGTGATTTAACCCATCCTGCATTTCCTTATCTCTCACTTCTTGGCGTCCATTCCTACTCCTCACCTCACCCTGGGGTTTTTAACCACCACACATCAGAATATGATCATGTATGTTGTCAGTGATTGCTTCATAAATTGCCATGTCACCATACTGCTGCCTGCCATGTTGGAAGCGGTCAAGTGCCACTTCTGGTGGGCTGTGAATCCCCAATCCACTCCTACAGAAAGGCCTCAGCCTACAGTATGTACACAGCATCAGGTTTGTAGCACATGAACACCTGCTACACTTATGCTGCCTGCTGGAGCACTGGCAACACTGCTGTGGCATGGCCATGGTATTCATACAGTTTATACATTGAAATGCAGAACTAATAATGTTGTTATGGCCCGTCAGCGGTGCTTCTTTTCACAGTAGTTTTAAAAAGAAAAGAAAATCTAATGCTAATAGAACTACTGCATTACTTTTTCATTTTTACGTCCAAATTTGATATTCTTGGAAAAATATGATAGTTTTACTTCCGTTTTAGCATATTATTTATCTTGATATAATAGAGCAATCTATTAATTTTCCTGCTATTTTAGTATTTTAATATTTAAGTAATCAGCAGATACTTCTCATGTATTTATAGTTGAAATTAAGTATAACAGTGCTATTTTATTCAAGAGTTTTGTATAGGTGGCCAGTGGATGTAGTGCAATAATGCCTTGTTTAGTGATGTAGTGTGTGGTTTAGGGGCAGTGTGTGTTGCAGCAGATAATGTGATGTGCCTGTTTGTGGTTTGTTGTGGTGGTTATGATATGGTCAGTGTACTCTGGTTTAGTAACTGGCTTAACATGGTTATCAGTATTGATTATTATTATAAAACAGTGATAGAAATATTGTGAGGATAGTCATTTGTACTGTACTAGTTTGTAATATTATAGAGTTTAAGCTTAGTACTATTGTACTGAAATTATATTAAAAGTACTCTTATTACTAATGCATATAATAATAATTCATTTCAAGTTTAAGTATTATAATTAATTCTTAGCTTTTATTATAATTAAAACTACATATATTAATAATGTATTAAAGTTTTAATTTAAATCATTATTATGTGATTAAATTCCATATCTGATTATTTATTCATTTATCTATTGTGATTAGCCATTTATGTGTGATGAGATTTTATGTAAAATTGTCATATTAATTAAAGAACATATAGTGAGTGCATCCTTGTATGTATGGCATGTTTACATAA
This sequence comes from Coenobita brevimanus, assembly GCF_032717465.1. Classification (NCBI taxonomy): domain Eukaryota; kingdom Metazoa; phylum Arthropoda; class Malacostraca; order Decapoda; family Coenobitidae; genus Coenobita; species Coenobita brevimanus. The sequence goes on along the minus strand of NC_137008.1, from coordinate 11,870,206 downwards.
CGGTGTCATCTAGGTGTGTGTGTGTGTGTGTGTGTGTGATTCTCAGCCTACTGTATACCGGATGCCACACATTTATACCACCTGGCCTTGATGGTGGTGTGTATGTAAGTGATGGTTGCATAATAAGTGGCAGATCTTGTGATATTTATTGTTTGATATGGTGTTTATAAATCTTATGATTGGGTGGCGTGCAGGCTGATGATCTGAGTGTGTATGATGCTTGTGATACAGTGTATGGTGAACAGCTGATGTGTTAGGGAGTATGAAATTGGAGTTCCAGTGGATAGTGGAGTGAGCAAGAGGTATGTGACTGGATTCCAACATCTCAATGGTATTTGTGGATAAAGTCAGTAATTGTGAAATATAAGCTTCAGCAAGGTACTTATCTTGTAAATGAGGGTGGGGATACATATACTGTAGGTGTGGGGGGCAGCGCACATGTAATGGTGAGTGAGTAATTGTGAAATATAAGCTTCAGCAAGGTACAGTACTTATCTTGTAAATGAGGATGGGGATACATATACTGTAGTTGTGGGGGGCAGCGCACATGTAATGGTGAGTGACGCGTGGCGATACCTGCTGTGTGATACTGACAGCCGTTCTGATAACCTAACAGGCCAGCAGCTCGTTTGCAACAATCGCTCCACACTACCCCGCACCCTCACTCCTTTTTGCACAGTAGTTTTAACTGTCTTTCATATTTTCAAGGATTTTTATCCATGACATTTAACATTTTCTTTCACAGATAACTTGGTGTCCATTTTATGACGTAGTGGATATAAATTTCTAAGAACCCACGATCATAATTATATATTATGATTTTGTGACGAAAACACTGAGCGCCTGGGATACACATCCTCTCTCTCCACTACCCAGGAGAAAACCACTATTATTACCACTGCAAAACTGCTACTACTAGTAGTAATAATAATTTTGCTACTACTACTACAAGTACTACTACTACTTTTACTACTACTACTACTACAACTGCTGCTGCTGTTAATACTACTTCTGTTACTACTATTATTGCTACTCAACTACTACTACTACTACTACTACTACTGCTAATACAACTTCTGTTACTACTATTACTGCTACTCAAACTACTACTACTACAACAACAACAACTACTACTACTACTACAACTACTACGACTACTGCTGCTGCTGCTATTGGGACTGTCACTGCTACTTCTATTACTACTATTACTGCTACTCTTACTACAACTGCTACTATTACTACTAATATTAGTACTAGTACTACTACTACTACTACTACTTTTTTTTTTTAAATATAAACACCTCCATCCATTGGTGAATAATACTGTGAAGATCAAAACCAACCTTGCTAATACAGTTCACCATTTGGAGTTGTAATGTGAAGGTTAACACTAACCCAAGCACGCCGACGGCTGTGGTTACCAACCATCTACTATTACTATTATTATTTTATTTTATATATATTGATATTACAGTGTAAATAAAGACATTAAACTATTGGAGTCGCTGATCTATGCGACTCTCGACCACTGTAGCTTCGTAATCCATACCCGCCAGAGAGACAGGCCTGAGGGCTGATGATCTTGTGCCCCTGAGACATAGCAGAGCAGACCTCACGAGGGAGAATGACAGTCGACACCTCATCCAGGCCACAACTACTGCTGCTACTACTACTACTACTACCACTACTACTGCTACTACTACTACTACTGATACTGATACTACTACTATTATTACCTCAACTCGCTTAAAGGATGTCAAAAGGTGAGAAATGTGTCATAACTCGGGAACCGGTGGCCCGATTGAACTGGAAATTGTTTTATTATTCAACTTCTGAGCATTTTAACGGTATCTTCTTGTAACAAAAATTGCACTACGTTCTGTACTTTCCGCTGTGTTACAGTAACTTCAGTACCCACAAAGAAAATGATCCGCCTAAAGGCCGCTGAGTAAAAGTACAGAAATGGGTTATAACTCGGGAACAGGTGGCCCGATTGGACTGGAAATTGTTTTAGTCTTCAAGCTGGAACAATTTAGCTGTACCTTGCTCTAACAAAAATTGCGTGACAATGCGCCATTTTTGCTGTGTAACGGTCACAGACGCACGAACCAACTAACAAACAAACATACAGAAATCAGATTATTTTAATAACATAGATTACACGTTCACTCTAACATTCACGTAAATGACACAGTCAGCCATTCCCCCAAACACATTCGCTCTTTCACATACTTATTCTTAGTTTTGTAAAGTATTCTCACTCACACAGTATTTTCTTCTTTTTGATTTACCATTATTTTTTTTTATATTACAAACTATTTACCTCGACGCATATAAATGAATGCATCATCGCAGGGTTAGATATTGTGTTTTAAAATATCTTTTGATAAGTACTTTTGCTAATAGACTTTAATTTTGTTAAATGCATGTATTTTTATATATAAATTCACATCTTTAACATAAAAGCAGCCATAACCCCCTCTTTCTCTGAGCGTGTGTGTGTGTGTGTGTGTGTGTGTGTGTGTGTGTGTGTGTGTGTGTGTGTGTGTTTGGAAACCTGCAAATCATCTGATGGAAACTGGCGGCTTGATGGGTAGACTGGTGACTTGATTGGTGGGGTGGGCAGGTTGAATGGGGTGAGTGGGTTGGTTGGGTGGAGTGGGTGGGGTGGGCAGGTTGAATGGGGTGGGTGGGTTGGTTGGGTGGAGTGGGTGGGGTGGGCGGGATGGGAGTGCCAGGGTGGGTAAGGTGAACGGGGTTGGTGTGTGGCAAGGCACGGTGGAATGGGGTGGTATGGGTGGATGGGTGATGTGAGATGGGTTGTGTGGCTGGGTTGGGCTGGCTAGGTGACAGGAATGGGTGGGTGAACTGGGTTGACATTGTGCTTAGTTGGGCAGGTAGGATAGTGTGGGTGGGTGGATGGCTTGAGACAGGTGGTTAGGTTGGATGAGGTGGATGGATAGGATATGGTAGCTAAAGTGGTCAAGCAAGGTGAGTGGAGTGAGGTGGGTGTGCATTTTTGTTTTCAATCATGCAGATCACAACAAAGTCGTAAAACAGCACCTCACAGTCACAAAAATGAAACCAACACATGTATAACAGTATTTTTTTTTTTCTTGTAACGAAACAGAGACCAATATTCATAGTTTCAGTTTACAAACATATACGTAGTTATAATGATTTGGCTTACGGAATTAAACATCAATCAGTCAATGAAACAAAAATATGAGCAACATACAGGAAGCTAACACCTGTGGACATGGTATGCGACGGACATGTGAAGTTTGTGAAATTTTAAATAAATTCTTAACGTGGCAGGACAGATTTATGAACAGTCTAGCAATGAAAACAAAGAAGGATACAACCCCTCCATGCACTCGGGCTTTTAATCATACCCAAAGCACATCCAGCAAGTGATTATGATGAATTTAACCTGTATTAACATAGGGCTGATTTGCCGGATGTGTTTTACGTATAGTTAAAAGCTTCTGCTTTCCCGAGTGCCCGGAGATTCCAACTTTAATATGTGGAGTACAATTCTTCTTACAATATAAGACACATTGATACTGTTAGTTTTCTCTCATAACTACCAGATCATAGATTAAACTGCAGGAAGGTGACCAAGCAACACGGGGAAATGTAAAGAAAGCAACTTATTATATGAGGACAAAGAAAAATTGCTTTGAAGACAGGAGCAGAGAAAGACTATGGATACTGAATATAAATCAGTGGTTCACACACACACACACACACACACACACACACACACACACACGCACGCAATTGAGTAGGCCGCTCATTTTTTCCTCAGACTCCTCGCGCCACCCAGATTGAAAGCGATTAGTCAATGTGCTGATTCGTGTGGCTGGTGAATACGAGTATGTGGACGGTCACTTAACAAGACAGTTTGTTAGCAATTTCATAGTCTTCTCATGTCATCTTCCTGTTGGTAAAACACTCCCATCACGATGATTTTGTTGGAACTGATGAAGATGATAATGATGATGATATGTTTAGGAAACGGAGGTAATAACTTGTGTTGCCATAAATTTATATACAGTATATATATATACATATATATATATATATATATATATATATATATATATATATATATATATATATATATATATATATATATATATATATATATATATATATATATATATATATATATATATATATATATATATATATATATCCTTGAATCAAACACTAGAAAAAACACCTAAGGATACCGATAATACCACAAACTGGATAGTCTAAAACACACACACACACACACACACACACACACACACACACACACACGTTTATGATATAAAATGGACACAAAACTTCAGTCACACACTAGTGAAGCCCTCGATATTATTGGTGACACTTTAAGAACCTAACGTTCCAAGTGTGCAATAAAATGCCCAAAGCTTTACGATCATTGTGTTGAGACGTTAAGAAAGACCTGTTGTTATTGTTCTCTGCATGTCCATATACACTTCGTTAGTTAATTCCCATCATTCCTTGCTTGCGTTACTTTACCCCCACTCCCACTTTCTCTCTCTCTCTCTCTCTAGTATATGTATGTATATATACAGAGAGAGAGAGAGAGAGAGAGAGAGAGATGCTAATGCAGAATCAGGCAGTCAGGGGTTATAATGTATTACTGTTCACCAACAAATCGAACGTGTTGCTGTGTATCTGTTTGAATGCCAACTGGCACATTAGTTTGTGTATGATGATTGTTATTCACGCACACACACACACACACACACACACACACACACACACACACACACACAAGAGCTTGGGAATATTGCAAAGCAAAGAGCGAGGAAAAATAAAGATGTAACTGGGGAATAATTATATTCAAAGGAGAGACTGAGGGAAGTAAGATAAAACTTGACTGTGATCCTTCTGTGAGAAACTTTAGATAGGGCAGACGGTGAGATGATAAACAATGCCAGGTATTGGTGTAGTAAAAACCATGTGTGGAGCACATTTAAGAACCAGGAAGTCGACTGACACCGGAAATATTAAAATAGCCATGAACATACCCTGAAAAAATTAAGATATGAAGGATAACTGACTGACATTTTAAATCTGACACAGACTGACAAGCATAATACTGAGAACCTTTTCCTGGCGACAAGAGAAACACGAGGAAAAGTTACTCCAAAAGGATATTAATGATGTACAGTATATGTCTAAAGGAAACAAAAATAAAGATGTCATTTATATAAAACTGACGATTTGAACAGATTGTGCATGGCGTGATATACTGCAATTCGAATAACGTGATTAGAAGCCTGGTAACTGGCCACACAACCATTGTACTTAGGCAGCAACTCTGCCAGGAATGCAAATTATAAGTTTGAGCTTACACCGACACTTTGAAAGACCATCGTTTTCATGACAGAAAAATGTGATTCTCGTGCACGGACGAGCTGTCTGGGACATTTAATAAATAAACTAGAATTGCACTCAGTTGAGCGCATACCTTCGTCAAGGCCCAACATACAGCTGGAAAAATAACTACCCACGTGAAAAAACATATTTAAATCCGCTAGATCCGGAATTGTATATGGATCCGAGCCAAATGTACACATTCGTAGATATCAACATCCTAAGTAAGCCGGATTTTTTTCATCAAGATCCATGCAATATTCACTGAAAAATTACCGAAAATGTCGAAAAACGCTATATCTCGCAATGTTAAAGTGAAAAAAAATCCTGGACCCGCACCTTTATCCGGATCCGCACCAAAATTTAATGGAGTCTATTCTGGGCCAATAAATTTTTTTTTGTGTAGTCTTGCTCACACACCAACAAACAAACAAGCAAAATGACAGGGGTGAAAACATAACCTCCTTAATTATGGTGGTAGGTGGTGGCGACATTCACTTGATGTAGTGTTGCTTACGTCCTCGTCACCTTTATCATTCGATCTTTGTCTCTGCCCTCCTCTTTTCCTGTTTCTTCCTTTCCTTCCTGTCTCATTTTATTGCTCGTCTTTCCACTTATGGTAGCTCTTCACTGAGTGACCATCCTAACTGTTTTCTGTAACCATTTACTACGCTGGATGGTAACTATGTAACTAGATAACGGGGTGATGTGGAGCCTGCTAAGGTGCCCCTGCCAGCTGGATGGAGTTAATTAAAAGTGGCGTACACATTTCCCCGCGTTTCGCTATCCCGAGGCGCTGTTAAAACGAAGGAACATCAGTTCAGTGCATGAGATGGCCCTGCAGCGACGGTCGCGTCCCTGCGATGGGTGGGTCTTCTCAGTCAGTCAGACTGGAATTGATCAACAACAACAACATGCCCAATAGTGTCGTCTGTTTCATGAGATGCTCCGATCTTTTCCCTTTGTTCTTCCTTGCACGTGACTAACAACCATAATATAACGTATCTGCATTACTTGTATCAGGTCACATTAGGCTTACTGCAGGACTGGGCCTTTCCTCCGGTGGGAAAGTGATAGCCAGAGTGGATCTTTCCCCATGCTGACCATGAAGGATGCTAATGCAGAAATTAGTCAGAGTAGTCCATATAAACGTAGAAATGCAATAAATGGATACGTTTAATTCATCCTAGCCTATTTATGTCGTCCGTAGGAAGCTACATGGTGCAAACATATGCTGGCAAATTAATGGACTTGGTGTTAAAATCCATTTTCTCTCAGTATCTAATATACGATAATCCTAGAAGCGAGTGTGTGTGTGTGTGTGTGTGTGTGTGTGTGTGTGTGTGTGTGTGTGTGTGTGTGTGTGTGTGTGTGTGTGTGTGTAATAAACTATAATCCTAGAAATGTGTGTGTGTGTGTGTGTGTGTGTGTGTGTGTGTGTGTGTGTGTGTGTGTGTGTGTGTGTGTGTGTGCATATCCCAGACAAACTAAGAAATGTTTCTGATGAAACCTGGCAGGATGGTTGAAACTGAGACCCAGATGAGCCAGATTTAATTTGATGTTAATTGCAATTTTCTGAAGGGGTGTTTTGGGCTTTAACAATAGTCAACACTGATGTTACAATATGTTTATGTGGAACAGGTGGGGAGGCATTTACATAACGTTCCATTCCGCTTTGGAGAGAGAGAGAGAGAGAGAGAGAGAGAGAGAGAGAGAGAGTTATACTATAAATCTTCAGTCCAATGTCATTTACTTTGTTGATGCTGCAGACAGACGATGTTATGCAGTAGAAAATGGTGGTAGCTGAAATGGTGGTGGTGTTAGCTGTGCAGATAATGAAGATGGTGGTGGTGATGGTGGTGGTAGTTGTGATAATGGTGGTGGTGGTAGTGGTGGTAATGGTGGTGGTGGTGGTGGTGGTGGTAGCTGTTCAGAAACGGCTCTCAATTGGGCAAGTTTAGAGGCAGCTTAAATTTGGACATGTTCTGAGTAGCCCAATAGGGCCACGAGGCTCTAGTGTCAGTCTACTGCCAGACGCCTTGTGTGCCTCGGGTGTTGGTCTGGGTCGAGGCGTGCTGGGTCCCAGGAGAACCCAGGGCATCGGACAGATCCAACAGCTCTTTCCCACCGTTGTTTGAAGCTCCCACCAAAATATTTTACGCCACTGTGCTCTCCTAGGCACTGAGGTGAGTGTGAGTTGCCAAGTTTAGTCATCCATGCACAGTCGGCTCCAGTAGTGTTACCGCCTGGCATCCTGCTCTCGCTCACGTGGCAACAGCACCCTACTTATGTGGGTAGGAGACAGACAGCAGAGACTTTTCTTATAGTTTGATGCAGTAAACTGATATATTAACATGCTGTTGAGTGATCCAGAGGATATAATATAATATATATGTGGTTTTACTTGCAGTACGAGAAGGGAAAAGGGAGAAAAGTCAGGAGAACGCGAATGCCAAAGTGAGCATGAAGCGGCAAAACAACTGAACTGAAAGGATACCAACATGCTATAGCTTATGACTACTAAGGCCTTTTGAGATTTTAGGGTCTGGATGGTCCCATAAGTTCCGACTCTTCTACCCCCGGAGGCATGACCGAAGGGAGATGAAATAATATCACTGTTACTCATAATAACCCAGTTGAAACGTGGGACAGCTTCATTCCCTTTTCCTTCCTCTCTTCGTCTCCCACGTACAGTGCTTCGGTGCTTCACCACCTCTTTTCATCTTCCCGTTCTCCTGAATTTCTCCCCTCCCCTCTTTCCCTTCCCTTATCCCACCCGTCCATTGCCCTACTTCTTCCACTCTCCCACCACTTTCTGCTTCAAAGGCAATATTATATACTGTAAATAACACCATATACCCTTACAGACATTCCATATTATATTATATCCTCTGTGGATCATTCAACCGCATGTTAATGTCGATTTACTGTATCAAACTATATGGAAAATCTCTGTTGTCTGCCTCCTACCCACACGGGAAGTGCGCCTTTGCCACATGAGCAAGAGCGAGATGGAAGGAGGTAACACTACTCCTGGGGCCGACTGTACAGTGCTAGCATGTAGACGATGAACTGTAATTCCAACATGTCCAATTTCGTTTCCCGGCTTCACTTGTGTCTCATGCCACCAGTGTAGAGTGACCTCAATGACCCTGCAGACTACCCTGCGTCTCCCTACCGTTCCAGTGAGTCAGGGGAGTCATCTGAGGAGTCTGAGGGTGAGGAGGAAGCTGGGGAAGAACGAAAGTCAATAGGGAAATATTTACCACTCGAGCCAAGTGGAAATGAGGAGGGCGAAAGTCAAGAGAGAAATATTTGCTGTGCTAGCCCGCCTACGCGCCGCCCTCAATCGCCGTTCCGCCGTGCATTGCTCCTGCTGGGTGAACTTTATGATTATCACTAGCTCGTAACCTAAAATTCACGGTTATGCGGAGCTTTGAATATTGTATATAAGTGTATGTATATATAATGTATGTAAATAATATGTGTTCGTGAACTAACGATATGTGACATAGAACTAAAGCAATTGAAAAGTATTGCCAAGAAAACTGAAATGTAAGGAAGCAATTTGTATGTTTGTATGTTATGAGTCCATATTATATTTACAAATCATACTAGATAGATAGATAAATAGACAGATAGACAGCTCTATGCGAGCCTGGGAATGGGAAATGATCTTGCAAGTTACACTGAGGAAAAGCTGACGACAGATTAGGAAGTAGCCAGTCAGGAGATGATGCAGTTAGTTTGTCAGCGATACACCAGGTGAACAAAGCCTTGTTGACCATGCACACACATACACACATACTCACACACAGGCTTCTAGAACTTTCCAACCACAGTGAACACACGTGACACGACTCCTGTTTCACCAGAATTTAGGAAAGAGAGCTCAGAAGGAGAGAGGCCATAGAAGCAGCAGGGAGTGGGAAGAAAGGCTTAGCAACTTGGAAGAGAGAGAGAGAGAGAGAGAGAGAGAGAGAGATAGCGGGACTCTACTTATTACTTCGCTCTGTGTGAGAGACTTGTTAATATTTCCAAGACAAATAAAAATAGTCCCATACTATTCTTTACTTCTCCTTGTCATTGAATGACAAATGGGAAAGAAGATTATCTACTTACAAAGCTACTCAAGTATAACAACCACTCGTCCACAAGTCTAATATATATAACTTCTCTACAAGTAACTACAAAGTCTTTTATGACATTTGGTGGCAGCGGTGGGATATGTACGACCGGACCGGCGAACCCTGTTAGGTATATTGGCATATGTGTGAAAGTCAGCGACAAAGTCTTCACTTGCTACGTCAGAAAGGGTTTCCCACTCATCATCTGAAACTGCCGTATTTGTTTCTTGGTCTTTAGTGTGTGGTGAGGTTTGTACAAGGGGTGGGTTGCCTTGGTGCTCTCTTAATTGTGAGTCTGTTGTTGTGGCAAATTGTGTGTCATCTGGTGTGTGGCCTTAGTGCTCTCTTAATTGTGAGTCTGTTGTTGTGGCAAATTGTGTGTCATCTGGTATTAACGTGGGTGGTGGCGAAAATATTCCTGTCATTAAGATATGGTGTTATGAAATATGCCTCTTGTTTATTTATGTCCTAACAAAATAGATGAGTAAATAAGTAGAAATAAATGATAGATAGTGAGTGTATAAGTGTATATATGGAAATAAGTAAAAAAAGTTGAATATAGCTAATTTTAGCGCTGAGAAGAAATGAATAAGTATAATTTTACCCACTTGATACAGATCGTAGAGGTGTGTCGATGCAAAAGTCGATCTCGGAAGAAAAATGCAGGTTTGACTGAAGATCTCTTGATAATTCTAGTGCTGTGTTGATGGACGATATTACTCAGGAAATTCCATGGCCTGGTGCTTGTGGTGGTTAACAGCTGTCCCAGGCAAACCTCAGCATAGAATTTCCAACTCAACTGTGAAAATAAATGAGTATGAGTAGGAGCTATGTGGATAATGAGTAATGAGTAGTGGGTGAGAAGTGCCTGGGGTCAGTCACACATTGCTTGGCATGGCAGACTTGCGTTGTGATGTCATCTCAGCACATGGTGACGTCGGCTTCCCACACTGGTAGCTGTGGTGAGTAAATGAGTAGCGATGAGTAACTTGAGTGAAGATGAGTGAGTAAGATGAGTTGTGAATATGGACTTGGTATTTGCTTCGTCGTCTTGACCTCTTCACTCCTGCGTCAGCTGTGGAGGTTGAGTGGATGTAGCAGAGAGAGGAGGGTGAGGTCTGGTGGTTATGAGTTATGAGTCGTGTCTCACTCTTCGTTTGTTTGTTCCTTTTTTCTTCCTCGAGGTATTCGTGGTCCTTTTTTCTTGTGATTTACTCGTTGTAGGATGAAGACTGCCGCTACTTGTAGGTGCGTGTAGAAGATTATACAGACGACTTGTAGAGTTGTTACTTGTAGTTCATTGTAGAACTCGTTGTAGTTCGTTGGTTGTGAGAGGTACCTCAAGAAGCTAATGACATAATGGGAAAAATGATCTGTTGCTACGAATAAGTATAGGTTATTATTGTATGATAATGGCATCTTGAGTAAATCAACAGCGACAACGTCCAATGGTTGATGTGGTACAGGGTAATTACCCATTGGTGCAGGTGTGATTGGGTATCCTTTGTGTTTCGCACATGATTCGCATTTGTCTGTATGATTGTTTATATCTTTTAATGAAGGCCAGTAATATAACAGCTGGGCTTGGTTGAATGTCTCATCCTTTCCAGGATGTCCTGCATGTGGGCTGTCGTGTATCATTCGTAATACTTGGGGTATCATGTCATTAGGTACTACCAACTGGTTAGTATTTCTTTGGCGTTTTGGTTGTTTAGAGTTAATCTTGTATAATGTATTATTGACCATTGTGAATTGTTCGAGTGGGACATGCAGTTTGGGTAATTGTATGTCATCTCCACTTTCTAACTTGTTTATAACTTTAGACCATATTGGGTCAAGTCTTTGTGCCTTTGCGATATCCTCGTGGTTTGGGATATTTCCTTTGAGATCTAACGCCACGACCTGAATTGTGTTCGGGTTCCTAGATAATGCGTCAGCTACTATGTTCATTTTACCTTGTATATAATGAATTTGTACATTGTAGTTTTCAACTGTACATTTCCATCTTGCTCTCCTCCCAGAAAGGAGTTTTTCTTTAAACATACCCACCAGTGGTTTATGGTCGGTGAATAAGTGGATTTCGTAACCATATACCAAATCTCGAAACTTTTGTAATGCAAAAACCACTGCAAGTGCCTCTAAGTCTGTAGTGCAATAATTTTTCTCTGCACCTCTTGTTTGTCTGCTGGCAAATGCAATTAGTTGATTTTTTCCCCTTTTATCTTCCTGCATCAGTACAGCCCCTAATCCTTTAACTGATGCGTCTATACAAATAAGAAATGATTTTGTGTAATCTGGATATGCTAAACAAGGTGCATTTGTTAGTTTAATTTGTAGATTGTTAAATGCCCTTTTTTGTTCTTCTTCCCATTGGAATACAGCATCTTTTTTGAGTAGTTGGAATAGAGGAAAGGCTATATGAGAGAACTGTGGTACGAATGACCTATAGTACCCAGCCAGACCTAAAAATTGTCTAACTTCGTCCGTCGTACTGGGTTCAGGAAAATCTCTCACTGCCTGTATTTTGTCATCAGTGGTGTGAATACCATCAGAACTTAATTTGTGGCCTGAGAAATTTATTTCCTTAAAGCAAGATTTGCATTTAGAAAGTTTAATTTTTAAACCAGCATCACTAAGCTTTTGTAAGAGTAAGTCTAATTTCCTGAGATGATCCTTAATATTCTTCGTTGCGATTATAATATCGTCAAGATAAACAAATATTCCTTGTCCTAAAATTCCAGACAATACGTAATTCATAAGACGCTGGAATGTGCCTGGGGATGTCCTCAGTCCCATTGGCATTCTAGTATATTGATAATGGCCTCTGTTTGTTGAAAAGGCAGTGTATTTAAGTGACTCCTTCGATACCGGAATCTGATAATAGCCGTTTAGGAGATCGATGGTCGAGAATATATTATTCTCAGGACCAATATTCTATAGAACGTCGCTTAGCAATGGCATGGGAAATCTGTCTGGGATTGTGTGATTATTTAGTTTACGGTAATCTACTACCGCACGCATTTCTCCATTTCGTTTGGGCACGAAGAATAATGGGGCATTCGACGGGGAGACTGAAGGCTCAATAATTCCAAGTTTTAACATTTCATCGACATACTGATTTGCAAGTGTACGTTGGGAGTGTGGTATGCGGTAAGCTGGTACGAAAATTGGTGGTGTTTCTGGGTGCACATTGATTATGTGATTAATCAAGTTAGTACACCCTAATTGTTCTCCGGGCAATGCTACGGTGTCCCTGTGTGTTTCCAGCAGGGTTAACAAATCATTTTCTTCATCAAATTCACATGAGTGAATTAAATTCTCTTTTATTCTTTCTCTATCCGTAGATTTTGTCTCACCTGTTACTCCAGCTATAACTATTTCCTTCACAGGGGTGGGACATTTTTCAATATTAACTATGCAAGTTCCCTTTTTCAACTGAACTTCCCCATTCATGTGATTAATTATGAATATCTGAGTTTGTCCTTCGTCGTTCGTATGACATAATGCGTTTTCTACTGACAATCCCTTTACTTTACATAATTCTTCTAAGACAAGAACAGTACTATTCCGTAATTTGCTCTTTATGGTAACCTTCATGTAGGAATTAGGTGGTATAACTAAATCATTAGTGAGATGGGCTGGAAAAATTGATAAATCAGTACTGTTATCTGGGTCACTAATTCTGGAGGATGGGGTTGGTGGTGGGAGTGGATCTATACACTCATCTGTTTGTGTATGTTTGTTTAAGCCTTTAATATTACCAATTCTTTTTGGCTCTCTTTTACCAATCGGTGAGGGCTCTGAAGTTATTTCCTCTATGAATTCATTGTCAAAGTCTATTCCATTCATTTGTGGGAGTATGGTTATGTTCTCAGCTCTCATGGATCTTAAGCCCAGTAACATATGAGCTTTAATTGCTAAGTTTTCAACGATATAGAAAAATGCAGAGAATGGTCTTGTAGTCTCTCTGAAACTGATATTTAATCTTATCATACCTTTCACTGTAATTTGTTGTCCATCTACCGTGTATAAATCTAAATCAACTTCATCCAGAAAAGTTACTTTCTTTTTATTTTTAAGAATTCTATTTAGTTCTTCATGTGTTATTAAGTTCACTGGAGAGCCTGTATCTTAAAATAAGGAAACGTTTTGATCCTCACATACAGCTGGTATCAAGATACACTCATTTCCCAACATGCCTCCTATGTGAATTTTAGACTTGTTTTTCTTTACGTTTGTTCGTTTTTTGTCATGACTTGGTCTTTCCCCGATTTGAACATAGACACAATATTTTCTACTGTTTTGCAATCACTGGTCCAGTGCCCTTGGTATCTATGATGCCTACAGTAAGGACCAAATCCTTGTGTCTTTTGTTTGTCCTCCTTTGCTTTGATAAAGCATTCATACCTTGTGTGTCCTGGTTTTGCACAATAATGACACAGAATGGACTTATCCCTTGACTGTGGCCTACGATGTGATTTCCCATAAGTAGTGTTGTTTATGGTGCGAGACCTGCTCGGGCTGCGCAAAAACTTATGAAACTGCCTGTAGCCTGGCGTCTGTGATCAAGGCCTTGTCATGTTTGGTTGTTTGGTCTGCCTGCTTTCGGGTTGCGATCGATTTTGTTATCTGTTTGGGGTCGGTGTAGATGTTTTCACAGCTGATACTGTCTCAGGTACCCTCATTCTACCAGAATGTGCATGTGTGTCGACCATACCTGCTTTACTGCACTGCATCTCTACCTCGTTCATTAAGTCTAGCAAGCACATTCCTGGGGTGTACGCAATCGTCTTGGCGATCTTAAGGGTCCTATCAGGTAATTTACACAAGGCAGCTACATAACCAATGATGTCCACGACGAGGTCTGGGGACATCTTTCCATCATCTGTTATCCAATTAGAATTTTCCAAAGTAACTAACAATGTTCTTTTAATTGTGGAGACATCAGCAGTTATTTCACTGAGCACATAACACCAAGGAAGTGAATGAAATGGTAAAGTTAGCGACATGGAAACTAGAACAGGCAAAGTCAACTATGCTCATCATGATCCAAGATCTCCCATCTTATGGAACGGAGGTACTGAGCGACAGGAACAACATCACACGTACTCGCCAAAAGTGCGGTTTGTTCGACCTGGGTGGCGCAGTTCTTGGGAACATCTTTGGATTGGCTACAGAGGATGACCTTAAAGAAATAAACAACAAATTTAATAAGATAGCTCAGGTACTAACATACCAAGATAAATTCATCACAGGACAGAACTCAGCAATGAAGACAATTGCGAAAAATCTGAAAAAAGCAGAAAACATAGCTCTCGAGAGTGTAGATAAAATAAATGAAATGGAAGGAAACATTACACTTTTCCAACACTTCTCCATCATCACAGAACATATTGACACGATTCTGCTACAATTAGAGAACACTAGAGATCGTTTCAGAGCGCTTATGCAAGGAATTTCGAATGCTGATGATGCCAAGATCACAATTGACTTACTCCCAGTTCATGAGCTACGTCAGATAGTTAGTCAAGGCATACATAAACATAAATTGAAGCCATTGTTCCGCAGTAGAGAATTCATGCAATATTACCCATATTTAGAAGCAACACTAACACCAACATCAGTAGTAGTTCATGTACCATTCATAACTGAAGACCTGTTCACAGTATACCAAATACATCCCTTCCCCTATAAAAATAACAACACTTTGGTCATCATCAATATCAACAGAGACACCGAACTCATCATGGTCTCCAAGAGATGGGACACTGTCACTTTCGCAAGTGAATCAACGATTGAACGAAAGTGCCGCACATCCTTACATGCTATTCATCTTTGTCCTGCGTACATTTTCACGTTTCAGCCTACTGATACAGTCCCTTGTGAAATGGCTATCATCAGAAATGACAATATTCATCATCATTGCAACTTCACTTTTGCTCCAGATAAACTTGTACACCATCAACGCATTGGACACTCACAGTTTTTTTATTTCCCTCATAACACATCAGTTTACATAGTCTGTCCAGATATACCACCATCTCATACATCAGCATCAGGATTATACATAGCGCCAGACTACTGTGCGGTATTTACACCAGCCATGTCTACTTTATCCACCATCAATCACTACGCCATTGTCAATCATACACACAAACATTTCCACCCACTGCCTGATATGGACTTAAACATGAGCACAAGTATTAAGTTGACTTCACCTAAGTTTGAAACTATGCAGCTGATCAATGAAACAATGAAGCCCTGGGAAGATTTGAGTTTGAGTATGTTCAACCCATATTATGTGTATAGCCCAGCACCTACTGTCTTTATAATCTTCTGCATTGTATTTGCAGTACTGCTGTTCGCAATGCACAGAATGCATGCAAGAATTGCTAATTTGGAGTCATTATTTAGCCGGGGGAGAGTTAACATCCAAGTTAACCCCCCTGAATGAAGTGTACATATTTTGTGTATATATATATATATATATATATATATATATATATATATATATATATATATATATATATATATAATACAAAGAAGAATGACCCATGTATGGCATACCAGTACCATTATCTTTAAATGATATATCAATAACTCTTACCATAATCTTAATTTTTTTTTTTCTTGCATGTATGCATTTCACTACAATAACTCAAGTACATACTGTATTACAGTTAAATAATTTACTTTTAATGCATTTATTCAAATATGTATACAACTTGTTTAAAATGTAATATTACTGAATAATCACTATTTACTATAAATATTATATGTATACAATATTATAATCAATATTATGTACTAATAGATTAGCATATGTCACTGATAATTGCTGTCGGAGGACCTTCAGCTGCGTGGACCGAGCAATGTTATGTGTCCATATTATATTTACAAATCATACTAGATAGATAGATAAATAGACAGATAGACAGCTCTATGCGAGCCTGGGAATGGGAAATGATCTTGCAAGTTACACTGAGGAAAAGCTGACGACAGATTAGGAAGTAGCCACTTAGGAGATGATGCAGTTAGTTTGTCAGCGATACACCAGGTGAACAAAGCCTTGTTGACCATACACACACATACACACATACTCACACACAGGCTTCTAGAACTTTCCAACCACAGTGAACACACGTGACACGACTCCTGTTTCACCAGAATTTAGGAAAGAGAGCTCAGAAGGAGAGAGGCCATAGAAGCAGCAGGGAGGAGGAAGAAAGGCTTAGCAACTTGGAAGAGAGAGAGAGAGAGAGAGAGATAGGGAGATAGCTAGCGGGACTCTACTTATTACTTCGCTCTGTGTGAGAGACTTGTTGATATTTCCAAGACAAATAAAAATAGTCCCATACTATTCTTTACCTCTCCTTGTCATTGAATGACAAATAGGAAAGAAGATTATCTACTTACAAAGCTACTCAAGTATAACAACCGCTCGTCCATAAGTCTAATATATATACCTTCTCTACAAGTAACTACAAAGTCTTTTATGACATGTATAGCGTATAAAATTGGAGTACGAAGCTGTGTGACAAGTGTAAAAAATCCAAAGAAAATTAGTTATAAGTGAAGTGTTATAAGAAGTGTATAGGGCTTTGTAAATAGTGTACATAGTGTGTGAAAATAGCAAAAAAGTAGCTCAGTAAAATCACGTGAACTAACGATAAGCAAAATAGAAATATAGGTATTGAGAAGTATAGCCAAGAAAATACGAATGTAAGGAAGTGATTTCTGTATTTGTATTCGCGTATAAAATTAAAACAAGCAAGCTGTATTATAAGTGAAACTACTCCAGTGAAAAATAGCTATAAATGAAGTTATGATAAGTGTCATGTTATAAGTGATTTAGGTTCGAGTATTACCGGCTCGTGACCTGCTAAGCACAGGTGTGTGGAGCTTTGCAAATAGTGAATATCGTAGTGTGTGTGTGTATATATAGTATGCATAAATAGTGTGTGCAAATAGAAAAAGTGCCTCAGTAAATTACATGAACGAGAAGTCAAATAGAAATAAGGCTGTTGAAAAGTATAGCCAAGAAAACAAATGGATGGAAGTGATTTGTATATTTTTATTAGCCTGTAAAATAAAAGAAGTAAGCTGTATGATTAGTGAAACATTTCCAAAGAGTGTTACTTATAAGTGAAGTTATGTTACTTGCCGACTTGCAAATATCCTGATGTGTCTGGAATGTGTATCATCATATGAGCTGGGATTGAAAAATATCCTCCCATAACGGATATACCTGGTTTTTCATAGAATTCAAGTGGCTTGGCTTTCAATACGTTGTGGTGTAGTGGTAACGGTACCTGACATGTGTCAAGAGGCTCTTGGGTTCGATTCCCGCCTGGAGCGTCGAGAACTGTATACTGTACATATATACTCACATGTAATGTGTGTCTCCAAGACACACACACACACACACACATATATATATATATATATATATATATATATATATATATATATATATATATATATATATATATATATAAATTATTTATGTAATTCAAGGTAGGTTAGTAAATTTGGTAGTGTTTTTAGTGGAAAAGGGTTGGAAATTGCCTGACCTATGGTTTGCTTTGTGATTCATTTCTGCTGAGTGAAGATGACTTGGAGTTGTTTGGCTTGGTGATTGAATATGGAAGTGTATGTAAGCTACGAAATCTGATGGGAATGTGCCAAAGATTAAAACTTAGGCCATTGAGAGGAATGAAGTCCTGAAGTGCACAGTGAGGTTGAATTTAAAGAGACATGGAAAACATGAATAGATTTAAATAATTTGACAGTGTGATGCGCAAGAAAAGGAAATTGAAATATGAGAAAGGATACATCAGGGAAGATCAAAGGTACAGTGAGGGCAGTGATGAGGAATAGGGATGTGGGCATGGAAATGTAAAAGTCGCTGCAATTCAGTACCGTGATCCTCATTCTAAAGTAGGACAGTAGGGCTTGGGCTGTGTTAAAAAGAGACAAGTCTGAAGTAAGAAGACAGAAAATGAATTATCTGAGAGGAGTATTGGAAGTTCAGTAGACAAACAAACATACTAATGAAGAAGGCTGGGAGCACTGTGGTGACGTGGATGTGTTGAAAAGCATTAGAAGTGTCCTGATTTAGTTTGGCTAGGTAGTGATGGTGAATACTGAAAGACTGACTAGAATATCGTATGTGACCAATGTCCAGAATGAGACTTTGGCTGAGGTTTGGGGATGTGCTGGATTAACAAATGTTTTAAGGTTATTTTGTCTAAGGGGAGACAGCATAACAGCAGATGACAAGGTAGCACTTTTTTCTGGGGAGAGGGGGGAGGGCACCTCCTCAAGAGAACATTCTGAAATGACACTATAGTAATCTAGTACATCAAATATTTAACCATAGCTATGAAGCCATTCCAGGGAGCATTCGGAATTTTCAGTTCGCTTTTATCAAAAGTTGTCCCATTTATTGACAGGTGTACTGTAGGTATCCCACTATCCACACTCTCGATTTAGTGCAATCCTTAGGTGCCTTTAAAATGAATTCCAATCCAAATGAACTGTTGTAACCCAGGAAGCCACTGACTACGTAGAATGGTGGCCATATAAAGAACAAATTTACTTATGATGGTAAAGAAGGCACTTCCATCAGATACGGCTCGTAACCATGGCGCCCCCTTTGGCCATATTGATATACCGGGTAATCTTGTGACGTCTCACAGTATTTTAACCCTATTAGGATTTTTCTCAGCTAAATACAGTTGCATAATACTAGCTTGTAAAAAAGCAGGATGCATACGTAAATTCATAATAATGAGATAGTTTAAGAAGTTAATACGTATCTTAACATTCTGATTAATGGAAATAAATAACTGCCATTTACCTTCCGTGGATAACATGTCCTATGTACACACTTCGGTAAAATTGTGGGATGCTTAGGTTCAGAATGAAAAGATACTAAAAATATAACCAGGCACATAATGCTGTTCTTAATCTTATATGTAAAATTACTTGATTGAAATCTTAAGGTATATTTGTCTCACTAACAATTCCTTAATGATAGTAATCATTCCTTTTGTTGCATTATATTCATTAAGTAATCTTATATTAAACACTTGCTTCGGTCAGTTTATAAATTCCGCCGCAGGTCATGCATCCATCTGAATATACTTGGCCAGTCCGGGGGTCCTGTTGTTTGCTTGTTTTTTTGTTTTTTGTCTTTAACTTTATTGATGCTCTGAATATTTGTTTTTACGATTATATGTTTGTACTTACTGCTTGGCTTTTAAAGGTGAATTCTGTATACCTTCATGCATTTGCCAGGCCTAAGACCTCACGCAGTTTCTTGTGTGTGTGTGTGTGTGTGTGTGTGTGTGTGTGTGTGTGTGTGTGTGTGTGTGTGTGTGTGTGTGTGTGTGTGTGTGTGTGTGTGTGTTCAGACATGACTATTTTATTTGATCAAAAAAGTAGGTGCCATTCAATTTCCGATATAATTCATGAGGAAGAACCAAATTCATAAAGAGTTTTTATATTTGTCGGACTTTGGGCATAGGCTTAACAACCCATTCTCTGAGACCCAGCAGTCTTCTGTCTTGCCCACTCCATCACCTATCACTATATCGGCGCTAATATCCATCTTCCATACCGAATACATGCTAGAGCTGCACTATTCTGGACTGGTGTATTGGTATTAGAAGTATTTTTTATATGTAATAAGTCGGTGGGTCTTGTGGTACACTAGTAAAGTATTTCTGTAACAAAATCAAATCCTGTAACAGTTCCTTGCCCCAAACACGTATGAGATTCACATCCATTCTCACGCCAGACCATCTCTCAAACCACTCGGCCACTGCCTCCCCAAGATAGATTTGTGTAATGTATGGAAAGTCGTAATATGCTGCTGGTGAAATTAAACGGTCTCCCGCGTTTTCCTCCCGTCTTGATTGTCCATCAGCCTAATGTAATATCATTCTAGCCATGTTTTTGTCTGTCTGTCTGACTGTGTGCAGTGCAGCCAGAACTAGAAAAAGGATTGAGATTAAACTTGTCAAGATGTGTCAAGTTAGTTGCAAATGGGACATAAATGGGCCCATTTCAATTACATGTCGACTGAAATTTATAATTCTAGCTGTTAGTCTGTCTGTCCGTCTTTCTGTGTAGTGCAGCTGAATCTGGAAAAAGTATTGCGATAAAACGTGGCAGGATGGTTGCAACTGGGTCACAGAGAGGCCAGTTTTATTTTTGTGCCCAATGAATTTTTCTAGAGGGGAGTTTTGACCCAAAATAATTTTCTCCATTGGCATTGCATTACACGCAATGCCTCTGGGGTTGTCCAACATCGAAGCGGCTATGCATCAGTTTCATGTACTGTAGTGGGGTTTTGAGATGCAGGAGGTGCGGGTAAAAAATGACTCATATGAACAGTGAAATATTGCATAAAATCAGGTTTCCCTCAACAAAATTTACGATTGGCACAGATGTAGAATTCTTCGTGCAACGGTACTAACTGGGGAGGCGGTAGCTGAATCGGTAGAGAGGTGGCCTGCAGTCCTAATGGACCCAGGATCGAATCCCGACTGGGGCAGGGTACAATTTAAGGATTTGAATTTCCTAAAAACAGACTCTCCTGATCTACCAGATGACCCGCCGACATGTCGTAAAAATACCCCCGTTAATACCAATACACCAGTTCTGTATGAGACAGCCCTAGCATGTATTCAATATGGATGGTGGGTGTTAGCGCCGAAGTGGTAACATGTGGAAGTGTAGGACTACTGGGCCTTGGGACAGACCACTGCCCCCGAGAAATAGACCCTGAAGCCTTTGCCCAGAGTCGGACACGTTAATAAAAAAATAAAAAAAAAAAAAAAAATTGCAAGCAGATGCATAGTTTCTGAACCAATCATGTGTAACTGAAACAATTGAGTAACATGAATCTCTGAATACTGGCCATCTCCAACACACATTTACGATGCTTGAAATTTAGATATAAGAGTATAATTTAGCACCGATGGCACTGTTGCTGTAGTGTGCATGCGATTGTGTAAACAGATTCCCCTTTCATCTAGGCATTCTTTTGCAGTTGTGACATGATTAAAACTGATCAATAGTAGTGGAAATTCAACCCTGATCTACCACCTCCGTTCAGCCGCGGCAAACGACCGAGATTCGAGGAAAAAGCCAGACAGCCCTGCGCAGGAGCAAGTGCACCGTGGCCTTACATGGCCGCGAATCACTTGTTAGTTCCTATTACTCGGTCGATCCCATCACCATTGCACAACAGTATTCTTCAGCAAGATCTAATTTCATCTTAAGTATTCTTATTTTGTGTAATTTTTCTTTTTCTATTCAGTTCATGCTTTTTTAGTTTCCATTTTTAAAAGACCATAATCTAATAACAGTTCTCGAGGTATTTTAAAATCAGTTTATATTAATGTGATCAAGACACATTTACGATTGTTTACAATATTTTTTCATCATGGATAACAGAGGTAATAGTTTAAGCCCCGTTCGGCTCCCTTCTAGATCCTCTATTGATTAAATGTGTTACAGGACCGTCATTTTGTTCAAGACTTTATTCCTCCATGTGCCATGTTTCTGTCAGAGATAACAGTGCAGTTTGAAAGATGTTCACCATCGTTTGCTTTTAATTATACGAGCACAGCTGCAGAGATGGAAATACCGGTTATTTCATTCTATTAAAAAGTGCAGTATCTGTGAGTGCACTGGCTATGCTTCATATTTGCACTGGAATTGGGGTTCATAACGGTGACGTAGAGGCCAGCGCTCACAGTCACTCTGGCATTTTCGCTTTACCCTTCTTTCCGCTCCCTATATTTCCACCCTTTATTTGCTAAAGCAAATATAGGGTGGGCAGGCAGTGGAGATGATGAAGAATTGTTAGATATCTTCCCTTCAACTGTACAAGGCCATTATCTCATTGAATCCGATGATGTATTTGATTCATCTAAGGAAATAATTAGGTTGCGAATGTGTTCTTGAAAGTCTGGAAATAATAAAAGTTGACTACTAATATGTCAGTTTCTGCTGAGTACCAACCTTCCTTAAAGCAAGACTCACAATTGTCAATCTTAATTATAGCAAACACAAAAGAGTGATCAACTTTTACTGAAATTCTGTCCGGTCCAGGACCTAAACTCAGGCTTTTCCAGTTGCGAGCTAGATGTGGTTACTAATGCATCGACAGCTCCACCCGAAGGCAGAGGCAGCAGGGGAAATATAGGATTGATATTGACGAACAACAACTAATGAAGAACATGGGTAAGTGCCAAAGCTAAAGGGTTTTTAACAACGAGGGAGCTGTTGGTGGCAGTAGGTAAGGCTGGTAATCGTGGGTAGAGCCAGTAGCAGTGGGTAGGGCTGGTAGTCGAGGGTAGAGCTGTAGCAGTAGGTAGGGCTGGTAGTCGAGGGTAGAGCTGGTAGCAGTAGGTAGGTAGGGCTGGTAGTCGAGGGTAGAGCCGGTAGCAGTGGGTAGGGCTGGTAGTCGAGGGTAGAGCTGGTACCAGTAGGTAGGGCTGGTAGTCGAGGGTAGAGCCGGTAGCAGTGGGTAGGGCTGGTGGTCGAGGGTAGAGCTGGTAGCAGTAGGTAGGGCTGGTAGTCGAGGGTAGAGCTGGTAGCAGTAGGTAGGGCTGGTAGTCGAGGGTAGAGCTGGTAGCAGTAGGTAGGGCTGACGGTAGTGGGCATGGGTATTGGAAGTGGGTGTAGCTGGTTGTAGTGGGTAGGGCTGGTAGCAGTGGATTGGGTTGGTGGGAGTGTGTAGGGCTGGATAGGGTTGGTGGGAGTGTGTACGGCTGTTGTCAGTGGGTAGGGCTGCTGGTGGAGGATAGGGCTGACAGCAGTGAGTAGGGCTGATGGTAGTGGGTAGGGCTGGTGGCAGTAGATAGGACTGATAGTAGAAGGTAGATCTGATAACAATGGGTAGGGCTGGTGATTGTGGTGTGGCTGGTGGTAGTGGGTAGGGCTGGTAGCAGTTGATAGGGCTGGTGGCGGTGGGCAGAGTTGGTGGCAGTGGGTAGGGCCGGTGTCCTATGCACGGAGTGACTAATGCTGAAAGTTACCATTCCGCTCAGGGCCCATACGCCGAGTGGCCGTTTAGCTTCTATTTTGAAAGTACCTGCATGTTATCTCAAATTTTGTGCCATTTATCAACAACACTGAATGAAACACATGTGCCAGGAAGATAGTTGGATGTCTTATCGACCTGTAGGTAACTATATGTCGATATATGGATATATATAAATAATGATATATATATATGTATGTTACAGGCGGATTGTGAATTTAATCATTTCGTGAATTTAAATTATTTTAATTTAGGTTTATTTAGGTTAGGTTGATTAGGATAAGGTTAGGTTAAGGTTAGGTTAGGTTTGGTTAGGTTAGGTTAATTTAGGCTTAACAGAGAAGGGAACGGTAACTTCCAGCATAAAGTCACTCCGTGCATATGACACCTGTTTAAGTTAATAGAAGTGGTTGCGGTGGGTAAGGCTGGTAGCAATGAATAGAGCTGGTGGGACTGGGATGGGCTGAAAGAAGTGGGCAGGGCTGGTGGCATTGGGTAGGGCTGGTGGCAATGGTTAGGGCTTGTGACAATGGGTAGTGCTGGTGGGAGAGGGTCGGGGATGTGGCATTGGATAGATGTGGTAGTAACTGGTTAGGTCAGTAGGAGTTGGTAGGAGAAGGCGGCAGTAATAGAGGCTGGAAGATATTGATAAGGTTTCATAGCACTGATAGGGGCTAATGGCAGTGGGGAGAGGATGAGCTGCTGTGTACAGCGGATTGTGGCATTGGATATGATCTGGTGGCAGTGGCAGCGACTTTTTTACTTCCATGCTCACTTCCGTACGTCATATCACTGTTTTCAATGAACAAACACCCTTTCTTCCCTGCTGTACTCTATGAAGCACTTAATCCTGAAAAATGATTTTCTTAATAATCACACTACCGGAGTACTTAAATGCACTCACTTTATCCATTTTGTCACTATCCAGCCTCAGTGTGCATTCATTGATTTAATTTCTTTCAAATACCACAACTACACTCTTCCCTACATTCACCTTTAGATTCCCTTTCTTACATACTGTACTCTCCTAGACTCGTTCACCAAGCCTTGCAGTTCCCCTTCGTTTTCACAATACAGTATCATATGCAAACAACAGAATAGGAAGTTTCCAAATACTGCCCTCTGTACCCCCTCCACAATATGTCTACCCCCGATGTATGTATGTCCCCCCCAATGCATACATGCCCCCACTAAACTTGCTGACTTAGCACGCTTTCCCAGGACCTGAAGCCTGGGAAGAAGGCATTATTGCATCAGTTGATAGCAGGCAGCCAAGACGGGCAGACTATTTTACTGTGAGCTCGTAATAAACTCCTTATCTAGCTGTTTGTACACGGAGTTTCTATGACCAAAGTATTGCAAGCTACATTTGGTAGCAGCGGTGTTTCGAACCATCAGATTCTGACCGCCTCCTTGGATTTTTAGTGATACCACAAGCTACACGACGTCTCGCATCTCCCAGCCTCGCTCCTCCTCCGTGCCTCTAGTGGTGTAATACCTGGCTGTGCTTTCCGCGTGTACAATTTCTCTCACCAGTGCTCACCTCACAACCCCACCCCCATGCCTTGTTCCTGACCACAAGTGTCACCGTCGCCGACCTACGCACCTGTTGCACCTGTTCCCAGCACCTGTTCCAGCACCTGTTCCGAACTCATCATAACTCCTGCCCCCACGGTGCCACTTATCACTGTCTGCCCACTGCCTGCCCACCACCATTCTCTGCATTTGCAACTCAACAGCTCTACACCTGCCTTGAACCAACATCTGCCCTCACCACCCACCACTGGCCTCCGCCGCCGCCACATCTGGTCTGCATTACGTGAGCCTCCTAAGACCGCCACTCCCTGCCGGTGACTCATCGCGGCGTCTCTTCTCCTCTCCGCCCAACTGTCTCTCCACCGCCGCCCCGCCCCGCCCCGCCCCGCCCCGCCCCAGCCCAGCTACGCCCAGCCACCCCTGCACGTCATACATCTCGACACTCCCGTCTCTACTGTGTAACTATAGTATATCTTTCCTTTCTATAGAGATTATCCTCGATTTTCTCTACAGATTGGTTATTGTAAATATTCCATCTCATTTCCATTACCCTGTTTTCATCTTCACCTACGTTATTTATAATCCATCTCATCCTTTGCCTTTTATTTAAACCATCCATCTCCGCACCTTCATTCATTTTCACGCCTACTCGTGTATTCCATTCTCTCATTGTTATTTATACATTTCCACCTACGTATCCATCTTCATCCTTTCATTTTCCATTGCCGCATTAAATGTCATACTTTCCACGTCAACCGCTTAACACCAGCCCTCTCGCCCCGGAAATATCACCTGATCATACCCCGTCTGCCGACTCTAACACAATCACTCATTTACACAGTGGCAAAGAGTACCACCGCCCTGTACCTGAGACTCCCGTTTCACTTCCCGCAGACTTCCTTACTACCCATCCTACACTCGTAAATCCAGATACCTCCTCCTCTACTCCTGCCTCTACACTCTCTTCTTCTTCCTCTACTCCTTCCCCTGTCGTTCCCTCTCCTGCCTCCCTCCATACCCTGTCTTGCTCGCCCTTAACTGCTACTACCTTCTCTCTCTCCCGCACCTCTCCTGCCGCCACTTCTGCACTTCCAGCCATGCCCAACCCTCCACAGTCTATCTATCTCGACGATGCCAATCGTCCCAAATTTACCGGCCAGGACTCAACTTGGTCTGTCTATGATTTCCTCAGAGAAGTCGAAACAGAAATCCACAATAGACAGATAACCGATGAATCGCTCAAAGTAGCCTACCTCATGGGTCGCTTGCACCACGGCAAATCGGACATTGGATCCGCGATCGTTGCAGGACATTTCGATAGCATTCATACCTTTGCTGATTTTCGTACGGAACTCATCAGCCTTTGTTGCCAGCATTCAAATACCGCGTCTCTCATGGGATTCATTAATCTCCTAAACCAACTAGATGAGGACTTGCGAGTCCCAGCGCAACATGCCAAGCTCTGCGAAGCTGCCGCCGCCATGAAAGCAACTAGTAGTGAGATGCTTCAATTACTGGTAGGCACGAAATGGTTAGAAGACAAGAATGGCGTTCCAATGCTTTCACTCACCAACTTTGCTGACTTAATTGGTTACCTGAGATTCCTTCACTGGCTTACTCCTAAACAGCGAGAGCTAGCCTTGGAAATCTGTTTCAGTCCAGGAGATAAAATTATTCAGGTCACTAAAGCCATTCATGAAAGAACAGGTTCGAATTACACGCGTCAGGGCACCACCCAACCTTTGGCCTCCTCAGTCTGTCACGCCTCCACTACCCCAGACCAATCTCGCTCCCATCCCACCACACGCGGCAGACCTGCCACACATCGTTCTCCTACCGCAGGTCATGATCAATCTAGCGCCCGACTGAACAGACAATCTTCGATTCTTTGCTGGTACTGTGGTCATCCTGGACATCGAGCATCCAGTTGCGACCGTACATACAGACGTCCACACTCCCAAACCAGACAGCATACGCCTTCCCGCTCACGTCATCCACACTGCAAATACCACAAATTAAGCACGACTCACTCCACTGAGGAATGTCGTTACCTCAACCGCCAACAGTCAGGGGAAGCGTCTCGCCCGTATCAGACCAATATCACGTAGAACCAGACACCCAACTCCCCATCCACCATGTAGGTCCCATAACATCCTCAGGTTTAGTCATTCTCGGAAGCAGTCATGACATACCAACGTCATTCTTCTTGGACACAGGATCTATAGTAAATCTCATCTCTGAAAATTCCTTACAAATTATTCATCGACATCACAACCACGTCAGTTTCCTAGAACCACCAGACATTCGCCTATGTGGTGTCGATGGCTCAGAGTTTAAGGTTAAAGGAAGAGTCACCCTTGAAGTCAAACTCCACAGAGATTTGCCCTCTATCCCCATTGAATTTCATGTCACTAATGACTTGCAGTATCCCGCAGATGCCCTTATTGGTTTCTCCACCATGGCACAACACTCCATTGCATTATTACCTGCTTGTGGTAGTATAGACATTTCTGGATTCCCGGTTTACACTATGGAATGTCCCCGTCCTGTTCTTACAATCAAATCAGTCCTTCAATTACCTCTGTCCCTATCACTACCAAATAGTCCAACCCAGCCCAAACCACCACTATCATCATCTGAGAATACAGTGATCATTCCTTTACTGACTGCGAGCAGGGACATAAATTCCTCAATGTCTACTGATACATCATCTCAACCTTCGGACATGGCTCTTACCTCCTCTCCCGACAACACTATCGCTGACTCAGACATGTCTCAGTTACCTACCTCACACAGGATGAATGATCTTCTCCAACACGCAGAGACGAAACGTGCAGTAACGAATACGTGCACAATTTTGTTACCGCATGAGTTCACCAAAGTCTTTGTTTGTGTTGCCGGTGCGAAAGAAGGAGTGGATGTACTAACACTACCTGAGACGTGTTGTGTGAATGGCTTGACTTATGAGTCAGCGTAGTGTACAGTCTTAGAGGACAGTTTATGCTACCTGTACTTGCCCAATGTCACAAATGCTCCACTAAAACTTAAAAGTGGTGTAAAGATTGGAGACTTCCTAGTATACCCAGCGGTCGTAAAGGTGTGCCAGGATTCCTCAATTCCTACTATTCAGACTGATGATAGTACGCCAATCGGTATATGTACTATTAACTGCACGGGATCTGCGCCGACATATTCACCCGATATGCTCTCACATCTCACTTGCACAGATTTCCCAGAAAATACGCCTCAACTCCTCGAGCTTCTGACCTCGTACAGAAACGTGGTTCCCTTACCCGGTGAACCGACGGGTAGAACAGACCTTGTCAAACATATGATTGAACTACTACCAGGAACTCAGCCGATTTACATACCAGCGTATCGATTTCCTCACAGCAAGAGAAAGCAGACAGATCAAATGGTACAGAACATGTTAGACCAAGACATTACTGAACCCTCCGTCAGTCCATGGAATAGCCCACTTTTCTTAGTACCAAAGAAGGACGGCAACTTTAGACCAGTAGTCGACTATCGTAAGGTTAATTCTGTCACCGTTCCAGACCGTTTCCCGTTACCCGTCCTCACTGATTTGCTAGAATCCCTTGGTGAAAATAACGTAGTCTTTTCATCTTTAGACCTCCTCAGCGGGTACTGGCAGGTCGAAATGGAAGAGTCCTCTCGCCCAGTTACAGCCTTTAGCACCCCTTCCGGACATTTTCAGTTTAAGAGACTCCCTTTTGGTCTGAGAAATGCTCCTTCCGTGTTCATACGACTTATCCATTCAGTCTTCAGCGGTATGATGGGACACTCTCTTTTTGCTTACCTAGATGATATCATTGTTGTGAGTAAATCCATCCCTGATCATTTTACCAAACTCCAGCAAGTCTTTGAACGCCTCCAGCTCGCCAGCCTGAAAATCAATCTCAGTAAATGTGACTTCCTGCGACAGAAAATCAAATTCCTAGGCCATGTCGTAGATGCACAAGGCATTCATACTAATGAGGATAAAACTAAGGCGATTATTAACTTCCCAGAACCTACCACTACCGAAGCTGTACGAAGTTTCCTGGGCCTCAGTGGCTATTATCGTCGATTCATACGGGATTATGCAAAGATCGCCGCTCCTCTGACCCACTTACTCAAGCAGAATGTGCCCTTTGTTTGGACTCACGACCAGTCACAGGCCTTCCAAAAGCTAAAGACAGCTCTTGTAAATGCCGCTGTTCTAGCATTCCCTGATTATACCACACCCTTCCTTCTCTGCACAGACGCCTCAGGCACTGGACTTGGTGCCGTTTTGATGCAACTCGATGAAGTATCAAGGAAGCGCGTAATAGCGTATGCTAGTCGCACCCTTACAACCGCTGAACGCAACTACAGTGTCACAGATCTCGAAGCGCTAGTGGTAGTCTGGTCCTTGAAACATTTCAGAGATATAGTCTATGGTTATCCAGTGCATATCCAAACAGACCACCTTCCACTATGTGATTTGTTCAAGAATCGCAACCTAACAGGTAGGCTAGCTAGATGGTCTGTCATCATCCAGGACTTTAATCCCACTTTTCAATATGTACCAGGCAAGTTGAATGTAGTCGCAGACGCACTCTCACGTCACGTAGCAGCAGGTAAAACATCACTGCAGTCCGAAGTAACTGAAAACACTACACTAACGTCAGAAGTTGTTCGAAACTTTCAGCGCCAAGACCCCATGTGGTCCAAAGTCATTTATTTCCTAGAATCTGGCGATGCCTCGACCTTACCTACTCTGCCAGTATCACTAGATGAGTTCATGCTAGATGATGATCTCTTGTACAGGAAAACACTGCTAACAGGCAAAGATATGCCCAATCGCGAAGTACGCCAACTTGTTGTCCCCACTGCCCTGATATCAAAGGTTCTTCATATTGTTCATAATACTCCTCAAGCTTCCCATCCAGGTAAAGACCGATGCTTGCGCCAAGGACGTCTCAAATACTATTGGCCAACCATGCGCTGCGATATCAATGCCCACTGTGACTCTTGCCTCTCCTGCCACCGCCACAAAGGATCAACGGGCTTACCAGGACCTCTCTTACAATACCCAATCCCATCATGACCATGGGAAACTGTCTCAATCGATCTCTTAAAACTACCTCTCACAGAATCTGGCGCTGAGTACTTGTTCGTAGCAGTCGACCACTTTTCCCGCTACTGTGTCCTCGTACCCCTCTCCGACAAGACCGCGAAGAGCATTGCACGCGCTTTTGTAGATCACGTAATTTGCCCGTTCAGTACCCCTCATACCATTCTTACTGACAACGGTACAGAGATCAACAATAGCCTTCTAGATGAGATCTGTCGCTGCTTTCATATCAGTAAATGCAATGTCGTGCCTAACCATCCGGCTTCCAATGGCCTTGTAGAACGCCACAACTGAAAAATCTTAGAGTGCCTCAGACATCTAGGCTCCCATAGTTCGTCCTGGGATGACTGGATTCCCCAAGTGGCATCCTCAATCAATAGCTCCATCAATGCATCCATTGCTGAATCTCCCTTCTTTGTCCTCTTTGGTTTTGACAAGGACCTCCCATACTCTCTTATCCTCAAAGCCAGAACCCATCTACAACATGGATGATTATGTTAAACTAAAATTGGCCAACTTCCAGACAATCCACCAATATGTCCAATCCACTTTGGCTTCCTCTCAGGAGGACATGCTGCAGCGCCAACATAAGTCCGCCTCTCCTATCACTATCAAGGTAGGCGATCTTGTCTTTGCTCATTCCCATACGCGTTCCTCCAAGTTGGATGACAAATTTACAGGGCCCCACCGCGTCCTCACTCAACAAGGCATCAAATTTCACCTCCAGGACCTGTCCACTAGGGACACCAGATGGGTCCACGTCGATGACTTAAAGCGAGCACCCCGTGGCCTCGTGTTGGAAGAGTCACTTACACAACCTCCTGCCCCCTCTTCCCCTCCACACATCCCTCAGTTTACCTTGTCTCCACCTATCCCTCAGTCTCCTTCCTCTCCACCTCCACCTGCTCATTCATCAACCAATCACTATCGGTCCAAACCGCGCTCTGCCCATCAACCTCTTCACGACCTCCCCCATTAACTCTACCCTGATTTTCTAGGTACGATGTTAGCGATCTCCCTGCTGGCAGTGCTGACCCTCCTGGGGTCTGGGTCAGGTCAGGACGATGGTGGAGTACGTCCCGGGGCCTTGGTCAGCTCGGGAGGCGAGGTAATGCTTATCGAAGACGTAGCCTCCTTGCACTACGATCTTGCGCCCCTGGCCGACGTAGCCATTGCCCTACCTGCCTACGCGCACCAGCTCTGCGGAATCAGGACCCATCTCACGGCCCTCATGGGGACACACAACCCGAATGAGTAACTCTATAACCTTTTCCTACCACTCTCCTGGCAATTGCAATACATAAGTAACAGATTCACTGAGCTCAATGACACATTTTCCATTCAGACAGCCGTGGGTCGTTCTCGTGTGAAACGTGGTCTCTTCAACTTCGGCGGTGAGATTCTGAGTGGCTTGTTTGGCGTTGCTACAGCCCGTGACATTTCTGGCTTCAAATCTGATCTCACTCATTTAGCTTCAGCCCTAGAATCACAACGCCGAGTCATTAAAATCCAACACACTATGTTACAGAAGCTCACGACCCAACTCAAAGAAGTCACGTCCACTCTAAACAATTTCACCAATATCTTACAACGCCACCTTTCAGATCTCAACGTTATCTCTCAGTTCTTCTACCTCAAACTCAACATGGATAATCTCCAACTGGCCATTGACTCTCTCCTGTCTCAAGTCTCTACCTTGGTTCATATCCTGGTCGATGCTATCAATGGACGTGTCACTGCCGACTTAGTACCTGTCTCAGCTCTCCATTCTGTCCTGGAATGGGCTCACTCCACCTTCGGTCTCTCCCCAGTCCTCCCGTACTCCTCCCTTGAATATTATTATCCTGTTCTCAAAGCCATTCTTCTTACCACAGACGTCGTTGTCCATATTCCTCTCCGTTCTGCCATAACCTTTAACCTTTTCCACATCATTCCTTTCCCTTTCCGCCTCAACAACTCCTTGTTACAAGTATCTGTTCCTTCAGAATATTTCCTCCTCTCCCATGATCATCTTTCCGTTGCCTTCCTTTCTTCCACAGACCTCCAGCAATGTTCCTCCCTTACTCCGACCTCTCGTCTCTGTGCTGCCCACCTTTTCACTATCTTCCCTAGCAGTGCTACACCCTGTGAGTCTGCTTTAGTTGGCAACCATTCCATCTACTCGGCCTGTTCTTTTGTCTCAGCTCCTGACCTCCCGGTCCACCATGCTCACCTCAACCATGTCCAGTACTTCTTCTTTGCTGTTCCCATCTCTGTCACAATCATGTGTCCTGGTTCTTCGGTTCGATCCGTCCCCGCTAGTGGTCTCTACAAAGCACCTGACTATTGTACCGTCAAATCAGAGTCCGTCATCAATTACGCCACTCGCTATCACCAAGCTGTCCGTAAACACTCCTATGACATCTTTCAACCAATCGACATGCCTTCAACCCTACCGTCTGCCAACATTACCATCACCTCCCCTAACTTGCGCATGCTAACCTTCCTCAATGACAGTGATTTCATTATGGATCAATTTTCTCTGGCCTTCAGCCGTTCATGGGTTCATCCAACAGTTGTGTTTCCCCCTGTGGTTATCACTTTCATAGGTTTTCTACTCATCATCTGTGCAGTGCATTGTTGTGTCAGAAAAATGGAACGTCGACTCCAGGAAATCAGAGTCGCTACAGGCATAGTACGCCCTACACACGACGTAGAAACTCCCCGTACTTAGTGCCCTCACATTCAGTGACTCCCATTGCCATCTGACAATTAACCAAACTGTGAACAGAACTCTACCTACTAGAAAATGATGGTATTTCTTTAATGCATTACTGAGTGACAGTGTATCCTACAGAAAATACAAAAAAAAAAAAAATGAACGAAGAACAATAGCTCTCTCATATCTACTCCTTGTTTATCATGTATCAAACTATTATTGTGTAATTCCCATTAGGTCTATGTATCCCTTCGACCCTTACTGGACTCGTACCTATTAATCCTTGTATATCTTATATGTATATATCCTTCTACTTTCCTCTCCTCAACATGGCCATGTCTCCCCCTACTGCCCCTGTATCATACTTATCCCTTGTACAAACCTCCCCGGTCCTGCCTTACTCCTATCATCAAACCCCATTTAACTCCTGGTGTCAGGAGACACCATCTCAGCTACCCGGGGGAGTAATGTACCCCCTCCACAATATGTCTACCCCCGATGTATATACGTCCCCCCCCAATGCATACATGTCCCCACTAAACTTGCTGACTTAGCACGCTTTCCCAGGACCTGAAGCCTGGGAAGAAGGCGTTATTGCATCAGTTGATAGCAGGCAGCCAAGACGGGCAGACTATTTTACTGTGAGCTCGTAATAAACTCCTTATCTAGCCGTTTGTACACGGAGTTTCTATCACCAAAGTATTGCAAGTTACACCTCTCTCATTAGGGTTGCCCCACCATACTCTGGCCTACCTTGTATCTTTTTTATAACTCCATCCATATACAAACCGAACAACCAGGGGACATGACACATCCCTGTTTCAATCCAGCATACAATTACGAAAATTCACCTGGCTCACCATCCACACGCACTGCAGTCCTGGCGAAATTCGTCTGTCATTCCCCTAACTCTTTCAATAAGGATCCTACCATATACTTTTCCCTGTAAACTAAAAAAGAAAATGCCCTATGATTACCAGGCACTTCTTTTTCCCCTTTTTCCTTTGTGCAGGAAAATAATTATACCTGACTTCCAATTCTCCTGGACTCTACCTTCCTTTCAGGCCAATCTTCACATCATCCATATGAATTCTCTTATTGTTTCTCCCCCATACTTCAACATTTCACCACACACTTCATCAGTTCCTGTGGCTTTCATCATTTTGCCTTTCTTCATTGCTTTCATTACATTTATCCTATTGACGTACTTTATTATTATTATTGTTTCGTTAAGACGATTTTTTTTAATACACACACCACTTCCTGTAGCGAAGCCATTAATGGAGGTTTTATCAGACCATTTCAATTCCTTAAATTCCTCTTTAAAAAATAAAATTGCTTGGACAGCAGAAGAATGAGTTTTTAAAATAAGTCCTGGAATTAAAGGATGAAATGGTGGTTGGTGTGAGCTTGTTTAGTGTGTGTGTGTGTGTGTGTGTGTGTGTGTGTGTGTGTGTGTGTGTGTGTGTGTGTGTTTGTAATACTAAACCTTGAAAACAGACTAAATTTTGATAACAGGCTTATTAGTCTATGTCTTGAATTGAATTGATAAGATAAATAGCCTCAGCCACATCCGAACTTAGCCGTTATGCTTTACAATGTTGTTAACCACTGCCAAGTACATCTTTTCCACCATTTCCTGGTTCATCTGTTACCATTCTTTTAATCACTCATTAACGTTCCACCAAAACCCAAAGTTAAACAAAGCAGCTGGACTTCTTTTCCATATGACTTACTGTTGCGTATACATTTATTTGCAGCGAACGTCACATAAATCAAGAGAACGCAAAAAGAGCTTTATGTGGTTTTAAGAGGACGAAGTTATCATACAGCGTTCATTTAAGCTGAATAATGTACGTTGATGATTTTTTTTTTTTTTCTGGGAGGGGGAAAGGGAGGTGAGAGAAGGAATTCATAACAGGAAATCAACCTCATGGATAACTACACGATGACCTTGGGGAACAAGTCCCATTCAAAGAGTCTTATCAACCCATTAGTAAATATTTAATATTCTTATTAAATGTTCTTATTTTGTATTTCTTAACAATCTTATTCATGTAGGGATAGGTTTTTGTACTGGAGAGCTTAGATACAGCATTCTTTAGCCTTTCACTGGCATTGTATCTTCACAAATTGAATATAATTGTGTAGAATAGAAAAAGCTAAATAATTTGATCATTTGAATGGTTACCTTTCTTTCCATGATGTCAGTCATGATATCCCAGTCTGATAGAATCCGCTTCATCCCCTTGGTTGTAGAGCCGCTCTCTGATGTCACACTACATACAACACTCAGCAAATCACTGACCTGCTCTGTCTCCATCTGTTGCTGTCTCTCCCGCGCCAACCACTGTATGTGTACTTCCGGGAGGATTTTCCTTTTCATCACTGTACTACCGGACTTTAAATCCAGGCATTTATTCCCAGCTGAAATTTAAACTTTGTTATGAATAAATTCTTGCAGTTAATCACATTTGTATCCTTCCAGATTCATTCATTGCCAGGGACTGGGATGATTTTATTTTTTTCTGGAAAAGTGGGTTCTATCAATTAAGTGAACCATAATTTCTGTATATAACATTTACAGTAAGTCGTCCGAATATGTTTCTGAAACTTTACACATAGTAAACGGGGATACAGGACAGCATCTAGATTCACAAACAATCTCATGATCACTTCCATCTCATAAATCAGATTTAAATTTGCAGGGAGATGAGATATGACAACTTTCTGCATTTTCATGTAAAAAAAATAACTCGGGGTAGTGTAAGTATAATTTTGCTGAAGGAACAAAAGACAGGAAGATTTTATACTGTCCTTGTTCTTTCTGCAAAAAAAAATATATTGGCAATGAGCTGGTCATGTTTACTTTTTCTCCCTCGTGATACCAGCAGTTTAAAAGTCATGGATGAACAGAAATCTAAAGTCATTACTACTAAACCTGGCTGCCTTGGTAATGAACACTGCGACACGTTATTCCTTCGGCATATAACTCTTCCTTTAAAAACCTGAAGGATGTGCTAAATATTTACTGTGCTGAGTGTGGTGTCCGGCAGTGGGTAAATGTCTGTCTGTGTGGCTGAGGGAGGGGAAGAAAGCAAGATAACAAAGAGTTAAATGGCTATGGGTCGATGAGATGGGTCGGGACGGGAGAGTGGAGGCAGGAAACAGGGAGGACTCAGATAATTTCATGTGCGATATGATGCAAGGATTAGAGAGTAACAAAGACAGAGATGAGAAGGAAGGGTCAAGCATTCCATCTCAGTGTGGAAAGTTGGGAAACTTAGTGAATTAGAGAAAGAATAGACTACGTAAAATTTTAGTAGGGAAGTTTATTTAGTTTGAAAAAATAAAAGTTACAAAGAGTGGGAAATGCTTAAGAAAGTTTGGTTATTAAGTTGGCAGTGAAGGTAAGTGATCATTAATGTAGGGATTTTGACGTCAAACGAAGTCATGGAAAAGAAAGGGATAATAGATGTGGTGCTGGGCACAGGAAATTACGAATTTAAATTCTCATTTTTATGGCATATTATATAATTTATTCTTGATACCAAAAGACAAATGCCATTCAGCTTAGGAGAGACTTTGTAAACAGGAGAAATTTATTGCAACTTCCATTAACTCCTTCTCTACCACTGGTTTCCCCTGAACCGAGAGGGAGAGGAGAGGGGCTGGGTAGAGGAGATATTCAGGAATCTGATATCGATATACGAGACTACAGAAGAATTATAGAAAAAACAAGACTACCCTTCATCTGTGAGCCAGGTAGACTGTAAAAATACTGTTAGATGAAAACATGACTCTTATTTATCAATCCTGGATGACTCCCAATGCTGGTTGAGTGACGTGAACTCAAGTTGTGATTCTAAACAACTTATATTAATAAATTTTCCTTCTACAATAAATACTTTCTGAGATTTGAGTTTTCGACACAGACACACACATACATTTCGTACAAAAATAATGACCATCGACTTCGTCTACCTGGCTCAGAAATGAAGACCTGAAGGGAATGAAATGAAAGTAGTCTGAAGCACTGACGAAGGGTACATAACAAGCAGTTTGGAAGGAATTAGCTGCACACACACACACACACACACACACACACACACACACACATATATATATATATATATATATATATATATATATATATATATATATATATATATATATATATATATATATATATATATATATATATATTAAAGTTTTACAGATAGACAGATAGGTAGGTAGGTAGATAAATAGATAGATAGACAAGCAGAAAAAACAAATAGATTGATAGATAGGTATGTAGTCTACGTATGTATGTCTTTATAGGTAAATGCAACGGAAGTACCAAGAGATGAAACCTTTTAATCTATTCATAGCTAAAAGTTTTAATCCCGAAAGAGGCAGCTACAAACAATTCACCACGCGACCCCTACTGTGAGGCTACTGTCACTGCACCTCACATCCCCTAATCTCATTTATCTCTCACCTCATCCCTTCATACAATCGGCAGTCTCCTCTTGCCTTCTCCACCTCACCTCACTTACTTTCTTCTAGTCAGCCACTTATTCTCCATTCTCTCCATGTGGCCAGTCAGTCTCATATTATTGCTAATAGGCCTACTTTCAGTCACATCCATATCAACACCAAAGCACTCCTTCACTTTCTCATTTGCCGATTGTCTCTCCATGTAACTCAGCATGTTCCTCTCAGATAACTCCTACTGCTCGCTCTCATGGCTTGGGTCCAAGCTTCACTTCCATGCGTTACGACAAATTAAATATATGTAAAATTTGATATTGAATATGATTATAGGCGATCAGAATACGAATGACCCAGTAAAAAAACGAAAAAAATTATGAGAATAAATTTAAACGTGAAAAGTGCCACAAAGAATAAATACTCCAAATCCATTTAAGTGCAAAGCATACACCATAAGAAACAGACATACTCGAGCCCACTACGCAAACATACGTAGCTTCACACCAACCGAGGCGGAAAACCAATCTTCTCTCGGCATAGACAGTCCTTTCCACAGGACCACAGGGTAATTCCTTTCACTCCAGAACGTGCATGTCACATTATGAAGACAGTAAAATGCTTGGAAAACATAAGGCTGGATAGCCTCCAGCAAACTACACCTGACACACTTCCGACCACATGACATCCAGGGCCTCACAAACATCAGCATCTACTCTATTGCACATTGCAGCATTTCCATAATTTGAGAACATGGAACAATCATCATTATGCATAAACCAACCAAGGATCTAAAACACTCTCTCTCATACAGACCCATAATGCTACATTGCACGCCATTCAAGATACATTAATGAAATCTAAAATCTTTTTAGTCACAGCCCACGGCCACACTGCTCACACAAAACAGGATTTCAGAACACTACACTCCGGAAACACCTTACTAACCAATATCAGACAACATGCACCTGAGAAGCATCAATTCCACCAGACCCGCACAATGTAGAAAATTTCTTACAATAGACATAATAAAGCCTCTAATACTACCCCCTGTTGCAAACAAGTCACCAAAACCTACAACACAAAATGAAGAACAGCACCAAACGCTTGCATGCCAAATTCTTATCTGGTAGACAAGCTCATGTTACATTTCAGGCCAAGCCATCACGAACACGAAACTTTCCCAACGAAGTGAGACAGGGCTCCGTTCTTTCACCAGCACTTTAAGTTTATACATGCATGATATTCCCACACCCCAACTACCCATAGAAATTGCCTCATATGCAGATTACATATCTATAACATCCTCACATAACAATGCAGATGCAATCTGCACACACACTTCTCGCGTGAGTCGAGAAGAAGCTGACAATCGCTCCATCCAGATCTATGATCATATTCATCACCAGCAGCAAACATCAGAACACGTACAGCCATAACATCACACTTAAGAATGTACTTGGAGAGATGACACTGGACTCACCTTCAAGAATCACATACAACACACAAAGAGGTGTAACACCTCCATACACAGTGCATTCAGAGCACTTACCGGGGCAAACTCCGGGCAGCATAATGTAACACTCTCCTTCGACAAATAATGTATTAGACCAACTATGCCCTATATCTCTCTGGCAACAGTTTCTACTACACATAACACCCATTACAACACCTTGTGGACCCCACAGAACAACACTACACATAATCTCGGCTGCACTGAAACCATTCCTACAGCGCACTTGAAGTATGAAATTAAACTTCTCCCTGTTACAAAATATATTGATATGAGGTACACAGTTCAACCCGGCATCCTGTGCTAACACACAACAACCCTGTCATTGTATGACAGATACATGTAACACAATAAGATAAAAACCAGTCACACTACCAGACCACCTTCAGCAACACTCCACCTCCAGGCAATCCAATTTCTAGCAGTGAAGCACATACATACTTATTTCATGTGGATGGCAATACAATACCTCAGTCGAAACGCTATACCATATGCCCCCCTCCTGACATCAACCCATCAGAGGCAATAATAAACAGAGCTGAAAGAGTTCACAGAGCTAGGCTTAAAGCAGGACCCATCCACTCCTTTTCAGATACCAGTTCAGATTTGATCCACACAAAATAACTCTTATAATGGAACACTGCACGCCATTTCACCAAGTTTGGCACAATCAGCGATGTCCTCAACGCCTGAAGTGTTGCTGTAAATCCTGAGCACTAGGTGAACCTGTATTTATTACCTTGAGACCCAATATAAAAGCAATAAAAAAATGTATATCCGGTACTGAGGACCATTGTCAATGCTACAGGTGCTGAGAGATCACTGATTTGGTGCCAGACTTGGTAACGTGGAGTATAGTATACAAGTTTTCAATCATAATTTTTAAGGGAGTGGGCCAGAGTTCAGCCCACTGACCAATGTAAAACTCTCAGAAAGAGTGAAAGGAGGGTAGATACGGCTTTGATATCTTAGTACATGGCGTACAATGGACTCTCATTCGTAATGTGATGTTTGTGGGACATGATCCCCCGCCATGATTCTTGAAGGGTCAGTCACCCTCCAAAAACGATGAAAAATAGGAGAAATTGAGAGCAAGGATATAAAAGAAACGTCTCAGGTCATTTTGTCAGGTTTCTTGATAATGTCTTCCACTCTATAATAATTTCCACCATCAGTTTTCAGGGAGGTCAGTCACCCTCCAAAAATGTAAAAGGTTAGAAAACAGGGAAAGGAAGGAAGATATCGCTCTGATATCATAGTTCCTGTTCTACAATGTGCTGTCCTCCGTCATACGATATTTAGGCAACGTGACCCCCCTCCCCCCACACTGATTCTTGAAGGGGTCAGTCCCCCTCTTCCCCACAAATTAAATATGATCAGAAATAGGGGAAAGATTTGGCTGAAGTGTTTTGTTACTCCGAAAGTTTTCCACTACATATGATTTACCAACCATGACTTTTGGGGGGTCAACCCCCCTCACCTATATGAAAAAGATCAGGAATAGTGAAAGGAGGGCAGACATGGCTTTGATATTTTATTTGTTGTTCAATGGGCTTTCACCCATAATGCGATATTTGTGCAGTGTGACATCCCCAGTGATTCTAGAGAGAGTCAACCCTCCCTCTCAAAAATAGAAACGACCAGAACCGGGGAAGGTG
Organism: Coenobita brevimanus; assembly: GCF_032717465.1. Taxonomy (NCBI): domain Eukaryota; kingdom Metazoa; phylum Arthropoda; class Malacostraca; order Decapoda; family Coenobitidae; genus Coenobita; species Coenobita brevimanus. Next base: position 11,829,620 of record NC_137008.1, on the reverse strand, counting down.
AGCACATGAGTTCCACAGAATGGGCATAAAAATAGCTGGGTTGTAAGTATACAGTTTCCAATTTTGCTATGAACCCACCGGAAAAAACTACACAGATACTTTATTTTTACAACGTTTTTGTCGTTCCTCCTTTGATTATTAATGATTTGTTGAGCTTTATGAAGCTCATAATAACATCCACTAACACCGGGTGTACTACACTGCCCTGCCCCTCCATCCACCACCGACTCAGCCTGTCCCACTCATTCCTTACCCTACTCCACATCGTTTTTCTGCCACCACCCTATCATTCCCATCAGGGTACAAGTTCTAAATGAAATCGTTCCTCCCATGGGAGTCTGTGGTGCATGGTAAACAGAGTCAAGATCACAGCTGGATAAACCCGAATTCATTTCTCGGACCGGCCAGGTTCTTGGAAAAGGTTTGTTTCCTCCTTGTCCCAGTCAGCCCATCAGTACTATTAGCGCCCGGGATATAACGTCGATGTTCGCGATTCGTATTCTATGGAAAGACTGAGACTTAGCAAAATTTTGTCGTCTGCCTTAATGATCCTCGATTAATCGATAGGTATTAATGCTAATCCTCCTCCTCCTCCCCCCACCCCTCCTATTTCTTCTTGTCAATCAGTGCAGCGCGTCATACAACAGTCACCTCCACAGAACATACTCGTCTTTCCATGACTCCTCCTTCTCCTTCATACTAAGCCAACCGGTCCACTCTACGCCACGCACCTTTAGCCACTCGGTAACCACTGAGCCTCCTAACTCATACATATAAATCGGTAGCCTACGTAGCGACCATGCTGAAAGTCACGAGTTTTGGAAACTTTCATTAATAATCGTGTAAAAACAAATATACATCTTTGTTTTTGGAATCTGCCTTCGTTGGTATCAGCTAAATCGAGTTGTATTTACCTGAGTTAATCTGATAGACGTGCGGGGACTCGAACGTATCATAATGACCTAAATTAACATATATATTTATGAAGGCTCTAAATAAATTTCCATTGCTTCGAAGGACCTAGTTAGATCTTAATGACTTTAACTAGGCCATGGTGGCCCTAAACTTGTTTTGAAACGGAGAACCTTATCGAAACTAGTCAAATCTGACTGGTCCAACATGGATTTAAAGGTTCTGAATGAACGTGACATGTATACGATTAACTTCAATAAACCTACTTGTACTACAATAATTTAAAAGTATGAAGTCATTTTCACAGGCTGGAAAACAGTAAGCTGGTCTTTTCAGAGATAATTCAGCAAGAGAGAGAAAATAAATCATGATCTGTCCAGGTCAACTCTGGAACTGTCTCCCTCTGTCTGTATTTCCTGCTGCCTGTGATCTCCAGTCTTTCAAACGCAGTGTGTCCAGGCATCTCGAAATGAATGGATCTTGAATTTGGCTCTCTTTTGTATTTTGTTTTTCTCTTGAAGGGAACTCTTATTGCGGGCTCATGGCATTTGGTTCCTTCTTCCTCGCGTTAAAAAAAAAAAAAAAAAAAAAAAAAAAAAAAAAAAAAAAAAAAAGATTCTTAGACACCGGTACCGTGTTTAAACGACTGGAGGTCATGGGCATCGGAGAATAGGGAATGAAGAAGATAGTTCAGTAGTTCAAAATCTGCATGTTTCACAAACTGAGAGTATCTACTGACTCTTGCATTAAAGAGTTGCCTAGAAGAGGGATGTGTGTGCCTTGCTAGATGAGCACTGTATGCCCACCATAATGAGGGATGGTTGTAAGAAGACATATCAGAATGCAACTGAACACAGAATGAAATTAGGGGGAACGAGACATAACACTGCTGTGATGAGAGACGGGTTGTAGGGAGTAAGGGTGAGACTAAGTTGGGAAGGCTAAAATGAATGTGCTGCTAGAATTATATAATTCATAAGATGGAAATAGGAAAACTGAAGATCTGTGTCACACTCGGTTTAAAGCCTGTGAGACATCAAGCACAACAGCAAAGCCTTAACCATTTCCCGCACTAAGAGACGAAGATGGGAAGACTAACGTGAAGGTGCTGATAGAATTATAAAATCTGTAATGTGGCATTATGAAAATTGAAGATGTGTGCCAAAGTCGATCTAAAAACTTTGAGATATCAAGCACAGCACCAAAGCCTTAACCAATTTCCCGATAGCAAAATGAAGAAGAGCATGAAAGGAATGGAAGATGATCTTCAGAAAAGAATCCTAGACAGTGTGATGGGGTGCACAATTGGCCGCGTAGGCAGAAGGCAAAGTTAGGCACCTCTCTTCGGCTCAGTTGTAACATGACATGCATTGTGGTAAAGTGTTGGGACCTGAGTGTTTGAATCCCAGCGAGGATAAAAATTTAATGTTAAATTTCAATTAGTTATTAGAGCAAACCTCATACTAATGGTGAAAAAGAATAAGAACAATGTGCTTCAAAATCTTCCCAGTAAGGATAGCCTTAAAGAATTTGGAAATACGTAAAAAGCAAAGCGGTTTTGCGATAGTTTGAGGGCTGGAAACGATCATTCTTCCTCAGATTAGTCTGAAACCGATCGAACTTACAACAAAAATGAACGGTGCAGTTTCTTGATGCACTAAGATTCTGACGATTGATCGGCATATAATTATATTTTCAATACCTGTACATGTGTATATATTGGTGTGTACATTCATTTTCATGTACTTTGTACATAATGTCATAAGGAATAGGAAAGTGAGCATGGAAAAAAGAAAAAACTCACTGAATGTCAATATTGTGCCTCCAATCTAATTTTCGGAAGCAAAGATTGGACCTTGTTGGACGGACACTAAAGGGAGAGCAGAGGAAATAAGTTATATGAGAGAAACATGTGAAGTTACATGAAAGCAGAAAGAAAAGTTAGTAAGTAAAAGAGAAATGTGATGTTGTTTATGACTGACAGCATTCAGAGAAATAATTTGAGATTGTTTGGCCAAGTGGAGAGGATGGAGAATGAGTAACTGATGAGAATAGTGCAGGTGAGCGAGGAGGTGAGGGATAGGTGAAGGGGGAGAGCAAGGAAGTGTAGGAGGGGTGTAGTGGAGAGATATTTGAAAAAGGATGGTGTGAGTTGGATGAAGGGCGGCCAAATGGCAGAGGAGAGGGCCACATAGAGGGCGATGGTTTGTGGCCACCCCTTACGCCATTAAGACATCTGGCCTATGTTGTCAAGTAAAGACCTGTATTTAAGGGAATATTTCATCACTCCAATACGTAATGCAAAATTCAAGGATAAAAACATTATGCAAAGCACTAAATATTCACTGAGCTTGCAAATGAAAGCTACGGCAACATTCTGCTCATATTTTATTCCTGGTTGGTGCGACAATTTCCTGTTTTGGTAGGACAACGTATGTGCTTGGATTGGGTCGAGGTGTCATGTAAATAATCTCATGCATGGCGTCCAGCGAATATAATAAAAGCTGGGAAATTTAGGTCGCTGCAGAGTATATTTTGTATGTAGCCTTATTACGCTCGGATCACACACACACACACACACACACACACACACACACACACACACACACACACACACACACACACACACACACACACACACACACACACACACACACACACACACACACACACACACACACAAGAACCAGGCGGGGAAGTCTTATTGGCTCTAATCTTCGAGCTCTGAGAATGATGTTGTTAGGAGTATTTTGAGGATGAATTCAACTAAGTTTTGAGGGTTCTCCGTTAATTAAAACACCCTTCGTACTTTATTCTTGGGACCAGGAGAAGAGCAGTCAATATACACTATAAAACAGGTTAGAAATTGAAAGCAGAGAGAAAAATCAAGTCACCCAAATCATGTGTATCTGGTAATATCGCTACTTACATAATCATGGCTTGACTATCACTGATTTATTATGGAAGGTAAACAAACACAGAAGACTGGAATCGACGCAGGTATGTACCGAATTCCTTCTTTGAATTGTGACAAGATTTATTTGGGTAAGACATGTTGAGAGTTTAAGGGAATCTAGAAACACAGAGACGATTTATAGAGTATTTTGGATAATGCCATGGTAAAATACAAAATAGTCATGGCTAACAGAATAGAGGGGAATGGTGAGAAATTCTTGATGTATGTAAATGTTACTGTTTTGCGAATATGTTATGAATCAGCTCACTTATCTTTCGGTAACAATATGAATTTTCGAAAGCGCTCAGAGAGTGCATACCTCCGCCAATGCCATTGCCGTTGAAAAATGATCCGGATCCGCCCCAAAACTTAATCAATTCTTTCTTGGTCCATGGCCCACCATTCCACAAAATTTTATTGATATTCATTAAGAATAAGTGTATGTGAGTGAGGTGGAGGGGGGAAGAGGGAGGGGGAGGCCGAGGATGAGATGGAGGGATGGGGTGGAGAGGTATATGAGATAGGGGTGTGTGTGAGTTGGGAGCAGGGCAGTGAAATGGTGGGGGACAGGGCGACTTGGAGGCGATTTGTTTGTGGCCACCCCAAACGGGATTGAGGCGTCTGGCAATAGATAGATAGATAGATTAAGAACTTTAGATATTGTGCGGGATACTCTGGATCCGGATTCGGATCCACCCTCAATATTTAATCATTTCTTCTTTGGCCCATGGCCCACCCTTCCACAAAATTTCATCAAAATCCATTTATAACTTATTGAGTAATCCCGGTTCAGGATCCGTGGATATAGGGTCTGGATTCGCCCCCAAATTTAATCAGTTCTTTCTTGGTCCATGGCGCACATTTCTACAAAATTTCATTGAAATTCATTGAGAACTTTTCGAGATATTGTGCGGGATACTCCGGATCCAGATCCGGATCCGGCCCAAAATTTAATAACTTATTCCTCGGCCCATGGCCCGCCTTTCCACAAAAATTCATCAAATCCGTGTATTGCTTTTTGAGTAATCCTGCTAACATACAAACGGACAGACAAACCGACAAACAAACCACCGCGGGATAAAACATAACCTCCTTGGCGAAGGTAAAAAAGAAGGGTTGTTTACCCTGGCCACACTTATACCATACGTAGTGACTAAGGGAAGTCAGGCTGATTGATTAGCTTGTTACCTCCGCCAAGGAGGTTATTTTTACCTCGCGTTTTTTTTTTTTTTTTTTTTTTGTGTTAGCAGGACTACACAATAACGGATTTGGATAAAACTTTGTGGAAGGGTGGACCATGGGCCAAGGAATAAATTATGAAATTTTGGGTGGGATCTGGATCCGGATCTGGAGTTTCCCGCACAATATTTCCAAAAGTTCTCAATGAATTTGAATGAACGTTTGTGGAAAGGTGCGCCATAAACCAAAAAAGAATTCATTAAATTTTGGGGCGGATCCGGGTCCGGATACTATATCCATGGAACCGGATCCGATGCTACTTGAAAAGTTATGAACGGACTTTAATGAAATTTTGTGGAAGGGTGGGCCAAGGGCCAAGGAAGAAATGAATAAATTTTGGTGCGGATCCGGATTCGAATCCGGAGTGTCCTGCACAATATCTCCAAAAGTTTTCAATGAATTTCAGGGAAAGGTGGGCCATTGACCACGAAAGAATTTATTAAATTTTGGGGCGGATCCGGATCCTATATCCACGAATTCGAATCCTTTTTAATGGCAATGACATTGGCGGAGGTGTGCACTCTGTGAGCGCTTTCTAGTATTTCACGTTTTTGTTGTTGTCACTGTCACCACACTGTTTGGCCTAACTAGGGCGCTGACTGTAGCCTACCATGCGTGTGGTATCCTGAAGAAGTTTTCTTCGGCAAAACGTCAAATAAAATGGGCCCCTGTCGAGTACTTAGGGATTCTCTATACATAATATATAATATACAGTAGACTCTCGCTTTACTGTACCCCACAAGACCTGATGTCGAATTTAGCTAACACTCTGGGGTCCCCAGACAAACTGTCGAACGTACTGGATATTATCCGGTAAATGGTAAAAGTCTTGCGGACCTTCTGGACAACGCAGATATACCGGATCACTTCCTGTGTGCGGGGTGACTCAGAGTGCATTTACCAATGCTGGAGAGGCTTTTTTTTTTTTTTTTTTTTTTTTTTTTTTTTTTTTTAAACCACTGCGGCTAGTCATGACAAGGGTGTGAAATGATGGGCCAAGTAAGTGTAAAATGGGTGTAGTTTTCATTTCTGTTAAAAGAATATACTGTTTCATTCATTATACAGTATGCGTCAAATCCTACTTCAGGGGGGAACCTTTAGACTTACCAGATTATTGCCTTTATAGGATCTCCTTGCCCCCAGTTGATCCAGTATAGAGAACTCTACTCTATTCAAGAAAATATCAAAGCACTTATCAATTACATGACAAGATAATTATTAACTTTTTCTGCAAATGCCTTTTCTGTATATTTTGGCAAATACAAAGTTTACGACTGACTTTCATTGGTATTCATTTAAAATTTGCTTTTGGACGCCCCACGTAGTGCCTTGGTTCCTAAAAATCATCGTTGATTACATTGGTCATTTTGTGAAAGCATTGAGACAACTGGTGTATATTTCTTTTGATTTTTGAGGGGGGGGGGGTGCTTCTGAGAGTGCACTGTATGGAGAATAGATGGCCACCGCCAAAGAGGTGAGGTGATACAGCTACCTAAGTCGGTCAAAAACAGGGAGATTATCAATCTGGTATCACGAGCCCAAGATAAGTAGCACTAGATGTTACATGTACCACATCTGGCAGCAATGTAAGATGACGCTGGCGGTCGTTTTAATTGCATAAATTGCTATGTCTGATCAGCTTACATATTCTTGGTTTTAATATTTCTAGCATTTTAAGTTCTCCTGTTATTAAAGTATCCACATTTTCCATGTAAAGACAATAACGACTCTGTGGGTAAATGTATTTTTTTTTAATGTGTCCGACTCTAGGCAAAGGCGTCAGGGCCTATTGTTAGGGGGCAGTGGTCTATCACAAGGCCCAGTAGTCCTCCTACACCTCCACGTCACCACTTCGGCGCTAACACCCACCGTCCATATTAAATACATGCTAGGGCTGTCTCGTACAGGACTGGTGTACTGGTATTACCGTGGGTACTTTTACATGTCGGCGGGTCTTCTTGTAGATCAGTAAAGTCCGCATTATGAAATTCAAATCCATAAACTGTTCCCTGCCCCAGCCGGGAATCGAACCTGTGACCATCAGGACTGCAGGCCGCTTCTCTACCGATTAAAAATTGCATCACTTATTTTTCTGTTTCATTTTTATTAACCATTACTATTTTTTAATTCTTCAACTATACTGGGGGATGGCTGCACATGTTATCCCCACCAAACCTGTTGTAGGGTTTTTGGCCTCTTACCCCATCTTCCTAGGATCTATGTCCATGCTACACAGGCAGAAGCTTATGCTGCATGTAAGAAGAGAACCTCTGAGGCTACAGCACTGTACGCCATTGGTGTTCTTTGTGCAGATGTGTGCATATGGGTAAAACGTCCACCACTGATATCACTGGTGTCATGAGCGTTAACCTCGACTAGTTACTGTCTGTCTCCTCAATGCTCCATTATTATAACTGTTATTGTGGAAACTATTTCCCCCAGAAGGAGATATCCTGTGTGTTGCGGTATATTCGCATCTTTCAGTATGGTTGTCTTTGTTAAAAACCAGAGGATTATAACAGAAAACATATAGTGATGTAACAGAGAACATTCAGTGATGGTTGAGAGTGGTTTAATAACCCAGGGATTTGCTCTAGTTTTCTGGTTAAATCTTTAATATTAATATGTTAAATGCTACTGCATTTAACCTTTTATGGACAATTGTAGTGTAAATACGTGTATAAAATTCCGATGATAATAAGAATCTTCCATGTACATGACTGTGCATGCATGGCATAATGACATGGAAAATGGAAGGTTTCATCATCTTAATGTAGATAAAATGGATATTTGGCTTTGGCTTTTATTTAAAAACAAAGGTTAACTAGTTAAGTTGGACCTTCCTTGTAAATTTCATAGAGTAATTTTCTGTATTTAAGTAACTGTAACTGAATAGCCTAATATTTGGCATCTCTGAATCCAATGAAGGAGGAGATGCACCATTTTTAGTTCAAATAAGCTAGCTGATGGGAAAGCATTGTATATACTGACAGCACCAGGACGCTTGGATTCGACCCAAACAACCCAACCAAGACTGCAAACCCGTCAATATCTGTCAATCCGATATATCTAGCTAAGTATGCTTTAAGATTTGGCCAACTCAAGGGAAGTTAGCTAGAATGAATTTATACCTCACTTATTCAGAGAGACTCCTATTACTTTAACACGTTAGTGGTCCGACCCCCCTGCAGCCAGCAGAACCCTTGGGCTTTCCCCCACCCCGCTCTGCCTCCCTCTTCTCCTGCCAGGCGCTCGAGTTTGTTCTTTTTCGATCATTTTTTCACACCAAAATATTTGGATTAGCGGATTTGTTTTATACTGTTAAGTTGAAAAAGTGCTTAAGAATGTCTATATTCTGATATTTTTTCACTCCGATATCATTTAGATTAGCAGATTTGTTTTTATACTGTCAGAAAGCTGAGACTTTGTAGAATAAGATTAAAGAAAATAGAAAGTGATATTGCATAAAGTAACACAGTCATGAAGAGTATAATTTGAATATGCACATAAGAATCTTAATACCATTTTTTTCTAAGCGTTTTTTGGTCATGTTTTCGAATTTTCCCATGAATGAAAATAGTATCACCAAACTGGAAATTCAATCAAACTAATATCAGACCAAAAATCAGGACGTTAAAAGCAATTCCTGATTAATGGTGACTAGTTCTTTGGACGCGGATCCGCGTCTAAAGAGCTGCTTGGACACTCAGGTTGGACTGCGAAAATGTTAATTTAACAATTGGTGTCTTGATAGAAGAATACCCTCAAAATTCCAAACAGTTAAGTTCTTCATTAAGACGATCACCAAGACCAAAGTAGTTAATAAACAGCAAATATAAAGGTGTTTAGTTGACCACAAACCTCATTTACTATACAGCACTTTATACTACGTCTGTGATTAGTAAACCAATTTGCCCAAAGTTGTCATTTTTTTATTAATAATTTTATAACTCCAAATTACGTACTTACTTAGGTTAGCAGAGCACCTTAGATCTTAATGTATTATAACCCTTATCTTTTAAGGCTTGAAAAATTCAACTTAAGATAAATCAAATATCCCAGTCATTTGGCGCAAGGTCCCTTCATATAATTTTTTTATTCTAACGAAGTAACGAAGTAAAGAAGAACAATTGGGAACAAATGAAATGTTGAAGCACATACCTTACTGCCCCAGGAAAAAAAAAATAATAAAAAAATAAATGAATAAATAAAATAAAGTAAATGAACAGGAAGGATCACTTGGAGTCTCCAACACTTTGGAGATAACTCAAAAAATCGAAAAACTTCATTATCGCCTAAAGCTTAATCCTTCCACCAGCCACGTTTCCAATACGATCAAAACAATCTGAGTTGGCTTTGGCAAGTGACCTTAACCTTTGAGCTTTCCCTATGACCTTGACCTTTGACTGACTTCTCAGATTAGAACATCATTATACCTGTTTTACCCTACGTCCTTCTACAATGTTTAGAGCACATCAAATTAAAACTGTGTAACTTAACCTTGGCATTTGACATTCAACTATTTTTTTTCCTCAATAACAATAGATCAGCCTCTTTGGTAATCCTCAAAACAAAATTTGATCCAACTTGGATTAAAACTGTTGGAGTTAATTTGTTCATACACTTACAGAAAGGTCGAATTTTTACCTTGCCCCGTGACCCTGACCTGTGATTCAATGTTGAATTCCTATTTTGTTGTTCGACCATTAACACTTCCACTAACTTTGGTTTGTATATCAAAACTGCATTGACCTTGCCATAGGACCTTGGCCTCTTACATTTTTCATATGATCTGCACATCTGAATGGTAGTTTTTGAAATTTAATAAGTTTATCCTGATTTCTCCACAGTCGTTCAATAACATTTGGTCTAAATCCAACAAAAAATGTTAAAGTGACCTTCCCATTGTACCTTGACCGTTGGCCCTTTGCTTTAAAGAAAACAATGCTTTTACTCTGAGTGAGACCGCCAAGCCTTGCATCAAGTTTGGTTGAAATAGGATAAAAACTTTTACTTATTTTTAACAACCACATATATATAACTGCCTGTTTTTTCCTTCACCTTTATAAGTTTTTTGTCTATCATCCCTCCTGTCACTTTTTTTTTTTTTAAAACTCTTCTTTCCACCTCAGGTGACTCGGCACTAAGTACCACGCTTACTGGTTTCCTGCAACTCAGGAAACCATTTATAACACTGGGTGAAAAATATACAGTTAAATAACGGGGTAATGTGGAGCATACTATGGTGCCTCTGCTACCTGGGTGGAGAAACGCTTATGTGGTATCCATCCAGAAGCCAAACCTCCATACGCTTCCCCACACCACGCTTTGTCAAGGTGTTGTCTGTCGCAAGGGAACATAGGTTCATTGGCCAGGACGGCCCTGCAGGGGTGAATGTTTGCCTGTGGTGGATGGGTTTGCCCGGTAAGAAAGATCGGGGTTGTTCAGCAACAACAATAACAACATACGGGTCGAACTTTGACCGTACCAGGTGACCTGACCTCTGAATAATTGTTCACAAAGTTCAGTCACTTCATTCTTGCCTTACCCTCATTCACTCAGTTCAGTCTGATATATATATATATATATATATATATATATATATATATATAAAGTTCCAGTTAATTTCCTTAGACCAGTGTTTCTCAGACTTTTTCACTTCATTCCCCACTTGTGGGGATCTTAACATCCTCGTGGCCCTCCTTCAGTTTTCTCTCAAGCCCCTAATAAATATTGATGGAAAAACAGTTTTGATGCTCTCCATTTATTTAATTACTTACGACTATCAGTTAGAATGCATATTTTATTACATATCAATGAGATGGATGATGCTGTTTGCCTTTAGTCAGTCGACTGATTCGAGGTTGAGTCAAGGATAACGCACATCTCATAACTGGGTCCACATCCAACTGGTTTCGAAAAATACATTTTATGCGTAGAAGGATGGAGAAACCAGATTCACATAAATATGTTGTGGAAAATGGCATGAGGGCCGTAAATGGGATTTCATTAACTTTTGGAGATGACTGATACATGAAGCACCACAACGCAGTCAGATTTTTCTTCATAAAGGTTTATTGCTGCAGAATCATTCTTAAGGGCAAGGATTTCGTCCTGTACATCATCGGGTATGGCAGCTGTATCAAGAGTGTCAGAGAAAGAATTCCTCACCAATATCTCTTCTTCCTCCCTTAATTCTGGGAGGTATCTACTGAGCTCATTTTCCAAGGATTTCAAATGCTGAATTATTTCACTTTTGAGTGATAGGTCAAGTGGTTGATCCTCCTCAATCTTCTCAGGAACAGTTGAAAGATTCTCAAACATGGCAAGATTTTCTGCTCTCATTATCCTTTGCCAGGTCTGGAATTTAGCAAGAAATGGATGCATACAGCCCATTAAGTAAAAGACGTTTCTTTCCTTGTCTTGCAGCTTGAGATTCAGCATGTTTAGCTGCTCAGAAACGTCGGCCAGGTATGCAAGATCTGACTCCCTCAACGCCTGGTTGAAGAAACTTAATAATCATGTTATCCTTTGATTTCCCGGAAAAGTTTAAGTTCTCTCCGAAGCTCACGGAAAAGTTTAAGTTCTCTCCGAAGCTCAGATACTCTGCTTACAACAGTGCCCTTCGAAAGCCATCGCACTTTGTAGTAAAAAAGGAGGGATTCAAGCTCTGAACCCATGTCTTCACAGAGTTTCTCCTGTTTTTACAAAGTTGATACATTTTCCCACTGCCTCCAGGACCTTGCAAAGAGCATCAGGGAGGGTTTTTGATGCCACTGCAATACGATAGATCATTCAGCGAACCACTTTCGCATTCAGAACTGCTTCTTTGACATTCTTTTGTGGCTCCGATTTTGATCCCAGCATCGCCGCAGTTCCATCTGTACAGACTCCACAACAATTTTCCCAGCCGATTTCGTTAGTTGTGAAGAAAGAAGGCAACTTTTCCATCGCACCTAAAGCTTTTGTGGAAGTTTCAAACTGTGTACTGAACAGATATTCATCTTTGATGTCATGCAGGAATGCATCCCGGTGAGAAGCGGGATTTGCTAGTTTAGTACTACTGTAGGTTCTCAGTACTTCTGGTATTTTTCTGTTACGTGTAAGAGTTGCCAGCTGGCCTGCTGTTCGAGAGCGGAGGTATTCTGTAAGTTGTACATTATTTATTGTGCTCATTTTTCCCTATAGTGTTTTATATATGTGATTGTCAAAATATGTAATTTTATCTCAGTTTGTATGCTAAGTGATATGGAGTGTTACGCAGTGTAAGAAAACTCAGGATATTTTGGATGTCGCCGAGTTGGTAACTGTGGTTTCTCCGAGAATGTAATAAATCATTCTAGTATATTGGAAGCATATAATTTAAGAATGGGGAAGGGACCAGAGAAGTTTCAGTTCAGTTTGAGTTCAGTTCAGTGTCAGTGCAGATTGTACAGCTCCAGTACTTGTGAAAACAGTGAAGTTGACAAGCATTAAGCGTAATTATCTGGATAATAAAGACAGTGAACTTAAGAAGCCAGTGTTTATTTACAACGCCTAAGCTGATCTCGTTGTTGCACACCCAAAGGCTGACCAAAAGGAAAACAACTCACAGGGCAACATCCTTCCTATACTGAGCCGCTGGTGTTGGAGCCTGTGGCAGTGTGGGACGGGGATATAATAATACCTAACAAACACGAGTAGCTGTGCATTAGAATCACATCCATTGACTCATCCAACTGTACTATGAACATACCAGTTGGGGAAAATTTAATAGCTTGTATCACTTTTTCCATAATATCAGCTGACATTTCAAGAATTCTCCGTTTCACTGTGTCGTTTGACAAATCTGCTGAATCATATGTGTACTTGACCCTCGAAGAACCAGCTTGACCATCTTTACAGCACACGGTTTAATGAAAATCTCACCAATACATTAGTGAATTCCCACACGGTTGCATTCGTGTGGGTATTTTTCTTCCTTGTTATAGCAAGGGAAACCTCATATAATGCTTCCACCAAACTTAAGTTCTGTTGTTGGAAAGCACCACTCCCAGTCAGTCTCTGTTTTCCCAAACTCTGTTCATAGAGCTTGAAGAAACTGGGGTCTTTCACCACTTACTGAGGGTGGATTATCATCAGATGATGCTTCAGCTTACTAGGCCTCATAGAATCATTCCCCTGCACTTTGAATTTGAAACACAGCACACACTGAGGTTTCTCGATGCTATCAGCGAGGATTGATGTTAATCCGTAGTTTATTCATCATTGTACTTCCACCTCTTAGTAACACTGACAGCCATTGCAAAACTATCTATCTGTATATCTATCTATCTATCTATTTATAAACAGATACAGTATATAGATATATAGATATTTACATAAAGAATCCAAACAGATACAAGCAGACGAATGGTATGCTAAAATTATGTGGCCACTTGCACCAGAATAAATTAATTTACTACTGTACATTGATTTAAAATCAATGTCGAATAAAAATCGTCAGTAAAACGAATTTCACCGAATCTACATGCTTTATATTTAAAAACACCCAAGTGAATTAAATGTTATGCAGTATGAAGTAACTGGTTTTCGGTATTTGATTTTTTTAGCAGACAATACTGCATTCATCTCTTCGTTATTTTTTGTTTCTAAGTTGGAATAAGTTTCGTTAAAGAAACTTTCGAGTTAATAATTAGCTGTTACCACTAGTGCAATTGAAGCAAAATTCGTCTGACATCATAGTAACTATAAAATTCTCCGAGTTCTCCGCGTTTTGTTGACGGTTCCGTCGGAACCTTTATTTAGGCAAAAATTATGTAAAATCATGGTTGCATTGTAAGAAAATGTGAAATATCATATGATATTGCTAATGTAGCATTACACTTTGAATAATCATATTCAATCATTACCATATAATATTCATACTGTTACAAATGTTGACAGTAAACAGTAAATATTGAAGCGCTCCCCCCCCCCTACAAGAAAAAGCTGTGCCAAGGCACAGCAAACCCTTCCCCGGCAATCATTTTAGTGCTAGCGTATAAACACAACAGGATATTTAGTCAGAGATGCCACATATGAAATTTGGAGTAAATCGGGTGAAAAATGACGGTTTTATACCCATTTGAAATTTTAGGCCCGACCCATCTGACACTGACCCCTGATGTAATGAGGCATATTTTAGGATGCAGATTTGAAAGATGCACCTTTCTGTTTTGGTTTCATGTCGATTTGACGAATTTGAAAGGAGTTATGGCAAAAAATGATTTTTACCCATCCCCCTTTTTTAACATCCTTTGGGCCTACAACCTAGGCCTTGGCCCACTTTGGCCCCAAATTTAATCAGGTGATCAGAAGGTCCTAGTCCATCATCCCTGTAATTTTAGTCAAAATCGCAGTAGTTTTCTCGTAAAGTTGTTAACAGACAAACAAAGTAACAGACAAGCCGAATGAAAACGATACCCGCCCCCTAGCCCCTCCGGGACGGGACGGGTAAATAAAGACAAAGTGATGTCAGACGCAACAAAAGAAACATAAGATGTCAAATATAAATGCATAATCACTCCAAAACATAGATTATTATTATAAGCAAAACATAGATTATTATTATAAGAAAGCAGCAAAAAAAACTTGTACTGATTTAAATTTGTAGTGGACTCTGTGCTGCATTAAAATTTCACATTGTTTGTCATCAGTTTCATGTCAGAGCTGCTAAATCTGCATTAAAATCGTGTTTGGGGAAAGCCATTTGATTTAGCTTCAAACTAACATGATTTTTATTTTTCAGCATTGATTTTAATTCAGATCATTTGGTGAAAGTGAATTAGTTGAATTTCGTCATATATTTTAATCCAGTGCTGTATTTTTTCGATGCAAGTGGCCAATGCTATTAAAAAAAATGAATAAGAAAATGAACAGAAATGAGATTGCAAAGAGAATATGTGAGAGCAATATCAAAGGTAGAGTTGTGATACGGAGACCACCAATGACCTGGGAAGGCAGAGTGGAGGAATACATAAACTATAAAACTATACATCTATATCTAAATATATCTATAGGTGGATAGATAGATAGATAGATAGATAGGTAGACAGGAAAAACAAATATGTCACTTTAACAATACTGATATCAGCAAGTAACACTAGAGAACTGTATAGAAAGCAGCAGATATTTCTCACAAACTTATATCTGCGGGTTTCAGCTGGGGTCGTGGTGGAGAGGGAGTTTACAACAGGGAGCGAAGAAGACACACCTGCACCCTGCACGCAGTCCCAAGTCTGTTGGAGGATGATTTTATATATGGTTTGCTCGACAACAAGTTCAATCCTGCATATTGCATACAAAGTGTTGCCTTTTAGCCATACTTTACCTTGCCCACTCATTGGTCCAGCGATGTTGAAACGTAGTATTACGCTGGAACGAGAGGGGCAAGGCGACGTCTAACACGTGGCCCCCTCACCTGAGTGTATG
>NC_137008.1:11804061-11811561 GCF_032717465.1 Coenobita brevimanus | reverse complement strand
CAGCTAACGGCCAAGCATTTTATTGTGAAAGTGCGTCATAGGAGTCCTTGTAAGTCGAGTTTTAAAAGTGAGTGAACGCAAGTGTAAGCATTCCTCTAGTATTTGATAGTCGTGTATGGAATCCATGTAACAGCTGAATACAATCTGTCTGCATCACACATTAGGCCGGGCGTACATTGAGAAGCAGGCGACACAGGCGACGCAGCACAGAGCAGGGCAGAAAACTGCATCTCACTATTTCAAATGTAAGCGCGCACGTTGTCACGCAGGGCAGCACAGCACAGCTACAGACCTGTGTCTGCCTGTGCCGCGCAGCCTTTGAAACGTAGTTTCCTGCACACGTGTGGCACAGCCAGTCATTTTGTAAGTTCTCACGATGTCGTCCACCGAGGAACTTGTAGAGGCTGTCCGCCAACAAAAAGTATTGTACGATACTAATACTGAGTACATGAAGGGATCTTACAAGGACAAGATATGGGCTGATATTGCAAGAACTCTGAAATATAAAGATGGTATGTATATTGCTGTATGAAAATTAATATCATGAATTAGCATACGGATTTGACTGTTGCTGTGTGCCGTTGCATCGTGTGTGTGTGGAGAGAGAGAGAGAGAGAGAGAGAGAGAGAGAGAGAGAGAGAGAGAGAGAGATCGTACCACTGGATTGTAAATAATGTAAATGTCTCTTGGACTAATGCATTTACTTTAGTCAGTCAATATCAGGTATTCTGTGAAAGCAATTAAATGATTGATATTTTACTGCACAAGGAATTTGATCAAAAACATGCCTACTGCCTGTATTCCCATTCTTTTCTCCGTAATCATTACAACCCTATTCCACTTACTTTTTCTTCTCCTCTTTTAATATTTTCCTCGACGAACACTCTCTCTTTGCCATGGCAGACTTCCTCTTTCTGAACTGAAGTACAGTTTAAACTGCTCTCTCACTTGAAATGCAGAGACAGTACACCTAGATGCATTGTTGGTTAATGCTACCAGTTGGTTCTCTGGCAATTCCTCGAGTTCCTCATGTGCATCTGTTGACATATGTGGTCCCAAGTAATAGTGAAGAACACAAGCCGCCTGTACCACCTTATCAACAGTTTCTACCTTTATAGTAAATGGGCGCATGAATACCCTGAATCTTCAGTCAATATTCCGAACGCACACTCAACTTGCTCGTGACAGCCTGTAATTAAATATTTTATTCTCAAAACTGTCTTTTGTCTTTGATTTAGGATATGGTCGCAGTAAATTATCTAGCAGTGGAAATGCAGCGTCACCGACAAATATATATGGCAATTCTCCATCTACACCTTCAAAGGGTTTTGGTTTAGGGATGTTCAAAGATTTACTTAGAATTTTTTTTCCAAGAGCAGAGTTGCTAAAAACATGTCCATCACTAAAGCGACCCATCGACCCCACGTCGATTGTAGTGAATTTCCTATCATAGTCAACAGTGGCCATCAAAACAATTGAACAAGAATGCTTATAATTAAAGAAGGACGACCCACTCTTTGATGGTTTTTGGATACATATATGTTTTCCGTCTATCCCTCCCAGACAATGTGGAAACTGCCACTTTCTTTCAAATTCACATGCCACGGTCTGCCATGTCTCCAGTGTGGGTTCTGGTAAATAAAGAGGTTGCATGTTGATCCACACAGCAGTTGCTACTTGGCTGACGATGTTTGACACTGTTCGATCCCCCATCCGGTAGCTATAACCGATGCTTTTAGAGGAATCTCCTGTTGCCAGATATCTGAAAAGATATTAAGCTTGACTATAATTTTAATCTGATATTACTTTAATCTCTCTCTCTCTCTCTCTCTCTCTCTCTCTCTCTCTCTCTCTCTCTCTCTCTCCTGTCATTTGCGTGTTTTGTTTTGTTGCAGGGGCTGCTGCTAAGGAAGCATAGCTAAAAATACGTAGTTGTCATCGTGACGCCCTCAGAAGGCAAAAGAAATTGAAGGGTACGAGTGGATCACGTGCTGTTGTCATTAAGCCCTGGAAATAGCAGCAGCAAATGGAATTTTTGGTACCATATACGGCCAATAGAGAGACAAGCTCAAATGTTACTGGGACTGACAACGACAGTGTACGGACAATTGATAGTGATAATAGTTCAGACGAAGAAAGCACACAACTCATCACTGCTTCACGTGAAAATCTGGGGCCCGACGACGTTCATGACGATGATGATGATGTTCATGCTGATGGTGAGAGTATCGTCGACCCCTCAGCTCATTCAAGAGAAGTAAAGAAAAGAAAGATTGTGAACACTCGAACAAAGAAAACAGATGTTACTGCTCTGCTCAGTCAATCGGTCAATCGTCAACCATGAAGACAGAGCCAAGCAAAGAGCATTTGAAAGGAAGAAGATGGAGGAAAAACTAGGTCAGGAGGAGAAAGATCCCCTATATCACTTTTTCATGACAATGTACGCAACGACGGCTAAAATGCCACTAACCTCACAGCACAAGATCAAACGGAAAGTATTTCGTATAGTTTCGGACGCTGAAGAGGCCTTGTTAGGCATGTCTCCTTATCCTCAAAGTCATTCCTCCCTGTCCTTGTTTGGTCCTACACCTCGTGCATGTACACCTACTGATCCATGTACTTCTAATATATCACAGTCTTTCCCTATGCATTCACAACAGTATCAGGATTCATCCAGTGATTGCCCATCAACTTATTATATGATCTCGCCTTAATCTGAAATAGTTCTTGTATCTTGCATCAGACAGCTCAGAAGTTAAAGCAAATGCACCATGGGTATTCCTCTTTTCCATGTATTCACTCCTCCACAGTGACCTCTTTCGTTTACAAATGTCATATAATAGCATAACTTTTTCGAATTCATTTTCTGAGTCAGACTCTGAACTAAGGTTTCTCAAGTAATCTTGAGCGACAGCCATGATCACAGTACAGAACAGGACGACAGACTGTTTGAGCCAATGTGCGCACCACGCCTATACTGCCCTGTGTTGCCCTGCGCTGCTCTGCCCTGTGTCTGCCCTGCTCTGTGCTGCCCTGCGTCTCAATGTGCGCCCGGCCTTAGTGAGCGTTGCTAGCTCAGACACTTTCTAACATTGTTAGGTGCTTCAGATACTACAATTTGTGAGACCTGTCTACACCAACGCGCTCTACGTTTTAATAGCTCTACCCCAATCCTCTACTAGTTCTCACAGAAAGGAGAGTATGTTTCCACCCATTTTTGTTTGTTTGTTTGTCTGTTAGCAAGATTACTCAAAAACTAAAAGTGATTTTGGGACCAAGATTAGTGGGTAGATAGCCCATGTCCCAGGGAACAATCGATTAACTTTGGGACATATGTTTTTTGGTCTGTTTGTCTATTGGCGGAAGTACTCAAAAACTAAATGAGAGATTAAGACCAAATATCGTGGGTCAGTTGCCCATGCCATAGAGAAAAAACGATTAACTTTTGGAACCGATCCGGATCGTACTGCAGATTCTGGATCCGGAAAATACTTTTTGCGAAACCCTAATCAATGAAGGCAAATCCTAACCCATTATGAGGAATGGTTTGAATATTTCGTTGCCTTTGTTGGAGAGATGCGCTCTATTGACTGCCCTTCCAGTACTGTTAATGTAAATTGAAGAACAAATCTGGGATGAAGCTTGCCTGAATGGATCGAGAGTCAAAAACGTAGTATTTACGATAGTAGGATTGCTCCTTGAGTCCCGGAATATCTAATTTATTCTCGCTATCTCCAGACGATTATATTCACTTGGAAGAGCACTCTTAAAGATACATTCAGAATCTCTCCATCTCTTACAGTTTCAAAAAATGTATTTATAATTTAATAATGCTGTCTGAACTGAGCAAGAACTGAGTGGAAGAATTCGTCATCTGATGGACGGGGTAAGAAATTAATGGGAAATGGTTACGGGGGACGCATTAAACTCTTATAACGAATCAACTAATGGAAGTTGGGTCTTCTAGTAAGATATGGAACTACTCTCTCGTGGTGACACCGACATAATAGGACATCATTGGCTGGTTAAAAAAACGTCCTCAGCTCCATCTCTATATCGCCAAAGGAGAATGATGGGCTGCAGGGAAAGGAGAATTTCAGCCTGCCCTCCCAGTGTTCACGTTCATAATAGCCTGGGGCAAGAATATCAAGAAATTATAGACGACTTTTCACGTTAAGAGTCTCCATTTGGTGAAAAAGTGAAAGCTATATCCAACCTCTACTGTTCAAAAAAATTTCCCCAACGAAGACTACCGTCGTCTGTAAGTAGCCAGAATAAAATGGAAATAACGTACTGGGGCTGATCTGGACAATCCCTTGAACAACATGACGCTTTGAATGTTCTCCTTGCTGGATGTATGTTTTTATTTACCTGAAGAAGAACCTCTCGAAATAATGTGATTTAAAACAACTTTTTTTTTTTTATCTTGTATCACATGTTTCCCGTTTCATTCGTGGTCACAGCTGAAATTTTAATCATATAGTGAATTACTCGTCGTGGTGAAATTCTGCCGAGCAGTTAGAGAAAAATGTACCATTCGCTCGGCGTGTAATTGTATTTTCATTCAAAATGCATTTTCATTTCATTATTTTATTTACCCAGAGTGCGTCAGAGGAGTCACAGTGTCAGCACTGTCACTTTCAACCCTCTCATGGGGGGGACACTTCAGGCGTTCTGTTCCAGTTAACATCAAATGGTTTTATTCAGCCATGAGTGAGTCATACGAGAGTGAGTGTTAGTTTTACCTCTCGTAGTTGGCGCAGTTAACCCATTAGCGTCCAGTGTCCTCAGTGTAGGATGGAACTGGGCATTTTCAAAATTTAACAAAGAAGGAAACCCTGGGGTAGGGACCTATGAGCTTCGCGACTATGAGCCGACAGGCGGAGGGCGGTACGCCTAGCACCCTTCCAGCAATATCCCTGGCACAGGAAATCTGGGAGCCAATTGGTTAACCAAGCATTATAATCCAGCTAATGCTAAACGGTTTTATTACCTCCGCCAACGAAGTTGGAGGAGGTTATGTATTCACCTATGTTTGTCTGTTTGTCCAGACGATATCTCCATAAGTTCTCAACGAATTTCAATGAAACTTTGTGGAAGATTGGACCATGGGGCCAAGGAAGAAGTGATTACATTTGGGGGCGGATCCGGATTCGGATCCGGAGTATCCCGCACAATATCTCCAAAAGTTCTTAATGAACTTTAATTAAATTTTGTGGAAGGGTGGGCTATGAGCAAAGAAAAATATGATTAAATTTGGGGGCGGATTGGGTCTGGATCCGGATCCGAATCCTTTTTACTGGCAATGGCATTGGGGGAGGTATGCGCTTACTGAGTGCTCACTGAGTGCTTTCGAGTTGTTTCGTGTGCTTGCCAAGAAAAATAGTGGAGATAATACATTTTAGCCTTTCTTCATTCTGTCTGTCTGTCTGTCTCTGTCTCTGTCTGTCTGTCTATCAGTCTGTCTGTCTGCCTCTCTCTCTCTCTCTCTCTCTCTCTCTCTCCAGACCCATTACACACCACCACCAGATCCATCTCACAGTTTCCCTATCACCATCACATAACCATACCATCAACACCACAGCAATGCAAATAACAAACCCCGTCAAACACCATCACCAAATCTCCGACTGCGATGAGGTGATATAGAAAGGTATCGTTCTGGTGAGTAAGAGCCTCTGTACACTGAGGTCGCATTCCCACAAATAATAAGGCACTTTCTCCAGTCTGTTGTGTCAGAGTAAGGGTAAAAGTACAAACACTCCGGGTCAATGGGTCACGTACTGGGAATTCTGTTTTTCAGTGCTATATGTTTATGTACAGTACGTGAGAGGGTCAAATAAATGCCTGGGACGTGGCCTTATATAACGAGGCATTTTTCTCCCATCTTTTACCCAGGCCCTCATAATCGGACAATTTCCGTCACAATACGCCGATTTCCACAGTCGAGTTAGGAAGTCTTAATGAGCACAGGTCGTAATATGATCAACATTTGAATGATAAGATTTATAAAGTAAGAGATAATGTTTTTTTATAATCACCATCCACCTATAACAGACTGCAACAGATTAATTCCGTGAAGCAGATAACGCTTGTAATTGGAAAATTCCTGTCATCTCCTTTAGATTATATTTAGCTCTGACAGATTTTACGGAATTAAAGGTTGAACGATAGTCTTTGTTATCCCCTTGAATACTTGCGATTTAGTAAAATCCATAAAATCATCTGGAGTTAAGAAGAATAAGCAAAAAAAAAAAAAAAAAAACACACACAGAGGATTGAAGAAACTGATTGCTATTGCCTCCTGTGCTATTCATCATATGGGTCCCCTGAACCAGCATTATTTGTGGGTTTCCTCCCCTGACCCTGTTCTTCCAATTATTTATTCTCATGATATCTATAAGGAGATTTTTCATATAATAGTTGTCTGGTTTTTACTTTTTACATGAAGAACTGGGGGAAATGTGTTACCTGCTTCAATATTCAGTCATTCAGTAATATCAGTCATTATGGTAACAATGTTATGATGACGATATATATATATATATATATATATATATATATATATATATATATATATATATATATATACACACAGGGTATCGAGGGAAGAAAGGTCATAACTTAGGGAAATGAGACAGATCAGGAAGTTCTAAGAAAAAAAATTATGAACACGTGTCCAAATCCCAGTCACTATGCAGCTACAATTACTGATGACCTTACGTAAGAAAATGGTCTCCTTCCTAAATTGTTCATTAGGTCATCGGTAAGTGATGCTCCGTAGCGGTTAAGATTTGGCCATAGGTTCATAATATAGGTCCATAATATTGCTTCTTAGAATTCTCTCCTATATCATTTCCCAGAGTTATACCCTTCCTTCCCCAGACACCCTGTATATATATATATATATATATATATATATATATATATATATATATATATATATATATATATATATATATATATATATATATGCTGCTTCCCCCAAGGAAAGGGAGGTAGCCGAGACAGGACGACACACTCCCCATTTACTCATCCATTCAAACACATTCATTTACATCTTAGCCCCAAGGGGAGAACGGACAGATCCTTACCGCATCACACCGCACAAGGGTCAACTGCGCAATGCAATCAGTGACATCCGCAGCAGGGCCCGACAGCAGAACTGGTTTACCCCTGCCACATCATAACAGACCCATCCCCTTACCCGCACCTGACATGACTAGTTGATCAGACCAAATGCGGGAGAATATCCCCTCAGGGCTGCGTCATCACTTATTCATTCACAATTTCTCTCCATTTATTTCTGTCACGCACAGCCACTCTTCCTTGCTCAACAGACATCCCTTTCGCATCCAGCGCTCTCTTCACACTGTCCATCCATCCTATTCGTGGTCTTCCTCTCAGCCTTAAACCTCTCACATCAGATCTAGTTATCTTTTTCACCAATCGCTCATTATCCATTCTCTCCATATGCCCAAACCATCGCAACACCCTCTG
>NC_137008.1:11376561-11799061 GCF_032717465.1 Coenobita brevimanus | reverse complement strand
GGGTTAATATGTTTCCTGTCTTATTTCTGTCTGCTGCTTGCTTTGTCTCTCAGTATTGTGTTAATCGCCTGAGCAGCCATCCACCAACCATGGCTGTGTGGCAGTAAATCACCACCGTCATCATACCAGCCACTGCCAGTAACACCTCGTTTTCCACTCCTGTCACCCACCCACCTCCACGCGTCTCATCTTTCTTTTTCTTATTCTTTCCCTTCACTGCCCACTTGTGCAATCTTTTCTGATCTTTAGTATCTCAGCACGTGCTTTTATGTACCATATATATATATATATATATATATACAGTGTATATTTGTCTTGCTATCAGCAGACGAATTACTTCACAATAAGAGAAACTTTTAAAATATTGGAGGCTTGATATAGGTTTCTTTCAGTAAAATCTTATTATTATAAGCTAAATATAACAGTTTTGGGTAAAAAAGAAGTCACCGTATCGTAGCAATTAATGCACTTTGCCAGACGTGTGCAACAACTATTTTTATTTTTTATTCCTAATTTTCACTGAGCCATCTTGAGCCCTCTTAAACTGGAGGCAGCGTTTACGCCTACCGTTTTTTTCTGGATTGGATTCAGTCCTACCCGGGGTGAGACAATAAGGAGGGACACTAGTATATCTTTTCATTTTCACACAGTGTCTTTGTTCCCTCGATGACATAAAAATCTTTCATCCACACGTGCAGCCACAGCAGCAAATTATACACACACTTTGTCAGCCTACATCCACAAAACCATACATACCTGTTCCTTAGCGTGAAACACCCAGTGGCGGCAGGTAATTTCTCCAGCGACAGTGGCGCAGGTAATTGTTATCGTTTAGGACACGTCAAACCCAGCTTGAACTTGCATCACAGTGTTGTCCGCCTAGGCCAAGGAATTTGTACACAGGCTATTACAATAAATACAGTACACACTTTGTCGCATCCTCAGACCGATTTCCTCACGGTTTTCTTTTAGCCACTTGTTTTTAATACCTTGTTATTACACCTGCGCTCGCTGAGTAAGAGCGATTTTTTTTTTTTTTTTTTTTTTTACTGGCGCGCGTGCGTTTTAACAGTATACCTTTAACAGTTTTTATCCGATTTTAACCTAACTTGCTAGTATGATGGAGGAATAGCTCATAAGAAAATATATATATTTTTTTTAACAATAGGTCTGTAGTCAGGTCAGGTTAAACGTTAACTTAGCAAAATCAATTTGAAAAGTTTATTTATTTATTTATTTTTTAATTCAAATCACACCACACTTGAGGGATGTGTTGACGGTAGGGCAAGAATGAAGTTATTCAGCTTTCAAAACATGTAATCAAATGTTAAGGTTGCAGGACAGTTCAAAACTATGCCATGGATGTATAAATTCACTTTTGAAAACAATAAGTCAAAGATCAAAGGTACTTGAAAAAGTCAGCTCGAACATTTTTAAGCCGATTTGGACCAAAACCTAATGGAAAGGTTTAGGGTCTGGTGTTGCTCTCTGAGTGTTTTTCTGTATGTATGTATATACAGTATTCTTATTTGCAAAGTTTTTTAAGCACATTTATTTCACTTGTTTTAAGTTCTCTCTTTTTTATTGTTTCTAAAACAAAATGGGTACATTGACAGCAGTTGTTAAGGTTTTTAAAAGTTTCCAGAAAATTATGTTAATAAAGTCGGAATGTGTATTATTTTGGTAGAATGTATACGGTTTGTATTTTGTTGTGGCTGCTTCAGGAGTAAAAATATTATGGCGACTGTTAGGCGTTATTGTTCATAAGGAGTAAATCTCTGGCAGGTAAATATATATGGCACAAGTAACGCATCTAGCACAGTGTGTTATTCCTTTATTCCGGCAATGTATTTTAAATGTTATTTTGTATACTTTAAAACGATATTAATCCGCGTAGGAGACCTCCGTTAGAGTGAAAGAAATCATGTAGGTTATATCTAACTTCTCCAGCTTGAAACTTGTACCCACACCAGAACAAAATTCTCTGTAAATAAAAAGGGTCGTGGGAAAGCACGTCATCAGACTGAAGATGTTATAGAGTATCAGTTTTCAATAATAAGTACGCAGAATTAACGGATGACTGTGGAGAGGCAAATTGGAGGGATGAATGGGAAGATCAGGCGACACGAGAGGCGGCGGCGGCTTGGAATGGCGGGAAGTGGTAATGATGATTTGTGACACGAGCCTTCACTGTGGCTTTGTTGCCTTGGCCGTTGCAATAAGTACACACGTTTTAATGCCCTACTGTGGATATTAACCTTAGGAACTGTTATACTTAATCTCATTTATCTTTCTAATTTTTCCATTACCTATCCTCTTATCCTATGGCAAATTTATTACCTCCATAACTTCCGAAGCGAGAGCAGATGCTAGGTTTTCCTTGGAACGCTCGTGCATGCGCTTGTACTGTGTGTGTGTGTGTGAAAATATTTCAATTTTTAATTTTAATCAAAGTTACTGAAAGGGTTGGGGGGCTTCAACTAAGTATATTTCTTGGTTTTCAAATAATTGATTCGATGATCAAGATCACATAGCTCAGTGAAAGTTTGACTGCACAAAATAAACTATAGCAGATTTGATTCAGTTCTGGCTTAACCTGGGTGACGTAATGCAATAATGAGAACAATCAAAAGTCAAGGTCGCAGGGCAAGGTCAACGTTCAACCCGTGAGTATGTGTTTCCTGCAAAGATCTATGGGATCACAGTTCAGGGTTACCAAGTAGTAAACTAATTATTTTTTATAACAATCGGCTAGAGGTCAAGGCCAAAGGACAAGATCAGTTAAAATGGTTTTAATCTGATTCGGACCAAACTTTGTGGAAAAATTTAAGACAAGGCAAAAATACAAGTGTTGAAGTGTGAGGATGACAAAATAAAAGGTTTAGGTCATAAGGAAAAGTCAAAGAACAAGGTTACTGGACAACGTCATCTCAATGTGGTTTGAATCAAACCTGGTGGAACTGTTAACAGTCGGACAAGGACAAAGGAATTCTGTTTTGAGAGCAATCTGTCAAAGGTCAAGGTCGTAAGGTACGGTTAAATTTAACTCGTGTCTGTGTGTTTTGATCTGCTTTGCACCAAACTTGGTGGATTAGCCTAGTTGAGGATCACCTGAAATATTGACCAACTGTTTTAGATAATAGGTCCACGGCCAAGGTCACTTAGGAAGGTCAAATTAAATATAACTGATCTGGTAAACTAAGCTTTGCGGAAGGATCCAGTTAAAACGATTTAATATTAAGAACAACCAAAAATAAATACCAAAGGTCAAGGTCCCAGGGAAAAGTCAGTTCAAATAGTCATGATCTACTTAGAACCAATGATGGTGGAAGGAATATGGGTTAGGCAAGAATGAAATAATTCGATCTGTGAGTAATCACCCGAAGTCTAAGGTCATGAGGCAACGTTAAATTTTCCAGCCTTAGACCAGTTGGTGTCCAAAGGTGTTGTTGCATGCTGCTGCCAAAACTCCTGCTTTCCTCGATGTTTTTCTCTAAGTATAAACAAGTTTTCCTTTTTCACCTTCTTCCAATCCATTCTGTTGGTAATTCTCAACGTTTGCCTTGCTTTCCTTTCATCTCTTCTTGTCGTCAGTTAGTGCTCTTTGGTAATACTCTTTTTACCCTTTCTCCATTTCCATCTTTCGTTCCTATCACATGGAACAATGCTCGTTAACTATTTTTGGGGTAGGGGGGGTAGGGGGACGTTCCAGCAATTTGCACCTTTTTCTCCTGTCTTTCCTCTATTACCTAGTAATAGTTAAGTCATTTTATTTTATTAATTATTTATTTTTTATATCTTCATCAATTTGCTCCTGTAAAATACATATCTTTATTTCTTAATTTACTCTTCAGTCCCTCATTTCCTCCTTCAGTAATATCCATTTTTAGACGTTTTCATTCTGTCTTCTTGTTAATGCTTTTTTACCGAAGCTGTGCCAACCTGGCGATTCCTCTCCCATTCATCTCACACGAAATTCCAAGCATTTCATTTTCTTTCATTTACTACTTTTTGTCATCGTTCTTCTGCTTCAATAATAACATATGTCTTTCGTCTCTCAGGACTCATTTCTCTGTCATCCGTCTGAAGTTATTACCGTCATTATTCTTCCTTTCTTCTCCACTAATGATTCTTTCACCACCTGCCACTGCTCTCTCTCTCTCTCTCTGGTGTGTCATCTGTCATCTCACATGATGCTACTGCAGTCAGTTCCCACGCAAGTTACCCTGTTGTCGTCTCTCTCTCTCTCTCTCTCTCTCTCTCTCTCTCTCCACAATGGTCTGTACTCTTATTCTGGTTTAGTTTCATTTTTTGTCTCTTACTCCTTTCGTCAAAATTTATCCATCTCAGCAATCCTACTCATTCTTCTTCTTGTTATTGCCTGCCTAAAGAGGCGATAATGTAATCGCCTGCGTCTGTGTGTGTGTGTGTGTGTGTGTGTGTGTGTGTGTTTTGTCAAAATGTCTCAAAGTCAACTGGGCAAATTTTATCCAAACCTTGCGGCCAGTGTCCCGGAGTATATGGCTTGTTTGTTAATAATTTTGGTGAAGCTGCAACAATATGCCTCCGATTGCCAGAAAATTTAGCAAAAAAAAAAAAAAAACTATCTTTTTCTTTTACCTTGCCATTTTTCAACACTTTCTATCGTACCTCAACGAAGAGAAGAATAGCTATTTAAAGCCAATGGCTATTCATCAAATGCCTGTTATACTCAATGGTCTTCACCAATATAATACCCCTGACTTCAAGCCTCTGAATTCAAGCATGGTACTTTACTTAGCAGGAGTAAACAATGAACTACTAAGATTTTTCTTTTTCAGTTTTGGCAAAGCTGCGATGCTATGCCTCCGACTACAAGATGATTATTGATTTTTTTTTTTTCCAGTATTGGCTGGGGATATGCAGTCATGGACAAATGGTATGGCTTTAATATTCTGCACATGTTCTGCTCGGTCTTGTTACATAGCTCACAAATTGCACATACATCTTTACTACGCTAAAACTTTGGTAACTACCCTCATAAGTAAAAAGAAAACAACCAATCAGCGATAATCATATTATTTTGGTTTATGTCTTACAATCTGATGCCATACTTATATTTATGACTTACAAGTGGTTTTATTTCGCTTAGGAGAGACGCTTTTCAAAACGGATGGGTTGGACATTGCCTTCATCGTTTTTTTCCATTGTTAATCAGTAAGTGGATCCCCTATTGTTTCCGGTTCATTTTTATTGCAACCTGGTACAAAACCACGAGGGTGCAACGTGTTTGACTCAGTATGTTTTTCTGTCTGTTTGTCCGTCTGTTAAACAAAACAGAAAAGATATTCCATGAAAATGTACCCAATTTGACAAAATACGAGTAGTTGAGGTTCATCAGAAGAGGCGATTAATTTAGGGGCAAATAAGTTCATAGGTCACTGGACAAAAAAGTGGTCAACATCAACAGTACTGATCCGTCTTGTGCCATATTTGGTGGAAGGGCTAAAGAATAGGGAAGGGTGAGCTGAATTATTGTAAGAAGAGATCAACATTTCAGTCCTTTATTGAAATAGCTTGATTCGATTTCGGTGAAACTTGATGGAAAGGGTTAACGTTACCCGAGAATGAAATTATTCTATTTTCATAACAATAGATGAAAGTCAAGGTCAGAAGGCGGTGCACTCTCTTAGTGCTTCTTATTGCTTTTCATTGCCATCCATTGTTTCCGTCTACCTTTACCTGTCAAACGGTGCGTGTATCTGTTAAGCTATCTATCCAACTCTAAATGTTTAATCCTTTAATTATCTGTCTGTCAGTCTGACAAGTAATCCCTTCAGTCCAAGAGGTCATTTCCTGCATTAATGGTAGCACGGGTTTAATGTACAAAATCAGCACACTGTACGAGAGGCGTTACAGTGTTCTTCTTAACAGCTGCTTTGCTTTATGTTCCCATTTTATGAGAAAAAACGCTGTAAGGAAAAGTGATCGTTGAAAGTAAAGATTTAAACACTTTCCCTGCACTAATACGACCAGGAAGTCGTTTTCCTCTTCGAGACTCGGTGGTGCTTCAGGTGGATGGAAGATCAAAGAGGGGAAAAGAAGAAAAGGCAAAGCGGAAGTTAAATGAAATTAAATACCATCACATGTATGGCGATGACCATTTTTTCTATTTTTTTTTTCATGCCCCCAAATGAACGTATTTATTTCGAAGGTGGATATAAATATAAAAGTTAATGAAGATAATATCTAACCTCTCCAGTCCGGAAAAAAAATATCATATACTGAAAACTCGTCCGGAGAATGAAAGAATCAAAGAATTAGAATGACACTCAATAGAGCGCATACCTCCGCCAACGCCCTATCTCGCAATGTTAAAGAAGGTGAAAAAAAAAAAAAAATCCTTGATCCACACCCTCACCCGGATTCGTACCAAAATTTATTGGAGTGTATTTTGGACCAAGGTCCATTCTTCTACCAAGTTTCGTGGAAATCCGTCTAGTAGTTTTTGTGTAATCTTGCTCTCAAACCAACCAACCAACCAACAAACAAAAGGACAGGGGCGAAAACATACCCTCCTTGGCAGAGGTAAATATAAGACTGAAGGGAAAGGAAATTATTGACAGGAATCATCACCTATATTAAAAATATCAGGATCTACTCAGTACATAAAACGCTCCTTATAAATCACCCTTTTTTGATGTTCATTTTTGTAACTGAGTCCACAGTATCTTACTAAGAAACTGCATCTTAAATCCCTCTTGCTTTCTATAAAGCTGACCAAGTTCTCTCACTTTACAGTACAAGCTGTACCGAGAATGTTGAGATACTCTGGGAATCTTTGCTGACGTGTTATAAGGCTGACTGTACAAGGAAGGTCTGAGATATCATGTGGAGTAATTAAGGACCGAAAAAAAAAATTGGGTTACTAAAACAAGGAACACCAAACAGTCTTAACACCAAGAAGCACTGAGACAGTGCAGTACCCTCGTGCACACATCACCACACATCAATGGGCATCTGTGGTGATGGAGTTGGGTAAAGAAAAAATGCTGCAAACTAATCTTGTAGGCGTGATGAATTGAAGCACCTCCCCACCTCTTATCTAATTTTGATACTGACTCTTTGCCATGGCTCGAGATTGGCAACGTCCTCGGATACGACAGGTGCCCACTGATCTCGTAGGTCTCACGGCCGAACAATAGACCCTGCCCTGTGACCTTGACCATTGGCTGATTGCCCTCATAACCGAATCACTTCATATTTATCTGACTCTTAAATCATCGCACGAGTCTGGCTCAATCTAGAACAAAAGTGATTTCCTTGACCTTACCCTGTGTCCTTGACTTCTCACTTATTGTTCTGAAACTAGAGTAAATTCAGCCTTGGTTATCTTTGAACCCCACTACAAAGTTTGATCCAGACTGAATCCAGTATACCGGCACTATAATTCTGCGTGTGTGTGTGTGTGTGTGTGTGTGTGTGTGTGTGTGTGTGTGTGTGTGTGTGTGTGTGTGTGTGTACTGTATGTATCTGTTTCCAACATATTTCGAAAACCTGTGGACGAATTCCACATTCATGTACTCAACTTCAATACGGTAATCTTATCTGTTACGTGTGTGATATATCACCAGCTGTAGCAAAATGGAGAAGTGAGTCTCTCTCTCTCTCTCTCTCTCTCTCTCTCTCTTTCTCTCACACACACATACACACACACACACAACTATCTATTTACCTATCTATCTATCTATATATATATATATATATATAATATTTTCTTTAAGGCATTTGACGTTGAAGGCTATGGCACATTCTCCTTTATCTTCTATTCGCCGTACAATAGTTCGGTGATCTTCTTGAAGACCCTCGTCGTCTCTTGTTTCTAGAGGCAATCTTCATTGTCACAAAACAACCTACAATAAACACACAAGTCGAAGAGTTTCAAATCCGCCATCCTCTAAACGCCACATAAGCTTAGCCAACGAAGCAGCCGATGGGCGATCAGCTTAGCTGATCAGCTACGCCCACCTGTCCCAATCTGATTCACCTGAATCGTACATAAGCAGCCTCCTACGACAGAACCATTAGATCCAGCCTCAAGATGGAACAAGATAGTTCCGAAACGTCACTGCTCTTTGGGGAACTCCTGAAGAAACTTCACCGAAAAATTGTACGGCAAATAGAAACCGTACATAAGAAAATCAGTAAAGGTGAACGTGCCACAACTTTCAACCTTGTATACCTCTAAGAATATACCTTGCCTGGTTACACCAGCATCTATATATATATATATATATATATATATATATATATATATATATATATATATATATATATATATATACATATATATATATATATATATATATATATACCATCATCATCATCAGCCATAACTAGTCCACTGCTGAACAAAGGCCTCCCCCAACCTTTTCCACGAATTCCTTGACTGAGTCAATCTTTGCCACGTTTTCCCTGAAAATTTCTCTATCTCCTCTCTCCATCTCCTGTCTGGCCTTTTTCTGCTACGCTTACATTCTCTTGGTGTCCAGTCCGTCAGCCTTTTACTCCATCGGTTATCCCTTATTCTTGCTATATGGCCTGCCCGCCTCCATTTCTGTTCTTTTATAACTTCTATAATATCTTTGACTTTAGTCTTCTTTCTCACCCAAGTTGATCTTTTCCTGTCTCTTAAAGATATTCCCAACATTGACCTTTCCATTGCTCTCTGAGAACGGATTAATTTATTTTCCATTGATTTTGTCAGTTTCCAGGTCTCACAACCATACGATACAGGTAGTAAAATCCCAAATACATGTTGAACTCACTTTGTAAATACAGCTCCAGCCAATCCAAAGTCAGTGTTATTGGCTCTTGATTGCTTCCTCTTCGTCTCAAACTCTAGCACACAAGCCAATGACCCAAATACTTCTTCTCTCACTACCTGTTAAATAGTAATAATAATAAATTGTGATAGCAATATGTAAACACTTCATTATGAAAAATTACTGATCACTGTTGAGTCACAGAAAAATTCTTTTAGATCTGTATGACTGGATATTAAAGAATTCTAAATTAATACTAGCACCATCCTCTGAACTACTGTATTTACAATCAATGTGAGACAAAAAAAGTAAAACTATTAACAGTGACCAATGAAACCGACCATACATCCATTCACTCATCATTCTCATCTTCAACTCACAGGCAATCTCCATTCACACACTGTGCTTCATTTATTTAAGCTGCTTTTGCAGCATATAAGGTCATTCCATACCAAATGCTTGGTAGCACAGGCAGTTGTGTCCAAGGGTTTTGCATCACTGTAACCAATACAGTTGGCCTAACTGCAGTCAGCGCCAAGTCAACAGCATACAACATCTCCCATGGAAGTCCACTTCTGAAGTCACATGCAAAAGCTAGCACCACGACAAACAATACACGGCTCTACACTGACCCCATGATAATGCCAACATGCTCGGAAAACTCATCACTCAAACCTCCATTTACTCTCACCTGGGTCTGAGCACCCAGAAACATAGCCACAACCATTCTAACCAGGCACTCTTCAATCCCATGCTTTCTCATGGCCCACTTCACCACCTCCCTGCAGGACTTTATCAAAGTCCTCCAAATCAACAAAAATGAGGTACAGCTCCCTTTTCTTTCCTCCTTATTTTTCCTGATGCTGGCAGACATTGCATATGGTATCAGTGGCCCCTTTGCCTGGCATAAACCCAAACTGCATCTCAACAATATTCACCTTTTCCCTTATCATACCTCCTAGGACTCTCCATTACCTTCATTATCTGGTCAAAAAGTTTCTGCCTCTACAATGTCCTGTTCTCAGGGCATTACCCCCTTAAACACACTTGCAATCACACTCTTCAACCAGTCATTTAGGACAACTCATTCACATATACTCAAATTTATGAAATCAGTAGGTAAACCCACTCTTATATTTCCAGAGACCTTCAACATTTCAGCAGTCAACCCAGACACACATGTCACCTTCCCACACTGCATCCTGCTTATTGTCCTGCTCACAATAGCAGCATCGAAGGTGAAGGGCCAAACACTAGATCCAAAACAAATGAACTAAGTAAAATGTCCATTACCTTCATATTATCCATACAGTTGACCACAACAGCTGGGGACAAGTACCATCCACCTGCTAGCTTGCCAGGCATCAGCACCCGCTCTCCTCCACACAGTATGGTAGTTCCCTACAAACAATACGTCGATTAAGGAATATTGTAGTATGACAGCTCTGAAAATCATACATATATGACAATGAACAACTTTTTAATTATGATACATTACAGAGCAGCACAAGTGAATGAAGGTCACAGGTAGAGGGAAGGTCAGTATATTCTGGTAATGAATCACTTAAGTCCCTGTCAGCCTGCACTCTTGTACTGATTGAAAAATGACATTTTCTACTACATATACATGTTGTTGTTGTTGCAACTTTTGCAACCCCAGACTCATCTGGTTGTGAACCCAGTGGACTGAGGAAGGTCATGTGTGTGTAAAAGTTAGTCCTAGAATCTGGGGGTACTTTTCCAATGAAAGTTGGTTACAAAGGAAAACTGAAGGGTGTGTTTGAGATTCATGTCTGTCAAAAGTGAAAAAGGTAATGGCTGATTTGGGTGGTGAGGCAGCCATCCTATTCTGTCAGTCAAGATTCATGTGAGTATAGGTATAGTTGGAACTAGGCTGCTGTCTGCTGAGTTTTGAAGAGTGTGTGAAGCTACCGTCAAATAGTCACCTTAGGACTGAAGGGGGATTGGCTGGCAGGTCATGGAGTAAAAATGTAAAAAGTGGGGGTGAATGGATTGACCCCAGTGGAACTTCAATGGGTATTATGTTAAATTTAGAACTTTGATTTTTGTAGCACACTTGGGCATGTCTAGCTGAAAGCTGGCCTGCCATTTTTTATCATTTTCTTCCCTGTCTGTGTCCAAGACTTTATTATAAGGATGAGTTTTGGCACTGTAGATAGGAATGGGTGGGTACTGTGTCAAAAGCTTTGTTTATGTCTACAGCTGTTAGGGTGGTTCTTGATGGTGGTTGTTTCTTGTTGATGTCATCAAGGATGAGTTAACTTGGAGAGGTGGGTGGTGGTTAAGTGTTTAAGTCAGAATCCTTGTTGGGAGTCAGACAAGGGGATGCTAGGGGTGATGTTCTTTAAGATAAACCTTTCAATGACTCTGGGTGGTTTGCAAAGTAGGGATATTGGTCCACATGATGCTGTATTATTGGGATGTTTTCCTGAATTCAGTATGGGAATAATGGCTGCTTTCTGTCAGATATCGGAGATTTGGTTGCACATCCATTAGTTGAAAATTTCAGTTTGTTTTGGCTCCAATATACTTGCATGTGTCAGCCTTAGTCACCTAATGGTGGCTCTCCATGCTGCTCAATTTCTGGCAGCTTTCCTAATCAGTCCCTTATTGCTGAGGTCACACTCAATGACCTCATCCCAGGTCTTTTTCAGTCTACTTCTCACAACCCTACCCCTAATGTTAACACTTCTCACATTCTGCATCCAATTATCATCCCTCATTATCTAAACATGCCCAAACAATCTCAATCTCCCTCTCCTCATCACAACACCAATACACTCCAGGCCCATCCTACCTCTCAACTCTTCCATCATAAACCTAGTCCTCCAAGGCCTCGCACTCAAGGACGCACTGCATTTCCACCTAATCACTGTCATTTCTGTACGTGTGAGCCTGCGAGTATCCTATTCCTTTACTGCCCTGGTCTCATTACCATACAGCATTACACTCCTAATACATGCTGCATATAAAGATCCTTTAGCATGGAGGGAGAGCCCTCTCAATGTCAGGAGAGACAACAGCTCCCTGAACTTCTTCCAACCACTCTTCACTCTAGCCACAGAGCTAGCTCCAGCCCCACTTCCAGCACATAACATGTCTCCCAAATAACAAAACTCTTCTACACTCTCAAGAGACTCGCCAGCAAGATCGATCCTTTCACGCCTGACAATCAACACGTGCCCTTGCTCTCCCCAAGACTCCGCACACATGAAATCAGCATTATTTCGCAGTCCACCTCTAACACCACTAAATCTCTCATGCACCCACTCATCACAATCACTGCACAAGATGGAATTACTTCCCATGCCCTTGTGGCAAATCTCACATGGCCACTCTCCCTCTCCTTTGATAGTATCACCCCCAACCCCAGATACCATCTCTTTTGTTTTACCTGCATTTACTCTGAAGCTCTTGTGCTCCATACCATCTCTCCACTTCCTGATCTTTCCTCCGCCTCCCTTTCATTCTCTACAATCAAACATCAAATCATCAGCATACATCTCCCACAGGAGTCCATTTCTGGTCAAGTGAGAGGGCCTTGAGTAACATGATAAAAACAAGGGGCTCAAGACTGATCCCTGATGCACACCAATATTCATGGAAAACTCATCACTCAAATCTCCCTTCACCCTTACCTGGGTGCGAACACCAACATACATGGCCATAACCACCCTAACCAGCCACTCCTCTATCCCAAGTTTTCTCATTGCCAACATCACCACCTCCCTAGGGATTCTGTCAAAGGCCTTCTCCAAATCAACAAATACAAAGTACAGATCTCCTTTCTTTCCTATCGGTATATATTTTTCCTGAAGCTGTCGAACAACGAATACGGTATCAATGGTTCCTTTGCCTGGCATAAGCCCAAACTGCATCTCATCAATATTCACTCTTTCTCTGATCATACCTTCTAGAACTCTCTCCATTACCTTCATTATCTGGCCCAAAAGCTTCATGTCTCTATAATTTCCTCTTCCAGGGCATCACCCTTCCCCTTGTACACCTATATAATTACACTCTTCAGCCAATTATCTGGAACAATACCCTCATATATAATCGTATTTATCGTCAGTACCTAATCCCACTCCTACATCTCCTGAGGCTTTCAGCATTTTGGCAGTCAACCCAGACACACCTGCTTCCTTCCCCACCTGCATCCTGATAACTGCCCTCCTCACAATAACAGCATAAATCAAAGGCCAAGGGCCAAACACTGGATCTGCTGGCTCCAAACCTTCCCCGTTCCAGTGGAATTCCTCACTTAACAACAAGTTGTCATGCACTCTCCAGGCATCTTTAATATCCCCACTTTCATCCCTACCTTTCCTTCATCATTTTTCACACACTGCTTACCTTCCCTCTTCATTTGATTTATCACCTTAAATATCATATTCTTCCTTTCTACACCATTTAGGTTATCCAGTAAAAATCTCCAAGACAGACCAACCTCATTCCTAGCCCTGTGCTTGGCAGCCAAGTATTCCTCTTTGTTACCACCTTTTTTCCATTCCTGGATAAGCCTTCTTTTCTCCTTAATTGCAGCTTCCACACCTTCATCCCACCATCAAGTTATAAAGCACCTTGTCCATCCACACATTGAACCAGTAACTCACAGGAGACTGTAGTAGTTGTTCCCTAGGCAGTCTGGCCGAACAGTCCCGGGACTGTTCTTGAGAGCTCTATACTGTTCATTAACACTTCCGTCAACTGCTCCCTGTTCAACCCCCAGTCTACTCATCTCACTATAAAAGGTATCCCTTACTGCTTCATTTTTCAACTTCCATATTTTCCTCCTAGGTGCATAGGTCCTCTATTTCATCACTTGCTTCTTAAGCACCGTGTCACATATCAATAACTTGTGTTGTGGCACACACTCCCCACTCCCTATAGCTTTAACATCCCTCACCAACCTTCCATCAGCCCTCCTGACCAGGGAATAGTCTATCTGGCTAAAGTTTCCCCCAGACTTATATGTAATCAACCTACTATCTCTTTTCCTAAAATGTGTGTTGCACAAAATCATGTTCATTGCCTCCCCAGACTTGAGTATCCTTTCCCCTTCCTCCTTCCTTGTACCACATACACATCCTTTATGTATCCCTACATATCATGGAGCTGCTTCACCTACACGACCATTTAAGTCCTCTCCCAAAACTACAATAACTTCATCCTCCATACCACTTACCACACATTTTAAGTCATCCAGAATCTATCTTTTTCTAAATCATCCAAATAAGTCTGTGGAGAACACGTTGATATAACGTAAATGAAAATGTGACCCCACCGAACAAAATTTTCACTACTATTATCCTTTCACTCACTCTCAATACATTCACGTCAAACATATTCCACCCATTTCTCCTTAACCAACACACCCACACCACCATATCCATCTGCCCTACCCTGTCAAAATATCTTGTAACAATTATACCTCCCAGTAATCATTCTGGTTGACCCACCCCTGTATCTAGCCTCCTGCATACATCCAATATCCACCCACCTCAGCGCCTCCACCACTTCCACTGCTCTACCCCTAGAACTACCCACATTCCATGATGCCATTCTGATCCCCTTGGGTGATTTAGTTTCCTCAGGCCTGCTTTGATTTTTACCCTTTTTTGTCACAATCTGTAAAAATAACGAAGAAAGACAGACCAAAGACCCTACCTACCCGCACAGTCCCAAGTCCAGCATGGGACCTGGGATCCATAGCCCACCAGCCGTGACC
This sequence comes from Coenobita brevimanus, assembly GCF_032717465.1. NCBI lineage: Eukaryota > Metazoa > Arthropoda > Malacostraca > Decapoda > Coenobitidae > Coenobita > Coenobita brevimanus. The sequence goes on along the minus strand of NC_137008.1, from coordinate 11,784,505 downwards.
AGAGGCTGTGGCAGTGGCCTCAGAGCACCCTGCCAGGAGAACTACAGGGACGCCCTCCAAACACGACCTAGCACTTTAACTGCACCACAATTATATACCCACTGACGAGGCGGCCTCCTGGGGTGCTACTCCCTGGTTTGGACCCCTCCCTATTGGGCAAAGGAGGCAGCCTGGTTACCACAATGCCTTGTACCCTCTAGCACAGGTCTCAGCCCCATCCCATCCTGGCCCCAAGATATATGTTGGCGGAGCTCTCATCACGCCTCCCCTCAATAGGTCCACCACCAGGTGGCGGGGACAAAGTTTTCTGGCCACATGCCCTTGGCGTCAACCCCTGTCACATACTGGGGTACATTGCGTGATATGTATAGCATATGTAGGGTACTGCATGAGATACAGAGAAGTGCCTGGAAGAGAATGCTGGTCTACTCTCCATGACAGTGTCACACTGAAAGGTCTCAGCAAAGGTGGATGGTCAGATATTCTGATAGCTAGTGAACCTGGAGCTCCTGCTCTCCCTATCACCAGCATTCCCATTCCCCTTGGGAGTACCACCTTGATCAGCTGGTGGTGCAGCCTACTCCCTGGTTGAAAATTTGAGACTGTTTTTTGTTAATGGGTCAAGATGCTTTAGGTGACTGTTTGAAATCTGATGAGAACCAACTGTGTTAGTGTTTTATTTGTGTTTCTGATGATTTGCTGTACTTGCTGTGAGGTGAATGAAGGTGAATATGTAGTTTTTTTTTTTTTTTTTTATGCATAATTTCTTATTTTGTTCCTCCCTGCTGTGGATGGTTCCATCACCACTTGGGTCTTTGTGAGTTGAGAATGAAGTTTTGAATGTGTGCATATTTCTTATCATTTTCCAAAATTTGCTGCTGTTTATACTTTGACATGGGTGTTGACAGTTTTCCCAACTTTCCTAATGTTGAGTTCTGATATGAACATTATGATGTTGTTTAGGTTCTGCAAGATTCCAAATTCAACTGGGATGAGTCTTACTCTTTACTTAGTTTCTGTCTTTGATAAGCCATTTTATGTATGAGGGATAAGTTTGAGCTAAAGCTTTTGGTGCTGGCACATGACATACAATATTTGCTGGCTGTTGTAATGACTTTATTAAAGGAGGTGGCTGCTCTGTTCATGCTTAAAAAAGAATCTATGGTAAAGCTTCCTAATGTTTGCTCTGTCTTGAATGAACTGGGCCAATTTGTCTTCTTGTAGGTGGCAGAGGTTTTTCTTCCTTCATCTGGTTTTGCTCTTATTGTGTGTGACATAATCTGGAATTTGCTGCAACACAGCATTGTGACTCCCACTCTAACATAAGGAAGTGAAGTTTGAACCCTGTTGGAAGGACAAATCAAAGAGTGAGTGCAGTTTAAATGAATGATTTATCCCATGGACTACAACAGAGGAGTTGCTAAACAGGCTCTGTGATGCGGCAGTATGAACAATTTAGTGATCATTGCACATTAAGTCTAAATGAACATCATCATCATGGAAATGGGTTTATACATGTACCCACGAAAATTTTTTGCTCAACTCAGCATAACTATGAGTTATGGCTGACAGAAATTTCCCAGTTGGCAGGGAACCAGCAACTGTAGAAGCAGGACTCACTCCTGCCAAAGCCTCAGTGAGCTGCCACTTAGTCTAATAAGCCATAACCTGAGCAAGATGTGCTACTTTTGATAATTTATTTCATCTTTCCCTCTCTTCCTTTAGAGGCTGTCAGTCTTGCATTCAATTTTATCATCAAAAGCCTGTTTTTGAGACAGGTTTGAGCCTTCCTTGGGTGCCAACACAATGGTAATGGATCAACAGCACATCAATTTCGTTCACGGTAGCTATTGCTCCTTTGTTTCTTGGCTCAACCTAGGGGGTGGGAATAAGAGAAGACAGCAAGCCTAATACCCCACAAGTTCAACAACTATGTGATGCTGCTCCTATGAGAAACTTTGTGGTGCATAATTAAAAATCCTGCTCATATGAGGTAGGCTGCATGCTCTCTGAGTTAAACTCATGAAGGGGAAATCACACATCATGAGTTCAGACTACCATGTAAAGTTACATGGAGAGACTGACAAGCAAATGAGATGGTGGGGGCACACTGTGGCACTGATATGAACATGACTGAAAGTGCTGACTCTTTCATGCACAGCACTGAGTTTCTGGCTAGGGGAGTCTGTACACAGAGCTCACTAGGCTAGAGGTGATCTGAGAGGCAGCTGAGTGGTATTTTTTCATTCCAGATCATTTATTCAAGGTTCTATGATGCAATTCAAGCCAAAATGCAATTTAAGGAGGTAATTTGGGGGGTTCAGTGCAGGTCATTATGTCAATTTAAAATGTACTCGTATTTCTTGTGAACAGAACCGTGATACTATGCATCTTTGGGAAGTACATTTCAGGACTTTAATCACATCATGATGTGCAAAAGGGTTGAGAGAAATACTCTGAGATGGTCTGGCCATATGGAGAGGATGGAGAAGAGACACTAGCTAGAAAGTGTACGTGAGTAAGGTGGCGGGGGAGACCGACGATGAGATGGTGAGATGGAGAGGCAGATTGGAGTTGGAGGGAGGGGAGTTAAACAGCAAGATATGGGGTGACGTAATGGGCCAGAGAAGAGACACGGTTTCGAGGTGAGGACACACCAGCAAGGTTAGATTTACTGTTTACCAAAGAACCCGATGTAATAGAATTATTGAAATATCTCTGTCCTTTAGGAAAAAGTGATCATGTGGTCACTGAGTTCCAGATGTTAATAGGGAACGTCGAGCCAAGAGACGAGCTTCATAGACAGGGAAGATACAACTTTGAGAAAGCAAATTTTACAGGATTGAGAAACTTTTTTGAAAATGCGGATTGGAGAAAATTCAGAGAAACAAGAGAGATAAAGAGGAAGTGGGATGTCTTTCCAGACCTCTATAATTTGGGAGTGGAAAAATTTGTACCAAGAGTAAGAGGGAAAGAAAACAGGAAAGAGGAGTGGTTTCATAGAAGGTGTATGATAGCAAAAAAAGAGAGAGATAAAGCATGGAACAATTGGAGAAAGAGGGGTAACAACAGAACAAAGGAAGAATATAAAAAACAAGAAATGAATACAAATGAATACGTAGAGAAGAAGAAAAGAATTTTGAAAAAGGTATAATTGACAAATGCAAGGATGAACCCAAACTGTTTTATAGATTTGTTAATGGCAAACTGAAACAAAAGGAAGGAATCACCAAGCTGAAAGTAGAAGGAGAGGTCTTTAAGGATGCGGCAATGCAAGCAGAAATAATGAACAAACGTTTCCAGTCAGTTTTCACTAAAGAAAAGGAGCTTGTGGAAGGGGAGGGAGTGATTAGAAATGTTCCGGTGATGAAAGATTTAAAGTGGAGGTACAGGAAGTGTATAAATTACTGGAAACTCAAGATGTAAGGAAAGCCCCAGGACCTGATGGAATTTCTAATTGGGTACTGAAGGAATGCAGAGAACAACTGGCGGATAAAATTCACAGCTTAATTGTATGCTCGCTGGAAGAGGGGAAAGTGCTAAAAGAATGGAAGAGGGCAAATGTGGTACCAATTTACAAGGGAGGAAACAGGGAAGAACCCCTGAATTATAGACCAGTGTCTCTAACCAGCATGGTTGGAAAATTGTGTGAGAGAATCCTGAAAGACAGATGGATAAAATATCTGGAAGAGATGAATATTTTGGCTGAATGTCAGTTTGGATTCAGAAGTGGAAGGTCATGTGTTTCTAACTTGTTGAGCTTTTACTCAAGAGCAATTGATGTGGTACAGGAGAGAGATGGTTGGGTGGATTGTGTGTACTTAGACTTAGAGAAGGCCTTTGACAAGGTAACTCATAAGAGACTAATGTGGAAACTAGAATATATAGGAGGACTAAAGGGGAAACTTCTGGAATGGATGAGAGACTTTTTGAGAGACAGACAAATGAGGACAGTAATAAAGGAAAAGATGTCTGGATGGAGGGAAGTAACAAGTGGAGTCCCTCAAGGCTCAGTGTTGGCGCCAGTAATGTTCCTGATTTATGTAAATGATATGGTAGATGGAGTGAACAGTTATGCAAGTCTGTTTGCTGATGATGTAAAGATCTTGAGGAAGATAGAGGTTGAGGAGGATTGTAAAATACTGCAGGAGGATTTGGATAGGATACACAATTGGAGCCAGACGTGGGAAATGAAATTTAATGTAAAGAAATGTAATACATTGGAAATGGGTAAAAGTACCAGGAGACCATCATTATGAATTATTTTTTGGGTAATGAATTAATCACAAAAAGGAGAGAAGAGAAAGATTTGGGAGTGCTGGTCCAAGATAGTTTGTCACCAGAAAAGCACATTAACAAGATAGTTGGAGAGACCTATAAACTCTTGACTAACAAAAGAGTAGCATTTCATTACATGGATGAGGAAATGATGAAAAAATTGATAGTGGCCATGATCCGCCCCAGGTTAGAATATGCAGCGGTAGTGTGGTCCCCACACAAAAAGAAAGATATAAACAAGATTGAGAGAATACAAAGAACAGCAACCAAGATGGTCCCCAGTCTGACAGACCTGTCATACAGAGAGAGGCTGGAAAAACTGGATTTGCCTTCGTTAGAGGAAAGAAGAAAGAGGGGAGACATGATTGCGGTGTTCAGGACCATGGTGGGAGTAGATAAAATTGATAAAGAAGATCTGTTTGTATGGGATAAGAGAGCAACAAGAGGACATGAAATGAAATTGAAAAAGTCAAGCTGCTTGAAGGATATCAAGAAATATAGCTTTCCTTACAGAAGTATAGACTTATGGAATAGCCTGGACAAAGAGATCGTCCAGTCTAGAAACTTAAATGAGTTTAAAGTTAAAGTCGACTTATTGAGAAACAGCGACGGAAACCCACGAGCATAGTACATTCCGTGTATATCACAATTAGGTATATTAGGTAAATACTTAAATATTTGGAACGACTTAGACAAAGAGGTGGTGCATGAGAAAAACATTCATGTGTGTAAAGGTAGACTTGATAAATGTGGATATGGAGACAGGACAACACGAGCATTGCTCAATTCTTGTATACTACAAATAGGTAAATACAAATAGGTAAATACACACACACACACACACACACACACACACACACACACATACAGCAAGCAGAGGCAGTCAAACTCTTCCCAGTAACAAAAAAAATTTATTTTACTTGGTTTGATATGGAAGAAACAGAATTTACTGATAAATTAGGATGGAGAAGAATTCTGGAGGATTCGTGTATCATGGAAGGGCTGCTGAAGAGAGTGGAAAAAGTGAAAAATGTGGCAAGTGCGCTAAGGGTTGAAAATATTGAATTACAGCAAAAGTTTGAATCAAATGAGAAGAAAATGAGATCATTTCTGGTCTCAAGACAAAAACCAGATTTTGAAAGAAAAATGTGAAACTTTAAGTGAGATGATATAAGAAAATGAAGATGTTAAGGAAACTGTCGAAGATGTCAAAGGACTGCATGAGGACTGGAAGAAAGAAAAGGAGGATGTGAAAGTGAACTTCAGGCACATACTGGAAAACCGGCAGAAGGAAAAGGTAGTAAGTATTATAAAAGAAATGGGAAATCTGGTAGGGGAAACAGATGACAAGAAAAAAGTGTAGTTGTTTTGGGGGTTTACAAGGATTTAATGCCAATCCGTCACATCAGAGAGAAGCAGAAAAAAATGTTGGCCAATAAGATAATAATGGAAGTTCAAGAGACAGACATAGCACTGGATGAAGAAACTGAAGAGGTTTACAGGTTAGGAAAGTATGGAGGAGGTGAGAGACCCAGAAAAATCAAATTCAAGTCGCAGACTGCTGCCAAAGAAGTTATTGCAGTCATGAAAACTGGCCAAGAAAGAGGAGTTTAAGAAAATCTGGATCAGGAAAGATATGAGGAAGAAAGAGCCAAAACATGTGAATAAAACAAAAGAAAACAAGGAAAAAAACAATGAGAACAGAGCAGAAGAAGAAGAAATTCTGCTGAAGAGTTTGGATCTACAGCTGAGGAAGTGGTACACGAATGCAGCCGGGGGAGAAGCAAGGGTGGAAAATTTCATACACATATGTTAGTGGGTTGATACCTTCACTTGAAGAGATTAACGACTGCCTGAGGGTAAACAAACAGACATTATGGGATTCGTGGAGACCAAACTGAATGACACAGATGTCACAGGAATTAGTGAAGGACACTACAATGTATGAAACAGAAGCAGACTTGGAAAGAGTAATGATACTGGTGAGGAAACACATGGTTGTGGACAAGGCTGAAAAGGGTGAGGGTATGGCAGAGGTGCTGAAAATGGTGATCAAAAGTAATGGTGGAAAAAGGGACCTTGCAGTGACCTATGTTCCACCCAAGACCAAAGCATGGACTAAAGGAGAATATGAAGAAATGCTTGGTGACATCAATGAATGCTTGGAAAGATACATAAGCAGAAGTTGTGACACAGCAGTGATGGGAGATTTTAACTGTAAAGAAGGTGGCTGGGAAGACCAGTATACAGAAGGTGGAGTTGTGGGGACACGAAATGTTAAGTATAGTCATGACTGTGGATCAGAGAGAATACGAGAATCAAAGGAAATGAAGAACTGGATCTACTACTAAAAAGGAAAAAAGGATATTACTGACGATCTGATATACAATTGCCCATTAGGAAAAAGTGACCACATCCTCACTGCATACATAACAAAAGATGAATGAGACGCAGCAAGATCAGAATCATATAGAAATGAACGATACAATTATGGTAAGGCTGATTTCGACAAGCTAAGAAAATACTTCACAGAAACTAAATGAAGAAATTTCATCAAGGCAAGAGGTACTCAAGAAAAGTGGGATGAGTTTTTACGGATATACAAGGACGGAGTTGAGAGATATATACAGATGAAGGTCAAGGAGATAAACAAGGAGTGGTTAAACAAGACATGCAAAGATGCATGAATGAAGAGGGAAAAGGCTTGGAGGGGATGGAGCAGAAAGGGAGGAAACAATCTATGGGTGAAATATAAACTGGAAAAGAATGAATATGTAAGGATTCAAAGAAAAGAAAAAAGAAATTATGAGAAGAGTGTAGTAGACAAACGCAAGATGAACTAAAGCTCCTCTACAGATATGTAAAAAGAAAATTAAAAAACAAGGAAGGGATATACAGACCGAAAGTAGATGGAGTCATTTACAAGGATCCTGGTGCACAGGCCGAAGTGATGAACAAATGTTTTCAAATCGTTTTTACAAGAGAGAGTTTAGCGAAAATAACGAGAGACCTAAGGACTCAGTGCTGGACAAAATACAAGTGGATATAAAGAAATAATGAAACGAATGGAAATACAAGATGTTAGGAAAGCACTGGGACCAGATGGAGTGTCTAACTGGATAATAAAAGGGTATAGAAAGCAGGATGGATACATAACATCATTATGAGCTCACTAGCAAAAAGTGAAGTCCCTCGGGATTGGAAAAGAGCAAATGTGGTCCCCATATATAAGGGAGGGAACAATGAAGGGCCATTGAATTATAGGCCGGTATCACTAACCAGTGTTGTTGCAAAAATTTATGAGATCACAGTGAAAGACCAATGGATCAAATACCTGTACCTGGAGGGAACTAGTACAAAAACAGATCGTCAATTTGGCTTCAGAAAAGGAAGGTCATGTACAACAAACCTACTAAGCTTTTACTCAAAAGTGACTGACAGTATGCAAGAGAGGGACAGATGGATTGAGTGTGTGTTTTTGGACCTAAACAAAGCATTTGGCAAGGTTCCACAGGGGAGACTGTTGTGAAAGCTTGAACACATAGGAGGTCTAAAAGGAGTTTTACTGACGTGGAATAGAGATTTTTTTGGAAGATAAGGTGTATCTGGGTTGACTGCCGAAATGTTGAAGGCCTCAGGAGATATAGGGGTGAGATTAGTCATTGACCTGATAAATAGGATTATTTATGAGTGTGTTGTCCCAGATGATTGGCTGAAGAGTGTAATTGTAAATATGTATAAAGGGAAGGATGATGCCCTGGAATGAGGAAATTATAGAGGTATAAAGCTTTTAGATCAGATAATGAAGGTAATGAAGAGAGTTTTAGAAGGTATGATTAGAGAAAGAGTGAACATTGATGAGATGCAGTTTGCTATTATGCCAGGTAGGGGTACCACTGATGCCATATTTATTGTTTGACAGCTTCAAGAAAAATATATTGATAAGAAAAGGGATCTGTATTTTGTTTCTGTTAATTTGGAAAAGGCCTTTGACAGAGTCCCTAGCGAGGTGGTGAAGTGGGCAATGAGAAAGCTTGGCCTGCAGGAGTGGTTGGTTTGGGTGGTTATGACTATGTATGTGGGTGCTTGCACCCAGGTAAGAGTTAATGGAGATTTGAGTAATGAGTTTTCCATGAATGCTGGTGTGCATCAGGGGTCAGTTTTGAGTCCCATGTTGTTTATCATGGTACCTGAATCCCTCTCACGTGACTTCAGAAACGGACTCCCGTGGGAGATGTTGTATGCCGATGATTTGGTGTTGATTGCAGAGAACAAAAGGGAGGCAGAGGAAAGGTTTAGGAAGTGGAGAGATGGTATGGGGCACAAGGGCTTAAGGGTAAATGCAGATAAAACAAAAGTGATGATATCTAGGGTTGGTGGCGGTACTGTCAAAGACGAGGGAGAGTGGCCTTGTGCAGTTTGCTACAAGGGCGTGGGAAGTAATTCCATCTTGTGCGGCGTTTGTGATAAATGGGCACACAAGAGATGTAGTGGTATCACAGCTAGACTGCGAGATAATACCGACTTTATGTGCATGGCGTGTCGAGGAGAGCAGGTGGAGATTGTCAGCCGTGAAAGGATTGAACTTGCTGGTGAATCTCTTAAGTGTGTGGAAGAGTTTTGTTATTTGGGAGACATGTTGTGTGCTGGAGGTGGGGCTGGAGCTAGCTCTGTGGCTAGGGTGAGAAGTGGTTGGAAGAAGTTCAGGGAGCTGTTGCCTCTCCTGACATTGAGAGGACTCTCCCTATGTGCTAATGGGTCTTTGTATGCAGCATGTGTTAGGAGTGTAATGCCGTACGGTAGTGAGACCTGGGCAGTAAAGGAGCAGGATATTCACAGGCTCTGACATACAGAAATGACAATGATTGGGTGGATGTGTAGTGCGTCCCTGCGTGCAAGGTCTGCGGGGGATGGGTTTACGATGGAAGAGTTGAGAGGTGGGATGGAACTGGAGTGTACTGGTGTTGTGATGAGGAGAGGTAAATTGAGATGCAAGGTCTGGGGGGGCTGGGTTTACGATGGAAGAGTTGAGAGGTAGGATGAGACTGGAGTGTATTGGTGTTGTGATGAGGAGAGGTAAATTGAGATGGATTGGGCATGTGGAGAGGATGGGGGATGATAATTGGGTGAGGAAGGTGAGAAGTGTTAATATTGGGGGTGGGGTTATGAGGGGTAGACCAAGAAAGACATGGGACGAGGTCATTAAGTGTGACCTCAGGGTTAAGGGACTGAACAGGGAGGCTGCAATAGATCAAGCAGCATGGAGAGTCGCCATTAGGAGACCAAGGCTGACTCATGCAAGCATGTTGGAGCCTTTAACAATGAAATGATAAGAGATGAAAACAGTCATAAAGGACCAGTAGTTGGAGTTGTGTACCTCAAGGGTCAGTTTTGGCACCAGTCATGTTCCTGGCTTATGTAAATTATATGGTGGAAGAGACAGTTATGTAAGTCTATTGTAGATGATGCTAAGCTATTAAGGAAAGTGAAAAAAAGAGGACTGTAAACAGCCGCAAATGGACCTTGATCTGATATTTGCCTGGAGTCAAAGGCGGGAAATGCAGTTTAATGCAAAGAAAAGTAATGTAATGGAATCTGAAGAGACTACAATGAGACAAACATGAAAATACAGAATGGGGAACGAATGGATCAGTAAAACTAAAGAAGAAAAAAACTTAGGGGTACTGTTTTCAAGCAACTTTTACTGGAAAATCACATAAGATCAACGGAGATGCATATAACCTTTCGAGAAGTGTAAGAGTTGTGTTTACCTATCTGGACAAAAAGATGATGAAAAAGTTGATTGTATCAATGATTTGCCTGAGGCTGGAATATGCAGCAGTGGTATTGTCACCACATAAAAAGAAGGATATAAGAAGGATTGAAAAAATACAAAAAGCAGCAACAAAGATGGTATCTGGCTTAAGAGAATTACCATACGAGGAAAGACTGTTGAGACTAAGTCTCCCAACCCCAGAAAAAAGGATAAGGGGAGATCTGACTGAAGTGTACACAGTATCCAAGGGAATGAAGAAACTTAATAGGGAGGACCTGCTTTTGGGGGCAAAAGAGAAATGAGGGGTCACGGAAAAAAGTTGAAAAGGATCACATGCAAGAGAGACATCAAGAAATACGGCTTTTTACTGAACAATTGAAGCATGGAGTAACCTGGATAAAGAAGTGATAAACGCCAAGGGTATTCAAGATTTCAAAACCAAGCTGGACATCAGTAGTTATGAAGACGGGACAGTATGAGCATAGCTCCTTTCCCATAAATCACAACTAGGTAAATATACCTCTGCATTCAGTGTAATCAGTGTTTTAATCAAGATTAACTTTCATGGATTTGGCGAAAGCATATGACAAGGTGGATAGACAAGGATTGTGGAAAGTGTTAAGAATATATGGAGTAGATGGGAAGTTGTTGAATGCTGTGAAGAGTATGTACGATGGTGAGAAGGCTGCAGTGCGTGTGGATGGTGAACTAAGTGAATTTTTCTCTTTGAAAGTTGGGTTGAAACAGGGATGTGTCATGTCTCCATGGTTGTTCAATCCGTACATGGATGGGGTAATAAAAGAGGTACAAGGTAGGGTAGTGGATGTTGGAGTGGCCCTGGTGAGAGAGGATAGTGTTTGGAAACTCCCTATACTGTTGTTTGCAGATGATACTGTGTTGTTGAGTGAAGATGAAGGGGAGCTGCAAGGCTTGGTGGATGAGTTTGGGAGAGTGTGTTAGAAACGGAATCTAAAGGTGAATGTAGGGAAGAGTAAAGTGATGGTCTTTGAGAGAGGTGAAGTTAGTGAATGTACAGCGAGGTTGGATGGTGAGGAATTGGAAAATGTGAGTACGTTTAAGTACTTGGGTAGTGTGATGAGTAAGGATGGAGGTTTGGAGGGTGAAGTGCTTGAAAGGGTACAGCAGGGAAGAAAAGTTGCTGGTTCTTTGAAAGCAGTGATAAGAAACAGGGAAGTGAGCATGGAAGTGAAAAAGTTACTACATGACAGTATTGTGATACCAACTCTGTAAACAAGCTATGTACCATGACACAAACTGTGGACTTCGACTCCTTCAAACTTAACATTATGGACTTAAATCCTAGCATTATTCTATCTGAAATGTATGTTTGCTGTTAAGAACTATTTTGCTGTTTATGCCTCCTGTCTCCTGTAAATGAAAAGCCATATACTTGGTCTCCTGTGTTGGATTTCAAAATTTACGACTATCGGGAGGCGTTTTGGGAGGGTAAAATGGTAAATTTGGGGGTTCACATTTCAAGGGATATGTACAGAGGGTTAGACTTGATTCTTTAGCCAACCAATGCTATTTCCTCACTCAGACAGACCATCTCCATATTTTAGAGGGGGTATTTGAAAATTATGGAACACCACCTCCTACCCAACCCCGATCATTTTACTAGTAAGCTATTTCCTTCTGTCCTAGCTTTTCCCCTTCCTTCTGACCCCTACACTTGGCCACCAAGTACAGCTCCCTATCTGTTTGTAAAGCTGGGGGCAATAATGGATCAAAAAATGGCTGGGTAGATAAACAGGAAGATTGACAGAAGAATAAACGGACAGCCTGACAGACAGTCTGATAGATACAGAGAAAGTTATGCTGCAGTGCTCCTCTGTGCAACTGACCTTTGTGTCTGTGACATTTCCTAAACCATCCTGGGATACAAGGCCACTCTATCATCTGGGTAACCACACAACTTTCCTAGGTACTCATTTTACCTTTTGTATTATTCTCTCTCTCTCTCTCTCTCTTTGGGGTGTTTATGCTCCTCTCCTGAACAGCTGTCTTCCTGAACTAAATCAAACAGAAAGGTAACAAACTCTCTCCCATCCATGAAACTCAAACCAAACAATATTTCCCCATACATTTCAGCATGTATGATAGTTCTGAGTATCCAAAATATATGTTTATGCTAAAAAAAAAAAGTTAAAATATAATATATTTCTTGAAATGTGAGGTGCATAGTTATTTCACAGCTCTGTCTTCTGTTCAGTTGTTAAAATTTAAACAGAAAGTGTTGTATTTCACAGCTCTTCACCTTACTTCAGAATGCAAAATATAGTGGAAGTGTAAATATTCTTTGCTTACCTCGCTATCACCGTTCAGATTTCACTGCCTGACGTCTGTGTTGGTACCAGGACACTATCAAGCATTGTCTTGCCTTTCATGTATGCATTTCCTGCTTTCAAATCACTATTTTCCACTGCTTCTCATTAATAATCTTTTGTCTTCCTGTCTTCCACATTTGCATTTCCTACTTCAATTCACCATCTTACACTTTGTCATTAACTCATTTTCTCCTTCCTCTTTCTTGCTCCCATCATATGCACTCTCTCAGCATCTCATAACCTCTCCATACCTAACCTAACTAATTCTGATGCAGCCTAACTGCATCTAACCCTGCCTAATCCTAACTAGTCTCACTTAACCATACCATACCCGACCTAACCCAACCCAGTCAAGCCTAAAATGACCTAATCCAACCAAACCTAACCCAGCCTAACCCAACCAAATAAAACCCAACCCAAAACCTATCAAAACCGACATATTCTAAAGCAATCTAACCTAATTCGTCTATATCTAGTCAAACTGAAGCCAACCCAACCAAAAATTACCTAATCAGACCAAACCCTGCCCAAAGTGACCTAACCTAACTTTCGATCAGCCATTAATTCCCTAAGAAATTTTGCTGCCTTCATGAAAGTCTATGGATGTCACATTCCAAGTTTCGCCTGTTCTGTGTAAACGTATACCTTTGTGTTATGGAGCAGCATGTCATTACTAATGCTAGGTATTAATATCAACCACCCTGGCATAGTAAATGGTTCCTGGACTACAAAAAGACCACTTGGTTTGTCAGTCAGGGTAGAATCACCAGGAGGTAGCACTACACACTCACTCCCTCACCATTCCAGCCCCTGGAATCCTGACTCCACCTCATAAATATCCTCACTTAAATGCTTCATATTCTGGCAATAATATCCTGTATATCTCAAGAGTCAAGATGGAGAGATGGTTATTTTATGCTGTGTTAAGTAGACAAACAGACAGACTGACAAATGAGGAAGTAAAGGAGTATTGTGGTGTTGATGTGGTTGAAAATGTTAAGAGAAATACTCTGAGATGGTTTGGCTATGTGGAGAGGATGGAGAATGAGAGACTGACTAGAAGAGTTTGTGAGTGATGTGGAGGGGATGAGGAGAGGGATGGAGTGGAGAGGATGCAGAATAAGAGACTAACTAGAAGAGTGCATGTGAGTGGGGTGGAGGGAGACCAAGGATGATATGAAATGGAGAGGATGGACAATGAGAGACTGACTAGAAGAGTGCATATGAGTGAGATGGGAGGGGAGACCAAGGATGAGATGGATGGATGGACTGGAGAGGATGGGGAATGAGAGGCTGACAGGAAGAGTGCACATGAGTGAGGTGGTGGGGAGGCCAAGGATAAGATGGAGGGATGGGATGGAGAGAGATATGAGAGAGGAAGGGTGTGAGTTGGAGGGAGGGAAGAGGACAGGGTAACATGGAGGCAATTTGTTAGTGGCCACCCCTTACAGGAATAAGGTGCCTTGCAACAGATAGATAGACACAGATAGATAGAAAAATGGATAAAGTTACCAGATAGAGACATACCTGACACAATATATAGTAGACTGAGTGTGGAGATACCAGGCCATTCTCCAAAAGTGTTTATAGGAACTGCAAGCCAGAACTGTTGCAGTGCTTGTTGCCCACCACACTGTAAAATAGAGAGACATGATAATATTAATAACAACAATAATAATCATCATAATCATAATCATAATAATAATAATAATAATCCATTCATCCATCCATCCATCGTCCAATCCTACGTTGTCCCATGAGGAACGTAGGAGCCCGGGGCTAAGCAAGTTGGTCCTGACAATTAACCCTCCAGAGCCCAGTGTCCCCTGTAGGTTACACAAGTTTGTCTGGATGTGGATTATTAACCTTTATTACTTTGTCCTTAAATTTTGGTTTTCTATGGAGCTCAAGCATGTCTGTTTTCTTTGATATAATCAGTGTGGCCCATTGTTTACATATGAAGCTGCAGCAAGAGGTGAAAGAGGGAGTGTTGAAGTCTTTTCACCAAATTATTGAGTACTCTACTCATTATGGCTACCAGAAAAGTAAAGGGGTAAGTGATGGTAACTCAGTATCTCTTTTGAACAGCATAAATAGTTGCTAAATAACAGCAAACCACCTAAATAACCATATGATGACTGACATCAACTCTATATCATCTTTTATAAAGACTGTCACCTGTAGGGGACACTGAGCACAAGCTAATACTGTGAAACCTGTGCCCAGTAACAACAGATGATTTTATGGTTTTCTATGGTTTTATTTCATGGTTTGCAGTTTATATGTCCTTGAATATATTGTAATCTTTGATTATTTATTTGTTGATTATTGATTGAACTGCTATTTAGATTATTCATAGTTTTTTCTTTTATTTTTGGTCTGAGTCTTGAAGAGGCAGTTGAATTACTAGAGAAACTAGACAATGAGAACCAGGGTCCAGATGAAGAAATTAGGGGCAGAGATGTAGAGGAAATCACAATTTTCCCTCCAGTAGATGGGGCTGAAACAGATAATGATTCAGATGATGAAAATTCTGGAAACCTGAATCACATTACTTCATCTCAGTTAGTGTCAGAATGTGAGATAAAAGTAGCTGTCAGGGAGGCACGAGACAGTACAAATGAGAATAATGAGGATAAATGTAAATCAAGGAACAAGAAAACAAACAGACTCTGGAAAGCTAATGTAGAACTCCCTAAATTATCTGTACCTGAGCAAGATGTGCAAGTGAATGACACTCTGGGAGAGTTTATGACGCCTACTGAATGTTTTGAACTCGGCTTTGACAAGTCATTGGTGAAGCTATTAGTGGATATGTCAAATAGATATGCATCTCAGAAAAACCATGAGCTACAGGTGACTGAAAGTGAGATGAAGGTGTATATAGGAATCCTTTTGTTGACAGGATATCTAACTCCAAAAAACATACGCATGTTTTGGGAGACAAAATCTGACACCCACAATCAACTGGTTTCAAATAGCATGAGAAGGGGGAGATTTTTTGAGATTCACAAATACCTACACACATGTGACAATGAGCAACTCCCTGATAATGACAAATTTGGAAAAGTGAGACATTACTTTGATCATTTGAATGAATGTTTTGTGAAAAATTCAAAGTATGTAATAACTAGTAACATATCTATTGATGAGACAATGGTGCCATATTATGGGCATCATGGCAGTAAACAGCATATACATGCAAAACCAATTAGATTTGGATATAAATTATGGTCAGCTGCAACTCCAGGAGGATATCTGGTATACTTCATACCATACCAGGGATCAAAAACAGCCCCACTGCCAGATCAACTGAGGCTAGGACTTGGTGCTTCTGTTGTTTTGTCTCTCACATCTCACTTACCTAAGACAATCAAGTCATACAGTCTTTATTTTGACAACTTTTTCACTAGTCTGCCACTTCTGGATGAACTAACTGAACTGGGACACAAAGGAACAGGAACAATCTGAGAGAACAGAACTGAGAAGTGTCCTTTGGAAAGTCCACAAGTGATGAAGAAAAAGGCAAGAGGATCAATGACCATGAGAACAACAAAAAATATAAGTGTTGTCAGGTGGAATGATAATAATATTGTGACTTTGGCATCTAACTGTCATGGATGTCGGCCTGTTACAAAAGCAGACAGAATAGCAACTGTGAATAACAAGAGACAGAAAATCAAAGTTGACTGCCCACATGTAGTGACCATGTACAATAAGCATATGGGAGGAGTGGATCCATTTGACCAAAATGTAGACTCACAAAGGGTGGCATTTAGAGGAAAGAAATGATGGTATCCTCTATTTGCATTTGGAATTGATGCAGCTTGTCAGAATGGGTGGCTGATTCATACAGTGTGTGCTACTAGTAAAATGACATATTGTGACTCTAGGTGATCAGTGGTGCAAGGTTACCTTGGAACTTACTAGTCACCACCCACAAAATCACCATACTGTAGTGGTAGAGGGGAAAAAAGAGTGCATCAGAAAGTACGCACTGATGATGATATAACTGGTCATGTACAAGACTCCTGCAACCAAGCTTGATGTGCAGAGTGTCACAGGCATACCAGAATCATGTGCAAAAAGTGCAAAGTACCTCTTCACATTCACTGCTTTTATGTTTTCCATTCCAAATAGACTAACCTAGTTTACTGTTGGTTTTTTTTATCTCTACATTGATTACTTATATGTGTTTAGTCAAGTTTCATTTGCTTTGATTCAGAACCTACAGTATTTTTTTTTTTATGGACAAATGGCATCACAATTATGATTTTTTTTCCTGTATACATAATAATAATAATAATAATAATAATAATCTGGCCTTTTGTTTCTCAAAAGCGCCAGTATTTCCTTTTGGGAATTCACTAGCGCTCGTTATTTTTACAATTACAAGAATTGTGACATTTCTTGTATATAATACAAGCTACATCATATATACATGAAAGTGGCAAAAATTAAACCCTATAATCATCTGTCATAGTACCTCTCTCCAGGTCATAGCATTTTGAAAAAAGAAAGGCTTTCAGCTGTCTCTTAAAGGATTCAACAGTAGAGAGTTGTCTTATGGACAATGGCAATCTGTTATATAATCTAGGGGCTCTATATGCAAAAGAACGATCAGAGAAAGATGACTGGTGAATGGCTCCTGGCTCGTCAAGACGCAAGGAATCATCTTCACTGCGTAACATCACACCCGGGCGTGTCGATGGGAGTTTTAACAATTCGGCAAGATACTTCGGTTCACCAAACTTAAGAACCTTGAATGTAATAAGACACAGTTTAAATTCAATTCTAGCCTTTACTGGTAACCAATGCAACTCAATCAGAAACGGGGTAGTTGAGGTTCTCGGGGGGAGACCAAAGATAAGCCGTGCCGCCCTGTTCAACACAGACTGAACTTTTGTTAGTATATTATTTGGAAGACCAACCCACAGTGAATTACAATAATCAACACGAGACAAGACTACTGCATGGACCAATGTTAGGAGGCACTGTCTATTCAGGAATTTTCTCACAGAATACAGATTTCTGATATGCAAGTTACACCCTCTTACAACCTGATTAATGTGTTCTTTGTAATTTAACTTAGAATTAAAATAAACACCCAAATTTCGAACAGAACTGACTGGATGCAGCTGTGACACGCCAATGTTCAAAGCCAGGGCATTGTCAGTGTCATCACCCCTTCTGTTTCCTCTGATGATGATGATCTCAGTTTTACCATCATTCAGCTTAAGTTTCCTCTTAGCCATCCAAATCTTAATATCAGACATTAGAGATTCAAACTTTATCTTAGTATCGTTGATATCTGACATCTTAACATAGAGCTGGGTGTCATCAGCATAAAAATGATAGGACACATCATGAGCATCAAGTAGAGATGATAAACTACTTGTGTAGATAGTAAATAGAATTGGACCCAAAACTGATCCTTGAGGGACTCCAAATAGAAGAGGAGCAGAATCAGAGCTAGCGTAATCAACAACCACTCTCTGAGATCTGTCCGACAGATATGACTTAAGGAGCAAAAGGGCACTATCACGAATGCCATAAAAATACAGATCATCCAACAATAGTTTATGATCTACTGTATCAAAAGCTGCAGACAGATCCAAAAGAACTAGGAGAGAGGACATCCCACTACAAGTGTTTGCCACTAAGTCGCTCTGAATCCTTGTTAGTGCAGTTTCAGTCGAATGGTATTTTCTGTATGCTGATTGAACAACAGGAACAACTCTGTTGTGTTCCAGTAGTGGTAAGAGTTGGTCAAGTATGGCCCGCTCAATAATCTTGGATAAAAAAGACAGGTTAGAGACAGGACGATAATTTGTTATGCTCTCGACATCAAGGCCAGGTTTCTTAATTAGGGGCCTAAGCAAAGCACGTTTCTCAGACTGAACAAAATTACTTTCTAAGAAGCATCTATTTATTATGTTGCAGATAAAGTCTGCAGCATGCTCATACACATCAGGCAGTCGTGACATGTTACATGGATCGAGTGAGCAAAATGTTTTATTAAGTTCTCTGATGTAACATTTGACTTTGTTTACATCCAGTGGATGAAATGTTGAAAGCAAATGATCCCCGGTGCACTGTGGCTGGAAGTCAACTGAGTACACTTCACTAGGAGAACTGCTGTCTAAATCACTTCTCATGCGAGATACCTTACTTGTAAAAAATGAAGCAAAATCAGAAGCCAATTGGGCATCAGATAAAGAAGTTGGTTTAACAATTACATTCCTCCGACCAACCAAATTGTTCACAACTGCAGACAGTTTTTTTTTATCACCACCACATGAATCAACTTTATTTTGATAATACCTAGCCTTTTGGGCTTTTTCAGTGTGAATGACTGCTCTTCTCGCAAAAACATAACGCAAACGAGTTACTTCGGTCCGCTGCAAGCACCACTCACGTTCTGCCTTTCTACGTTGTCTCATAAAGGAATTAATGGATGGACCATACCACGGAGAATCATCACGTACAGTAATTGTTTTTACTACCTCAGGACAATAATGGTCAAAAACTGACCTAAGCTCGTTGTTGTAAATATCAACTAACTCATCAGAAGACAGACTGGAAGAATCGATGGAGTTTAAACGTTGGTCAATTTCAAGACACATCAACTGGCGGTCAACATTGTTGTAATTTCTGAACCTGATGACCTTCCAATATGATGGGGATTTCGGGACATCAAAACTAAGAGTGATCAGAGCATGATCAGAGATGAGGGGGTCAAATGAGTCAACCTCCACATCTGATACGCACCTGCAACCAACAGGGGACAAGATCAAGTCAAGGACATGTCCTGAGACATGAGTTGGATTACTCACATGATAGAAAAAATTGTTCCGGGTGATCAACTCAAGGAATTCTGAAGAAAATGGTTTTGACTCTGGACTGTCAACCCAATAATTGAAATCACCACAAACAAGAAGTCTTCCAGGTCTAAGAGAAAACCCTTCAAGAAACTGCCCAAACTCCTCCATAAAACCTCGATCTCTGCCCGGATGACCTGGTCGATATACAATTGCAATTCTAATGGTATTCTGATGGAAATTTATTAATACTTCCATAAATTCAAATGATGATGGGGTCAGGTCTGAGTGAATGAGAGAAACGTTTGCAAGTGCTGCCGAGTAGATGAGTGCTACGCCTCCTCCTGGATAGTCAGCAGCAGGCCTGGGAATACTAATAATAGAATGTGTCTTAGGCAAGGCATTACGAATAATATCGATATCAGACTCATACAACCAGGTTTCAGTCAAGCACAATATGTCAAGCTCGTGCTGATTTAGGGTTTCATTAATATAGTCTATCTTATTATGGATAGAACGAATATTTAAAAGACCCATCCTTAACTGGTTCAAGAGGGACGTAGTCAGATTTTTGAATGGTCAAATTTGTGTTTTCAATCAATCTATTCCTATGAGAAATCATGATTGGACATTCTCTACTTGATGCAAAATGAGCAACCGACTGTAAATTTGAATTAGCATCTTGATGTCTTAAAGAAGACCAGTTGATGCATTTGGGAGAATTTCTGTTACTACAATCCTTAGATTTATGGATTCCAGCACAAAAGACACATTTAGGTTCATCATTTTTCCTAGAACATCTCTCAAATGTATGACCAAAGCCTTGAAAATGATGACACTGTGTAACCCAGAATCTATCGAAAGTGCGGCATGTTGTAAGATCCACATAGATGTAACTGCCCTGTTCTACAATGGAGGATCTCACCTCTGGCGACATCTTCAAGAGAGCAGTTCTGGTGTCATTCCTTGTTCTTGTGAAGAAAAAGTTGAGGGTAAAACCCCGATCAACGAGCATCTTAATTTTACTGTTTTTTTTTTCAGAATGTTTGGGATGATGTCAGAGTCATCCAAGGAAGAGGAAAGGCCTGTCACAGTCATTTTAGGCAACATTTTCTTTGGCTCTGATATGCAAAAAGTGCCCTCAGAGCCAAAATGATCACTCAGCACCCCAGTTGCCTCACCTTTGGCCTCAGCTGACAGAAACTTCATGACCAGCCCACCAGCCTTGGTCTTAAGAGAGCTATCAACCAGTACAAACACACAATTATATATCATGGGAAAAGTTAAACTTACATGAATGAAGTGCCTACCACTGTAGCAGTAAGGATAAAAACACATGTAATATTATTATATTGGTACATCTCAATACAGACCTTCAACATTAATATGCAGACTAGACAATGACACACACAAATACGTCAATAATTACTTTCAAACACTAGCTGAAAGAATTTCTACTACTGTTAAGTCACCATCAATTTAACAATGAAACCACCAAGACATGGAGTACTTGGAGAACACAACACCTAAACCCTTCAATCATCAAACTCTTGCCCTGTGACTGTGACCTTTGACTGATCATTCCAAATACAGTAATGTGCCTTACTTGTAACGATGGCTTTTTGTATCCTGGCTCCCTCTCTGCACCAGCTTCAACTTGTTCTTCAATTTACTCCTCAGACCACCAGCTTCTTTCATCACCTTAGCCACATCTTTCTCCTCTTTGGTCATCTTTTTCTCTTCTGCTTCCTTCATCCTGCAAAATCAATTATCATAATCAGTACAACATTGCCATTTACAGTTGTATTCTTGGTGGATTTGGATATATCTCAGCACCTCTTTCTGAGCCATTCATTGTGCACATTTCATCTCAGTATGCTTTTGTATATTACTGATGCAAACACTGTAACTGTACAAGCACCATAAATAACAGTGCATAATGCTGAGGTGTAATATACAAAAAGGGCTGTTATGAGAGAGGGTTGTATACAAGAGAGGGGTGTGTGAACTGGGAACACAATAGTGAAATGATGGGGGACAGGGCGACATGGAGGCGATTTGTTTGTGGCAACCCCTTATGGGATTAAGGTGTCTGGCAACAGATAGACAGATGGATAGATAGGTTGTTAAGGAAGGGCTGCTATCAGGCCACCTATGCTCCCTACACCATTTAACCCTTTGACTGGACCTGATGCACACAGTTTTTATTCAAGCTAACACCAAAGTATTTTATAAAACTATGACAGTTACTAGCAGTCACAGGCTCATGAAAACTAACTAGAAATAAACTCTTTCTCTGTAACTGATCCATCTAAAAGTTATATTTAGGCAAACACTACATGATTATACTCAGGTTTAAACTAGTGCACAACAGTACATCATTGTAAAGTATCATATGCATTATATACCAGAGTATGCACTGTGCATATATAAATTGCTGTATATAAGTGGTGTATATGCTTTTTGTGTCTTCATTGTGTCTTGGGCATTATGGGTACTACTTCCTGCTCTTTGGTTTGATTTGAGTGGTGTCTGGGGCAGTCTTAGATCAGGGCTGTTAAGTTACTGTTTGGATTTGGAGAGCACCCATTTCTTACTATTTACCAGTCATCATTTGGGAGGCAATGGTGTGAGTACTTTATTTATGAGGATTTTTATGTACTCTTTTCATAAATAACATTGTTCATTTCATATTGTGATCTATTGCAACAGACATTAGTTTATTATGTGTAACACAATTATTATTATGTGAATGTGTTCCTTATCCCCAGCTGTGTTGCGACACTGTCTTGTTATAACTTATCCGCTTTGTATGTTAGCCATTATGTTTCATGTGACTGATATGTCCTTGATGTAACGAGTTGTAATATAAACGTGTCAAGTGGGGTTGGTGGGCATGTGGAGAGGGTGGAGGATGACAGTTGGGTATGGAAAGTGTGAAGTGTGAACGTCGGGGGTAGGGATGTGAGAGGCAGACTGTCACATTTATAATAGCACTTAAGTTAACTGAGGAGGGAAATACCACTCCTGAATGTGTGCTGCTCTTTTTTTTTTTTTTTTTTTAACCTGAAGTACCTGTACTGATGCTGTATTACTTGATATATTGTATGTCAGCATCTGTTGTTTCATTCATTCATTGCCAGACGCCATGTATCCCAAACAGGGTGGTCAAGGGCTCAGAGTTAATTGTTTTACAGGGAGGGGCACTAATCCTACTTCAGGTTTAAAAAAAAAAAAAAAAAAAAAAAAAAGCAGCAGCAGCACATATTCAGGAGTGGTATTTCCCTCCTCAGTTAACTTAAGTGCTATTATAAATGTGACAGTCTGCCTCTCACAACCCTACCCCCGACATTCACACTTCTCACTTTCCACACCCAACTGTCATCCTCCACCCTCTCCACATGCCCAAACCATCTCAATCTACCCCTCATCACCTCAACACCAATACACTCCACTCCCAGCCTTTCTCTCAACGCTTCAATCACGAACCAGCCCCTCAGGCCTCATATTCAAGGACACACTATACATCCTTTTAATCACTGTCATTTCTGTACATATGAGCCTACAGATCTCATCTTCCTTTACTGCCCAGGTCTCATTACCATATAGCATTACACTCCTAATGCATGCTGCATACAAAGGTCCTTTAGCAATGAAAGAACCCTCTCCATGTCAGGAGAGGTAATAGCTCCCTGAACTTCTTCCAACCACTCCTCACTCTGGCCACAGAGCTGTCTCCAGCCCCACCTCCAGCACATAACAGGTTCCCCAAATGACAAAACTCTTCCATATACTCAAGAGACTCATTAGCATGATCAATACTTTCAACCTGACAATCTTAAATGCTCTCCCCAACACACCACACACATGAAATCAACATTACCTTGCAGTCTACCTCTAATACCACTTCATCTCTTATGCACCCACTTATCACAAGCACTGCACAAGATGGAGTTAGAACTGGAGAGGTCATACTGTATATAACATTCAATTACTCCTTCCCTAAATGAGGTCTCCCTGATGCTGCATAAAATCAATTAGATGTAACAAGAATAAATAAAATACTTCACTGGAGGGATAAATTAAAATATGAGGAACATGCTTGTCACTGAATACTCAAATGCAGGTCTAAAGTAGGATAAATCTAACACTAAAATCAGGCAATATATTCTTTTTTTGACTCCAGTTATTTGTAGGTTAAAAAAAAATCAACAGCATTTTCTAGCACCAAATCTGGAATGTTACAGAAAGAAATAATATAAGGCTAAGCTGTTAAAAGAGTGGCTGATACTGACATGCAACAGAAATGAAGGAGTGATGTGATGTGGATGCGATAATGTTAGGAGATATACACTGAGGTGGTCTGGCCATGTGATGGAGTGAGAGAGTAACTAGGAAAGTGTGAGTGAGTGAGGTGGAGGGGATGAGAGGGCAGAGGAGACTAAGGATGATGTGTAGGGATAGAGTAGAGAGGTATATGAGAGGTAGGTGTAAGTTGGGAGAAGGGCAACAAAATAGCAGGGGACAAGGCAACATGTAGGCAATTTGTTTGTGGCCACCACTTATAGGATTAAAGAGTCTGGCTATAGGTAGATAGATATATAGATAGACTGACAGACAGATAGATTGGTAGACAGATAGATGGACAGATAGACAGTGCAGATTGCCTACCTCATCCAACATACTTGACAGAGTGACTTATGTGGTGCCACAGCTCAGACAGGATGCACAACTCGGGGCCTCTGGAGGTCCATGTAGAGGTCAACCTGAGAACAACAAATTAATTATTATTTCTACGCATTTCACTGATATCCCAAACTGATGACCTTATCTAAGTCACAGTTCACTACCAGTCTTTAACCCAACATATACTTGTGTGTACTAGCTGACAACCATAAATATTTCTATCTATATATCTTTCTATCTGTAGCCAGACGCCACAGTCCTGTTAGGGGTGGCCATTTGTCTTTTAGTTGTTTTAATGGGAGGGGCACTATCCCTCCACCAACCCACTTGTTGACAGGTAGGGAAATATATACATACATTCATTAAAACTCTGCACTGTTTCCTCTCAAGGAATCCCCATATTGGTGTTGGCCATGGTACAGCCAATGTTTCCTATGGACTGCAAGCTAATCCAAGTGCCAAAACCAGCTAATTACTTCCCAACAGTTGCTGCAAGCTGATGGGTAAAAAGACATTATAGATGTGTGATTAGCAAACAATATGACTCTCACCTTCAACCTAGATTCTGTGTAAAGACAGAAAAGAAGATCAGCAAATACTTGTACAGTAACACCTTGATACACGATACCCCTAGATATGATACCCCGGCTTTACGATGGGGGTAGAAATACCACCATACCCCACCTAACGATGGCCAAACCCTGGTTAAAGATGTGATTTGATTTTTTTTTCAATTCTGATGATATTTTAGACTAAAATTGTGTTTAGGTTGATTTACAAACTCTTTTAGACTTAGATTATTGTGTTTTAGCCACAGGTGGGGTGAACATTGTCATTTTGGGGTACAGTTTACTAAACTTGATTTTTCCAGACTATATTTGACAATTTTCATATTTTATTTGTTGGTTTTAGTGAGTTATTTACAGGTGTTAGCTTAGGTTAGCTTCTTTTACAGTTATTAGGCCATTTAGATTGGCTTTAAACTTGTTTTTGGGCTCATTTGGGTGGGTTTTGGACTTGGTTTGGGGGGAAACCCAAGGCTAGTAAATGCTCCCCATTACTTTACATGTTAAAAGTACACTGATATAGGGGTTTTACCTAAGCAGTTACTGTATATCATTAAACTGGGGTGAATGTTTGCTGATTAAGAGTGATGCATGTGTACGTAATTACCAAGTCTGTAGCCACATATCACTGTCATGGTAGTAGCTGCCAGGGTCAGGGCCTGAAGAAGGGGTTGTTAGTGGTACCAAAACACCAGGCGGGTCCAAAGGGGGTCTGCAAAGTAAGGCAGTAGTTACTTACTGTTCAATAATACATCTTACTGATGTATTGAGTGAGGTGGAGGGGGGAAGAGGGAGAGGGAGGCTGAAGATGAGATGGAGGGATGGGGTGGAGAGGTATATGAGAGAGGGGGGTGTGAGTTGGGAGCAGGGAAGTGAAATGGTGGGGGACAGGGCGACATGGAGGCGATTTGTTTGTGGCCACCCCAAACAGGATTGAGGCGTCTGGCAATAGACAGATAGATAGATAGATAGACAAATATCATGTAAATGTAAACAAACAAAATGTATCAAACAAAATGGCCAGTTAAATGACCCATACATTCATTCACATGTCATTCAAACCTTTGATATCTTGGCTCTACCATACAAAATTATCTACAGTGCAAGTGCAACAATGCACCAGAACCAGCCAATTACTGTACTGCCAATTACTGCTGCAAACTACATGAGAGGGGACTGACAAGTTCATGGCCTGAGGCAGAAGGAGATGAGCTATACAGTACAGTTTTCACTGAATGTGTGTCCAGTTCATCTTGGTGAATGACTGCACAGATAATTTAATGTTACTGAGTTATTTTTCTGTTAGAGACTAACCTGCAGATGCTATGAAAATATAAAATATCAGCCATTATGTAGCGATGCACTACCTCACTGTCAAGAGGTATCGTCCCCTAGTGTAGCCACCATGTCCTCAGGAATCTCCTTGGTTGTTAATCCCTTGAGACTTAGGTAGCAAATGACTGTACTGACACTGATCTGTGGACAAATGAAATTATTAATATCAGTTGCTATGCGTCCCCACTCACATACACTCTCCTGGCCTCTCCACATGGCCAAACCATTTCAAAGTATTTCTCTTAACACTTTCGGTTGCATACACTCTTCTTGTCAGTCTCTCATTCTCCATCCTCTCCACATGGCCAAACCATTTCAAAGTACTGTTCAGTCACATGCACACCAACACCACAAAGCTTCTCTACTTCCTTGTATATGCCTCTGCATCACTCTCACATGCTAATTAATTACTATACCTAAACTGTCCTGTAATTTACTCTGCTCGGGGGGGGGGGATTTCAAAAACTGGTCATTTCAAACAAAAAAACAATAAATCACACAAGAAAGGCAGGAGAAAATTACCTAACAAAGCCACAGCTACCAGTACTTCATGATATAGTTTAGTTGATTGCGAGAGAGAGAGAGAGAGAGGAGAAAGAGGAAATGATGAAAAGGAGGAGGAGGAGGAGGAGGAGGAGGAGGAAAAGGAAATGATGAAAAGGATGAGGATGAGGAGGAAAAAGATAAAGAGGGGGAAGAGGGCGAAGGAGGAGGAAGTGGAGAATAAAAAGAAAGAGGAATGGACAGGAGGACTAGGAAAGGAGAAAGAGGAGGAGAAAAAGGAGGAAAAAAGACAGAAGAAGAAGAGGAGGAGAAGAAGGAGGAGGAGGAGGAGGAGGAGGAGGAGGAGGAGGTGGTGGTGGAGGACAGGAGAGGAAAGAAGAGGAGGAGGAGGTGGAGGAGGAGGAGGTGGAGGTGGAGGACAGGAGAGGAAAGAAGAGGGGGAAGAGGAGGAGGAGGAGGAGGAGGAGGTGGAGAACAGGAGAGGAAAGAGGAGGAGGAGGAGGAGGAGGGGGAGAGGAAATGAGTGTAATAAGGCCAAGCTACACTGCTTAATACATGATAGGCCTACAGTCTTCCCCATACTTTTCAGCATTATAAAAACAATAAGAACAAGGATGACGAGATTAATACAAAATAAAATGAAGAATAAAGAACAGTTATTAACACTACACCAATATATCTAACTGTCTATAGCATGACGACTCCATCCCGTAAGGAATGGCCACAAACACCGCCTCCTTATCGCCCTCCCCCCCCCCTGTAGCTCACAACCCTCTCTCTCTCAGATACGAGCCTGTGGAGTCACATGGAGAGACAGGCTGACGAATAAGGATATAAAGGAGCGTTGTGGTGTGGATGTGGATGTGATAGGAAGCGTTATGAGGAACACAATGAGGTGGTTTGGCCATGTGGAGAGGATGGAGGGTGAAAGACTGATGAAAAGAGTGTATGTGAGTGAGGTGGAGGGGGGAAGAGGGAGGGGGAGGCCGAGGATGAGATGGAGGGATGGGGTGGAGAGGTATATGAGAGAGGGGGGTGTGAGTTGGGAGCAGGGCAGCGAAATGGCGGGGAACAGGGCGACTTGGAAGCGATTTGTTTGTGGCCACCCCAAACGGGATTGAGGCGTCTGGCAATAGATAGATAGATAGATATTCTCTCTTTTTATTCCTTTTTCCAATTCTTCTTCAAACTTTTTCATCGATTTTTTATCTGACTTGTAATATTCTCTTACTATCCATTCCGTATTTCTTAATTGTTTTTCGTTTCTTTGCTTTTATTTTTATATCCATTAAATTATGATCTGACAAATCAAAAAACTCTTTACCTTCGTCAATGTTCATACTTATATACTTATCATATAATTTATCACTGACCAATGTATAATCTATAGTGCTTTTTAGTTTTTCCCTACACCATGTAAATTCTCCTGTACATTTCTGATCTTCATTTAACATTATAAGCCTATATTTGTCCATCCAATCTAGTATCATCCTTCCATTATCATCTAATCTTTGTTCCCCTTTAAACCCTACATGCCCGTTATAATCTCCTGCTATCATTAATGGCTCTTCACTTCTCTCAATGATAGATTCTATTTCTTCCCTCATTGCTTTGTTTCTATTCTTATCATGTACAGCAAAATACCGGTACACCACTATCAGTTTCATCTCCCAACCTCTTACCGAACATTTAACATGTATCATATCAGTATTTTTAGTGTTTACATTACTGACTTCTATCCCTTGATTTCCCTTGTACAGAATCACTATCCCCCCTCCCTTCTTTTCTTCTATATCTCTCATATTTTCTACAACACATATATTTTGACTAAATATTATATTGCTAATTTTCTTTTGTGTTTCTGTTAGGCACATGAGGCCAAAGCTAACATTAGAAGGTTAATAAATATTAGTAAAACCTGTGGACTAGAAATAAATAAAGCAAAAAGTAAATTCATTATATTCATTATGAAGGAGAAACCAACAGAAATAGAGGGTATAGAAGTGGTAAATTCAATTAAGTATTTGGGGGTAACAGTAGTGGACTCTAAAGACTGCTTTAAAGGACATAAAGAAAACATCATTATGAAAGCACAAAGACTAGCAAACTTAACCTACTCTGTTATGGCTAGGAGCTGCAATAAAATTTTAATCGGTAAAACTTACTGGAAGAGCCTAGCACTCCCTGGAGTTCTGTATGCTGCAGGAGTAATTGATTTTAATAAAGAATGAAAGACTGACTAAGAGGGTGTATGTAGGTGAGGTGGAGGGAGGGAGAGGGAGAGGTAGACCGAGGATGAGGTGGAGGGATGGAGTTGAGAGGTATATGAGGGAGGGGGGGGTGAGTTGGGGGGAGGGGAGTCAAATGGTGGGTGACAGAGTGACTTGGAGGCGTTTTGTCTGCGGCCACCCTTTGCGGGATTAGGGCGTCGGGCTATAGATAGATAGATAGATAGAAATAGACAAACTACAGAAAATAGAAAATGGGGTGTATAGAACAATGCTGGGAGGTAATATGAGCACTGCAGTAGGCTGCCTGAGGGGCGAAGTACGAGCCTCACTAATGGAAACAAAAATAAAGAGGGCAAAGCTTCAATATCTCCAAGGTATTTTAAAGAGAAGAAATAATGCACTATTAATTGAAATTGTAGAAGAGCAAGAGTAAGTGGATGAGGGAATGTGAGAAGGCACTAAAAGATCTTGACCTAAATACAGAAGGGTTAAAAAATATAACAAAAGATGAACTAACCAGGAAAATATATGATGAGGACACAAAAAGGTGGAGAAAACACATGGAAAATAAATCAAGCTTAGAAGTATATAAAAAATGGAAGAAAGAAATAGGTGGATTAGATGAAATATATGATAATTCACCAGCCTCCATAATCCTGTTTAAATGCAGATCTGATACACTAAATTTAGCAAATAGAAATAGATTCAAGGGAACTGAGACGAACTGTCCAATGTGTAATGCAGAAACAGAAGACTTGATACATTTTTTATTAGACTGCACAGGATATATGGAAGAAAGAACACAACTGGTAGAATTACAACAACCATATATAGAGGAAAGAAATAATATACTTGGGAACCTCCCTATTTAATACAAGTGGTATTGAAAAAAAGAAATTAATAATATTTAAATGCTGGAAAAAAAGAGAAAGGAAAGTGAAGGAGCTCAGAAATTCAGGCAACTGATTATAGCTTACACGTAGTAAGAGAAGAGGAGGTGTGACCACAGAAAGACACAGAAGAAGGAGAAAAGAGAAAGAAGGAAATCGTTTAGAGGTGCCGTTGTAAAGGCAATACCTCAACAACATCACATCACATCACATACTATTATCATTTACTA
Organism: Coenobita brevimanus; assembly: GCF_032717465.1. Classification (NCBI taxonomy): domain Eukaryota; kingdom Metazoa; phylum Arthropoda; class Malacostraca; order Decapoda; family Coenobitidae; genus Coenobita; species Coenobita brevimanus. The sequence continues at coordinate 11,754,840 of NC_137008.1, read as the reverse complement.
ATTGTTCTACTTCCTTACTTTTACATTTAGACAAACCTTGTATGTTAATAACCCTGAATAAAAATTCCCCCTCTTCACTGTTTATGTTCTCATTTCTCCGGTCCCGTCAGTTCTCATTATCATCTGTGTCCAATCTTACGATCTTACCTTTCTTCATTATCCAGTTTCCTCCCAGCCTCCTTTTTTCTTTCAGTTCTTCTTTTAGCTTTGCATTTGCTTCTCTTTCTTTTCTCGTCATGTCTACACTCATTCTTATCTTCTTATATAAATCATTTGTTGAGTTTCTAAGTACCCCACAATTTTTCAAGATCCTCCATTTTTCATATTCCTCTCTCAGTCCTACAACTACTGGTCTTACCTTCCCTTCTTTTCTTTTCCCAATCCTGAATACTTTCTCTATTTCATTCTCTAGTCTATCTATCTATTGCCAGACGCCATAATCCCGTAAGGAGTGGTCATTTGACTCTGAGTTATTTGTTTTACAGGGAGGGGCACTAACCCTCCACCAACCCACTTACTGAAACGTAGGGAACACGTATGGTTTGGTTATATGGTTACCACCCAGCGTTGTAAATGGTTTCTTGGCATACAGGAAACCATTAGGCTTGTCACTCAATGTAAAGCTACCGTACCTGTAAAGGAAAGAAAAGCAGTAAGAAGTGACAGGAAAGATGGGAGAAATAGGAAGAGAGGAGGACAGGCACAGAAAAAGAAGGATAAATACTTCTTTAAATATTCTAGCACATACCTCTCTATCCTCTTTTTCTCTCTCTCTGGCCTCCCTATTATCACTTCCTAGCACATTGAACACAACTAAATTCTTCCTTCTCTTTTCCTTATCCTCCCTCTCTTCTAAATTTTCCATTACACTCTTAAGCACCTTCTCAGTAAAACCCTTTTCACCATCTCGTTCTCTCTTTCCACCCATTTCTTTTCCAGGCCCTTAATCATATCTCTCAACTCATCATTTGCTGTCTTCAGCTTACTCAATTCCTCTTTCATTGCTACTGTTAAAACTTCTTGGCTTCCAACCCCATCTTTGGAATCTCCTGGTTTCTCAGGTTGATTGGCCCCACTCCACTTATTTTCAATTTCTTCCATTTTGCTGTTGATTACAGTGTATTTCTCCTTTATTACCTTGAGCTCTTTTCATCTTTGTATTTTCCATCTTCAGCTCTTGTTGTTCCCTCACACTATTTTTCCAGTCACTGCTACAAGGCTTACAGAACCACACATTCATTCTTTTCACTGCATTTAGTCCCTCTTTGGTTAATCCTTCACATTCCTGGTGCCGCCAGTTACCGCATCTATCGCACTCGGCACCTCCAGCCTCCACCCAGCGATTGCAATCAGTACATACCTCCTTCTTGGCCCTCATTCATCGTCACAGTTTCTACACAGCATATCTTCACTCAGCCTTCCAGTGTACTCACACCTTCTGGATGTCTTCTTCGTTGCCCCTCTACCACTTATATCCTCTCCTTCCATCTTTAATTTCCAAAAACACGTGCCTTCTTTATTTACGCGTCTCTCGGTGGTTGTTTGTTTACATGATGGTGCGATGAGACAACATGTCCTCGTCTGCAATGAAACAAAGACCGGTAAATAAATAATTCCTAAAACTTGACATTAATCAGCTGATTTTTCACTGGAAACATGTGTAAAAAATATCGTATTTATTTTAAATTTTTTGTTACGTCTTTTCTCTGCTGTTTTTGTGTATTTTTCTTCAATTTTCAAAACTCGCAAGTGCAACATATAGCAGATTTTATCTCAGATGCTTATGATTTCGACCTAACAAAGTCTCGACTTTGTTATGAGATCCTTAGCCCCCCACTGGCCCCCTATTGGCTCCCCATTTAGACATGATTCCTCAGTTTCTGAAGACATTGCTACGTCATCGGGTGAATCTGAATCTACGTGGCCTGGGATGCTTTGTAGACCTCTTCCTATTTCCTTCATTACAAAGTTTGCACAATAATTATTATTTGAACAGCTGATAATATATTCAAGAGCTTCTGTGCATAAAATTTGCCATTGAAAAGTATATAATTTTACGGGTGGACGGTGACGTCAGAGGGGCATTGTGGGAGATGAGACGGGGCTGTGGGGATGATGAAGGTGAGCGATGACTGCATTTATTATTATTTATTTATGGTGTTTCTTCGCTTATTTTTACGGTAATTATCATGTCTGTATATTTATTAGTATCTGGTGCCTTTATGGAGACTTGGAGTTGGTTGATATAGTGTATAATTCTTTAGTGCTTCACAAATATCCTTCTCTCCTTTCACACTTTCCTGTAAAATGTCTACGCCAGTTTTCTATACGGCGTAGTGTTCTTTCTGACTTTTTACTGCCGGCTTCGGCTGGAGGGTTTGGAGGGCGGGGGAGAGCCTTCTTTGCTATCCTTATCTCATTCTAGTAGTTCAGTTACTCTTCTAGGAGCTGCCTAGCATGGGCCAACAGGCCTACTGCAGTTATCCTCTCTTCCTGTTCTTATGTTCTTGTGTATAGGTGATTCCCTTGTCCGTAATGGATTGTATTTTATTTTTTACTTTGTGTGTGTGTGTGTGTGTCTAATGAGAGAGGAGGGGGAGGAAAGGGGGGGATGGAGGGGAGAGAGGAGGTAAGGAGGGATGGAGGGGAGAGGAGGTAAGGAGGGATGGAGGGGAGAGAGGAGGTAAGGGGGGATGGAGGAAAAGTGTTTTTCAAGGAGGAGGAAGAGGGAAGGAAGATTGATGACAAGAGATGGAGAGAGAAGGAAGAGAGAGGAAGGAAAGAAAAAATGAAAAGAAAGGTGAGGTGGAGGAATGATGGGGGAAACTAGTGGGGGGGGAGGGAAGGGAGGATGTAAGGAGGGAGGAGAAGTGGAGGAAGAGTGCTTTTCAGGGAGGAAGAGTGCTTTTCAAGGAGGAGGAAGAGATGGAAGAAGGAAGACAAAGGAGAAGAAAGGAGAGAGAGAGAGAGTTGGAGGAAAGGGGGGGGAGAACTAGTGGGGGTGGAGGGAAGGGAGGATGTCAGGAGGGAGGAGAATTGGAGGAAGAGTGCTTTTCAGGGAGGAGGAAGAGGTGGAAGGCAAAAGGAAAATAAGGAAGGAAGGAAGGAGAGAGAGAGAGAGAGAGAGAGGTGGAGGAAAGAGGGGGGGGGGAGAACTAGTGGGGTGGAGGGAAGGGAGGATGTCAGGAGGGAGGAGAAATGGAGGAAGAGTGCTTTTCAGGGAGGAGGAAGAGGTGGAAGGCAAAAGGAAAAGAAGGAAGGAAGGAAGGAGAGAGAGAGGGGGGGGGGGAAACTAGTGGGGGTGGAGGGAAGGGAGGATGTCAGGAGGGAGGAGAATTGGAGGAAGAGTGCTTTTCAGGGAGGAGGAAGAGCTGGAAGGAAAAAAGGAAGACATGGAGTAGAAGGAAGGAAGGAAGGAGAGAGAGGTGGAGGAAAGAGGGGCTGTGGAGGGGGGGAGGAAACTAGTGGGGGGGATGGAGGGAGGGAAGGAATGTGGGGGTGGATGGAATGTGCTGGCTTTTGATCAGTCAGTCAGGCTGCAGCAGTCACAGGGGGAGGGGCTGCAATTTTGGTAAGATATTTTTCCTTTCTTTTTCCAGTAATTACCTTTCTCCATTAATTACCTTTCTCTCTCCATTAATTACCTTTCTCTCTCCATTAATTGCTTCTGTGGTGATGATATTGATTTTAATGTGCATTGTAAACAGGCCTGAGTGTTTCTAAAGCATACTCATGATTGAAAGGCTAAGAAAGTATCATGACAGAGCTGGGTGTGAACTCTGGGATGGGGTGTGTGTATGTGGAGCTTGGGGTGTGTATGTGTAGTTTTTTGGGTGTGTGTGTGTGTAGATTTTGGGTGTGAGTGTAGATTGGGGTGTGTATGTGTGGAGTTTGGATTGTGTATGTGTATGGATTTGGGTGTGTGTGTTTAGATTGGGGGTGTATGTGGAGATTTTGTGTGTGTGTGTGTGTGTGTGTGTGTGTGTGTGTGTGTAGAGTTGGGGGTTACTATGTGGAGTTTGGGGTATCTGTGTGTGTGGAATTGTGGTTTTGTGTGTGTATGGATATTTTGATATTGTGATTTTCTTGTGATGGCTTATAAGGAATATTCTTTTTCAGGAGTGTGAGTTGGGGAGAAGGCAGCCTGATAATGAAGAAGAGAAAAAAAGATCTGGAGGGTTCAGTAATTGGCCATGTAGCTGTAGAAACTGCTACCACAACCACAACTACCCCCTACCACAACTACCACAACCATCTTTGGGGGACATTTAATTGGATACTTACTAGGTGAATATGCTAGAACCTTCTCAATTTTATTATTATTATTATTATTATTATTATTATTATTATTTTATGCATACTACCTGGAGGGGTTAGGTATATAACTTTCCCAGCTAATTAATATAAATAATTTGAGTTTTTAGTGACACCCCCAGCCTTCACAGTTTATGGCCAAGTGTAGCCTGATTGGGAGGGTAATTTTGACTAGTAACCAAGGAGACTTATTCCATACTCATGACCAGGGCTCTCTGTAAAATCTCTAACCCCTTTTCTGTTAATGGCCAGGTGTAGTCAGATTGAGGGGGTAATTTTGACTAGTAACCAAGGAGACTCATGACCAAGGCTGTTCGTAAAGATCCCTAACCCCTTTTCAGTTACTTTATGGCCAAGTGTAGAGATTGGAAAGGTAATTTTGACTAGTAACCAAGGAGACTCATGACCAAGGCTGTTCATAAAGATCCCTAACCCCTTTTCAGTTACTTTATGGCCAAGTGTAGTCATATTGGAAGGGTAATTTTGACTAGTAACCAAGGAGCTTCATGACCAAGGCAATTCTTAAAGATCCCTAACCCCTTTTCAGTTACTTTCTGGCCAGGTGTAGTCAGATTAAATCATTCCATAACTAAGGTTCATAAAATTCCATGCAAAGACTATGTAAAGATTCCTAACTCCCTTTTAGTTACTTTATGGCTGTGTAGTCAGATTGAGATGGTAATTTGGGCTAGTAACCAAGGAGACTTATTCTTTAACTAAGGCTAAAATTCCACGCTAGAATAATGTAAAGATCCTTATGCCTTTTTTCAGGTAATTTATGGCCAAGTGTAGAGATTGGAAAAGTAATTTTGACTATTAACCAAGGAGACTCATGACCAATGCTCTTTATATACTGTATTTCTGACCCTTTTATTCAGTTACTTCTTGGCCAAGTGTTGTCAGATTGGAAAGGTAATTTTGACTAGTAACCAAGGAGACTCATTCCCTAAGACTCAAATTTCATGTGACAACTTTCCAAAAACTCCTAACTCCTTTTCAGTTAATGCCAGGTGTAGTCAGATTGATGCTTTTGATGCATATTTTGACTAGTAACCAAGGAGACTCATTCCCTAACCAAGGCTCAAATTCCATGCAGCAACTATTCAGAGATCTCTAACTCCTTTTCAGTCAGTGGTTGGCCAGGTGTAGCTAGATTGGAAAGATAATTTTGACTAGTAACCAAGGAGACTCATGACCAAGGCCCTGTGTAATGATCCCTAGCCTGATTTCAGTTACTTTATGGACAAGTGTAGTCAGATTGGGAGGGTAATTTTGACTAGTAACCAAGGAGACACAACCAAGGCCCTACATATTGATCCTTAGCCTAATTTCAGTTACTTTTTGGCTAAGTGTAGGCAGATAGGAATGGTAATTTTGACTAGTAACCAGGGAGACTCATTCCCTAACTAAGGCTAGTATTCCATACAGGAACTATGTAAAGATCCCTCACCCCTTTTCAATTTAATTGGATACTTACTAGGTGAATATGCCAGAACCTTCTCAATTTTATTATTATTATTGTTATTATTATTATTATTATTATTATTATTTTATGCATGCTGCCTGGAGGGGTTAGGTATATAACTTTCCCAGCTAATTTCTAAAAATAATTTGAGTTTTTAGTGACGGACCCCCGGCCTTTACAGTTTATGGCCAAATGTAGCCTGATTGGGAGGGTAATTTTGACTAGTAACCAAGGAGACTTACTCCATAACTCATGACCAGGGCTCTCTATAAAATGTCTAACCCCTTTTTCAATTAGTTTATGGCAAAGCTGTCAGATTTGGGGGTAATTCTGACTAGTAACCAAGGAGACTCGTTCTTGACTCATGACCAAGGTTGTTGTAAAGATCCCTAGCCCCTTTTCTGTTAATTTATGGCCAGGTGTAGTCATATTGGAAGGGTAGTTTTGACTAGTAACCAAGGAGACTCATGACCATGGCTGTTCGTAAAGATCCCTAACCCCTTTTCAGTTACTTTTTGGCCAGGTGTAGTCAGATTAAATCATTCCATAACTAAGGTTCATAAAATTCCATGCAAAGACTATGTAAAGATTCCTAACTCCCTTTTAGTTACTTTATGGCTGTGTAGTCAGATTGAGATGGTAATTTGGGCTAGTAACCAAGGAGACTCATTCTTTAACTAAGGCTAAAATTCCATGCTAGAATAATGTAAAGATCCTTATGCCTTTTTTCAGTTAATTTATGGCCAAGTGTAGAGATTGGAAAAGTAATTTTGACTATTAACCAAGGAGACTTATGACCAGTGCTCTTTATATACTGTATTTCTGACCCTTTTATTCAGTTACTTCTTGGCCAAGTGTTGTCAGATTGGAAAGGTAATTTTGACTAGTAACCAAGGAGACTCATTCCCTAAGACTCAAATTTCATACAACAACTTTCCAAAGATCCCTAACTCCTTTTCAGTTAATGCCAGGTGTAGTCAGATTGATACTTTTGATGCATATTTTGACTAGTAACCAAGGAGACTCATTCCCTAACCAAGGCTCAAATTCCATGCATCAACTATTCAGAGATCTCTAACTCCTTTTCAGTCAGTGGTTGGCCAGGTGTAGCTAAATTGGAAAGATAATTTTGACTAGTAACCAAGGAGACTCATGACCAAGGCCCTGTGTAATGATCCCTAGCCTGATTTCAGTTACTTTATGGACAAGTGTAGTCAGATTGGGAGGGTAATTTTGACTAGTAACCAAGGAGACACAACCAAGGCCCTACATATTGATCCGTAGCCTAATTTCAGTTACTTTTTGGCTAAGTGTAGGCAGATAGGAATGGTAATTTTGACTAGTAACCAGGGAGACTCATTCCCTAACTAAGGCTGGTATTCCATACAGGAACTAGGTAAAGATCCCTCACCCCTTTTCAATAAGCTGATGGCAAGTAGTAGTCAGATTGATGGTAATTTTGACTAGTAACCAAGGAGACTCATTCCTTACTCATGACCAAGGAGGCTCTTCATAATTTTCAGTTAGTTTATGGCAAAGCTGTCAGATTTGGGGGATAATTCTGGCTAGTAACCAAGGAGACTCATTCTTGACTCATGACCAAGGCTTTGTAAAGATCCCTAGCCCCTTTTCAGTTAATTGATGGCCAGGTGTAGTCAGATTGGGAGGGCAGTTTTGACTAATAACCAAGGAGACTGTCACAATAGCTTTGCCCAGATGTTCATTCCTTTGTATATTATTTCACATAGCGCATTGGCAGAAAAAAAGCAATGGTATGGCTGTACATTCATCCCATAGCACTTCTTTGTGACTAGCATCATGTTCTAGTGTTTATCTGATAACAATTCAGCATTCAGGATGGAGAGATGGCAATTTTAGGCCAAGGTAGAGTAAAAGCAAGCTAGTAACCAAGGAGATTCATAGCACTTGTTCAGGACTAGCATCAAATTTTAGTTGTAAATTGGAATAGTAACCAAGGAGACTCATCCCTGACTCAAAACCACAGCTCGTCAGATGCAACCACATCTTCGTATTTTTTGTGGGAGTGACCAGTCAGATTTTAGTAGTTGTAAATTGGAATAGTAACCAAGGAGACTCATCCCTGACTCAAAACCACAGCTCGTCAGATGCAACCACATCTTCGTATTTTGTGTAGGAGTGACCAGTCAGATTTTAGTAGTTGTAAATTGGAATAGTAACCAAGGAGACTCATTCCTAACTCATAACTACAGCTCGTCAGATGCAACCACATCTTCGTGTTTTGTGTAGGAGTGACCAGTCAGATTTTAGTAGTTGTAAATTGGAATAGTAACCAAGGAGACTCATTCCTAACTCATAGCTACAGCTCGTCAGATGCAACCACATCTTCGTATTTTTTGTGGGAGTGACCAGTCAGATTTTAGTAGTTGTAAATTGGAATAGTAACCAAGGAGACTCATTCCTAACTCATAACTACAGCTCGTCAAATGCAAACACATCTTGGTATTCTTTTGCAGGAGTGACAGATTCAGAAGTGGCTATAGGTATAAAAAAAACATTCACTTTGAATACCTGGCTTAAAATTTTACTAGAATATGATGCCATGCCCTTCTTTTTTGGTTTAAAATATCATAGCATCATGAATTTTGAATTGTAACTGTAGATGAGTAGAATGTTGCTAGTCATGAAGAAGTGCTGTGGAAAGGGTACTCTATAGCATTACCTTGTTCTGCCACTGAACTGTGTGAGATGGACTGCGTAAGGCAAAATATAGGCCAAGTAGAAGGTAGAAGTAGTGCTATATACTGTATAACTGTCTACTCTAAATGTGAATAATTTGTATTATATTCCTACAATCATTGCAGTGGTGTTCCTGTGGCAGCCTTGGGTTTGTGTGGGTGTAAGTGAAGTACAAGAAAGCAGGGTTCCAGAGAGATGGCAGCGTGATGGCGGTTCAAGAGGAGTGAAGGGAGACTGCCTGGAGAACTCAGAGTAGCAGAGGGGCCACGACTGCTTGGAGAGGTTGAAATCTGTTGTGATGGGTATAGTACTGTCTCCTGTCTCTCCTGTCTGTTTTTCCTGTCTCTTGTCTTTGTCTCTCTTGTCTGTCTCTCTCATGTCACTTCTCATGTCTGTCTGTCTGTCTTATCTGTCTCTTTTCTGTCACTCCTGTTTGTCTGTTAGTGTAGGCAGGTAACTATGGAGGGTTGAATTGAGCAAGGACACTCATTCTTACATTATAGCCAAGGATGAGATGGAGGGATGGAGTGGAGAGATGGGAGGGGGTGTTAGTTGGAGGGATGGAGAGTAGATACAAGTAGATATGGGAGAGAATGTGTGTAAGAGGGAGGAGTGTGGGTAGATATGGTGGAGGGAGGGTGTGAGTTGGAGGGATGGAGATGAGAGGGGGGGTGTGAGTTGGAGGGATGGCAGAGGACAGGACTGTGTGGAGGATATTTGTGGCCACACCTTATAGGATTAAGATGTCTGGCAATAGATAGATTAGATAGATATATAACTGAATTTCCATCAAGCACACTGTATTGATGTGGGAGTGGTAATGTCCAGTGAAAACATATAGTAACCAAGGAGACTCATTCCTACCTCCATAACTGTAAAATTAATGAAACTGTAATCAATTAAGTACAAAATTTGTGAGAATGGGCCAGTTCCATCAGGTGAAGGACAGACTACAGTATAGCTAAGTGGCAAGATTATTTTTTCCTTGGTTAAGAAATCTAAGTGAGATGGAAGCACCGATTTTAGCCCATAAATTGGTATAGCTTTTTGTCCTTTTGTAGAGTGATATAGCTTAATGCCAGATTGACATTACCTTGCCTGTACACCTTTCCCATAACCCAGAGGTCAGCAACCCTTAAAGCTACAAGAGCCATTTGTTTTAAAGTTTCATAAAAATGTAGTACTCTTGGAGCCGCAATGCAAAAAATTCTGAAACTGAAATCTGCAGTATTCTAAACAAAACATTACAGTGATACTGTTTGACCTACTTGTAGTATAGATCTTTTGTTTCATAAAAATGTAGTACTTTTGGAGCCGCAATACAGATAATTCTCATAAACCGAAATCTGCAGTATTCTAAATCTAAACAAAACGTTACGGTGATATTGTTTGATCTGCTTATAGTATAGATCTTATCAAAGCTGAATGGAAAATCTAATGTTGCCTTGCATGTATAATATGATGCCTTTGGTCTGAAAGAATAAATGGTTATTTATGAAGCTCCTGGAGCCATAAAAGTGTCCTAAGAGCCGCGTGCGGCTTCTGAGCCGCAGGTTGCTGACCTCTGCCATAGCCCTTCTTTAGCATAATGAACAAGTCATTTAGGTACAGGTGTTAGAGCAGTTAACAGATTATACAGTAGACTATGCAAGAAAGATTGGGGAACGGTTGGTACGTTATGACCTAAGTTTTATTCAGTGTGGGTGAAGGCACTGGTAAAGTATATATCTACAGAGGTGCAGTCATAGAAATTTACTGTCCATTGCATTGGGCATGTGGAGAGAATGAAGGATGGCAACTGGATGCAGCGGGGGAGAGGTGTGAGTGTTGAGGGTAGAGTTAAGGGGTAGATTGAGATGGTTTTGGGAGGCAGGATGGGGCTGGAGTGTATTGGTGTTGTGATGTGAAGGGGGTAGACTGAGATAGTTTGGGAGGAAGGATGGGACTGGAGTGTAGTGGTGTTGTGATTAGGAGGGGTAGAGTGAGATGGTTTGGGCATGTGGAGAGGATGGGGGAAGACATTTGGGTGTGGAGGGTGAGAGGTGTGAACATGGAGGGTAAAGTTGAGAGGCCGACTGAAAGACCTGGTATGAAGTCGGTGTCCTCAGGGATAAAGGGCTGGACAGAGAAGCTGCTAGAGATCAAGCAGCATGGAGAACTGCCATTAGGTGATCAAGGCTGATGTATGGAAGCATCTTGGAGTTTTTATAAATGAATGAATGAAGGAAATAAGTTCCCTTTTCCCGCTCCATTAGGCAGGTAAAAATGTTGAGGTATAAATGTAAGTGCTTCCTCTATTATTTCTTTCCCTGTCCTTCCTTTCTGCACCCTTCCTCACTCCAGCATTAGGTGGAAAAGATCAGGATGAAGGAAAATGATGATTGTTCCTAGCTAGTTTGCTGTTTGCATTTGCCTAACTTGAATAGGGAAGTAGCATTATACTGTATAGGAATAAATGCATTGGTTACTAGGCATATTTGGGTGTTAACATATTTCACTGAGAAACTTACTTACTAGAGCCCTTAACTCAGTTGTGGGTTCATGCTTATCTGGATATGAATCTAGGAGACTTCATGCTAAAATTCCCCTTCTGCAGTCCACCATCCTCCTCCAGAGAGATAGGTACATATGTGTATGGCAAGAATATTAACTGATAGACTCCTTGAAATGGCTGGTTTGATACAGCCTTCAGTATGTTCTTCAGCCTAAGATTTAACTAGTGTTGATGGTTGAGGTAGCACTGGCATTGTAGTTCAAGGGTGGAGTTGTAAAGCATGTTTGTACTTTAGGGCAGTATGACGAGGGCAGCTTGATGGCAGAGGAGGCCACCCCTGCTGTGGTGGGTGTCTGGTGGTAGACATCAACCACCACCACCACCACCACCAGTGATGAAGGGGAGCAACTTGGCTGGATACTACAAGATGAGTACATTTAAAAATTTTATACATATTCACCTAGGTGCCAGTCTGTTGAAATAACCATTGATGGGCCAGTGGAGTGTTTCATACATAACGTATAGTTTTCTATAAATCTTGCTGTGGTGCTGCTTTTGTTAATTGCCAGTTGGTTGCAGAACTGGCCTCAGTAGGTGTTAGTCAAAATGCACTGCAACTTGTGCTTAAATAGCTGAGGAAGCTAAAGTTGCAAGAATCATGCAGAACATTAAAAACTCAATTTTGCCAAGTGGAATTATTTGCAGTAAGTGTGCTGCAGTTAAATTGGCAGTGCTAACAACCATATCCCAGGAAATGATCACTGCCACCCCTTGTGCCTTAGGTTTCATTCTTAACTTTTCCATATAGTTTTAAGTCTTTGGAGACTTGCAACAGAAGACAGATAGCCATTGTTACCCCATCAGTAAATAAAATATCCCCAGAGCTGGATAAAACCATTGGCTGTGTCAGGAGTGAATTAACACACAACAGGAAGCTCCCTGACATCTCTTCTGTAATGATTTATTTTAGGGGTTAAACTTAAGCCAGTTGGAGACCCCTGCAAAAACAATTGACTAATTGATTTTGACTAAAATTACAGGGATGATGGGCTATGACCTTGTGATCACTTGATTGAATTTTGGGCCAAATTGGGCCAAGGCCCAGGCTGCAGGGCAAAAAAATGTAAGAAAACGGGGACAGGTAAAAATCGTTTTCTCGCAATAACTCCTTTCAAATTCGTCATATCGACATGAAACCAAAAGCTAAAGGTATATCTTTCAAATCTGCATCCTACAACATGCCTCATTACATCAGGGGGGTCCGCCCTTAGTTTGCGGTAGGGGGATCAATGTCAGGTGGATCAGGCTTAAAATTTCAGAAGGGCATAAACTCGTGAATTTTCACCCGAATTACTCCAAATTTATGTGTTGTCTTTGACTAGATATCCTGTTGTGTTTATTCGTCAGCATTAAAATGACTGCAGGGGACGGGTCTCCTGTGCCTTGGCACCGCTTCTTGTTATTTTTAGTTCTTTCTCCTTTGCCTAATGCCATAAGCGGTGTGCTGTACCTTTTTATAATTATGTAGATGTTTATTATTCTAAAGCCATCACAATTTTTTCTTAATCACCTTGGATATTCCCTTCGATCCCCTGCAGAATTGTGGTTTTGTTTTAAGCTGATTGTCACTTCGAAATTGGAATATTTAGTAAACCTATAGATGAGAAATGCGACCAAGAGAACGGCTCTGCAGATAAAATGGTTCCCGTATAGTTCTGCTGAACTCTGCATGTTGGCTTTTAGGTCTTGCCAGTCCATGAACCTACATAATTTAAAAACCTTCGTCTTGTGTTTCCAGGACTTCTTCAGAAATTGGCCAAAGCTCATTGGTTTTAAATGACATTTGGCTAGGCTTATAGTGCAGTGCCAGTGGCTGATGTAAGATCTTTAGGGACTTGGCTACTCAGCGATTATGCTTTAAATTTCTGCAGTTCTTACTGATCTGCTCAAATCGGGGACAGTCAGACACTCATGTGCGTGGAAAAGTGGCTTAGAGCCTTAAGCCCACGTTGAAAGGCTGCGGACAGCACCCGGTTGTGCCTATAATAATGTACTGTTTCTTGGGACGTGTCGCAAAAAATATTTTTCTAAGAGCATTACTGTATTATTTCTACGCGTAAAAAAAAAAAAGTATTTTGGTATAACGTAGTGTCAAAGTCAAAAAAGGAGAGCAGAACACTGCGAACATGCCCCCCCCCCCAAAAAAAAAAGCACTTATAGAGTAGCCAGATACCTTCACTACACAACTATAGTCGCTTTGTGAGGTAAATCACGTGGTTATTATTCTAATCTTTTATTTTTATGCAAAAAGTCATCATCTGAGTGTGAATGAGCTATATATAAAAAGGCGCTGGATCTCTCGTGTATGTGAGGTTTACACAAGCATCAGTCTTACTCTGTCAGCTCTCATATAAACAGGAGCACAACGTAGTAACTTAACCCTCAGACCTCGGGAGGCTTCGCAGTGGCGAGTAAAAACGTCAGACGAAGCCAAGGAAACAAAAGGACCCTCAGGTGACTTAGGGATTAAGTAGTCATTATGAACAAAAATATCTTTAAAATCAGCTTTAGATAGTTTTTCCGTTGCCATTACACCAGAAATTTATGCCAAGTGAATTGTTAGGTGGTTATGTAGGTGTAGTGTCTGTTCAGCTTGTAGTGCGGAGGACAGTGTAGACAATCTCGATGTACTCGTAGATGTAAATAAACGGCGATAAACACAAAGCGTGCAGACTGGGAATACTTGCGTACAATTTGTGCCTTATTTGAAAAGATAATAAATGACCAAAAAGATAAGAGGAAGCTGTAATCGGAATCAAGAATTTACAGAGGGATTATATTAAGGAAATCTGTAGACTATCAGTGAGGACCAAATTTGTGAAGCTGATTAACGGTGAACTAAGAAGAGCCTTAAGAATGTTTACAAATAAAAGTGGGTGAAAGATACAGCATACATCATAAAATTAAAGGAATTATATTTCAAAGGGTGAATCGTTGTAGGGATGCCAAGCTTATTTCTGGTATTGTAGTTAAAAGAAGAAATGTGCCATCTCACTTGCAAGATGGCAATGAACAATTTAGTATTTTGAATAAGTAGACGTACTTAAGCAAACCATAATACTTTTCCTGAAGTTTACCAGCCATGTGTGTAGGTCTGCTATAGCCTACATAGTTTATCAGATGATCCACTTTTGGTGCCATAGTTCTTTTGTTTGGGGGGGGGGGGGCATTGATGCTTAGTGATACAGTTGCGATTTTTTTTTTTTTTTTTTAAGGATCGTAAATAACACCAATTACTTTCCCGTAAACTTTCCATCGATGTGCATAATTATATTCTCTGTAGTTGTAAGTTTCTGAAGTAGCTCAGATTTTGCGTCACACATGGTGTTTTTTGGCTTTTTTTTCAGCAAAATAGCGGCGATCTGTAAAAACCTCACTTTATATATTACCTATTACTTGTTCATATGAGTAGATTCACTGTAGTTTTAATTGTTTCTAAGGCAACATAGATTCAATGCTGTGCGTTAACCCCCAGCTACATGTAGTATTGTTTCCCGGCTTGCTTGCTCGAACAGTAATGAACTTAGCTTAATACGTGTTAAATGGATGGTACTTGAGTTCAAATGCTAGTCTGCGGCAGAGGATGAAAACCAAAATTGTTTGATAATGCTGAGACAGAAGAGAAAACGAACAGAGAAGTTTTGAAGATAATATGTATGAGAAAAAAGATAAAACAAAAACTGAAGATGAAATATTGCAGAAGACCAGACCAAAAGATCATGGGAAAGGAGGGAGGAGGTAAGAGAGAGTAAGAGGATAAAAGTAAGGCCACTGCGGGTGGAGAGCTGCCTGAGGGATGAGGAGGACTTCAGATGTGTGTGCAGAGAGAGAGAGAGAGAGAGAGAGAGAGAGGAGATAAGGTAGGTAGATGTATAAGGTAGATTAGGTAGACCATGGAATATCATATTAAAGATGAACTAGATAGTTTGGGTAGTTGCTGTTGTTGTTGAGGAAGCCCGGTCTGTATGGTCATGCAGACTCACCAACATAAGCAACCACCCCTGCAGTGTCGTCCCGTGCAGTGAACCAATGTTGCCTTGCAGCAGACAGCGCCTTGCCACAGTGAAATGTGGGGTAAAGTGTGGACGTTTGGTTCCCGGATGGATGCTGCATTTGTCTCTCCATCCAGTTATCAGGGGCACAGCAGTAGGCTCCACACTACATCATTATTTGGTTATATGGCTACCAGCCAGAGTTGTGAATGGCTTCCTGAGTTACAGGAAACCATTAGGCTTGTCACTGATTGTAGAGCCACGTTGGAAAGGGCAGTAATGAAAAATGACAGGAAAGATGGAAGAAACAAAGGAAGAGAGGAGGGAAGACGGGAAAATAATGATAATGGGTGAATGGAAGAAGTAGACAGCAAAACTAATTGAATGAAATGTTGGTCACCACCAGCTACCACCGGGTTCGGTAGTGGTAATGAGATGTGCTAAAAAAAAAAATTGCAGGAAATTAAACTGAATAAAACATGTGAAAATGACATTACCATAGCATCTATGGATCTTGAAACGTGAATAACCACGTGAAGAGGGAAGTGTTATGGAAATTGTTATGCACATGTGCGTTGTTTAATAGACGAGGCTGTGTTGCCCCCTTCTTCACTCAGTACCATGCTGAGGTATGTACTGTACATTAATATTATTTCTGTACTTCGGGTGTTGATTTAGTGGGGAATCATAACTCATTCTGTGTCAGTATTGTTCCTTGGTATTTGATACTGTACTTTACCAGCAAAATTCTGCCAGACTATGTTGGATAAAGTCCTGACGTTTATTCCTGCTGCTACATGAAATTTCCTGACTGTCGGCTCGTTCCTGTCTCTTTCTTCCTTCCAGCTTGGTGATAAGCCCCGCAACATTCTGGGTACTTTCCTCGTCATCTTTGGTACAAAGAATAAGAAATGAGCAGTAAATGAATAAGAAATGAGCAGTAAATCGATCTGCTCAAATCGTTGTCGTCTGTGATAACAGTCAAGTGTTTCTTTGACAACTTGGCAAACTAATTTGAAGAACACCCACCAAAAGTGTTCATAATTAAGAAATTAATGTATTGTTGCACAGATGCACAGATATGTGTGGATAACAACTAAAATGAAAATGGTAAAAAATGGGTTTATCTCTTGTTTTACGAAACCATTTAAAAATATCCTCACCTCAATTTAGGAGCTCGACATGAGACGCAGACTAGTCAAGACATCTCTGCAGGATTTTCTCTTAGTAACACAAAATCAAAGTCATTAATAACCAAACAATGTATGAGCATCAGAATTCAAGAAGCCTCACTGCAGTTAAATCATTTACTTACGATAACGGGATTTGTAAAGTTGAAAATGATTCACCGAGGAGAGCAACTCAATGTCATGATAAGAAAAGAAACATGACGATTATCTGGCATAATATTGTCCAGATCCATGGACGACATAAAAAATTGTAGGTTATTGTTTTGATGAGATCTGGTGATCAGATGATTAGCAAAAACAGATTATTATTGAAACAGAATGACGAAGAAGGCATTCTTAGAGATGATTATGAATATAGCCAAACTCATCTATGGCGGGCAGGTAATTATGCATAGTACTACTCAATGGGGCTGAAACTTGGAATATGGGTGTAGCAGAGAAGAAAAGTTTGAATGTAATGAAGATGAGGTGTCTGAGGAGTATGTGTGGAGTGACTGGTATGGATCGAGTTAGAAATGATGAAGTACGAAGGAGAACTGGAGTTGTTCGGGAGATGGCTGATCGAGTTGAGCAGAGGGCGTTGCGATGATTTGGGCATATGGAGAGGATGGATTTTTTTTTTTTTAATGAGAGGAAGAAGGACCCAAAGGCTACGAGCCCGCAAAACAGTTCCTTCTAAGAAAAAAAAAAAAAAAAAGAGAGCCAAATTCAAGATCTGTTCATTTCGAGATGCCTGGACACACTGCGTTTGAAAGACTGGAGATCATAGGAAGTAGGAAATACAGACAAAGGGAGACAGTTCCAGAGTTGACCTGTTGCATAAATGAAGGACTGGGAGTAACGATTAACTCTTGCATTAGAGAGTTGGACAGAAAATGGATGAGAGTTTATTGCTAAATGGGTGCTATGCACCCGTCGTGGAGGTGGAGGGATGCAAACAGACAGTTCAGAGGAGCTATGACCATGGAAGTAGCAATAGAAAAGAGATAAAGAGGCATCAGTGCGGCGAAGAGACAGAGGTTGAAGGGAGCCAGTAAGAGGAGCAGAGTTAATGAGACGAAATGCCTTTGACTCCACCCTATTAAGAAGAGCTGTATGTGGTGAGTCTCCCCACACATAAGAGTTGTACTCCACACAGGAGCGAATAAATCCCGTGTATAAAGTCATCAACTGTGCAGGGGTAAAGAAGGTACGGAATATGCTTAGCACACATTATCTCTTGGAAGCAGAATTTACCAGACATATAATATGATCTTTCCAAGATAAATCCCGAGTGAATGAAACCCTAAGCATGTTCAAGGATGATGCTGGATTGAGCTGGATATTATTAAATTTTAGTGGGTACTCCTGTGGAAGATTCTGTCAGGTTAATAGGTGTAAAAACTGAGTCTTTGATGCATTAAAAACAACAAGATTATTTTTACCCCAGTCAGAGATACGAACCAGGTCAGACATTAGGAGTGCCATAGCCTCATTCCTTGTTTGTTAAAAGTTACTGCTGAGATGGACGTTGCTGGAACCGAATGGAAAGGTGAAGGGTGGAATCATCAGCATACGAATGGATAGGGTTAGATGTACAGGTTAGAAGATCATTGATGAATAAAAGGAAGAGAGTTGGTGATAGGACAGAGCCCTGAGGAACACCACTGTTAATAGATCTGGGAGAAGAACGATGGCCGTCTACAACAGCGGCTATAGAACGACCAGAAAGGAAGCTAGCGATGAAGGCGCAGATAGAAGGATAGAAACCGTAAGTGGGGAGTTTGGAAATTAAAGATTTGTGCCAGACTCGATCAAACGCCTTAGAGATGTCAAGTGCAATGGCAAAGAGTTCGCCAAAGTCGCGAAAGGAGCATGACCAGGAGTCTGAAAGGTAGGCGAGAAGATCGCCAGTCGAGAGTCCCTGACGGAACCCATACTGACGATCAGAAAGAAGGTTGTGATAAGAAAGACGCTTTAAAGTTTTTGTGTTAAGAATAGACTCAAAAACTTTTGAGACACAGGATGTTAAAGCAATTGGACGATAGTTAGAGGGTTGGGAATGGTCACCCTTATTTGAGACTGGCTGAATGAGAGCAAACTTCCAGCAAGAAGGAAAGGTACAAGTTGACAGACAAAGGCGAAAGAGTTTACCTAGGCAGGGTGTAAGCACAGAAGCACAGTTCTTGAAGACAACGGGAGGGACTCCATCAGGCCCATATGTCTTGCTAGTACTGAGGCCAGTGATGGCAGAAAATACATCAGCTGAAGAAATTTTAATGTCAGCCATGAGGAAATCAGAGGGGGGAAGTTATGGAGGAAGAGCACCAGAATCGTCTAAGGTGGAATTGGAGGAGAAAGTCTAAGTGAAGAGATCTGCTTTATCAGTAGAAGAAATAGCTACAGAGCCATCAGAGTAGAAAAGAGAAGGGAAGAATGATGAGGTAAAGTTGTTAGAAAGGTTTTTGGCAAGGTACCAGAAGGAACGGAAAGAATTCGAGTTGGAGAGTTGAGAGCAGCTAGTATGGATGAAATTATTTTTAGCAGAGCAAAGAACAGACTTAGCACGATTCCAGGCAGAAACATAACAAAGATGTGATTCACGGGTGGGTTGGCGCTGGTACCTTTTATAGGCCCACTCCTTGTTGTAGACAGCATTAGAACAAGCGCGATTAAACCAAGGCTTTCTTGCGTTAGGCAAAGGATATGAGAAAGAAATGTATGCTTCCATGCCCGAGAGAATAACCTCCATAATGCGCAAGGCACACTCAGATGGCTCCCGGCCATGGAAGCAATAATTATTCCAGGGGAAAATCGAAGAAGTACTGCCTGAGGGCCTCCCAATCTGCAGCTCCAAAGTGCCACAGTCACCGTTTCTTTGGAGGGTCCACAGGCTGTACCGGAGCGATAGGACATGATAAGGTAATAAGGTTGTGATCGGAGGAGCCCAATGGAGAGAAAAGATAAACAGTGTAAGCAGAAGGATTAGTTGTATAGAAGAGGTCAAATTTGTTGGAGCTCACTCCAAGGCAGTCAGGGATACGGGTAAGATGCTGTACAAGCTGCTCTAGATCATTAAGGATAGAAAAGATGTAGGCTTGTTTACCAGGTGGATCAGTGAAAGGAGAGGAGAGCCAAAGGTGGTGGTGAACATTGAAATCTCCTAGAATGGAGATTTCAGAGAATGGAGAAACGGATAGAAAGTGTTCCATCGTAGAAGATAGTCAAAGAATTTTTCATAGTCATTAGAATTAGGAGATAAGTAATCAGCGCAGATATTTTTAGTCAGAGAATGACAGGAGAGCCGAAGCCAGAGTGTAGAGAATTCAGAAGAATCAAGTTCAAGAACACGAGAGCAAGATAAGTCGTTGCGTACATATACACAATAGCCACCTTTGGCATTGAAATGAGTATAGAAAAAGTAGGAGAATACAGAGAAGGGTTTGCCGTCAGTTGTCTCAGACAGCTGAGTCTCGGTTAAAAAGAAGATGAGGTTTTGAGTGAGTCAGTCAGTGGTTCCAGGCAACTCACAGAGTCGTCACCGGGAGAGGGGCAGATAATGAACGATTGGTGAAAAGGATAGCAAGATCTGATGTGAGAGGTGTAAGGCTGAGAGGAAGACCACGAATAGGATGGATGGACAGTGTGAGGAGAGCGTTGGATGCGGGAGAGATGTCTGTTGAGCAAGGACGGGTGGCTGTGCGTGATAGAAATGAATGGAGAGAAATTGTGAATGACGCAGCCCTGAGGGGATCTTCCCCCCCATTTTGTTTGATCAGCTAATCAGGTCAGGTGCAGGTAAGGGAATGGGTCCATTATGATGTGGCAGGGGTAAACCAGCTCTGCTGTTGGGCCCTGCTTCGGATGTCACTGATTGCATGCTTAGATGACCCTCGTGCGATGTGGTATTGTGATGATCTGTTCCTTCTCCCCTTTGGGGCTAAGATGTGAATGAATGTGTTTTAAATTTGGAGTGTGTCGTCCTGTCTCGGCTACCTCCCTTTCCTTGGGGGAAGCAGCCTAGGTATAGAGATAGATAGACAGACTATTCAGTGGCAATGCAGGCAGCTTTGGCCGCTTATGGCTAAAATAAGTGAAACGTATGGATGCTGTTAAGTAATTTGTGGCAAGCTCTAATATTATATAAACGATTTCACATGCTGAAGGAATTAAGTGAACAATGTCACATTTTGATTATATTAAGTAAATCGTCACGTTCAAGTGGTATCAAGTAAACTATGTCAAATTTAAATGATGTTAAGTAAATAGTGGAAGGTTCTGATGGTATTATGTTAAATGTTTAGGCACAGAAGGTAATATGTAAACAATCTCACGTTCTATAAGACAAATAACCAGTGTGTTGCTCATGATGCAGTTCATGTATCAGAACCTTGAACCACTATAACGTCTTAAGAATTTAAATTTAAGGAGTATTTAGAGAAAAACTGAAATAGCTACGTTGTATATTATGGAGAGAGATCAAGGAAAAGCTACTTAGAAACCGGAACATGTGGTAGTTGTAGTTACAAAAAATACACAGATGCAGGTCAGGTTCTTCACAAAGCAGATAACTGATTCCAATAAAGGATAACACAATTATATGTCAGATACGAGTTGGGAGGAGGGTGAATGCAAAAAAATAAATAAATAAACAAATAAATAAATAAGTGAATACGTAACAATAAATGTAAACTAAAATAGAGATGAACATATGAAATTTCCTTGTATGCCAGAGTGACATGGAAAAGCCCTGGATGGAAAAAGTTGTGCAAAGCATTTGTATTTCCTAATTCCAAAGGACTGACGCACACTAATGATGATGATTATGATGATGATGACGATGATGATGGTGATGAATGAATTAATGTAATGAAGACAGTGCAGGAAGGGC
The DNA here is from genome assembly GCF_032717465.1 of Coenobita brevimanus. Lineage (NCBI taxonomy): Eukaryota > Metazoa > Arthropoda > Malacostraca > Decapoda > Coenobitidae > Coenobita > Coenobita brevimanus. Next base: position 11,733,737 of record NC_137008.1, on the reverse strand, counting down.
ATATGTTTTTAAGTGAAAAATTTACGTAAAATAGGTGTCTGCATGCACCAGTAAGAAAATAAAAACTTGCCTTATGCACATTAACGCAGAGGGCGGAAACTTGTCGCCCTTCCCGCACCAGGAGTTAAGTAATGAAGCAGCGTCCATGTGTGGCTTCCTCGCGGTATTACTACGCCTTTCCCACTACAACCTGCCATTACCTCCGCTGTCTTCCATTCCCACCATAGCCTGCCATTCCCACCACAGCCTGCTATTCCCACCACAGCCTGCCATTCCCACCACAGCCTGCTATTCCCACCATAGCCTGCCATTCCCACCACAGCCTGCTATTCCCACCACAGCCTGCTATTCCCACCACAGCCTGCCATTCCCACCACAGCTTGTCATTCCCACCACAGCCTGCCATTCCCACCGCAGTCTGTCACTCCCTCTCCATAGATGAGTTTAATAAGCTTAAGGGAATCCTCATAGTAATGGGATTAACCACTTCACTCTGATGACGTACACTTTAGTTCGTTTCTCCGTCTTGTCGACTATAATCAGCTTAGGAGAGACTTGTGGAACTGACGGTGTTAGGTTTAGCCTTCTCATACCCTGTAATATTAAGGTGATCTCCAAAAATGAATGTGATACTCTGACGGCAGTCTAAGAAAGCTGATCCTATGGTAGTAGTAGTAGTAGTAGGAGTAGTGGTAGCAGCAGCAGCAGCAGCAGCAGCAGCAGCAGTAGTAGTAGTAGTAGTAGTAGTAGTTGTTGTTGTTGTTGTTGTTGTTGTTGTTGCTGCTGCTGTCGTTGTTGTTGCTGTTGTCGTTGCTGTTGTGTTGTTGTTGTTGTTGTTGGTGGTGGTTGTGGTGGTGGTGTCCTTGTTTCATTTGGACGTGATGGTGGTGGAATGCAGCCTAAAGTTGTCTTTCTCCAGCGAGCCACCAGGAGGACTAGTAGTTAAGGGACGTTGTGGTAATTTCTCCCATTAATTCTATATCAACCTACCTACGTGAAAGCATCCCTCTCTAGCAATTTCACTACACGACACCGTAGAAACAGTTTAGCAGAACCACTAGAGCAGTCTGTTTGTTCATGGCAGTGTAAGATACTGGGAGTTGAGGTGGGGGCAAAAATTCTAAGGGCGAAGTGGGACTGTGGCAATACGACGAGATGAAGGTGGGTGTAAGGAGGCTTGAACGCGGAATTGGATTTTACGCCTTGGAAGTTGTGACGTCCCCGCCGTAGGAGGAAAGTTGGGGGTTATATCATACGCCTCCAGCATCTCCTTGAAACCCTGGCGTGTGGGGAGATCAGTATTATAGGACATTAGGGGACATTTACTTTCTGATTTACAAGGAATACTAATTTCAGTGACACGAAACGAAATACCTTGCTGGATTAATATTTTTTTCCTGTATAAGTTTATATGTAAACATCAAGATTCAGAACACTTCGGGGCCTCTTGTGTCACCGCTAAGCAGCTTAGAGGAAGATAAGGGTGGCCCGGATGGCATGATAAAAATTCAAGAAAACAGTTTTTCTGAGTTGGTCGGCCACACGGATTCCTCCACAGTGACAAGCCTGTGCTCGTGGAGTATTTATACCTTGAATAAATGAAACTAATTGTGCGATGTTTTATATATCAGCAAACGGCACTGTCTTTGAGAAACTTTTTGACAGACACATATATACCAAACTTGCATTAATCCCTTAACTATAAAATGTTTTCCTAAAACTGAATCAAGTTCTCTCATAGTAACAAGAAAATCGTGTTGAAAGGGTTAAAGGATGTAAGAAGATGATCACAGCAGAAATGTCTGAAGGCGTGAGAAAGTGAGAGGGCTTGACTTCGTAGATCGCTTGAATCCTGCAGTTAGTTAATAATAATAATAGTAATAATAACAATAATAGTAATAGTAATAATAATAATGATAATGATAATAATGGTAATCATAATAATAATAATAATAATAATAATATAATAATAATAATAATAATAATAATAATAATAATAACAATAATAATAATAAAAATAATAATAATAATAATAATAATAATAATGGGAGACAGATACTCGTAGAATGGATGTAGATGTGCAGATTGGCATGGGAGGAAGGTAGAGTCCCAGAGGATTGTAGGTCAGGTATAATTATTCTCCTATTCAAAGGAAAAGGGAAAAATCAAGTGTGTAGTACTCACAGGGGCATCTGTCTTCTTAGAGTAATAGAATATATGGTAAGATACTTATTGACAGAGTTAGGGAAATAACAGTGGAATTAGTTGGAGAAGAACAGGGAGGTTTTAGGAAGGGAGGAGGTTGTGTAGATCAGATTTTCATCCAATGATCTTTAGTGGAAAAATTTCTAGAGAAGAGAAAGAAGCTGCATGCGGCTTTCATGGATTTCGAGAAAGCATGTGACGCAATGAATAGACAAGGAATGTGAAAAATATTAAGAATATATGGAGTCAATGAGAAGCTGTTGAATGCCTTGTAGAGTTTATGTGTATGAGGCGCTAGAGTCACAGTGGGAGTTGATGGTGAACTGAGTGAATTTTTCAGTCTGGATGTTGGACTGAAACAGGAATGTGTCATATCTCCATGGTTGTTCAACCTCTATATGGGTGGTGTTATAATCGAGATACGAGGTAGGACAGTGGATGTTGGAGCGACACTGATGAGACACGGCAGCGTTTGGAAACGACCTGTTCTGTTGTCTGCAGATGATACTTTATTGTCTGGTGAAGACGAAGGGGAACTGCAAGGCTTGGTGAATGAGTTTCGGAGAGAGTGTAAGAAACGGAATGTAAAGGGGAATGAAGGGAAGAGTATAGTTGTGGTCATCGAGAGAAATTAAGTCACTGAATGTACAATGAGACTGGATGGTGAGGAAATGCGAGATGTGAGTGCGTGTAAGTACTGTACTTGGGTAGTGTGATGAGTAAGGATGGAAGTAGGATGAAGTGCTTGAAAGGGTTCCACAGGGAAGAACTGTTGCTGGTTATTTGAAAGCATTGTAAAGAAACAGGGAAATGAACGTGGAATTTAAAAAGTCATTGCATGAGAGTACAGTGATACCCATTCTAACTCATGGAAGCGAATTTTGGACCTTGTTGGAAGGACACAAGTAAAGAGTGAGAGCAGTAGAAATAACTTGTCTGAGAGGAGTATGTGGAGTTGCATGGAGAGACAGACTGAAAAATGAAGAAATGAAGGAGCGTTTTGGTGTGGTTGTGGATGTGATAGAAAGCGTTAGGAGAAATACATTGAGGTCATGTGGAGAGGATGAGAGAGCGAGAGACTAACGATTAGAGTGTATGTGTGTGAGCTGGAGGAGGGAAGAGGGAGGGGGAGACCGTGGGTGAGAATGAGGGATGGAGTGGAGAGGTATATGAGAGAGCGAGGTGTGAGCTGGGGGAAGGTCAGCGAAATGGCGGGCGATAGGGTGACATGGAGGCGATTTGTTTGTAGCCACCAAATACAGGGTTAAGGCGTCTGGTTATAGACAGATAGATAGATATTATTATTATTATTATTATTATTATTATTATTATTATTATTATTATTACCAATATTATTATTATACTGTTATTAGTACTGGATATTTTAATATCAACCACTGCTATATAACCATATGTCTTTATGTCAAATGAGACATTTGCGTCCCTTTAGAATCCTTCCTGTTATTATTATTATTATTATTATTATTATTATTATTATTACCAATATTATTATAATACTGTTATTACTACTGGATACTTTAATATAAACCACTACTATATAACCATATGTCTTTATGTCAAATGAAACATTTGCGTCCCTTTAGAATCCCTTCTGTTTCTCAAGCTGAAGGTAATCGTTTGTTCCTTCATGTAATGTTTTGTGTTATTAGTTGTCAGTATAATGCACTGAAGAATGGGAGTCCAGTAGTTTCTACGGGAAGAACACTTTATGGTGATATGTGAGTGATGGATGTTCTTCCTCAGCCGAGTTGACAGTCTCTCCTCCCGGCGACTGGTACGACTATGGGTCGCCCTGCTTCAAGTTTTTTTTTTTTTTTTTCTGGCTTTTAAAGCCTCGCTTCTTTCATTTTTTAGACCAATCTAAAAGGGTCCCATCTCACTGGACGTCGTAGATGCTAGTGAATGGATTTTAGACCGGTCCCATCGTCAATGCTGCTCCTACCGGAGTGGATGGGGCCATGAAGAAATCAGCTGAGGTATGCAAACAGAAAAGATAGGATGATCGTAAGTCAGTTGAACTATACATAAGGCCGTTATCAGCGTACGCACTGGCTGCTTCTACGTCATTTAATAGAAAATATGTGATAAAACGTCATGCTGTTACCATCACAATGAAGGTAATCGGGTTCTTATTACGCCATGAAGTGACGGAGACGTGCAACTTATATTGCTACTGAAATGCAAATGTAATTACCGAAGAAAAGGGTAGCAGTATTCGTCCATAAATTATTGGGAAATAGTTGTGTGTCGTCTTTTGCTTTCAGTAATCCATAGAAATTCGTAAACCCTGCTCTTCTCTCCGGACACAATTATATCATTATTTCAGGCATAAATGCTTGACTTTCTCAAACTAAACTTCACAGGTAACTTTCACTTATCATCTGCATTATATCACCTTCCAGTGTCAGTAATGCCTCAAAATCTGATTTTCTGAAATATGTATTTTTATTGCCTTATTTGTAGTATCGTGTGGTTACTTCCCGGGCATGGGATGCCCGTGGCTGTCCTTGATGTAAAGTGCTACTGCGCATCGTTGTTTGCAGGACCGGTCTAAGGCAAGCCAGGTTAGGGGCAGGACCGCTTTGAAGCTGTCTTAACCAATCATATATTGCCTCACCAGAACAACCATGGGACCGATATGAACCAGCGGAAACTGGCCTTAAAGCCTCACGCAAATGCGGCTTAAGTTACATCCGTTTTACTGACCTTGCCTCAAAAAAAAAAAAAAAAAAAAAAAGTCTGATTTTCTTCTAAGGGTAACTTTACTGTATATCACGAGGAACGTCCAACGTCTCCTCGAATTCCACAACTAGCTTTGTAAGATACGTTAATGACAAGGCGCCCAAATCAACATGAAACGCTTGTTGAATGAACATAATAGGGCTGTCTCGATTTAATTGGAATTAGTTTTACAAAATGTTTAATGACTTTAGGACCAAATAAACAGACCGAGTAGAGTACAATGGAGTCATGATGGGAAGAGTGAATATTCAGTAGCTTTGCCCAAATTTGCACCACACTTCGAGTTGTTGGTTTACAAGTGGTGGGACCTTAACAAATCATGAATACTATCCGAGTACTGTATAAATGGCTGTCCTCTATATTAGGTACATTGCTTATCAGTCCATACTTATCCGTCGTCAATGGTCTGCTTCCTCATCTGCCTTACCTCGTTCCTTCCCATCTTTAACGTCAGGTTAACAGTTATTTTCAAATTTTCCTCTCGATTTTCTCAAGCCAAGGAAAGCTCAGTGGTAATTATAGAGTTAATGAGGGCTGCATCTTACTCTCCAATTTCGAAAATGTTTCCTCAGCATAATAAGACTGTTCAACAATACGACGAATGAAAAATTAAATGATGTTATTGGTATGAAGAAGTTAAGCAAATGAAGGAAACAAAGATAAAGGCATGGAGAGAGGATGAAGACCGAAGGAAGATGACGGTGGAGACTGTAAGCAAAGACGAAGACGAAAGAGGAAGAGGAAGGGAGATGACCGCCTAATGGCTACACGACGGTCAGAAAGGCAGATAATTTTTTTCTGTTATGTACCAATCTTCCCCTAGAATACGGCCAGCAATAATAAACTTCATAATCTAGAACCCAACTTCCATTTTTGTGTGGAGAGAGAGAGAGAGAGAGAGAGAGACTAGTAACTGTCTGCTGGAGCTCATTTTTTATTTTTAGAAAGAATAAGAGACATAGAAAGAATCCGCAGACTGCTTGTGCTTCCTGAAAAAATAAAAGACGGTGAAAATGTCCCAGTATTAGCTGAGGTGTATTCTTAGGTGACACAACAAAGGACATGAGAGGATTTTACATTTTCCTTACCACTCCTACAAAAATAAATCACACAGTAGTCACAGGAGGTAACCCAATGGCCAATGCATCCTTACAGGGCTACATACGTGAATTATTCCTTAAATATCGATGGCAGATCTCACTTTGTGCTTTCATCAGTCCATTAATCACTTATCATCTCAATTCTCCTTGTTTTCCTCCTCTACCCTTTACCTCTATTCTTTTTCCAATGTTTTCCTTCTGTCCGCATCTTCCTTATTGCTACATATTTCTTTTTGTACCTATTTTATATCCACACATGCCTTATGTATTGACTTCCTCTTTTATCTAACCCATACTGTCATTCTTACCCATTTCCTCTTTCACCTATTCTCACACATTCTGATTCCACATTCAAACTAATTTCTGTTTCCAATTACCCCCTCCCCTCTCTCATTCCCACTTCCTTGTACTTCTTTTCTCTAATACATTCTTATTAACTTCTTAACCTACCTCCGTTCTCACCCTCTCTATTTTCCATCCCATTTTCTCTTTCCATCCTCATCCTGTTTTCGACGTGAGATGGCATCTTTGCCTCGCCCTGTGTATGCAGATCCCAGGCCGTAACAATGAAGTAAAGGGAAGCTGATGCTTCCACCCCAGCGCCTCCACTTGTGCCGAATTTATGGACCTCATCCCAAACTTACGCCAGGCGCCTGATTTTTGAGGCCAGGAGAGGTGGATAATTCCTATTCACTTTTGTGCTTCAGGTTTACTCTGGGTTTCAACCATTTTCACCGCTGAGACATCTATCGCATTTTTTTTCTTGTTTACGTCAGACTCATTTACCCATTTTCGAGACCCCTATTGTAGTCCCCTCCAAATTAAGAAAGTCTCTCTAATGTTACAAAAAATAATATGGAGAGAACAAGAATATAATCAATTTTATTATCTTACTGAAGGGTAAAACTGAATATAATCGTGCCTGGTGGAATAATATGAAACCAATGCCACGCCAATGAATCTGGTTTTTTAATTGCTGGTATATGGACTTTAAGAAGATCTCATCATTTGCGATACATGTTTTACGAATAACTTACGTGCCTTTCATTCATTCAGTGGATGAAAAGATGTAAAAAAAAAAAAAAACTTAATAGTATACAAGAAATTATTACGGCACAGTGAACAACTGGCGAGACAGAAATGCCACTGAATATCCTACGCCAACGAGAATACGGCTAAAGACAAGGAAATTCGGACAGGAATTACATTTGACTTGGTACTGTATTTGCAAGAAAAAATTCCTAAATATTGTAACCTTCATATTCTATATCTATCTATCAACCACTGCATATATATATATATATATATATATATATATATATATATATATATATATATATATATATATATATATATATGGAGCCTCTGTGGCACAATGGTAAAGTGTGCGTTTTCGTACACTGAAGAACGAAGATTCGCGCCCCGCCAGGGTAATATACCTTGGGAGCGTTCTTCTAGCCACGTAATGTATTGGCGGACACAAGGGGTGCTGTGGTTGAACCAGTGTCGCATACTAAAGTATGCTTGCACCCAGTCGGCTTGCGCGGGCCGATTACACTTGGTTCACAGACTATACACAAATACAAAGCCACTCCAACACAACAATTACAACTACAAGCACTTCTCACCCAACATATAATCTCTACTAGACAGCCTAAGCCACTTGGTAGAGATGCATTGGCTGTAAGGTCTCCACTGCGGTAGGGATAGGCCAGTCCTGCAGTGAACACTCAAACGGCTGATGAGATGATATATATATATATATATATATATATATATATATATATATATATATATATATATATATATATATATATATATATATATATGCATTATTTAATTTCTGCTCAATGCTTTTGATATTCCTTCAGACTGGCTGAGTAGCTGTCTAAATGTTGGTGTGCTAGGTAACGTTTCATTCCTTCCTGGGAACATCTTCAGACCCATCTGATGGCGGGTGGAGCGAGACCTCATTATGCAGTGGATGGTGAGACGTGTCATCACGTGATAGGTCGGCCAGGAGCCTGTGATAGAAGGTGTGTGGTTATCTCACTGGCGGAATGAGTTCCTTCCATCACACCCTCTTGGCCGACAAGTCACCTGGTGACACGTGTCGGCATCCACTGTATAAAGAGGTCTCCATCCACCTGCCATCAGGTTGGTCTGAAGATGCTTCCATGAAAGAAACTTTTCCAAGTACACACACACACACACACACACACACACACACACATATATATATATATATATATATATATATATATATATATATATATATATATATATATATAATGTGATATATTTTAGTTAAATTTCTTTTTAATATTGTATTAAAATATGATATGATGGAAGCACCCTAAATGAAATTTAATACTGTGTTCATAAATGAACAAAAAAACTACTTAGAATTTAAACAATTTTCAATGACTAATTTTGCAGACCTGTGTAATAGTTTGAAATGTCATTATGTAGCAAAAACACCCAAGACAGATACACGCAGTAGCTTAGTATCATTACCTCCACTGTGAGAACTGCCGTCAGCTGAGATCAAGGTGGCGACATAGGGGCAGAGTGTGCTCGGTGTGAGTTTTGGTTTGAAGAAACGAAGACTGCTACCCAAGTTTAAAGGAAGTTTCACACAGAGTATCACAAAATGCCTCCTGGTAGGCCTACATTTCAATCTTGGCACAATACATTTGTCGAGACCGAACGTTCTGTGGGCCATGCAGTTACCCGGTCGCCTATGTGTTACTGACGATGTCGTGGAACAAGTAACAAAATATTTTCTTTTTTATCCGATACTAGTCTAAACTTGGTGGAAGGGTTCAATATCAACCAAGGATCTGATACATTACTTCTGAGAAGAAGAGTTCAAAAGTCAAGACGGCAAAGCTAGGTCAAAGTCTGACATAGCATGGTGAACTTAAACAGTTCTACCAAATTTTGGCCAAACTTTGGGATGGGTTGAGGGTAAGGCAACATCAAAGGGATTCGGTTTTGATAATAATCACCAAAGGTCAAGGACACAGGGCCACGTAAAATTTCAATCCTTGTCTCTGTGTGTTAGTAACACAACGAAAACAGTTTATATGTCTTTTGAAGCAAACTTTGAGGTAGGGTTGAGTCATGATAATACAAGGATCGAGCAACAGAGTTTAGGTCAAGGTCAAATGGCAATGTTAACTTCAAAAGCTTAGTACAGCTTTCTATGTAAGGCAGAGACATTTTTTTTTTTTTTTAAGAACAATCGGTCAATGATCAAAGGCTAAGGTCACACGACAAAATCAACTCAAACAGTTTTTATCTACTCTGGACCAAACATCGTAGATAAGACAAGGATCAAGTAATGATGAAGCAAATCAAACTTGAGAGTAATTGGTCGAAGGTTAAAGTCACAGGGGAGTGTCAAATGGTTGGCCCTGACACCAGTTGGTGGCGCAGTTGTTACACTGTGGGTGCGTCTTTTTGCCTGGTGATTTTTTTTTATTTTTTCGTTTGAATTCAGCATTTGCCACCTTCCCCTATACCTGATTAGGCATTACCAGCTAATGCCTAACTTATAACTCTCACATTTAGTGAGGCACGTTCACTCAGATAATTATGGTCCACACATTTGTGCCATATGCCATCGCTAACCATACAGTCCTTATACCCTCTTCCCCTTCTCAGATTCCATCCACCCATTTACTAGTGCCGTCAGTCAATCATCCTAGAAATGACGGGTTAGTTGTTGCTAGAAAGGCGCACATCTGGCATGGAGGGGAGGAGGAAGCGTCTGTGTAGCACCGGCTATGACTGAATGGTGATGATAATGTCTGTATCTTTATTCTATTTCTCTTTCCCTAAGTTGAAGAAATGAACATACCTATTTGTAGAGGAAGAATATGGTAACGAAACAACGCTTCATGAAAATTTCTGACCACCTAGACAGCCTGAGAGAGCGCTATGTAAACAATGCCTGGAATGAGTCTATGAACCCCTGTTGTTGCTTGGCGGAGATCTGGGTCTAATATACATTTCCCCAATAACACTTTCAGTTAACATTTGGTTAAGTGCATACTTCTACCCGCAGGTATGCAAATGCAGACCCTGAGAGGCGCTTTATAAGATTTCATGCCCCCCCCCTCTCTCTCTCTCTCTCTCTCTCTCTCTCTCTCTCTCTCTCTCTCTCTCTCTCACACACACACACACACACACACACAACCTTTATCTGTCATTTATGAAAATAATAATAACAATAAATTTTACCGCACGCTAGTTTCCATCAGAAGGTTTGTATTCCAGCTGATACTGTTTTTTGTGGAGTCAGACAAGCTGTTGATCATTCAGGTTTAAATGTTTCATGTACCGATGAAAATGATTTACAAATGTCAACACACAGTCGGAAAAAAGATAAACTACTTTTAGGTATAGGACATTGAAGGAAGAGGAGGTGATCACAATGTATAGATACATAACATGCATAATATCGAATAACGCTGGTGACACTAAGTTTTCGATATGGTGACTTTTTATTTAGTTTGGATTAGACTAACCTTCGAAGTTGTCCAGGAGTAAATGAAATTTGCATCAAGCCCCAGAATCAAAAAGTGTTTCCTAAGCTAAATAAAACTGAATGTTACATAAATCATATTGAAAACTGCAAGGCTGGTGAATTAGTCTGGGAGAGTGTGTAAGAAACGAAATATAGAGGTGATTATGTGGAAGAATAAATTTGTGGTCTTCGAGAGAAATGAAGCCACTGAATGTACAGTGAGGCTGGATAGTGAGGAATTGGAAAATGTGAGTGCGTTAAAGAACTTGAGTAGTGTGATGAATATGGATGGAAGTTTAGGGTGCTTGAAAAGGTACACATGGAAGAAAGGTTGCTGGTTCTTTGAAAGCAGTGTTAAATAGGGAAGTGAACATGGAAGTAAAGAAGTCGCTGCATGATAGTATTGTGACACCAACCCCAACGTATGGAAGCGAAGTTTGGATCTTGTTGGGAGGACACAAGTCAAGAGTGAGAGCAGAGGAAATTAGTTATTTGAGAGGAGCTTGTGGAGTAACATGGAGAGACAGACTGACATATGAGGAAGTGAAGGAGCGTTGTGGTGTGGAGGTGGGTGTGATATAAAGCATTAGGAGAGATACTCTGAGGTGGTTGGGCAATGTGGAGAGACTGGAGTGCAAACGACTAATGAGGAGAGTGTATGTGAGTAAGGCTGAGGGAAAGAGAGGGACGGGGAGACCGAGGATGAGATGAAGGGATAGTGTGGAGAGGTATATGAGAGAGGAATGTGAGAGCTGGGGGGAGGGCAGCGTAACGGCAGGGGACAGGCCACCCCTTACGGGATTAAGGCGTATGAATTTAGACTAACATTCAAAATGAACACCCCACTAGTACAGCTTTGCCCCTTCATCATCTCTAGGTCTACTCTTCTTGCGAGGTTCCACTGTCTCCCTCACCGTTGTTTTCACTGGGTTTCACCTTCATCTCTGTTTTCTCTTCCATCACATTCAGTCCTCCCATCGTTTGCCAAATGTAACTTCCCGCTCTCTGCATTCACTCATTTTTCCTTGCTCTTCCTTCTTATATCTCCGTCTCTTTATTTCCACAACTTCTTTCGCTCTATTTCTCACTTTTGCCATGCCTGTTATCCTCTTCCTCACGTACTCATCTGTCACTGTATCATTGGTTTGTTTCTTACCTTGTCTCTTAGTTTAACCGCTACCGCTCCCAATGTAAGATTTTTTTCTCGGCCTTTGGAACATTCATTTCTGTCTTTTATCAATTGTTCCCATAATATTTATTGCCCGCCTTACGAGGTGGAGCGATAATGTTATTGGCTACCTGTGTGTGTGTGTGTGTGTGTGTGTGTGTGTGTGTGTGTGTGTGTGTGTGTTGCTGCTCACATTATATCTCACGAACGGCTTGAGCTATCAACATGAAACCTTCAGAGTATCAAGATTTGGCCAAAATCTTGGTCTTGGCCAACAGCATATTCTAGCGGGCTATTAACATTCGGCTACCGAATGCTTTTCTTTCATTTTCACTACTGTTTTCTCTTATGATTTCCGCTCTTACTTTACCTGTCTTGTATCCTCTGCCATCACATGTGCTTCCTTCAGTCCACCATTTACTGTCATGGTTCTTGTTCCTCTTCTCTCCACCACAGTATTGTTACCATCTACACACCTAATTTTTTCCTGTTCCTTGTCAGTCGATGTTCTCTGTGAATTTCCTCCTACTTTTCACCTTTCCAACCACTGGTATCTCTTGTATCCTTCAGATGTTTAATTTCCTGACTAGCTTCGGCCGTGGCATTCATATTTTTCATGTATCTTCATTCATGCCACATTTTTCCTCTTCTCCACAGTCTCACATTTAATTTAAAATATTCGTGGCGGACATTTGTCTGCCATGCCTACTTGTTCTTAACGCTTCGTGGTGCAGCTGATAATGTCATTTTCTTTGACGTCCTTATCTGCCAATTTTTTTTTTTTTTTTGGTTGCGGGAAAGCAATGTGTGGCCTTTCTCAGCAGAGAAGGTAATCTTCATGAGCATGTATTATTTTGCTGTCGTCAAACGATTTTATTGAATTTATGGGAAATATCCCCCAGAGAAAGGATTGGAGAGCGTAGCCTTCTCTGGGAAATATTCGTATACAACGCCTCCTTGCATATTTCTTTATTTATTCTGTTTTCATGCATGTCTTGTGTGTGTGTGTGTGTGTGTGTGTGTGTGTGTGTGTGTGTGTGTGTGTGTGAGACAGTTGTCATGGGCTCTGTTCTCTCCCTTCCGCTCAGCAGCCCCACTACTTGTGAAATGTCTCCATATGCCTCCATTTCTGCACTAATATTCACTGTCTGAACTGAGAACATGTTACAACAGTCTCATTCAGCAGTGTCCCAATACATAAAATCGTATATCTTCTTTTTACTTAGACTCCATGAATATTTCTTTGTAAATTCCTGCTCATTCAAGGTTCGCGCATATACAATATTCCATGCACAGCTCTTGTTTACACTATCTCTATGTACGAGTATATATCTTAGTCAGGTCACCTAACGTGCATAGCTAAGTCATTACAAAACCCTGGACTGAGCTATGTTTGTGTGAGGAGATAACTAAATACATCTTGCACTGCATACTTGTTCCTTGATACTGCCCTTTTCCTTTCCTCCTCAGCTGTTGGAGTGTCAGAGATCCTTGTCTTCTTCAAAAAAGACTTCTATCACAGACACTTTAAATGATCTGAGAAGACTAGATATAGAACACTACAGTGCTGGTCTTCGAAATGTATTTAAGACAAAAATAATCACGAAATGTCAAGTGAAAAGCCACTAAAATAATCTTACCACTGCAAAATATGTCATACGCAAAACGACAGCGATATATATATATATATATATATATATATATATATATATATATATATATATATATATATATATATATATATATATATATATATATATTGTTACGGAACAGAGAAAGATAACGTACACTTTCAGTGAGAATGCTAAAAATCACTACTGTCCCGTAAAGTTCCAGGTTCAAAACAAAAGAGTTAGGTAAAATTACAAGTTAAGGTTTAATGCTCAAACTAACAACAAAACATTCAGGACTCATAAGGATAATGTAATGGCAAAAACAGGTTAAATATATGGTTAACTGCAATAGCCTCTATTAACACGAAATTAGCAAGAATAAATTTATCTAAGTCAGCCCTGATAAAATGAGATACCAGATAATACTCAGTGAATGCCAGATAAATTATTACAGATACAAACTATTACCAAAAATGACTGACATAAAGAACCCTACATGAATTACAAAAACTTCACTAGGCCTACAAATTAAACTTATGCTACACAGTACAAGAAAAAATGCAACAACAGTTATACTCAAATTACACACAGCTGCTAGATGGTTGGAGATTTCTTGAGCACTCACAATAATAATATCTGTACAGGGGAGGACAGAGATGTGAACAAAATGAGGAGCAGATCTAAGTGGCAATGATGCAGAGATTGAGCTCATTATATAGGGGCCGGCAGAGCTTGATACAACTTGTAATAAGGACGCGCAAATGAAGCCACGGGGACAAAGAGATGAAAATCCCGCAAAGTATAACAGAAATGTCGACTTACTCTACTATAACGGTAGAAGGGGGGGACTGAGGCAGAACACGCTCGTGATCAAACATGCAGCAACTGTGCGTTAAAATTACACAAAGGATGATGAAATCATAGGCTATGTAACACCTCCCCACAAAGAAAAAAGAAATTTACAAAGGAAATTTCTTATTATTCTAAAACAATCTGTATATGGCATTACAGACCATGCAAAGGTCTTTCCTAATGTTACAAAAAATGAGATCTCCCTAGCACGTTCAGTCATAGGTACTTGCCAGTATCCCTTTAACAAATCAAACTTACTTATGTACCTAGCCTTTCCGATCTTGTCTATGCAATCTTCCACACGAGGGAGAGGGTAAGTGTCTGTTTTGGTTATCTGATTAACACGTCTGTAGTCAATGCAAAGCCGCTGTGACCCACCTGGCTTAGGGACCAAAGTGACAGGAGAACTCCACTCGCTCTGACAGGGCTCAATCATCTTGTGGTCCAACAGGTAGCCAAGCTCCTTCTGCATGAGAGGAACTTTCACTGGGTTCACACGGTAAGGAGGCAATTTAATTGGCTTTGCGTCTCCAACATCGACATCATGCATCAACACAGTGGTTCTTCCTGGAGTAGCACGGAACACTTGCGGGTACTCCTGCAGTAATGCCGAAAACTCCTGCCTTTCCTTGGGAGGTAGATGAGAAAGCTTAGTCTGGAGATCATTCATGATATCAGGATTCTTCCCCAAACTATCACTCAGGCTCATACTGCATGGGAGAGCTTCACTTGCAGACTCGGGTGGAACAGCTACAGTGCAGACTGGATTATTTTCGTCCCGCCTGTGATATAACTTTAGCATGTTGATGTGACATAGTTGCTTGCTCTTTCTACGATCTGGTGTGGCGATGACATAGTTGACATCACTGAGTTTCTTCTCCACGAAATAAGGACCACTAAACTTGGCTTGAAGAGGCTGCCCATGAACTGGTAGCAGAATCAAAACCCGATCTCCTGGCTGAAAGTGGCGCAACCTGGACCTCCCATCACACCAAGTCCCCATCCTCTCCTGAGCAGCTCCCAAATTCCCTCTCGCCAGCTGCAAAGCAGTGGACAGCCGTTCCTTGAACTCCATCACACACTCCAGCAGGCCGACGTCACCCTCCTCCGACAGCCAGCACTCCCTGAGCAACCCAAGGGGTCCCCTCACTTCATGGCCAAACAGTAGTTCAAAAGGTGAGAAGCCCAGTGATTCATTTGGAGATTCTCTTGCGGCAAATACAACAAATGGAAGACCGTTATCCCAGTCTTTCTGATGTTCCAAACAGTATTTCTTGAGCATCGATTTGAGTGTTTGATGACATCTCTCCAACGCTCCTTGGGTCTGGGGATGGTAAGCTGAAGACGTGATCTGGGTGATGCCCAACTCTTTCAGAGACTGCTTGAAAACGTTTGACATGAAATTACTTCCCCGGTCTGACTGTACCTCCTTGGGCAGACCAAACTTTGTGAAGAACCCTAGCATTTCCTTAACCACGTTCTTTGCTGAGATATTTCTAAGTGGAATGGCTTCAGGATAACGAGTAGCCATATCAATCAGGGTCAACACATAAGAAAATCCTGAAGAAGTCTTAGGAAGAGGGCCCACAATATCCACCAACACATGGGTGAAAGGCGCCTCAAAAGGAGGAATGGGAACTAGAGGTGCAACCTTTTCGGTCTGATTACACTTCCCCACAACTTGACAGGTGTGACAAGACTTACAATACCAGGAAACATCCCTGAAGATACCTGGCCAGTAGAAGTGTTTCAAAATGCGTGCCGCAGTCTTCCTCACTACAAGGTGTCCTGCCAAACTGGAATCACGAGCCACTCGAATGATATCCTGCCTACAAACACGAGGGATGACAACTTGATGTACAACCTCCCATTCACAGTCGGCTGATGCTGTTGGGGGTCTCCACTTCCTCATAAGTACTCCTGACTTTACATAATAACAAGTAGAAGCACCGGCTGACTCTTCTTCACTGTAAGCAGAGTTAGCTAGACCTTTCAACTCAGGGTCAGCAACCTGCAACTCAACCAACTATTGACTAGACAAATTATCAACACTACGGGGTACTGCCTCATCTGGTGAGTGGTCCAAATTAGCAAGAAAAGTGTCAGCTAGGATAACATCATCATCATCATTATCCTCTAAATCACCAGTAACTTTAGACTTAGCCCTAGTGACAGCACATGCAGGGAAGACATCAGGGACATCACAATCCAGGGACACAGCCACTGGCTCACTAGACAACTGAGGAGCTGGACACACTTGACTTCCACCAATATCATTTCCAAGTAAGAAAGTTACACCTGACATTGGGAGTGTCTCAACCAACCCAACCATAACGGAACCATTAACAAAACCAGACTCTAAATTCACTCTGCACAGAGGGACAGAGAAGTAATTATTCCCTACACCTTGTAAGATTACAGTTTCATCAGAGGAATTAAAATTAGAGCCTAGAACACTGGTCAGCATAAGGGATTGGCAAGCACCTGTATCACGATATATATGAACTGATTTCCTGTCATTACTGTCCAGAGGACTGACAAAACCATCAGACAGGAAATTAGCACATGAACTCTTGAGAGTGTCACCCACGTTACTGCTCAAAAGAGGAGCTCCATCATGAGAATTTAAGTTACCCCTCAAAGCAGGTTCAATTAACTCAGTTAAAGAATTCTGGGAACTCTCAAGAGTGGACACTAGACCAATTGACTGAATATTTAAAGACTCCTTTTTGTTCACATCACGCTGTCTCCTGAAACATCTCTCCGTAGTATGACCAAGCTTACTACAATAAGTACATTTACTTTTCTGAAATCTAGAGGTGAAGCTGGTATTTACTTCCTGAGAAACATCATCCTTATTCTCTTTCCTGTTACCTGTACTCTGAGTAGAGGCAACGTACTTACTCTCAGCTTTCCCTTTTTCTCTAGAATATCTCTTGTGAGTGAGAACATACTCATCAGCTAAAACTGCAGCATCAGACAAATTATCTATTCTTCTCTCATCAAGATATAGGCTTACATCTTTATAAATACACCTCTTGAAGTCCTCCAGCAAAATCATCTGCTTAAATTTGTCAAAATCAGAATCCACATTCTTAGAATTTAACCACTGCTCCAACAAATCTTCTTTGATTTTTGCATACTCAACATGGGATTGCTTATCTTGCTTGTAAGTTGTCCTAAATTTTACTCTATAAGCTTCAGGAACAAGCTCATAGGCCTTAAGAATCAAGCTCTTAACTACATCATAATTATCAGACTGATCCTGAGGCAAAGATGCATAAGTTACTTGAGCTTTACCGGTGAGAACAGTTTGAAGGAGTACTGGCCAATACTCCTTAGGCCAATTAAAACCTGTAGCTACCCTCTCAAACAACTGAAAATACTTTGTTAAATCAGATTCATTAAAAGGAGGGACAAGTTTAACATTTTTAGCCACATCAAAATCATCAGAGCTAGATGATCCAGTTCCACCTTGTTTCATGCGATACTCATGGTCTGCCTGAATCCTGGCAAGTTCAATTTGTGCCTGTATCTGTGCCTCCTGAATCCGAACCTGAGATTCCGCCTCCTTAGCCTGAGACTCAGCCTCCTTAGCACGTGCTTGAAATTCAGCCTCCTTAACACGAGACTCCGCCTCCTTAGCACAAGCCTCCTGCAGGGCTAGCTGTAACTTAGCTAATTCAATCTGCGTTTGCTCATTTGGAGGAGTTACATTAAACAAGCTTTTATTAATCATACCAACAATTTGATCTTTAGAATGATGAGAGTGAACTGCAATTCCCAATTGTTGAGCAACAAGCTTAAGTTCATTCTTTGTTCTGTTTTCTATATCACACACTGTTTGCACATTTGACAAAAAGTCCTTGGCTTCATCAAGTGTAGTAATAGTAGACATAATTAATAAGAAACAGTCACAAAATATCAAGCAATATCCTTATGATAATATCCTGAATATCCTGATATGAGGTCGCCAAATTTATGTTACGGAACAGAGAAAGATAACGTACACTTTCAGTGAGAATGCTAAAAATCACTACTGTCCCGTAAAGTTCCAGGTTCAAAACAAAAGAGTTAGGTAAAATTACAAGTTAAGGTTTAATGCTCAAACTAACAACAAAACATTCAGGACTCATAAGGATAATGTAATGGCAAAAACAGGTTAAATATATGGTTAACTGCAATAGCCTCTATTAACACGAAATTAGCAAGAATAAATTTATCTAAGTCAGCCCTGATAAAATGAGATACCAGATAATACTCAGTGAATGCCAGATAAATTATTACAGATACAAACTATTATCAAAAATGACTGACATAAAGAACCCTACATGAATTACAAAAACTTCACTAGGCCTACAAATTAAACTTATGCTACACAGTACAAGAAAAAATGCAACAACAGTTATACTCAAATTACACACAGCTGCTAGATGGTTGGAGATTTCTTGAGCACTCACAATAATAATATCTGTACAGGGGAGGACAGAGATGTGAACAAAATGAGGAGCAGATCTAAGTGGCAATGATGCAGAGATTGAGCTCATTATATAGGGGCCGGCAGAGCTTGATACAACTTGTAATAAGGACGCGCAAATGAAGCCACGGGGACAAAGAGATGAAAATCCCGCAAAGTATAACAGAAATGTCGACTTACTCTACTATAACGGTAGAAGGGGGGGACTGAGGCAGAACACGCTCGTGATCAAACATGCAGCAACTGTGCGTTAAAATTACACAAAGGATGATGAAATCATAGGCTATGTAACAATATATATATATATATATATATATATATATATATATATATATATATATATATATATATATATATATATATATATATATATATATATATATATATATATATATATATATATATATATATATATTCTTTTAAAAGGACTTTGAGGAGCTGTAATACAAGTGATTAAAAATCTAAGTATGTTCGACAACCTCAGGAAAATTTGTCTGAAAAAACAGTGATATTGACACTAGCAAGAAGAGACAATCTTCATACTCCTGCGGCGAAACTGTTGCAGCCATTAAAAAAAAATCAAATTGAAACATACAGAATGTGAAATTTTATTAAAATGCCTCCTTATGGCCAAAATCGAAAACTGCTAAATAATCTCCTGCTGTAACAGCTGATATGTCATATCATCTCAACATTTCAAGGTAAACATCTTTGTATTTCACAAGAAAGCCATTAAAATGTCTCCTTATGGGAGAAATTGAAAATCTCCTAATAGTCAGCTGATGAATCAGCTGGCGCAACAGCTGACATGTTAAATCAATTCAAGCTAAGCATCTTCGTATTTAATAATAATAATAAAAATTTAAAAAATCACTCAGATATCTCCAAGAGCAGATAGTCGATCCTTCCGTGAAGGAGAATATAAAACAGGTGCGCCAATTAGAGACCTGTCGGCTTATAATAATTAACGGAATGAATCCCAATGATCTGAGATACAAAACTACTATAAGCATTTTTTTACCCTTGCACAAGAGCATGGCCGTGTTATGTGCTTGGTCCGGATCGTCTGGGAATCTATTTGTTTGTCTCTCTGTAAACAAAATTATGGACAGAGTATTGGAGGATATTGCATCCAGTGCCGTTTCTAGCCTTTGGGGGGTCCTATGAGAAATGCTGTTTGGGGTGGCCCTATTTTGTGAAACTATGGTGGGGGATTTCCAAACCCTCTAAAGTGGTCCGGGGGCACGCGTTTAACATTTAAATGCATCAACCTGGTGCACTTTAAGAGGAAAAGAGGCTAGATCCGTGAGAAACTCTTAGCATCTTTTTTTCTCTCATATTGAAATGACACATTTCAAGTTGACCACAGCAGTTTAAACCTACAGAAAATGATAATAAATGGGACACACTGGGGCTTCCCTACAGGATTTACCGAATCTGCATTATAACATCTCCCAAATGCGCATAAATGAGACAGATGCTGCATTTTCCTTAAAATGTTTATTTTAAATCTTAAGAAATGTTAAACTTGTTAAGGAATCAAAATTTAGGCAAACATTGCAATTGATAATACTAAACAAAAATATACCTTGCCTCCCCCAAAGAAAAACTATAATAATAGGCCATTACACAGAATGAACATATATTAGGCCATTTCACAGAATGAACATAAAATAGGCCATTGCACAGAATGAACATATATTAGGCCATTACACAGAATGAACATAAAATAAAATAGGCCATTACACAGAACGAACATATATTAGGCCGCTACACAGAATGAACATAAAATAAATTAGGCCATTGCACAGAATGAACATAATGACACTAGCATCCATACAACAGTGCAAATGATAAAACACATAACAAACCAATAACATATATGTTGCGGTTAATGTGGAGCATGTACAGCAACTGTCTGGTGAAACAAACAATTTTATTACCTTTGCTGGTGACCACTGGGAATATTTGAATAAAAGTATGAATCAAGAAATATTTGTACATATGTGTAAAACCAATAAATCTTCATCCTTTGACGTATACAGTACTGTATAGCCAGCACAGCAGAACACTGGAACAACAACAAAAAGTATTTTGTGAGATTATTAGCCACGGGACTCACCTTAAATGAATGAGAAAAATTTGTACATAATAATTAAAAAAAACAAAAATACCCATATGTGAGCATTCTGCATTGCCCTCAAAATAAAATCGGAAATTAAAAATTCTGGCGGTATCTATCTGGTGACATATAGAGGTGTACGTTACGTAGGAGGATTACTGGGTCTTGAAAGCAGGCTGTGAAGCCTATGCCCAGAGTCGAGCACAAAAAAAAAAAAAAAAAAAAAAAAAATCTGCGCCTTACTGTGAACGCTCCTATATCAGATTCTGACTGAAAATTTCAGGGGAAATGAGTATAGTTCCGGGAGTTTCTTATTTAAATCCAGTACATTACTTACATTACTCACTTTATGGCACTTACAATAATTGGCGGGTCCACCGTACCCCCTAAAAAATTTATTTCATGAATACAGAGTGACTCAACACACATTTTAATTTTTAAAATAAAGCCAATAATGGCAACTTGGGGGCCCACTGGTGGCTTTGGGGGCCCTATGCAACCGCGTAATTTGCATATAGTAAGAAACGGCACTGATTGCATCAGATGTGGCATCAGAGGAAATTATTTATTCATTCACTCATTTTTTTTTTTTTTTTAATTTGCTGAAAAATGGTAAGCGCTCATAGGTCACAGGCAGAGTTAGCATTTTTTTTTTTTTTTCCTCCTTTGTCCAAACTTGGTTGAAAACTTTATAGTAAACATCACAGCGTTTCATTTTTGCAAACAGTCAGTGAAAGGTATGGATCAACCTTGACAGAAGGGGTTAAGGTTATCTGAGGGTGATATTATTTTCAGGCCAATAAGTCAAATGTAAACGTCACAAAGAATATGAGTTACAACCCTTTTGATTCGATCTGAACCAAACATGGTGGTGGAATTGAGGGTCAGGTAAGGATGGGGTAGTTTGATATTCAGAGGAATCAGTTGAACGTCAAGGGCACAGGAGTGGGTCAAGGCTTCGGCCTTAAGGCCCATCCACATGATCACTGAGTAGCCTACCCGTCTATGCTCATCAGTTTTGACGCATGATAACGAATCATCTATTAAACTGCATACAAGAAGCAGAGAAACTGATTCAGTTCATCACATCTGCGCTAATATTTTCCAACATCTTTTTGCTGCCATACGTCATAACCACAGGTGACGGAGAATGTGTGGGTGGTATTTAGACAAAGAGGTATTTGCCAGCGTGGTTGTTGCATCTGTGAATGTTTTTTCTTGATATATTTCAGCTCTGTGCGTAGACGAAAGTCTATCCCATTCAATATTATTTTGTATATATGAATGGCGTGACGATCTGGAACTGCGCCACAAATGTAACGATTTTGTGGTGCTGGGACAAGTGTGTCAATTGTCTTCATTTATATGCATTTAGATATTCCCTTTTTTATTAATCCAAACTGAAGACACACTACTTAAGTCAGAAGATACCCACAGTCGCGCAATATTGCCAATCAGGGAGGTTCTAAGAGTATACCCTACAGTAGGGTAAGTAAAACACTTTGAGGGACCAGGAATGTGCAAGAGTACTCACCAAGAATCCAGCATATCAAGATCCCATTATAAGGGAATCTTTGTTCCCCTTTGTCCCAGCATACTATTAACCTGACATATTTCTGGGCTTCAGGTTTTAAGGCTAAACATATACAAGTTTTGAGAAAGTTTTTTTTTGGGGGGGGATTTATTGCTTGCACAAGGCTCTTCGCATGTAGCCATAATAATGCACTGTGTCTGTATTATTTTTTGTAGTCATTAAATGAATCACTTGCAAAGTAATACGAGTTAATGGCATTGTCAGTGGCATGCCCTACCATAAGTTCGTAGTTCTCGATAAGGTTGAATGAATACAGATTATATTAAATAATAATAATAATCTATCTATCTATCTATAGCCCGACGCCCTAATCCCGCAAAGGGTGGCCGCAGACAAAACGCCTCCAAGTCACTCTGTCACCCACCATTTGACTCCCCTCCCCCCAACTCACCCCACCCTCCCTCATATACCTCTCAACTCCATCCCTCCACCTCATCCTCGGTCTACCCCTCCCTCTCCCTCCCTCCACCTCACCTACATACACCCTCTTAGTCAGTCTTTCATTCTCCATTCTCTCCACATGTCCAAACCACCTCAGTGTATTTCTCATAATCTTTTCAACCACATCCACATCTACCCCACACCGTTCCTTCACTTCTTCATTCGTCAACCTGTCCCTCCACGTCACTCCACATGCTCCTTTCAAGTAACTCATTTCCACTGCTCTCACTCTTGACTTGTTCCCCTCTTGCAATGTCCACGCCTCGCTTCCATACGTCAGGGTAGGGATCACAATACTATCATGCAGTGACTTCTTAACTTCCATACTCACCTCCCTATTTCTTATCACTGCTTTCAGTGTACCAACAACCTTTGTTCCCTGCTGTACCCTTTCACGTACTTCATCCCCCAAAGTTCCATCCTTACTCATCACACTACCCAAGTACTTGAATGCACTCACATTCTCCATATCCTCACCATCCAACCTCACTGCACACTCTGTGACTTCATTCCTCTCAAACACCATAACTTCACTTTTGTTTACATTAACTTTCAGATTCCTCCTCCTACACACTGTCCCAAAATCATTCACCAAACCTTGCAACTCCCATTCATCTTCACTCAACAATACTGTATCATCAGCAAACAGCAACACCGGAAGCTTCCAAATCTCACCCTCATTCATTAGGGCCACCCCCACATCCACTGCCCTACCTTGTACCTCCTTTACAACCCCATCCATATATATATTAAACAGCCATGGAGACATTACACACCCCTGTTTCAGTCCCACATTGAGATCAAAGAACTCACTCAGCTCACCATCCACTCGCACCGTAGCCCTAGCTCCCTCGTACATACTCTTCACAGCACTCAACAATTTCCCCTCCACTCCATATATTCTTAATACCTTCCACATACCTTGCCTATCTATTCTGTCATAAGCTTTCTCCAAGTCCATGAAGGCAGCATACACTTTCCTTCCCTTCTCTAGATACTTCTCCACTAAACATCTTAGAACAAATATCTGATCTACACACCCTTTTCCCTTCCTAAATCCCCCTTGTTCTTCTCCAACTAGCTCCTCTGTCATATGCCTAACCCTATCAATGAGTATTCTACCATATATTTTACCAGTCACACTAAGAAGGCAAATACCCCTATGGTTACCACATACTTCTCTCTCCCCTTTTCCTTTGTATAAAGGAACAATTATACCTGATTTCCGGTCCTCTAGAACCCTTCCCTCTTCCCAAGCCAATCTACACAACTTCCATATCCACTCAACAACAATCTCACCCCCATACCTAAGCATTTCACCACACACTCCATCAATTCCTGGGGCCTTTCCCAGCTTAATCTTCTTCATTGCTTCCACTACTTCCGACCTACTGATCTCTTCCTCCCTCCTCTCATCTCTTCTTCTCCCAGCCATTCCCCAACCACTTATACTCACACTGCTCTCACTCTCTACATTCAACAAATCCTCAAAGTGCTCCTACCATCTCCTCAATTTCTCTCTCTACTCCACCAACAATCTATTATTCCTATCTTTCACTCCCCTACTATTTCCCCTTTCACACTGCCTTACTTTCTTTACCTCCTTCCAAAACAATTTCTTACTCTCCCTCCATTTCACACTCAGATTCCTCCCAAACTCTTCATCCACTTTCTTCTTACTCTCCTTCACCAGTCTCTTAACCTCCCTTCTCCTGCTCACATATACCTCTCTCTTCTCTCTCTCATCTTCTCCCCTACCTCTACTCGCCAACCATTCACCATATGCCTTCTTCTTTTGTTCCACAGCTCGTTTCACCTCATCATTCCACCATGCTGTCCCTTGCACACCCTTGCATCTCCTCCTCACTCCACAAACTGCCTCACACGGTGCGCTTATCTCTTCCGTGAATATCTTACATACTTCTTCCACCCCTTCCATCTGCTCTAGCTCATACCTTCCCAATCTTTCTTCCACTATGCTCTTATACTCTGTCCTTTTCTCACTATCTTGCAATTTCTCCACTCTTCTCACAGGAGCTGCTTCCTCCTGTCTTCCCCTTCGCCTCCTCAACCACTTTCTTTGCAGCTCTACCTTGGCCATCACTAAGTGATGGTCCGAGACTCCATTCCCCCACCCTCTCCACACCCTTGCATCCAACACTTGTCTTCTCATTCGCTCATCCACACACACGTAGTCTATCATTGCCTTTCGTTCAACAAGTTCACCATCCATCCTCCTCATTACTCTCCATGTATACCGGTGGATCATCTTATGACGAAAGTAGGTGTTGGCTATTGCCAACCCCTTACCAGCACAGATGTCCACCAAAGGACTACGATTCCCATCTACTTCAGCTGGCACACCCCACTGACTAACCACTCCATCCACTCGTACATTCCCAACTTTGCCATTCATGTCTCCAATCAACAGCACTCTCTCGCTCCTCTCAAACTTGTCCATACATGCTTCTACTCTCGCCCAAAACTCATCTTTCACTCTTGCCACTCGATCCTCTGTTGGAGCATACACACATACAATCGCCCATGCTTGTATACCTACTTTCATCCTCACCCATACAATCCTTGCACCCACTGTTCCATACTCTCTTATATTCTCCTTCCACTTCTTGCTTATCATCAGACATACTCCCTCTCTTGCCCTCTCATTCTCACTGATTCCCGCACATATACCCATACCGTATTCCCATTCTCTCACCCTTTCACCTCCCCATTTAGTTTCAGTCAATCCACATATATCCACTTTTGCATCCTCAAGCACCTGGACAATCTCTCTCTCTTTCACTTCATCATTCACTCCTCTCACATTCCACGTTCCTACCCTCAGAATGTCCTTTGTCCGTTCCTTAGTCGTCAACGTATGGTCTGTCCTGGTCCGAGGCGCTTTATTTGCTTTTTTAGTTAGTTCTTTTTACGGGGTGGGGCACTAACCCACCACCAACCCTTTTAGTCACCTCGTACGACAAGCAGGGATACTGGGGGAGTATTCTTGAAACCCCCCTACCCCCAGGGGGTAGACAAATAATAATAATAATAATAATATTATTATTATTATTATTATTATTATTATGATTATTTTTATTATTACCGGTGTTGTTGTTGTTGTTGTTATTATTATTAATATTATTATTATTATTATTACCGGTATTGTTATTATTATAATTATTATAATTATTATTATTATTATTATTATTATTAGTAGTAGTAGTAGTAGAAATAGTAGTATTGTTATCATCATCATCCAGTTCTATGTTGCCCCAAGAGGAGCGTAGGAGCCCGGGGCTAGGCAAGTTGGTATTGACATTTAAGATGAGAGTGACCACTGACCAGCCTCACTCATCCCTGAGTGGCATTGTATTATAATTACAAATCATAATAGATAGATAGATAAATAGATAGATAGACAGCCCTATGCGAGCCTGGGAAAAGGAAATGAGCTTGCAAGTTACACTCAGGAAAAGCTGACGACAGATTACGAAGTGGCCAGTAAGGAGATGATGCAGTTAGTTGTCAGCAGTCCACCAGTGAACAAAGCGCCTAGTGACCATACACACACATACACACATACTCACACACAGGCTGCTAGAACTTTCCACTCACAAGGAACACACGTGACACACCCCTGCAACACCAGAATTTAGGAAAGACAGCTCAGAAGGAGACAAGCGATACAAGAGGCTGGTCGCAGGGGAAGGGCTTGGCAACTCGAGAGAGAGAGACAGAGAGATAGCTAGCGGGACTGGACTTTATACTCCGCTCCGTGTGAGAGACTTGTTAATATTTCCAAGACAAATAAAAATAGTCCCATACTATTCTTTACCTCTCCTGTCACTACATGACAAATGGGAAGCTACTCCAAGATATAAAAACCGAGATATAAAAACCGCTCGTCCACAAGTCTAATATATATATATATATATATATATATATATATATATATATATATATATATAACTCAACCACAAAGGAACCACAAAGTCCTTTATGACATTTGGTAGCAGCGAACGTATACGAACCTCGTCTACGAATCAACATTGAATTCCTACAAAATATCAAGATTGAAAACAAAAAGAATACCTCTCACAACCAACAACACAACCAGCTCCTGACAGTATTCTCTCCAACCAGCCCCCTCCGTCTCCCCGATCATCATGCTGATGCAGAGGTGAAGAGATCACACGACGCCTTGCAAGTAGTTTAACAAAATATTGATACGATCTTGCAACTTCTACGACGAACCAGCGAATCTACGGACATCGTCTCCGAATTAAAAGCAAATTTCTACAAAAGCAGGCGAAACTCTACAAGATTAGCTTCAGTTCTACAGTGATTCCTACAAAATACAGCCTACAATGCAAATAACCTACAAGTCTACAAAACAACTCTATGATCTTCACGTAACTTCAAGCAGCAACAAGAAGAATATAAAACAAACCAAGTAAAGAAGAGGAGAGACCAATAAGCACACAAGCCCCCACCACTCTCTCCCGCCATTCGCTGACGCAGAGGTCAAGACACGCAGCAAAACACCAAGTCCATATTCACAACTCATCTTACTCACCCGTCTTCACTCAAGTTACTCATCGCTACTCATTCACTCACCACAGCTACCAGTGTGGGAAGCCAACGTCACCATGTGCTGAGATGACATCACAACGCGAGTCTGCCATGCCAAGCAACGTGTGACTGACACCAGGCACTTCTCACCCACTACTCGTTACTCATTATTCACATAGCTCCTACTCATACTCATTTATTTTCACAGTTAAGTTGGAAATTCGACGTTCTATGCTGAGGTTTGCCTGGGACGGCCGTTAACCACCACAAACACCAGGCCATGGAATTTCCTGAGTAATATCGTCCATCAACACACCACTAGAATTATCAAGAGATCTTCAATCAAACCTGTATTTTTCTTCCGAGATCGACTTTTGTATCGACACACCTCTACGATCTGTATCAAGTGGGTAAAATTATACTTACTCATTTCTTCTCAGTGCAAAAATTAGCTATATTCAACTTATTTACTCATCTATTTTGCTTGGACATAAATAAACAAGAGGCGTTTTTCATAACACCATATCTTAATTAATGACAGGAATATTTTCGCCACCACCCACGTTAATACCAGATGACACACAATTTGCCACAACAACAAACTCACAATTAAGAGAGCCCCAAGGCAACACACCAGATAACACACAAATTGCCACAACATCAGACTCACAATTAAGAGAGCCTCAAGGCAGCCCACCCCTTGTACAAACCTCACCACACACTAAATATCGAGAAACAAATACGGCAGTTTCAGATGATGAGTGGGAAACCACCTCTGACGTAGGAAGTGCGGACTTTGCCGCTGCCTTGCACACATATGCCAATACACTTAACAGGGTTCACCGGTCCGGTCATTCATATTCCACCATTCAAACACACAACGATAAACACGTCCAAGTTGAATTAACAGGGCGAACAGTAAAAATGGATCAAGAAACAAATACCGCTGATCTAACAACCACACCTCACGTGTTTATGTATCACGAGGATAAAACTGCCCCAAAATTCTCTGGCACAGACAAAGATTGCATTGAAGTCATTTCATTAGTCAGTCAGTGCGAACAAATGTTCATCAAGCGCCACATACTAGATGAACAAGAGAAAATTGCTATTTTTTCATCTTGCATAAACCAGGAAAGATGTCCAGCAAGCAATTTATTGCGCTCAGATAAGCTCCATCGTGCTAGGACATATGATGAATTTAAAACTGAATTTCTGAAGAAATTTTCTGGAGGTATGAACTTCTTGCCAGGTATAATTCCAGAATTACATAAAATTGTAGATCTTGTAAGGGAGCACACTACAAACCATGTGCTCAGTGAAATAACTGCTGATGTCTCCACAATCAAGAGAACATTATTAGCTACATTGGAGAATTCTAATTGGATAACAGATGATGGAAAGATGTCCCCAGACCTCGTCGTGGACATCACTGGTTATGTAGCTGCCTTGTGTAAATTACCTGATAGGACCTTTAAGATCGCCAAGACGATCGCGAACACCCCAGGAATGTGCTTGCTAGACTTAATGAACGAGGTAGAGATGCAGTGCAGTAAAGCAGGTGTGGTCGACACACATGCACATTCTGGTAGAATCAGGGTACCTGAGACAGTATCAGCTGTGAAAACATCTACACCGACCCCAAACAGAGAACAAAATCGATCGCGACCAGAAATGAGGCAGGCCAAACAAACAAAAACGCCTAGACCTCGTTCCCAGACGCCTTCCTACAGGCAGTTTCATAAGTTTTCACGCAGCCCGAGCAGGTCTCGCGCCATAAACAACACTTCTTATGGGAAATTACCTCGTAGGTCACAGTCAAGGGATAGGTCCATTCTATGTCATTATTGTGCAAAACCAGGACACACAAGGTATGAATGCTTTATCAAGGCAAAAGAGGACAAACAAAAGACACAAGGATTTGGTCCTTACTGTAGGCATCATAGATACCAAGGGCACTGGACTAGTGATTGCAAAACAGTAGAAAAAATTGTGTCTATGTTCAAATCGGGGGAAGACCAAGTCATGACAAAAAACGAACAAACGTAAAGAAGAACAAGGCTAAACTTCACATAGGAGGCATGTTGGGAAATGAGTGTATCTTGATACCAGCTGTATGTGAGGATCAAAACGTTTCCTTATTTCTAGATACAGGCTTTCCAGTGAACTTAATAACACATGAAGAACTAAATAGAATTCTTAAAAATAAAAAGAAAGTAACTTTCCTGGATGAAGCTGATTTAGATTTATACACAGTAGACGGACAAGAGATTACAGTGAAGGGTATGATAAGATTAAATCTCAGTTTCACAGAAACTACAAGACCATTCTCTGCATTTTTCTATATCGTTGAAAACTTAGCAATTAAAGCTCATATGTTACTGGGCTTAAGATCCATGAGAGCTGAGAACATAACTATACTCCCACAAATGAATGGAATAAACTTTGATAATGAATTCATAGAGGAAATAACTTCAGAGCCCTCACCGATTGGTAGAAGAGAGCCAAAAAGAACTGGTAATATTAAAGGCTTAAACAAACATACACAAACAGATGAGTGTATAGTTCCACTCCCACCAACAACCCCATCCTCCAGAATTAGTGACGCAGATAACAGTACTGATTTATCAATTTTTCCAGCCCATCTCACTAATGATTTAGTTATACCACCTAATTCATACATGAAGGTTACCATAAAGAGCAAATTACGGAATAGTACTGTTCTTGTCTTAGAAGAATTATGTAAAGTAAAGGGATTGTCAGTAGAAAACGCATTATGTTATACGAACGACGAAGGGCAAACTCAGATATTCATAATTAATCACATGAATGGGGAAGTTCAGTTGAAAAAGGGAACTTGCATAGTTAATATTGAAAAATGTCCCGCCCCTGTGAAGGAAATAGTTATAGCTGGAGTAACAAGTGAGATAAAATCTACGGATAGAGAAAGAATAAAAGAGAATTTAATTCACTCAGGTGAATTTGACGAAGAAAATGATTTGTTAACCCTGCTGGAAACACACAGGGACACCGTAGCATTGCCCGGAGAACAATTAGGGTGTACTAACTTGATTAATCACATGATTAATGTGCACCCAGAAACACCACCAATTTTCGTACCAGCTTACCGCATACCACACTCCCAACGTACACTTGCAAATCAGTATGTCGATGAAATGTTAAAACTTGGAATTATTGAGCCTTCAGTTTCCCCGTGGAACGCCCCCCTATTCTTCGTGCCCAAACGAAATGGAGAAATGCGTGCGGTAGTAGATTACCGTAAACTAAATAATCACACAATCCCAGACAGATTTCCCATGCCATTGCTAAGCGATGTTCTACAGAATATTGGTCCTGAGAATAATATATTCTCGACCATCGATCTCCTAAACGGCTACTATCAGATTCCGGTATCTAAGGAGTTACGTAAATACACTGCCTTTTCAACAAACAGAGGCCATTATCAACATACAAGAATGCCAATGGGACTGAGGACAGCCCCAGGCACATTCCAGCGTCTTATGAATTACGTATTGTCCGGAATTTTAGGACAAGGAATATTTGTTTATCTTGACGATATTATAATCGCAACGAAGAATATTAAGGATCATCTCAGGAAATTAGACTTACTCTTGCAAAAGCTTAGTGATGCTGGATTAAAAATTAAACTTTCTAAATGCAAATTTTGCTTTAAGGAAATAAATTTCTTAGGCCACAAATTAAGTTCTGATGGTATTCACACCACTGATGACAAAATACAGGCAGTGAGAGATTTTCCTGAACCCACTACGACTGACGAAGTTAGACAAGTTTTAGGTCTGGCTGGGTACTATAGGTCATTCGTACCACAGTTCTCTCATATAGCCTTTCATCTATTCCAACTACTCAAAAAAGATGCTGTATTCCAATGGGAAGAAGAACAAAAAAGGGCATTTAACAATCTAAAAATTAAACTAACAAATGCACCTTGTTTAGCATATCCGGATTACACAAAATCATTTCTTATTTGTACAGACGCATCAGTTAAAGGATTAGGGGCTGTACTGATGCAGGAAGATAAAAGAGGAAAGAATCAACCAATTGCATTTGCCAGCAGACAAACAAGAGGTACGGAGAAAAATTATTGCACTACAGACTTAGAGGCACTTGCAGTGGTTTTTGCATTACAAAAGTTTCGAGATTTGGTATATGGTTACGAAATCCACTTATTCACCGACCATAAACCACTGGTGGGTATGTTTAAAGAAAAACTCCTTTCTGGGAGGAGAGCTAGATGGAAGTGTACAGTTGAAAACTACAATGTACAAATTCATTATATACAAGGTAAAATGAACATAGTAGCTGACGCATTATCTAGGAACCCGAACACAATTCAGGTCGCGGCGTTAGATCTCAAAGGAAATATCCCAAACCACGAGGATATCGCAAAGGCACAAAGACTTGACCCAATATGGTCTAAAGTAATATACAAGTTAGAAAGTCGAGATGACATACAATTACCAAAACTGCATGTCCCACTTGAACAATTCACAATGATCAATAATACATTATACAAAATTAACTCTAAACAACCAAAACGCCAAAGAAATACTAACCAGTTGGTAGTACCTAATGACATGATACCCCAAGTATTACGATTGATACACGACAGCCCACATGCAGGACATCCTGGAAAGGATAAGACATTCAACCAAGCCAGCTATTATATTACTGGCCTTCATTACGAAAAGATATAAACAATCATATAGACAGATGCGAATCATGTGCGAAACACAAAGGATACCCAATCACACCTGCACCGATGGGTAATTACCCTGTACCACATCAACCAATGGACGTTGTCGCTCTTGATTTACTCAAGATGCCATTATCATACAATAATAACCTATACTTATTCGTAGCAACGGATAATTTTTCCCGTTATGTCATTTTAGCTCCAATTAAAGATAAGACAGCAGAGACAGTAGCAAAGGCAATAACAGATAATGTAATATGTCGCTTTACTACCCCAAAGGTACTAATAAGTGATAATGGAGGAGAATTTAATTCTGAGATCTTACAAGAAATATGTAAACAATACAACATCAAAAAGGTTAACGTTTTGGCCTATCACCCAGCATCGAATGGGTTGGTAGAGAGACAAAATAAAAAGGTATTAGATGTGCTACGACACATTCTCAGTGAAAATTATGCAAGCTGGGATGATTGGATTCCCAGAGTAGAGGCCTCAATTAATGGGTCTATAAATAAATCCATCGGTGACACACCACATTTCATTATATATGGCACAGATAAAAAACTACCATATGAGCTCCTAGAAGGTGACAACATGCCTATATACAATTACGATGATTACTCTAAACTCCGTTTACGTGAATTCCAGGACATTCACAAAAGAGTCAAAAAACAATTAACGATGTCCAAGGAAGAAATGACGGAGGCATTTAACAAGAAGGCAAAAGATTCACCTATCAGCTTAGGAGACATTGTTTACGGTGTCATTCATACGAGAGACAATAAATTATCCCCAAAATTTGAGGGCCCATACAGAGTAATTAACATAAAAGCAAACAAAGTTTTAATTAAGTCACTTTCAAGTGGCGAGGAGAAACAAGTTCATATTGACCATTTAAAACGAGTTTCAAGGGAATTATCACATAATTATTCAGCCTCGGATACAACCGAACAGGTGAACGTACCTCAAGAAACCAAGCAAGAACACAACAATGATTGCAAAAAGAAATTAAGGTCATATACCAAACAATCGAACATAGGTGCAACTGTTCCAATCAAATCTACAGTACATCATTTACGAGAATTAAATATCGATTTAAACTCCTTCTATACATGAAATAACAATCAACCGTAACGCACATCATCACTATCATCGACCACAGCATTATAGGAAATTAATAGATAATTTTTTTTCGGTAGGTTACGATGAAGGGACTTATGCTATGGATTCTCCTCTACATAGCAAGAGGATATGCGCACTTAGACCCCAAACATATAGTACGACAAGGATGCCTCATAGCTTCAACGGCCACGACTACAATCGTTCAGGACGTCATGAGTACTGAAATAAGTCTAGATTACTTGTATGAATTACCTACTTATCTAGACAGACTTGCGACGCCGATGCGAACTCTGGACTTCATGATAGGAAATTATGTTTCACAAGCACATAACACCAAGGAAGTGAATGAAATGGTGAAGTTAGCGAAATGGAAACTAGAACAGGCGAAGTCAACTATGCTCGTCATGATCCAAGATCTCCCATCTTATGGAACGGAGGTACTGAGCGACAGGAACAACATCACACGTACTCGCCAAAAGCGCGGTTTTTTCGACCTGGGTGGCGCAGTTCTTGGGAACATCTTTGGATTGGCTACAGAGGATGACCTTAAAGAAATAAACAACAAATTTAATAAGATAGCTCAGGTACTAACATACCAAGATAAATTCATCACAGGACAGAACTCAGCAATAAAGACAATTGTGAAAAATCTGAAACAAGCAGAAAACGTAACTCTCGAGAGTGTAGATAAAATAAATGAATTAGAGGGAAACGTTACTCTTTTCCAGCACTTCTCCATCATCACAGAACATATTGACACGATTCTACTACAATTAGAGACGACTAGAGATCGTTTCAGGGCACTTATGCAAGGAATTTCGAATGCTGGTGATGGCAAGATCACACTTGACTTACTCCCAGTTCATGAGCTACGTCAGATAGTTAGTCAAGGCATACATAAACATAAATTGAAGCCGTTGTTCCGCAGTAGGGAATTTATGCAATACTACCCGTATTTAGAAGCAACACTAACACCAACATCAGTGGTAGTTCATGTACCATTCATCACTGAAGACCTGTTCACAGTATACCAAATACACCCATTCCCCTATAGAAATAACAACACTTTGGTCATCATCAACATCAACACAGACACCGAACTCATCATGGTCTCCAAGAGACGGGACACTGTCACTTTCGCAAGTGAGTCAACGATTGAACGAAAGTGCCGCACATCCTTACATGCTGTTCATCTTTGTCCTGCGTACATTTTCACGTTTCAGCCTACTGATTCAGTCCCTTGTGAAATGGCTATCATCAGAAATGACAATATTCATCATCATTGCAACTTCACTTTTGCTCCAGATAAACTTGTACACCATCAACGCATTGGACACTCACAGTTTTTTTATTTCCCTCATAACACATCAGTTTACATAGTCTGTCCAGATATACCACCATCTCATACTTCAGCATCAGGATTATACATAGCACCAGACTACTGTGCGGTATTTACACCAGCCATGTCTACTTTATCCACCATCAATCACTACGCCATTCTCAATCATACACACAAACATTTCCACCCACTGCCTGATATGAACTTAAACATGAGCACAAGTATTAAGCTGACTTCACCTAAGTTTGAAACTATGCAGCTGATCAATGAAACAATGAAGCCCTGGGAAGATTTGAGTTTGAGTATGTTCAACCCATATTATGTGTATAGCCCAGCACCTACTGTCTTTATAATCGTCTGCATTGTAGTTGCAGTACTGCTGTTCGCAATGCACAGAATGCATGCAAGAATTGCTAATTTGGAGTCATTATTTAGCCGGGGGAGAGTTAACATCAAAGTTAACCACCCTGAATGAAGTGTATATATTTTGTATATAGTATTAATTATATATATAAAAAAAAAAAATACAAATACAAAGAAGAATGACCCATATATGGCAGACCAGTACCATTATCTTTAAATGAAATATTAATAACTCTTACCATAATCTTAATTTTAAACTATTTTTTATTCTTGCATGTATGCATTTCACTATAATAACCCAAGTACATACTGTATTACAGTTAAATAATTTACTTTAATGCATTTATTCAAATATGTATACAACTTGTTTAAAATGTAATATTACTGAATAATCACTATTTACTATGAATATTATATGTATACAACATTCATACAATTATGTTACTTTTACAATATTATGTATTTCACTTAACTAGCTTATAAGTTCATTATAATATATATATATAATGTGTATTAATATGTTAGGACTATTAACTGTTGATGGTACGCCATTTTCGCGAGACCGAGCAATGTATTATAATTACAAATCATAATAGATAGATAGATAAATAGATAGATAGACAGCCCTATGCGAGCCTGGGAAAAGGAAATGAGCTTGCAAGTTACACTGAGGAAAAGCTGACGACAGATTACGAAGTGACCAGTAAGGAGATGATGCAGTTAGCTGTCAGCAGTCAACCGGTGAACAAAGCACCTAGTGACCATACACACACATACACACATACTCACACACAGGCTGCTAGAACTTTCCACTCACAAGGAACACAGGTGACACACCCCTGCTACACCAGAATTTAGGAAAGAGAGCTCAGAAGGAGACAAGCGATACAAGAGGCTGGTCGCAGGGGAAGGGCTTGGCAACTTGAGAGAGAGAGACAGAGAGAGAGAGACAGAGAGATAGCTAGAGGGACTGGACTCTATACTCCGCTCCGTGTGAGAGACTTGTTAATATTTCCAAGACAAATAAAAATAGTCCCATACTATTCTTTACCTCTTCTGTCACTACATGACAAATGGGAAGCTACTCCAAGATATAAAAACCGCTCGTCCACAAGTCTAATATATATATATATACATATATATATATATATATATATATATATATATATATATATATATATAAAACTCAACCACAAAGGAACCACAAAGTCCTTTATGACAGCATTACATGAGCAATAAACCCCAATCACCCCTTGGATATAAACCTACAGAGACTCAATCCGACTGAAGCGCCTTAGTTACCCGCTAAACCACCAGGCGCCATAATTTGGTTATATGATTACCACCCAGCGTAGTAAATGGTTTCCTGGTGTACAGGAAACCATCTGGCTTGTCACTCAGTGTAGAGTCACCCAGAAGCAGAAGGAAGAGGAAAGAATGAAGGAAAGAAAGACAGAAAATGGAGTGGAAAGTCACCCATAGCAGAAGGACGAGGAAAGAATGAAGGAAAGAAAGACAGAAGAGGATGGAAGGAAAGAAGGATGGAGGAGAGGAAAGGGCAGACTCCCGAGAGCACCACTACATCGAGTGAGTGGAGGGTGAGCGGCCTCACCTACATTATTATTATTATTATTATTATTATTATTATTATTATTATTACTGTGGTTGTTATTATTTACAAGAGTAGGTTATCAGGCCATTATAACAGATATTCCGATATCGGTTTTGGGTTTATGGTATATTAATAACATTATGTTAAATGAAATATGACATGGTAAATTTTGTAATAATATTTCATATCAATTAACAACACACATATAAGTCAACTGAAATATTTAGAGCCACAACATATAGCACCTGAGTGTGTAGACTTCACTATCTGTGTGAAGTTCAAGACCTTGTTTATAATATGGGTTAAATGTTCCCAGTCATTACCCTGCCATTCAGCCTGTATTTCAATCGGCTCTAACACACTACAACTTGCGGCACAAGTAAAAATAACAGTAACTGATATGATACATTAATTTTATCTCCAATGAGCAACCACATCATACTCTTTGCTTGAACGATTTCATTATCCTATGGAATATGTGCAAATTAGTTGCGAATAATCAGTTAATATAAATATTTGCACCGTACATGTTCCACGAACTGATTGTGCTGAATACTGTGACTACCTAACACAATCGGTGATTTGTTTCAGGTGGGGACAGCTTGATTCGAACAACGAACAACATAGGGTTGAGTTTCCTGTAATAATATTGTTAATCATGTTTTAACGTGTCATTCGCGTAAACTACTACTTTCTCTGAACAGATCAGATATATATTGAGACAATGCAAAACAGACCAAACGAACTTGTTATACTGATAATAAAAAATAAGTGTGTATAATGATTATGGAACACTGAAGCTATAGAAAGTTAATAAGAGATCTTTTCTGCTAAGCCTACAAAGGTTTATTAGGCTTTACACCAATTGTGGGTTTATTGGCAAACGAATATCAATCCATTAAACCCTTAAACGGTTTGCAGATGCGGGGACTACTACTGCTACCACTACTACTACTACTACTAATAATAATAATAATTTCATACTAAACATTATATTTAACTGTGTGCGAAACGGAGGCCTCTGGTGCTAGGGATGGGGGAAAAAGGAGTGGATATTCTGGAAATGAAGTACCCGTTGTTATTACATCGAGTGCGATACTTGACTGGATGAAATATAAGAGGAGATGTAGTGTAATGTAAAAGACAGACAGTGGTTGGATTAAGCTGTGTGGCCACCTGGAATGAATGATCAATGTATAAATAAAGGAGAAAGTGTATAGATAATTGGAGGGCGTGAGAGGAACGGAACGGGGAGGACTAGAAAGTGAATGGACAGTGAGAGAGATTTTGTCTCACAGAGTTCTGAGCATCAGGGAGCCTGGGAGGCGTGTATGGATTAGAGCAATTTGGAATAAAGTGGTGTATGGGCGATGACTCACTGATAATGACGTATAAAAGAATAAATGGTATTGGAAAAATCAGTGGGCCCAACTCATGGATGGTTTAAAACTGTTTTGTGTTGGTATTTACATAAGACAGCTTTAAAATTGGTTATGAAAAGCGAGGTCGCGTCCTCCTTTCATTTTTTTTCTCTTTTTCAGCACTGTATAACCCATTGGAGCGGGTAAAAGCTAGCATGTTTTAAGAATAATTCGATACTGTACACCAATGTGAGCACTGCTTATATATACAGTCTGACAGGTATGAAGTCGACTAAAATAATATATTAACTGCTAGAACATTTAGCAAATAATAAAAATAATAATAATAATAATAATAATAATAATAAAAAAATAAAAATAAAAAATAAAAAATCTGCTGTTGAATGTGCCCGTTTTTCAGAACCATATATTACTGATCATATAGTGTATAGTGTATGACCATGTCTTTCTGAGAGAGACATGGTCATACACTATACACTATACACTATACACTCTTCTGGTACTTTTCCCGGAGGGTGTGCTGAGCCGGGGAGGAGTTTCCTCTTCTATACGCTTCTTACACATTTGGTTCAGATTTTTCTTTTATTTAACTATACCCCAGCAGAAACCTCGTTATGGGCCAATAAGCCTCCTGTTATTGTTACTTTTCATGTTCTCATATGTATTCCTCCTACACCGTCGAACACCAGGTCATATTCTACTACAAATACACCTTTTCCTGCAATTGTCATCTTACGCTTCGCTGGAACACTTCCTGCTACGCCAGTCAATACATCACATCAAGTTTCTGCAAACTGTGTGTCTGACACGTTTTCCCACACAAGACCAATATCTTCTTCCCGAATAACCACTTCCCTGGCTCTCCCGTCTCCTGCTCACGGGCACAATGAGGCTCAGGGTGGGGGACAATCATCCTTTGTGTGATTGTTTAATGATGTTGTGTGTGGTTTGTGCGATCTCTGAGGGGGACTCAGTCATACTAGGGGAGTAATCTTGGCTGCTGTACAGGACAGAAGGATGCGATAATGCATTTAGGTAGTGCCTAGTAGATGTGTGGTGATGTTAGTGTTGTGTGTGTGTGTGTGTGTGTGTGTGTGTTCTTACCTAATTGTATCTCTACAGGAATGAGTCAAGCTCGTACTGTCCCGTGTCTTAAACCATATTTATCGTACATATCCTTAAATTTGTGAACTGTTTTGGCACACACTATTTCGTTCGGTAGTGCATTCCATTGATCAATTGCTCTGTTTGGGAAACTGAATTTCCTTACGTCTTTATCACCTCTCTTCATATGTAGTTTTTTGCAGTGTCCTCTTGCTGATGCTTCTGCATATATTAAGTAATCATTTATGTCTATTTTCTCCTTTCCTGATATGCACTTATATAGCATTATCATGTCACCTCTTTTCCTCCTCTCCTGTAGTGTTGGTAGATTCAGTTTATTTAGTCTTTCTTCGCAGCTTAGGTCCCTTAAGCTTGGTATCCATCTTGTAGCGGCCCTTTGAACTTTTTCGATCTTGTCTATATGCTTTTTGAGATGAGGACTCCAGACTACTGATGCATATTCCAGGGTTGGTCTAATGAATGATGTTATTATCCTTCTTAGCATGTCTTCATTTATGTATGTGAATGCTATTCTCATATTTGCAAGCAGTGTATACATGTTCCGTACCTTCTCGCTGATGTGGTCAGCCGGAGATAGTCTGTTATTGATAATCACACCTAGGTCTTTCTCTCTTTCTGATGTGTATAGGGTTTTATTTCCTAACTTATAATCCCAATCAGGTCTTTTTCCACTTTTACCAAACTTGATTACATGACACTTGTCCATATTGAATTCCATTTGCCATGTACTACTCCATTCATGAAGTTTATTTAATTCTTCTTGTAGCTCTTTACAAGAGTCTGTGTTAGTAATTCTCCTTTGTATTTTTGCATCATCTGCAAACATATTCACATAGCTCTCATTTCCAGTGTTACTGTTTATATCATTTATATACACTAAAAACATGATTGGTGCCAGCACTGAACCCTGTGATACTCCACTAGTCACTTCTTTCCATGATGAATAGTTTCCTCTTAGTACTGTCCTCATTTCTCTTTTTATGAGAAAGTCTTGCATCTAACAAAACAGTTTGCCTCGAATTCCTCCTTGATGGTACAGTTTCCATAAAAGTCTTTGGTGTGGTACTGTGTCAAAAGCTTTCTTGAAATCTAAATAGATACTGTCCACCCATCCTTCCCTTTCCTGTATTGTGTTTTTTACTCTGTCATAGTAGTTCAACAGATTAGTAACACATGATTTTCCTTTTCTGAAACCAAACTGTCTTTCTGTTATCATACTGTGTTCTTCTAGATGATTTACCCAAGCTTTTCTTATAAGTTTTTCTAATACCTTGCTTACAACACTAGTCAGTGATACTGGTCGGTAGTTGAGTGGATTTTGTCTATTTCCTTTCTTGAATAAGGGGACAATGTTTGCTTTTTTCCAAATATCAGGTAGTTTACCTTGACTCAAGGATTTCTTGAAAATTAAAAAAAAAATGGTTTACTTAACTCCTTTGCACATTCTCGTAATACCCAACATGAAATTTCATCAGGACCACTTGCTTTTCCTCTGTCTAATCTACTTAACTCCTCCTGTATTACTTTTTCTGTTATTTGTATATCTGGTAGTATGTGTGGACATGCGTGTTCCACGTAGTCCTTCTCAAATTTTTTTTCTTCTTTAAAAACTAATTGGAAATTTTTATTGAGTGCTTCACAAATATCTTTCTCTTGTGTATAAGTGATTCCCTCGTCCGTAATGGATTGTATTATATCTTTTACTTTGGTTTTGCTTCTGATATAGCTGTAAAACAGCTTTGGTTGATCACTACTTTTATTTATTATATCCTCCTCAAACTGTTTTTGTGTTTCCCTCCTTACTCTTGTATAGTCGTTTCTTGACTGTTTGTAATTATTATACGCCCTTTCACTATTGTGTCTTCTGTATCTATTCCACAACAAATCTCTTCTTTCTTTTGATTTTTTACATTCTGTATTGAACCATTTCTGTATTTTCTTATCTGCTTCTTTGTGCTGTGGGATGTACTTCTGGACTCCTATTTCATAAAATTCACAAAAATTTTTATATACAGCATTTAAATCTTGTCCTCTAAGCTCATTTTCCCAATCAACTTCTAAGAAATACTTCTTTAGGTCTTGATAATTTCCCTTTTTATAGTTTAGGCTCTTTTTGTAACTGTCATTGCTGTTTACTATGTCATATGCTATCCTGAAGTTATAATTTAGTACTGCATGATCGCTTTTGCCGAGTGGAGGGTGATATATTAAACTGTCAATGTCATTTTCTTGCCTAGTAAATATTAGATCTAGCACTGAAGGTACATCAAGTCCTCTTTTTCTGGTGGTTTCCCTCACATGTTGAGTTAAGAAAAACTCTTGTACGAGATCCAGGAGCTTTTGGTCCCAACAGCTTTCTTGGCTATTTATTTCTAGAGTATTCCAATTTATATTTGTATTGAAGTCCCCAGTTAGTATAATTCTTTCCGATTTCTCTTCCATTTTATGTAGCAATGATCTTATACTCTGAATTGTACTCTCTGCCAAGTCCTCATATTAGTCTCTTTCCCATGTGTTTGAACTGGGTGGCATGTACAAATTGGCTACAATTACTTTACCTTCAGATGTGTCGTGTGTGTGTGTGTGTGTGTGTGTGTGCAGCAGTAGTAGTAGTAGTAGTAACAGTAGTAGTAGTAACAATAACAGTATGTGGTAAGAAATTGAGTGGTCTCGCTTAGTGGCGACGAATGAGAGTGGATTCGGGCAAGTTTGAAGGAAGATGGTATAATTTGATGCCAGCGATGAGCGGTGATATAGGTAGGTTGGAATGATTATTTGTGCTGGTGGTGAGGAGGCAGAGAGAAGAACACTGTTTAAGAGTGATATTTGCCGTACTCATTTCTTGTATAACTTCTGATTGTCATAAATGTGGTGAAAACGGAGGTAGGCCAGATCCTTGACTGTGGTATACCTTGTTTTCTCCCTTAGATCACAACAAATATTGGTTTCTACTCTCCCGTTTCTTCACTCGTCCACTCCCCTTACTGTACAACTTCCTTTTCATCCCATTCCCTGGTTTTGGCAGCATCATTCACCTCTGCCCTTTTCTTCTGCTCCCGTTTTCCTTTATTCAGACTTTACGCACCCAACAGCCTAGGGATAATTTACCAAAACTGAATTAAACCGTCTTGCGTTAGCGAGAAAGAATAAGAAACATATATCCAGGCTGAAGAGGCTCTGCCAGGGATCGTTAACGAAAATTATTTTTTTTTTTTTTGCAACTAAGAGAAAGAATATGCAGTTGAATTGCAGCTTACAGAATTAGTACCCATATAATACCCCTCACTCGAAAATACCCGAAAATAATAATAATAATAATAATAATAATAATAAATTATAGCAATGATAATAATAAAAATAATGATACTACTACTACTACTACTACTATAATAATAATAATAATAATAATAATATTATTATTATTATTATTATTATTATTATTATTATTATTATCTTAGCAATGATAATAATAAAATTAATAATAATGATGATGATAATACTAATACTAATACTAATAATAATAATAATAGCAATGATAATGACATAAATAATAATAATAAAAGTTTTACACTGTTTTATTGTTCTAAAGAAAAACTAATTTTATCATTATGGTCTTTATTAATGTACAAGACAGTGATAGTAGGGATTTACCACCAAATCAGTCATATTCTTATGTCACTCTCTGATGTCTCTCCATTTCATCTGTCTGTTGCCTGACGACACATGCAGTAAAGGGTTGAGGGGCCTTTGACATAGAGACCATTACGTGCAGACCAAAAGGCCATCTGTTACCTGTACTCACTGTGTAATCATGTGTGCTCAGTAAAGGTATTCACCCCTTCTCCTACCATTTTCTGTGATTTCATTAATTTTATTCCTTGAGCTTAGCTTTGAGCTACCGTGCTTCCAAATTAGGCTACAATTTCATCCTTCAGTAGAACACACTTTATTGGGACTCAGTACCTGCTAATCTTTTTGCACATTCACGTCCTTCCTTTCTTCATTTCCTTTCTACACATCCCACCTTCAGCAAACTCATAGCCGTACCAGCTCGGAATTCTCAGTCTGGATCAGACACCCTCCATGAGGATATTCGGCGGCTGCATCAAATTAATGAGCAGCAATCCAGGGCCGAAGAGAATGTGATAATGAAGTATCGATTGCGAGGACGGTGAGGCTTTACAGTTCCAGCCCACCTGATCCTCGTTTCGTCCCGGCCATTAGGCAAGGGTACGCGGAGTTTTCTTCTTCATAATGACCTCTCTGTTTCTTCCCACTTTACTTGAGTCTTTTTTTTTTTCAGACTTATTGTATATAAAACTATTTCCAGTTACCGGACTCTTTAATCTTTGTATAATTCCTGCCACAGAGTGCCCTCGAGTCCATTCTCTCTTATGTTCAATTCAGTTTTCAATCGTTTTTTGCTAAAATCTGATGATCTCCATTCCAAATGCGAACAATTCCAATTTCAATTCAAGAGTAATGTACGAATTTACATAACATTCAGTGAATGCGTGTTTGGTAAAACCTCCATGAAATAATCCTTACACATATGAGTAGGACCGAAAAAAAAAAAAAAAACAGCTATCACTTGATACAGTTACTCTCACAATATAATTAAATGCCAGGATAAGCTAACAAAGAAGACCCGGACACTGAAGTATGTATTGAAGCATGTGGAGTAGACTGTAGCACCAGTTGAACATGGCGGTACTCCCAACGTGGATGGACAGCTGATAACAGGGAGAGCTGGAGATCGCATTTCATCAGCCCTCGGGACTAGCTTCTGACCATCCCCCCTTGCTCACATTTGTTTAGTGTTTCAATAGCACAGAGAGTAGGCCAACATGCTTTCAAATACAAGTTTCTGTAACTGTCAGCACCAAACTACATCACTTATTCCCTCTAACTTCTTCATGGCTGACTTTAAATTTCATCAGTTTGTGTAATTTCTGCCACCACTGGCCTCAATATTAACAAGGCAAATGGGCCTGATGGGGTTCCCTCCTGTTGTACTCAACAACTGTGCTTCTGTGCATACACCCGTTCTAGGCAAACTCTTTTGCTTTTGTCTGTCAACTTGTACCTTTCCATCTTGCTGGAAGTTTGCTCTCACTCAGCCTGTCCAGAAGATGGATGACCATTCCCAGCCCTCTATCTCCCAATTCCTTTAACATCCTGTACTTCAAAAGTTTTTGAATCTTTTCCTAACAAAAAAAAAAAATCAAAGCACCTTTCCTATCACAACCTTCTTTCCCATCATCGGTATGGGTTCTGTCAGGGACGCTCCACTGGCAATCTTCCCACATACCTTTCAGACTCCTGGTTATCCTCCTTTCGGGACTTTGGCGAACGCTTTACCAATGCACTTAACATCTCACAGACTTTCGATCGTGTCTGTCATAAATCTTAAATTTCCAAACTGCCCTCTTACGGTTTCTGTCCTTCTATCTGTGTCTTCAACTCTAGCTTCCTTTCTGGTCATTCTCTAGCTGCTGTTGTAGATGGAGACCGTTCCTCTTCTACGGCTATCAGTTGTGGTGTTCTTCAGGGTTCTGTCCTACCACCAATTCTCTTCCTTCTGTTCATCAAGGACCTTCTAAGCTGTGCACCTAACCCCATCCACTCATGTGCTGATTATTCCACCCATCACCTATCCATTCGATTCCTTCAGCATCCATCTCAGCAGTTACTT
This sequence comes from Coenobita brevimanus, assembly GCF_032717465.1. Taxonomy (NCBI): domain Eukaryota; kingdom Metazoa; phylum Arthropoda; class Malacostraca; order Decapoda; family Coenobitidae; genus Coenobita; species Coenobita brevimanus. The sequence continues at coordinate 11,688,920 of NC_137008.1, read as the reverse complement.
CAACAAACAAGGGATGAGGCATAGATGTCAGAAGATCAGGAGTTGATACGAGCTGGTGAAACCAATAGGCAGCTGCAGTAAAGGACTCAAACCATTGAATCAGACACCGTTAGGTTGCTTCACTGTGAGTTTCATCGATTTATGTTGGCTACGAGCTGAGATTTGGAGGTTTCAACTTAAAGGACCGTTTTCCGTCTTTGGGTCCGTTACTGCAAAGCGGCCATTTTCGTGTCAAAGCCAGATCTTCTGTCATCTATGGATGAGGCTATGGCACATCTAATGTCTGACTTGGTTCATATCTCTGATTGGGGTAAAAGTAATCTTGCTGTTTTTGGAACTTCAAAAACTAAGTTCTTACATCTTTCAACCCATCAAAATCTTCCACAGGAATATCTTCTAACTTTTAACCATGTGCAACTCAGCCCTGCATCATCTTTTAACATATTTGGGGTTTCATTCTCCCCACATTCATCTTGCAAAATCTTCTTCCAACAGATTAGGTGGCCTAAGTCTACTCAGTGCATTCTTTACCCCTGCATAGTTGTTCACTTTCTATAAGGGGCTTTATTCTCCCCTGTGTAGAATACAACTCTCAGGTGTGGGGAGCCTCCCCACATACAGCACTTCTCAACAACATGGGGTCAGTGGCTTTTCGCCTAATTAACTCTCCACCCCTTACTGGCTTCTTTCAACCTCTGTTTCTTCACCACAATGATGCATCTTTATCTCTTTTCTATTGCTGCTTCAATGGTCACTGTTCCTCTGAACTGTGTGCTTGCATCCCTCCACCACTACTGCAGGCGCATAGCACCCATCTAGCAACAAAATCTCATCCCCTTTCTGTCCAGCTATCTAATGAAAGAGTTAGCTGTTACTTGCAGTCCTTTATGTATGCAATAGGTCAACTCTGGAACTGTCTTCCTCTGTCTTTATTTCCTACTGCCTATGTCCTCCAGTCTCTCAAACACAGTGTGTCCAGACATCTCTAAATGAACAGATCTTTAAGGCGGCTCTCTGTTATCTTTTATTTTATTTTTTTCTTGGAAGGAATAATCTTACAGGCTTTTGGCTTTTGGTTCCTTCTTCATTGCTTAAAAAAATGTATAGTTATATGGTGAGTGCCACGAGCTTTCTTTCATCACCATTCAAACTATTTTTTCCTTTAATGCACTGGGTGGATGGCTTATTGTCTTAATTTAGGTCAACTATTGTATGGAAACGGTAAGATGCTGTTTGATTGTTTTAGGATAGGTTTAAGTTAACTCCAATTTGGTTGCATGTAGTCAAGTTAGGTGTTTAACTGCTCAGTGGCCTAAGGTTCAGAAGTATGCGGGCTCCCATGGCCGGCCCTGGGACCATTTTTTCAGAGTTCAATAATCGGTTTCTTTTTTTTACAGATGTGAAAAGAATTGTCGGTTGCACTTGGCAATGTGCTATTTAACTTCCTAAACCCATCCTGTGACTTGTTACGATTTGAGGAAAATACCATAAAATTAATTGCGCATGTTCCATTAACATGTAAACATATGGACAAAAAAACATCCAAGAAAAAGTGACTACCTGAGTGCTTGAGATGGTGCAGTAGGGTCAGGTAAACAAACCAGTGACTTTTGTTCCCCTGCCACAATTGTTCGCAGTTTTCTATGGCTCATGCTAATTCAGCGTTACCGGCATGTTTACAGTAAAGCATTGCTCGAAGCCGGTGGCCATTTAGGGGTTATTTAAGGTATGTTTGGTTATTTCCCTCAATGACAGGACTCTTTCCTGCATTGTCAGTCACATGGGGATTTTGAGGGGCAAACACTTTTAGAAACAAATCTACCCTTTATAAATGGTCAAACACATAACACTGAATAAGGAAATGCAGCATATAGCTTTCCCTGAGCGATGTGTGGGCGTGAATGAGTCGTAGAAAGTCAACTGCTAAGTTAGCCAGAAAGTCTGAAAGCACTGATCAAAACCTACCCACTGGCTGTCTCAACTCTTATCCTTATTCTCCCTTCATTATGGTTTCTGTCATTCAGTGGAACTGTCGTGATTTATGTGCCAGCTTAGAGGAATTAGGCCAAGTTTTCGTCAGTATTCATGAGTAGATCATGGTTGGTGATGCTCTTCCTTCAGTCCTCCTGGTTACCATGTCTGTTATTCTATTCCCGCTTCGGCCAAGTACGTCATGGAGACACTGTTATCTTCCTTCGCAATGATGCCACATTCACTCATCTGAGCCCTTCAACTCACCTGCAAGCTTTTGCTGTTCAGGATTTTCTGCTTCACTGATATACCATTCGAAGTCTTGACTTCCCTCCTAGTGCTGCTGTTGGGAATAGCATACTAGTATTTGTAATATTCCTTCCCCTTTCTTGTATGGGGGTGATTTCAATGACTGTCACCTGTTGTGGGGTGACAGCACGGCCAATTCTCGGGGTGCTATGCTGGCATATTCAGTGAAGGATGAGGAGTTGAGTGTTTTGAATTCCGGTGAGGTGACGTACTTCCAAAGCCATAATGTGACTTTTGCTGCTGTGGAATTGCCTCTGTGCTCGGCTGCTATTGTTTTAGACTTTGCTTGGAGCGTGTCATAGGAGTTATATGGCAGTGACCATTGCCACATCCATTTAACTACTCTTGAGGTGGGACACATCCTTGTCATCTGCACCACTGCCTAGATAGGGCAAACTGGCCACTTATCACAGTTATGGCCACTGATTGCACTGTGTATGATTTTGACAGTACTGATTATGCGATGTCTCATTTAACAAATGTGTAACTCAGCAGCTGTTTTCTCCATTCTGAAGATGAATGGTGAGTTTCCTAAACGGCCATTTCCTAGGCGGACCCCTGAGTGCAGTTCTTCAGTGAAAGATTTGACCCCTCTTGGCTTCGTTGCCATTGAGGAGATTCCTAGTATTTGATGGCACTTAGAAGGGTACGAGCTCATGCATAGCATTTTTTCAAGGAGGCCACACGTTCATCATGGAAGGGTTCTGTTTCCTTCGTTAACTGGAGGACTTCTCTCACTTACGAATGGAACCAGGTCAGGTAAATTTCAGGAAAGTTTGCCATTCCCTCCCCTACTTTTTTTTTTTTTTTTATCTGATGCAGATGGGATTATTGCTAATTCTTTTGCTGTTGCTGAGTTGTCTGTAGATCGTTTGGATAGTGTTTCAAAGAAGGATTCAGATTCTCCTTCGACCACCGTCAGCATTTGGAATCTTGTGGTCTCAGTTTCACCTCTTATGGGGGAAATATCTTTGTGTGTCCCTATTTCTATTTCTGGATTCCAGGTAGCTTTGTCACAGTGTCATGATCCCTCACCTGGCTGTGATGATACTCCTTATGTCCCTTTACATCACACGTCTGATGGTTCTCTCTCGTTTTTGTTCTTATTTTATAACAGGATCTGGTGTACTAGTGAGTTTCCAGCTTGTTGGGTTGTTGCTGTTGTCATCCTCATCCCCAGAACTGGATAACGATCATCCACAGACAAGAAATTATCGGCCCATTTTTCTAGCTTCTTATATATGTCAGGTCTTTCAAGAGATTATGAATGGTCGATTCTTGTGATTTTTTGGAGAGAATAGACTACTTATCCCCTGCCAGTGTGGTTTTCATAAAATGTGGTATATCTCTGATGCCCTACTATTCGTGGAATCCTCTGTCTGTGAGGCTTTCTCCATTAACCAGCACCAAATTATGGTCTTCTTCAACTGTAGAAGACAAATGGCACTGCCTGGCATCATGGCATTTTACTTTCCCACCATAACTTTGGTCTTCGCGGCCATTTGCCTGATTTTATTCAGCAGTTATTACTTGAAGGTGCCCCAGGGGAATGTCCTTAGTGTCACTCTGTTTGCTGTGGCCATAACCAATGTGATAGTGTACCCACAGTTGGTGTACTTGGCTTTCTATATGTCGATGACCTTTTGTCATCAATCACAGCATCTCAGATGTCTCTGACTGAAAGGAGGCTCTTAATAGTGTTTCCTAGTAGGTTGAGTCTCGCAGATGGGACTCATCAGGCTGAATCTCTTCTACAAAGACTATAACAAAACATTTTTGTCGTATCCGTAGGGTTCACTCAGACTCAGTCCTATATCTATGGCTGCAGAATCTCCTATATGGACAAGACTCGGTTTCTGGGTCTTGTATGTGGTAGAGAGTTGACCGGGGTTCCTCGCTTCCATAATGTTAAGGCACTTGTATTAAGACCTGAATTTTCTGAAGGTTCTGGCTTGTACCTCAAAGGGTGCTTACCATCACACCCTCTTCCTCTTGTGTAGATCTCTTATTCTTTCTGTACTTGAATATGGGTGTGAGGTCTGCTCTTTTAATATAGATGCCTGTCTCTGGATGTTTGATTCGGTGCATCATGCTGGCATTCGTCCGGTATCTGGGGCATGCAAGTACCCCTCAACTTCGAGGATATTGATTGATGCTGATACTCTCTCTTTGGACTTGTGTTGCCAGTCATTGATGTTGAGCTGTTGGTATCGTCTTCACCACATTCTAGAATCTGCTCTGTGTTATGCTCTCTCAGGATTCCTGATCTTCTGTTTATACCACTTTGGCCAAGTTGCCCGAAGCCATTAGGTTACTGGGTCTGATCTGCTATGTTTAAGCCTTACCCGACCCCAGGCTGACATAGAGACCGCACCAAGTCCCAAGGACAGGTTATTGGCTACTCTTTTGGGTGACAGTGTGTAAGTTTGTTGCTGATAAAAGGAGCTCACTTCATTTTCATGTGTAACTCTCGTTTATATATATATATATATATATATATATATATATATATATATATATATATATATATATACAGAACATGCCTCTACCCATGAGGACTCTGTCCCTGTGGGTACAGATGGTTCAAAAACTGATTTCGGGTGCTTTGGTGTTATGTTCTTTTCCTTCTGTCAAAACAGTATAAGTCCTGGTATTTTTTTCAGCGTTTATGGCGGAACTGACTGCAGGTCAGTTCCGCCATCAAAACTGAAAAACTTAATTGCTTTCCAGATAACTTTTCCTTCCCCCCCGGGTGCTTTTGTTATTGTTTGTAATTCCTGAAGTGTCGTTCTTGCACTGGGGTCTTTCATTTCATTTCATCCATTGGTTTTACAAGTTTTATTTTTGCTTTTCCTCCTTGGCTGCCATGGTCATCATGGCCGTCATTGGGGTTTTGTTGGGTTTCGGTCCATGTAGGAGTCTCAGGAAAGAGGGGACTGATCTGCTAGCTAAGGCAGCAATGGCTCTCCTTTTTGCTGTCATGATCCGATCCTCCTCTGCACTCTCTGCCTGCACATATATATATATATATATATATTTTTTTTTTGTTAGGTTCGTTGTTATTGGGAAGACTTGAGGAAAGCTGTGGGAGCACACTAGATGCCTGCTATTTGATGAAGTAGGCTCCTTCAGTTACCGATGCTTGTCTCATCTGGGGTAGACAGCTTTATGCTGGTTCAGAATTGGCCACACTCAGTTCTTTCAAGGATTTTTTTTTTTTTTTTTTTTTTTATGGAGGGTGCTGTCCCTCCTTTCTGTGAGGATTGCTTGGTCTCATTAAGAGTTTGACACTATCAATCAGAACGCCTCAGTTTAAGGGATTTACATCATCAGTTCCTTTCTGAGAACCGGGCAGGTGATAAAAGGTACCATTTTTAGATGGTGCTTGGAGAGGATGACTGTTCTATGGGAGGAGGGAACACTTTCCTTTGTAGAGGCTGCCTGACTCCTTTGTAAGACTTAGTGGTTAGTGGGTTTAGTGTGTTTTATATTTTATTTCTTTTATTTCATCATTTTATTATGTTGTCTGGTTTTATTATTATTGTTGTCATTCTCATTGTTGTCTGAGGGCCTATGACACTGACAGTAGTGCCACCAGTTTTATTTAGGATAATCAATCAATCACTCGAATCAGCAGCTCTATGGTGCCACAAGAACTGCTTCTTGGGGGGATTAACAAGACTTACGGAAATGACAAGACAGGCTAAGGTTATGAGACTGTGATCAGAGTCCAACGGAGTAAACAGATCAAGAGTAAACGGAAGGATTAGTCGTAAGGAAAAGGTCAAGTATGCTGGAATTCTCCCCAAGGGAGTCAGGGACATGGGCAAGGTACAAACAGCTCTAGATCATTAACCCCTAATACTCGGGGGTCTAATGATCCAAGCCCTTCTTGGTATGTGTGTGTGTGTGTGTGTGTGTGTGTGTGTTTAAACAGAAAAGTTGGCTGTATTCAACTAGTTACAACTCTGTAAGTACAGCAGAAAACTTTAATTTCAAGACCACAATAAAACCAATCTTTCGTCTCTCCATTGCAAATATGCCTAGGCCACACTGTCTACTGTAGGTATTGTGGAGGTAGGAAGTTATAAATGGAGGTAATTTGAGGAGTCGCACAATGATGTGTCAGTATGAGCTGGTGGGTCAATGGTTACGGCCTGTAAGACGTGCTCCTGTCACATCCAGACGGGGATTTCCTTTTGGTACTCACACTCCCCCTTGCTCCACTTGACCTTGACAGTCATCACTGGTCCCTGGCACTGTCACATGTATCATTCATCATTACACTTTACTTGCTACAAAAGATCACTTTCGTTTCTCTATGAGTAAGTTTTCTGTGTAGAGTAAGATCACTATAGTTAGTCAATAAGTTGTTTTCTTATTATACACCTGAAGTTTTCTTTATTTCTTAAATCACTGTTTTAGCTAAGTTCTTACTACACAGTTGGCTTACCAGATATATATTTTTTGGTTATTGTAGCACTTATTTGTAGTTTTCCTTATCCTGTATAGTTTACATATATATATTTTTTACAATCTTAGCCTACTTCACTAAATGAATTTCAGTCCGTACTTTTATAAACAATTTTGTTCATCACTGAAATTGTCCGTTTTTCTCCAAACCATTCCTTTTTTATTTTTATGTACAAATTTACACCAAATATGTTATACTTCCCCACACACCAGCAGAGTGTCAGAGTGTGGTGATGTGGATGATGTTGAGACTGTGGTGAGAGGTAGGCGCTGAAAAGACGATGGGAAGGAGGCTGGGGGGGTTGTAAAGCGTGGCCAACATGTGCCTCTTTACTCTCCATGTAGTAATTCCTGCTCTCAGCATTGTCTATCCACTTGATAATAATGGTACTGTCATCTCTAAGACTCTCCCAACTGAACTATCATTCAACTCCGCTCCTACATATGTGGGAGTCCAGCCAGAGATGAAGGTGGCGGGAGCCGAGCCGCTGCTCATGACTGCAAGCGAGTCGGACTATGTGGATTCGGAAAACATCGCTCCTACCTCTCCTGATTCCCGTGGAAGACTGGCAGTATAGCCTCCTATATGCTTCAGTCACACTCTGGCCACAACAGAAAATGGATATAAATTCAAACTCTTGCGGTTCGCAAAACATCTTTTCCTGTCATCCATGCCACCCCACCCCCAGCATTTGGTTTCTTATGGTCATGGGCTTCATCCAAGCTGTTGGGTTAGGAACAGAAGAGATAAAGACTTATTCACCAGTTTTTATTTATTTATTTTTTGTTAATGCGAGGAAGAAGGAACCAAAGGCCATGAGCCAGCAATAACAGTTCCCTCCAAGAGAATAACAAAATGCAATAGAGAGCCAAATTCAAGATCCGATCATTTCGAGATGCCTGGACACACTGCGTTTGAAAGACCGGAGATCATACGCAGCAGGAAATACAGACAGAGGTAGACAGTTCTACAGTTGACCTGTTGCGTAAATGAAGGACTGGGAGTAACGGTTAACTCTTGCATTAGAGAGTTGGACAGAAAAAGGATGAGAGTTTGCTGCTAGACGGGTGCAACTTGCCCGTCGTAGAAGTGGAGGAATACATGCAGACAGTTCAGAGGAGCAGTGACCATTGAAGTACCGATAGAAATGAAATAAAGATGCATCAGTGCAGCGAAGAGACAGACGTTGAAGGGAGTCAGGAAGAGAAGGAAAGTTAATGAGACGAAAAGCCTTTGACTCCACCCTATTGAGAAGAGCTGTATGTGGGGAGCCTCCCCACACAAGAGAGTTGTACTCCACACAGGGGCGGATAAAACCCCTGTATAGAGTCAACAATTGTGCAGAGGTAAAGAAAGAACGGAGTCGGCTTAGCACACCTAATCTCTTGGAAGCAGATTTTACAAGAGATGTAATATGATCTTTCCAAGATAAGTCCCGAGTAAATGAAACCCCAAACATGTTCAAGGATGATGCAGGATTAAGCTGAATATTATTAAACATTAGTGGGTATACCTGTGGAAGATTTTGACGGGTTGATAGGTGTAAGAACTGAGTCTTAGATGCATTAAAAACAACCAGATTATTTTTACCCCAGTCAGAGATACGAGTCAAGTCAGACATTAGGTGTACCATAGCCTCATCCTTTGTAAATGGACCAGTAAATGGAGAGGAGGTGAACCATAGGCAGTGGTGAATAGTGAAATCACCTAAAATGCAGATTTCATACAAAGGAGAAATTGATAAAATGTGTTGCATCTAAGAAGAATTTCTCTTAGTTGATAGAAATAGGGATAAGTATACATCGCAACCATACAGTAGATTAATTAATCTGAGAATGACAGGAAAGTCGAAGCCTGAGTGTAGACAATTCAGAGGATTCAAATTCAGGACCATTAGAGCATGAAATGTTGTTGCATACGTACACACAGCGACCGCTTTTGACTTTGAAATGAGTATTGAGAAAACAGAAGGATACTGGGAAGGGTTTGCTAACAGTTGCTTCTGACAAATGAGTCTTAGTAAGGAAGAAAATGTGAGGATTAGGCGAAGTGAGGTAGTGTTTAACTGAGAGAACATTAGAGGAAAAGCCACAAATATTGCAAAATTAATACAGAGTCAGAAAATAGTCCCATGCAACTCATTTAATCATAACTGAGAGAGGGGCAGATGGTGAGGGAATTTACGTCCCTCCTCCCCATGGGGACTCCGAGGCTGGGTGTTGCGACGCCACTTTTGCCAATTTTGATACATAAAGTGTGGTCTGGAATGTGCATGTAATTTGTGTAGGTGGATGGAGGAAAATTCTGGAAGAGTACGAGAATGTTGCCCTATTCCCAGTGTTACTGAAACACTGACAGTGTTCAGGAAAGGGGAAATTCCTGAGGCTGGTCTTGGGGGCTGTTGAAACAAAAGTTCCAGCTCTCCCAGTCATCAGCTTTCCATCCACCTCGGGAGTACTGCCCTATTCGACTGGTGCTACAGTCTACCAGTCTCGATAATGGCAAATTGTTCGTTGAATGTTTAACTTTAAAAACTCTTATACATGTTAACGTTCACTGAAAACCATGGACTGACAGTAGCCCTAGTTCATGGGCACTATTAACTTAAAGGCAACGTTTTTTACTAGAAAGGTACCGTATACAGATATTTTAAAGCCACTCCATTATTTAGTAACCGTTACTGCGGGGACATTGTCTGCACCTGCAGTATCAAAGGCTACGTGGATAGAAGAAGGCTGAAAACTTCTGCCCTAGCATCAGCTCAATCGAATGTTTTTTTTTTTTTTTTTAAGCTAGTTAAATATACAGCAATCAAGACAGGTTTTTCGTGGGAGGCCTGATAGCAAAGTAACCAAGAAATGTATAAATGAAGGTGCAGTAGGGCATATTGGAATAAGCATTCTGTATGCAAGTGGCAAAAATCTAGTAGTAGAACTTGCAGAAAGGAAGTCAAAGTTTCTTGCATATATTCTTTCAAAATGAGAGAGAGAGAGAGAGAGAGAGAGGGGGGGGGGGGACTTGGAAGATACCATGTTATGAAACTGACAAATCATTTGCTGGGACAGTACAATGTAAGTGCACTGATCAAAGTAAAATTAGACAGCAACCACAAAATGGTGGGAAATCATGTAATGCAAGTTATCAGAATGCAGAGGGAGAACCTAATTCGAAAGAAAAAGCTAAATATTACAACAGTGAGAATTAAAAAAAAAAAAGGGCACCTATGCTTAATTAGTTTAGGAACACTGCTTGTTGTTGATGGACAAAGTAAACATTATCACAAGGCAACGAAATGAAAATTTTACCCAATCAGAAAGTGGTGCAGCTAGAAATGTAGGAGGGAAAGACGAGAGGAAGGAGTAGTTGCAAGGAGAGTGGAAAGGTTACAAGAGGATGAGAAAAAGGCAGAGTATAAGAGAGAAGTGGAGGAACGATTGGGCAAATATGAATCGGAGCAGATGGGGGACGTGGAAGGTGTGTGTAGGATATTTACAGAAGAAAAATGTGCAGCATGTGATGTGGTGTGTGGGATGAAGAGAAGACGGAGGGGGGTGCAAGGAACAGCGTAGTGGACTGAAGAGGTGAGACAGGCTGTGGCACAAAAGAAGAAAGCATACAATGAATGAATGAGAAATAGGGGCGTGGAAGAAGTTGAGAGGCGGAAGAGAGAGTTATATGTAGAAAGAATGAGAGAGGTGAAAAGATTAGTAAGATAGAGTAAGAAGAGAGTGGATGAGGAATTTGGAAGAAATTTGAGTGTAAAGTGGAGGGACTGTAAGAAAATGTTCTGGAAAGAGGTGAAAAGAGTAAGACAGGATGGAAGTGAAGTTAGCAGGGGAGTAAAAGATAAAAATGGTAGATTACTAGTGGAGAAGGGAGAAAAAGTGAGCAGATGGAGAGAACACATTAAGGAATTGTTGAACATAGAGGATGGAAGTAATGGCTGGGAGAAGGAGGGAGGTGAGAAGACAGGAAGAAATCAGTAGGATAGAAGTTGTGGAAGCAATGAAGAAAGTTAAATCGGGGAAAGCCCCAGGAATTGATGGAGTGTGTGGTGAAATGCTGAAGCATGGGGGAGAGATAGTAGTAGAATGGATGTGGAAGATGCGCAGATTGGCCTGGGAGGAAGGTAGAGTCCCGGAGGATTGGAAGTCAGGTATAATTATTCCCTTGTACAAAGGAAAAGGGGAAAAAGAAGTGTGTGGTAATCATAGGGGCATTTGTCTTCTTAGTATAATAAAAAAAGTGTATGGTAGGATACTTATTGACAGAGTTAGAGAAAGAACAGAGAAATTAGTTGGAGAAGAACAGGGAGGTTTTAGGATGGGAAGAGGTTGTGTAAATCAGATATTCATTCTCAGATCTTTAGTGGAAAAGTTTCTAGAGAAGGGAAAGAAGTTGTATGCGGCTTTCATGGATTTGGAGAAAGCATATGACAGGGTGGATAGACAAGGATTGTGGAAAGTGTTAAGAATATATGGAGTAGATGGGAAGTTGTTGAATGCTGTGAAGAGTATGTACGATGGTGCGTAGGCTGCAGTGCGTATGGATGGTGAACTAAGTGAATTTTTCTCTTTGAAAGTTGAGTTGAAACAGGGATGTGTCATGTCTCCATGGTTGTTCAATCTGTACATGGATGGGGTAATAAAAGAGGTACAAGGTAGGGTAGTGGATGTTGGAGTGGCCCTGGTGAGAGAGGATAGTGTTTGGAAACTCCCTGTACTATTGTTTGCAGATGATACGGTGTTGTTGAGTGAAGACGAAGGGGAGCTGCAAGGCTTGGTGGATGAGTTTGGGAGAGTGTGTAAGAAACGGAATCTAAAGGTGAATGTAGGGAAGAGTAAAGTGATGGTCTTTGAGAGAGGTGAAGTCAGTGAATGTACAGCGAAGTTGGATGGTGAGGAATTGGAAAATGTGAATACGTTTAAGTACTTGGGTAGTGTGATGAGTAAGGATGGAGGTTTGGAGGGTGAAGTGCTTGAAGGGGTACAGCAGTGAAGAAAGGTTGCTGGTTCTTTGAAAGCAGTGATAAGAAACAGGGAAGTGAGCATGGAAGTGAAAAAGTTACTACATGAGAGTATTGTCATACCAGCTCTAACGTATGGAAGTGAAGCTTGGACGTTGTTGGAAGGACACAAGTCAAGAGTGAGAGCAGTGGAAATGAGTTATTTAAGAGAAGCCTGTGGAGTCACATGGAGAGACAAGCTGACGAATGAGGATATAAAGGAGCGTTGTGGTGTGGATGTGGATGTGATAGGAAGCGTTATGAGGAACACACTGAGGTGGTTTTGCCATGTGGAGAGGATGGAGGGTGAAAGACTGACGAAGAGAGTGTATGTGAGTGAGGTGGAGGGAGGAAGAGGGAGGGAGAGGCCGAGGATGAGATGGAAGGATGGGGTGGAGAGGTATATGAGAGAGGGGTGTGTGAGTTGGGAGCAGGGCAGTGTAATGGCGGGGGACAGGTCGACTTGGAGGCGATTTGTTTGCGGCCACCCCAAACGGGATTGAGGCGTCTGGCAATAGATAGATAGATAGAATAAATTGTGATACACCAGCAGACACTCAAGAGACAGATTATGATGATAAGTATACGTAAAGATGATTCTGAAGCAAAGGAATTTAAGAAAAATATCGCAATGAATAAATAAATATTTATATATATATATATATATATATATATATATATAAAATAATTGAAAAATTACTAAGGAAGGCACAGGACAAAGCTTAAACTAGATGGGCACTGAGTGGAGGGGATCTCTCCGATAAGGGCAACGTAATTTCCAAATCATAATAGGTTAGGTTTTCTCACCATTGACTAGGATTTCACAAAAATAATGTTTTCCGGATCTAGAATCTGCAGTACGATCTGGATCGGTCCCAAAAGTTAATCGACTGTTCCCTGGGAAATGGGCTATGTACCCACCAAATTTGGTACAAATGTCTCTTTTAGTTTTTGTATAATCCTGCTAACAGTCAAACAAACAAACAGGGGTAAAAACATACTCTTCAAACCAGAGAGAATAGCGACCAAGTGAAGGCTTTGTATATCAGGCTAATCAAAATGTCTGAGCAACCAAGTGAAGGCTTTATATAATAGGCTAATCAAAATGTATGCGGGGCATTCACATACCCCCCCATAGCTTAATGGTAAATTCATCGAATATATTGTTACCCAGTTTAAGCTAAATCAACCTGACCTACAGTAACCTAGTCTAACCCAACCTAATCAAACCCTGCACAACCCAGTTTCATGCAAGCAGACCTAACCAAATTCTACCCGACAGCTTAGCCCAGTGTAACCTAACCTAACGTACTCTAGTTCTGTTCTCTTCTTTCCATCCTTAACCTTACCTTGCTTAACCGATATTAATCTAAGATAAACCTGCACCCTTTTGTAAATAATTAAATACAAAAATATATAAATTAATAATTAAAGTGCGTCCCGTGCTCTTATTTCTTGAATTAAACGAACCGTAAGTATGCTATGTTCATGTCTTAACCCAACACAACGTAACCTAGCCTAACAACTTCAAGTTACTGTGCTCTGACCTTACTTTCTAAAATATATTTAGCATATATTTTGTGCGTCGTTTCTTAAAGAAAGTGATCAGAATCGATGTCATGAGGCAGGAGAAGATTTTACTTAATAAGATTGGGTTTGGTACATGAAGAACCAGGTTCAGGTAAAGATAGGCTATTAGTCTTTTTATGATAAAAAAAAAAGTGGCTTAGACTTCCGTATTTTGGGTGTGAGTAGTTTAAGGGAAGGTTGGGTTGTGCCCGCTTAGTTTGGTTTAGGTTATGGCAGATTATGTTGATGTGGGTTAGGCAATGTTAACTTTGGAATGAAGGACAAGATATAGTTATGTTAGCTTATGTCCAGTTACCTGTAGTTCAGATTATGTTTGGTTAACTTAAGATTTTTAGATTAGATTACATAGCAGACGAGGAGGACAGGTTGCATTAAGAGTGTATTTATATTAAGTTCAGAGGTTAAAATCATTGGTTAAGCAGGGTCAAGTTAGGTTAGGTTCAATCAGGCGAGGCAAAGCTAAGGAAGGGGATGAAAAATGTAGGTTAAGGAGGGAGATGAAAGTGAAGTCAGGTTGGTATGTTAGGTTCGAAAACGTTACGATAAGTTAGTCTTGAAGCTTCACGAATATATAATAATAATAATAATAATAATAATAATTATTATTATTATTATTATTATTATTATTGTTGTTGTTGTTGTTGTTAGACGACGCTGGGTAAGGTTATGTGGAAGGAAAGAACAGGGTACGTTTTGGTTAGGCTTGGGTTGCCTAGGTTACGTTGAAGCAGGGGTCGGGAATTGGGGCAAATTTACCCATCGCGGATAATTTAACTTGTTGGGGGGTATTAAGCCCCATCTTGTTTAAAGTAGTTATTATGAACGCAACTTATGTCTAGAAAATGACACCATCCAATTTTGGCAAGCTGACGAGATGCCCCTCGACTTCCGTCCAAATACAGTAGATGTTACCTTTTGATATGTGGATTATCTTATCAAACCACAAAAGTTATCGGATTTTCTATATAACAATCGTATACCCTATAAGTAATAGCAGAATTTTGTCACTCACTGGAACTCCTGGTAATGAAGGCCTACCCCAGATCTAGTGTACACAGAATATCAATTAAAGTTTAATTTAAAATCCTCCAGAAGAAGGCGACCCATGCAGGTGAAATGTTAGCCACGCCACCATTAGTTTCATGGGTCGAGGCCGCAGAAACATTTTTTTTTTCTCTCTCTCTCTCTCTCTCCCCCTCATTTTACTGGTTTTTAAATGGAAAACATCTTGGTTTGTCATGTTTTAACAATATAGCCAAAAATTGAGAAGTTCCTATAGGCCGGGCTAACGGCGATGCTCCCAGCTCTTGACATGGAGTACTGATCATATGTAATTGTCGACCCCAGGATTAATGTATGTTAAACAAGAACAGGGAGAACATTATGAAGAGAGGTTGGGTGTTTCACGTTAAGAAAGGAAAGGTCACAGTGCAGTTAGGTTACATTTCCTAAACAAGATTCCGATATTTAATGCCCATCTCCAGTAAGAGTGATCCCCTGTGCTGCCTGCCTCATATCCGCTTTCCAACGTGCTAGGATTAATATAAGTAAAAGGTGAAAATAGGAACTACCAACTGTAGAAACCCATTTCACAACCACCACCACCGCCACGGCCACCGCCAGCCATTATCGCACTAAAACAAAGGGGAGTGAGGCAAGTGCAGACCCATATCACTACTTAGGGCACCACCCAAAGTATAACTGAACACCACATTCTCGACAAAGGAACTCCCCATCTCCTCCTTGCTTCTTCACAACTCGGATTCAGATCACTGCACATTACTGATTAATCTCACACCCATACAACGCACATTTCTCAGAACAATACATACTGGTAAAGTCTTCGATGCTATCCTCTTAAGCAAACAAAACAAGATGTAGAACGCAAACATTGAAAACAACACCAAACTCTGGCTTGCAAACTATTTGTTTGGTAGACAAGTAAATGTTACATTCCAGGCCCAGTCATCACCAACATGAAACTTCCCTAAAGGAGTTCCATTGCGCTTCATTCATTCACCCACAGTCTTCAGCCAATATATGCATGCAATTCCCACCCCCCTATCACCCACAAACATTGCGTAATATGCAGAGGACATCGCCATAAGAACCACGCATCACTCTGAAGGAACAGCTTACACACTGCAGCCTTAGATGGAGGACAACAGGCTCACGATCGCCCCAGTCAAATCCACCACCACACTCATCACCAGCAATAAACATATACGCAGGTACTCCGCACACATCACACTTAACAATATACACGTGTCACACATACCCTCCTCTAATATCTTTGGAATGAACCAAAACACCAGATTCACCTTCAAGGACCATGCACAAGACATGAAGTGGCGCTTCATCTCAAGACTCAGTGCATTCACAACGAAAAGACCGAAATTAGACAGCCAAACGAAACACTTTCTTTACAAGCATTACATTAGATCGGTGATGTCGTACATCTCCCTGGCATGGGCTACCATCCTATCCAATACCCACTAAAACGCCATGCAAATCATACAGAGCAACATTCAATGCATCACCTCTGGCTTCACCGAAACCACTCCCACAGCCCACTGACACCGAAAATAAAGACTTCCCTGTCAGACTACCTTGATTTGAATTAGCACACAATTCTGTGCACCAGCTTGTGTCAAAACACAGCATATCCGTCACTGCATTACAGAGACACGGCACATCTAGGCACACAGAACAATCGCCATGTAAACAATACCAAATCCTCTACAACAATATTTAAACTCCAATCATTCCAACACTAGCAGTGAAGAAACTCTTACCCCCCCCCCTCCAGACATCCACCATTCGGAGGTGTCCTTTAATAGAGATGATGGAGTTCACTTAGCTAGGCTAGAGGAGGACATCACCCAAACCTCCTAAACTACCAGCTTAATTATTGGCTGGGTAGAATCACACATAACACATGCCCTGCCTGTTAAGTAAGCGCACGCAGAATAGTACGCGTAATGGAGCATTGAACAGCACATGCCAAAACAAAATGCAGACAACATCAACGGTGTAGGGAACCTATGGGACAACACAATAGGGGCGGCTGCTTACCTGTGGTCGACGGGCCTGCTCGATCAGACCGACCAGGGTTGAGCAATAACAACAACAACAAAGATGGGGTTTGGATTTGTGGAATAAGATAACGTAAAAGAGTGATATTAACATATTCATTGACTATGACCTCCTAGAAAAGAGTATGATGTGGCAAAAAAGAAGTATGATGGTGTGTGCCTGGTGGATGGATAGGTGAGGGGTTGCAGAGAAAAATACGACAGTTGGAGTCTATGGTACTTACAATTCTGGAAAAAAAGTTTAAGTTTGGTAATAGCACAGTTGTGGGGAGGACAACTGCAGGGAACAGACTAATTAATATGTGTTATTAATCACTTCAGATGTATAATTTTTAATTATACTAGAAGGAATTATATTCAGATTGTCAGGATGTAGGAATGGAAAAAATGCAGAAACGAGACGAAAAAAATCACAGGAACAGGAGTGCATTTGGAATGGGGGTAGATTCAGAGTACTCCACCCATTACTACATTCCACTAGGTATAAGCGTTTTTTGAGTACATGGAACAGGTGTCGGTAATGATATAATATAATAATGACGCGCTCAGTTGTTTCCCCTTGTTCTTCTCAAAGGACTGGGCAAAGAGGGGAAAGGGACGACCTTTGCACGGTGTTCGCTCGTGCAAGAGAATTTCATTACCCTTACGCGTTCCGTGATGTATTTTTGGTTTGTTAATGTGTTCAGATAATTTTTTATTAATCTGGAGATTGTCAGACCCGGAAGGTCAAATTTTGTTACACCTGCCACTCTTTTGTCTGAATCAGTGTTTCTGTCGTTTATTGTTATTTTCTGCTTGATAGTTTACAATTTCCAGAGCTTACAGAACTATATTCCCTGGCACAGTGGTGACGTGAGAGTAATCCGATTTAACTTCACACCCAACACACACACACACACACACACACACTCTCTCTCTCTCTCTCTCTCTCTCTCTCTCTCTCTTCAGCCGTCAAATTGTAGCATTGTAACACGCCGGAATTTTGTCCAAGTCTGGCTGTGCATTTCTAGCGGCGGAAATGACTCACGATTTTTTTTTAAATCTCTGAAAGTAAAAATACATGCTTACATTAATTACCTTATTTATTAGTGTTATCATTAACATTTTACTGCAAGAAGTCTCTCCTATGTAAGAAAAATGTCTTTCGACTGAGGATCAAATAGTGCGAACATCCTCGAGCTAAAGGTTGAACGTTTAAGGCATGATGGAGTGCATCTTGAGATATATCATTTCCAGTGTAAAGTTGATTCATGAAGCTGCTGCAGTGGTTGCTAACATGAGTCACAGTACTTTGCTGGATACAGTACAACTTAAGTTCTCTATTGAAATATGGAAGTTCGTTTTGCATCAAAATAAATGAAAGGAGCAGTTAAGCAGTGACTGTGACCAATAGAAATTAATGAGATAAATATTTAGTGAAGGAGACCAACATCAAGCATATGAACAGTTTAGGGTAAACCTAGGAAAACAGAACAATAAGCAGATTGAAAATGTATAAAACAGAGCTGGATGAAGGTACTGTAGGTGTAAAATGATTTCTTGGAAAAGAGGTAAGACTTATCTAGCAGATTTTGATGAAAAAAAAAAAAAAAATACTGCACCAAGTAACAAAAGAAATCATGAACACTGCTTGAAGAGAAGGGTAATAATCAGGAATATAAATACCAGAGATGTATAATTACTGAGCCATACTGGAAATTTATAGGTGATAGCTAACTGATACAGGGAAGATGGCAGTAGAATAGGGAAAGAAAACTAGAGCCAGCTTTAAAGAAACTGGACGAACAACTGTGACAGTGCACATCTGATAGCCTACATTATTTAACATAGTCTGATGGTCATGGCTGGATGGTAGGTGTGGAAAGAAATTGCTGAAAATAATGGAGGAGTGTTATTGTGCCCCTCTTGTATTGGTATTGCAATGAAGGTCACCATTCAGCCAGCTTTATAAAGAAGCAAAGCAGTTTCCATGCTAAAATAATTCTGTAATTATTATGTATTTACATCTTGCAGTATCAATTAGGAACATAGGATGTACTCATACATGCGAAGAAGTGCACATAGCCTGGATATGCTGCTGGATAATTACTGATTGGTGGACTGGCAGAAAACATACAAGTCTATGAAATATGCAATAATACGATCACTTTGCTCGTATAAATTCCAGTCTTGATATCGTCAACAATTAGTGTATCCAAATAATGGCACAAGGAGGCTAAATCATAATTCATACTTAGCCTATACAGTATACTGTCTCCTGCTTGTAAATGCATCCTCTTTATGTGGTCTACCGTCAATTTTTCTACTTCTAGCACACACATGGGTCTTTCCTATGTAAAAATAACAGCTTAGAATGGGCTAGCAATGTGTCTGGTTTATTAAATATAATAAACATTCAAAATTCTCGAGCTGTTGACACTCACGCAGCATGTTCTCGCCCAATCTAGCGACTGTCGCGGCTTTCAAGCGCCTGAATTGGGTATTGCCAAGACTGACGGTTACCAGATTTCTCATAGTAAGGATGACTGACGCTCAGAAACGTTTGACGACTGAACGTCGCCGTTTGACCGCCTGGCCTCATGGTTTTTATAGTACGACCCAAAGTGTTCTGAAATTAGGTACGTTCTACCGTTTCAGCTATGCACAATTGACTGTTTAGTTAATGTGCTTATTATCGACGTTGCGTTACCCACCTCTCTCTCTCTCTCTCTAAGATCTGCATTACCTACCTCAGCACGGCGGGGACCTAGCACTCATCTAATTACATTCCCTGGCTTATTTACCGTCCAACTGTATCGCAAGAGTTAGCGCTTAAGTCTTTCTTGCATGCAGCCGTGCAGTTCGGCCTTTGTTCCTAAGTGTATTTCCCATTTCCTCTTGTAATGTTCGGAAATTTTATTCATCTGTGTAACGATCAGAGTTTTAGAGATTATGGGAGGGGGTAGAGTGATCTTCTTTGAGAGTTTTAGGGATTATGAGAAATAGGGTAGCGTGATCTTATTTGATTAAAATAGGGTAGCGTGATCTTATATGAGAGTGCGTGAGCAGTTTAGATATTAGTACCCTCTGCGGGCCACTCAGTCTCGTCTGTACTGTACCACTCCTTAGAGGATAGCAAACCTTAAACTCAAGATAACCTAAGATTTACAGAGTACTAAGAACTGAAAGGCAGATTACTTTTCGAACTGTGAATGAAACAATGCAAAGTATGATCAGGATCTGTTACTCCAGAATTATGAATCTTTACAACCTACATTAATATTCAAAGAATACTGATACACTGGGACATATTAACCCCGTGGTCTCAGTTGAACTCTTCGGGAAGAAACCTAAAGATTACCACCAAAGAATATTCTCTTAAGATTGAATTGGTACAACTCGAGTCATATACAACTGAATACATTATTTAAATGGATCAGCCAATATTCACTTTGATTACATGAACTAAGAAAGGGGCGGGGGGTGATTTAGTGTGAGATGTTAGGCTCTGGCTTGAACGCACGCCCTGTGAACGATGGAGAGAGGAACTGCGATCTCATTATTAAGTACAAGATCAGATAGAAATATCACCAGTTTAACTAATGAACGTATATGAAAACTTACATTACACGAAAGAGAAAGTACGGGGAGTATGCGAGTTCGAGCACTAACCTCTGATCGATGGAGAGAGGAACTGCAATCTCATATTCTCATTGTTTAGCGTTCGTTCGTTCAAAGATTCCCTGCACCTATAGTGCAGGCCAGGCCATAAATTAGCCCGGTCAGTGGGGTATGGGCTGGTTCAAAAACAGTAAGGGGGGAGGACAGGACCTGGGGATTGCCCAGCACACACGTCCTGTCCCCTGGCTGGCTTTGTTGTGTGTGTGATTGTTTAGGGCCGCTCCCTGCCCTTTCATACTCATCCATTACAGTATTCGGAATCGGCTAAAACATTAACTGACTAGTTTGTAATATTATTGCTTCTACTAAGCTCTCCAGAAGAATACGAAGAATACGTTTGCACTCAACACACGTCGGAAAATTGACTTACGATGTTTAATTTTTTTTGTAGTAGGCGTACAGGAACTTTAATTTCAACGAAGCCAAATCAATTAGAAATCTGAAAAATTTTATTACCATGCAAGGTTCATGTTCCTACGTGACTGTAAACACGATTACAATAATATGAATTTCGTGGATCACTGATGACTACCATCAACAATCTTATTTCAGACAACTCAATCCACTACTACATAGTTCAAAAGGGGAGCACTGTTAACACTGACATATAAGTCCCTAGATCAGAATACGAAGAAAAACATTCGCGGTTATTAATCAGTACTAAAACTTCCGCGGTTTACGTCTTTGTTAATAATGGCTGATTCATATGTAATAAAAGTTAATATCGACACCAATACTCAGCTTAATACTATCAATAACAGAATCATGTTCACATTATGAATATCAACTAAACCTAAACTTAAATATTGGACAACGGCTACATGAACTGTACAGATTATATTTATAACATTGCCTAAGCTTAAGATTAAGTTTACAATATTAACTTACACTAACTTATACTGTACTTAAAATTATGGTCCTACACTCTAACACCCAATGATTTGATCGCAGTCTGTACAAGCATTTTGAATCGGATGAACATCACATCTCTTTGGAAAGTCTCAGCCTGGGCCGTCTTTTTTTTTTTTTTTTCTTCATAAAAAGTGAGTGGACAGTAAGTGGTCCACAAGGCCACTTTAAGGCTCCCACAGGATTGCACCAACTCAGGGATATTACACATAATGCTGTAGTAGCCTACAAACTCGCATTCCTCCTCCTGAATTCCTCCCCCCCCCCTTTCTCTCTCTCTCTCACAGACCATCGCTTCTCTTCATAACTTGCCTCGCTTCCCCTCGTTTTCTCCTTTCATCCATTCTCTTTAACTTTCCCCCTTTGTTCTCTCTTTGGCGCCCCCATCATTCCACTCATTGTCCGCTCTTTCTGTTTGTTGTAGGACTGCTCTCATTCAAGCAGCCTGAAAAATGGGTTTCCATCCTTCTACATATCTTCCAAATGATACAAACAACTGCAAATCTAAACTGTGTCAATCTCCATATACTCGTATGTATCAGGTCGTGTTGGATTCACTGTACGGTCGGACTTTCTCCTCTGTGGAAGTCTCAGAGCCAGAGTTAAACCCTTCTGAGGTCAGAGAAGTACGAATGTTTAAGGGATGTTTCTAGAAGGAGTGCAACATGTGAAAGTATATACATATAAGTGTTACATGATTACAGTCGGCTTAAACGACCAAATGCAAGAATCAGGAAATTTTTAAAAATCCTCGAACCCACAACATCCTGAGATGACTGCACTGCCATCGCTCTTTTCATGATCTTCCTGATTACTAGAAGGTGTTCCGTCAAGGGGGCTCAACATCAAATCCTCCATCATTAGGGTCTAGTGAAAATATGGCGTTGCATTAGTCACGGCCAATGCATCTGACCGAGTCGAATACATGTCTGTTACTTCAAAAATACCCTCACATGAGACCATGGATCGCTTTCGAGCCTTCTAAATTTTTCTCGCTGTCTGTTCTAAATATGTTTTCTGTAGCGTTGACTGTTCTACTAGTGTTCCCGTAAATTCTGTTGTTTCACCATGTCCACCCTTATACGTACTCAGTCATACATGAAAGATTTAATTTTCAAACTTCCTCTTGGTTCAGACTACAGTTCCATAACATTACAAAAAACAAATCACTTGATGCAATATTCAATGAATGTCTATAATTCAAAATTGTTGCACAAAACCCCCTTTTTTTTTTTTCCATGTGTGCTTTTTTTTTTTTTTTTTTTTTTTTTACCCAAATTACATATAACCCCAATTTCTCGTTAACTTCCACTATTTTCGTTGCCTCAGTGATCTTCTTGCTCAGTGTTAACAGACACTTTGCATAGGGGTGGTGCTGACGCGCCTATAAGCCTTAACAAATAAAATTCACCCTAATTCGCAAACACGGAGGTACTGTACTAAGTTATTTTAAACATCTAGCCATAATTTTCTTGTTTTTCTGCAGCTGGAATACTTATAGTGCCGGTAGCTAAAACATAACTTAATACGCAAAAACAGTTTACAAGAATCCCAGTTTCTCAAGTAATCTTCTGTCATTCTTTCTTTCTTCTTTCTTAGATCCCTCTAGCTGTAGTACGGCAAAACTCATCACCTGTTTTTTCGGTCTTGGGTTTCATTTTCCACTGGATGAGAATATTACTGTCCGAAAAAGGTCAAACGTAGTAGGTTGAGGATAGGTCAGCTTTTACAGTTTTGTCTGATTTAGATAAAAGTGGAAGGGTAAAGGGTGAGCAAATGGTGAAGTATATCAGTTTTGGGAACAAAGGGTCGAAATTTAAGACACAGTACATTGTCAAACTTTCGGCCGTTTAGCTAACGATAGTTGTCGTTCAGTTTGGATATAACTTGGTAGAACGATCTTGGGTCTGTTGAATGTTGAGAACAATAGGACAAACGTCAAGGTCCCAAAGCAAGGACAATTTATGATCCAGTTTGAACCAAACAGTGGACAGGTTCATGGTCACGCAAGAATGGAATATCTCAAGTTTGAAAAAAACTGACTAAAAATCAAAATCACAGAGCTAGGCTAAATGATCGGTCATGGGCCAATTGCAAGGAGTAGGAATTGTGTACACTCAGTGCTCCTTGTAATTTTATGCTGGTGATTATAATCAGCTCGAGAGACGCATCGAACCAGAGTAAGTTAGTCAGAGCCCTTATCAATCCTTTCACTACTAGGACGCTCTAAAAATGAGAAATTTACAAACACTTTTCACAGCTTTCTTCCACCGATGCTTTAAAACATCAGTAGGACAAGTATCCGATACTATTTACTAAAGTAGATGTGCAGTTTCCTCCTGTGCAGTCACAGAACTTATGGATGCTGCATACCCAGCCCAGTGATATGTAAGCCATTTCTTTTAAGCCATGTGCTCTTTCTCACATTTCTGATCGTCTATATTATTATGATGGGACTGACCCCTCCAAGAATCACAGGGGGCGGGGGAAAAATACTCCCCAAATATCACATTACGGATGAGAGTCCATTACGTAACATGCACTACGGTATCAAATGCATATTGACCCTTCTTTCACTGATTCTGAAAATTTTTAGTTAGGTGAGGAGATGCTGACCCCACTAAAAATCATGGTGGGAAAACTGTATATAGTGGAAGACCTTCAGAGTAACCAGACATTCTCACCTAGGAAGTAATTCATTCAAGTCTTTGTCCTATTTCTGAGCCCTGTAATTTTTGGAAAGGGGAATACCTTCCCAAGAGTCACTGGGAGAGTCATGCTTCCCAAATATTACATTGCGGATGAGAGTCCATTGTACAACTTGGTACGAAAATATCAAAGCCATATCTGCCCTCCTTCGCCTATCTTGTGTCCTTTAAACGTTTTTTGAGTGGGCTGCCCCCCCTAAAAATAATGGTGGAAGACATTATTAAAAACCAGACAAACAGACATGGGAAGTTTCTTTGGAATACATGTGCTCACTTTCCCCTCCATTTGATCGTTTCTGTTTTTGGGAGGGCTGCTGATCCTCCGAAAATCGCATTGCCAATGAGAGCCCTTTGCAAAAGTACTAAGATATCGTAGCCATATCTGCCTCCATTTCAATATTTCTAAGAGCTTTGAAATTCTATCTATCTATCTATTGCCAGACGCCTCAATCCCGTTTGGGGTGGCCACAAACAAATCGCCTCCAAGTCGCCCTGTCCCCCGCCATTTCACTGCCCTGCTCCCAACTCACACCCCCCTCTCTCATATACCTCTCTGCCCTATCCCTCCATCTCATCCTCCTCTCCCTCCCTCTTCCCCCCTCCACCTCACTCACATACACTCTCTTCGTCAGTCTTTCACCCTCCATCCTCTCCACATGGCCAAACCACCTCAGTGTGTTCCTCATAACGCTTCCTATCACATCCACATCAACACCACAACGCTCCTTTATATCCTCATTCGTCAGCCTGTCTCTCCATGTGACTCCACAGGCTCCTCTTAAATAACTCATTTCCACTGCTCTCACTCTTGACTGGAAAATTATATATAATAGATCTTTCCAGTAATCCGATGAACTCACCTGGGAAGTTTCAGTCATATCTATCATAAACAACCCAGGAGGAGTTAAAGTACACACACACACACACACACACGCTGGATATCAATATATGAAAAGGTGTAGAAAAACACCACCCAAAAGTGCCATGATAATGGTATAACTATTACCCAACCCTGCATTACAAAATGGTATGCATAAAATGTACGGATGAGATTATACATATAATTTTACTGCCTCGACCTTGTTGAGATAGTTGTTGGAGCACTGAAATCCTTCCATCGGCGCATATCGTCACTTTCATAAACAAACTGCATAAGTCATATTTTCTAGTTTATATGAAATCGACAAAAATTGTATTAGTTTCTTAATTATCATGTTAACGTTCATCCTTTTTTAACTTTAAAAATTTTAGACCACTCACACCCTAGAGATGACAAAGGCAACTATACCAATAGGTGCATCACATGATGAAGAATTGATTTAGGCAAAAATCCAGAAATCGCAAAAAAATGACTTAGGCAGTTTGTTTACGAGGGTTACGATATATATATTATTTTTCAACTTGTCTTCTGTAATGATCACACTACATCTCTTTCAAATTATACTGCTTAGATGTTGATTGTGCTGAATCAAATGCTCTCCCTCTTGACCCCTCCATAATCACTCACCGTGAATAATGTCTATGTTTCCTTCTCATCTCTCTGACACAGAGGTTTTAGATTTTAAATACATCTACCTTTGATCCCTGGGCATTTCTGTGCCCAAAACATCCCCAAATTATCTAGAGCATCACGCTAAGACATCAAGCACAATTTACAAAAACGATTCCTTCACATTTCTTCTTTTTACCCTCCACCTGACAAAGTCAGAGGAGGGCATTGTTATCACTGGGATCAATAGGTGTTTGTCTTAAGAGTTGGGCAGCATGGCGGCTGGCCAGGAATAGAGATTTCGTTTCCGGGCCAGACAGAACTCAGAATTTATTTGTTATAGAGTCATGAAATTACACATAGTTATGTTTTATAGTGAACCGGTGCCTTCTGATAGGTAAATCCTGTGTCTTTAGTAGCTTCTTTTTAAAATGAAAAAGTTTTTTTTTTTTTTTCAGAGATTTCAATGCAACCTGCACAATGACTCTGAAAGGCTGGAGTTATGTGTCCTTAACGCGTTCTCCTTACGCCCACCTTTAAAAGAAAAGATTGGGGGTGGGGGGTGAGGGCAGTTATGTGCTTGGGGTGTGCAGAGATGTCAGAGGGGGGGTATATTGGTCAGGTAGAGGGTTCCAACAGTGTGGCATTGCCTGTTTCTTCTTCAAACTAGCCTAGCTCTAAAGTGGCATCACTAATTAGCGTTATTATTTTCATTTTACTATTTTCTCACACATGGGTTCAATTTTTCTACTGGGCACGGTACACGATTGCCCTAAGGTTATACGCCATAGGTCGGGAATCGGTCACATTTCCCTGTTCTCATCTCATTTAGGCCAAACTTGGTGGAATGATTGGAGGTTAGCATATATTTGAACATTTGAGCAAAGGTAATGGTCACAAGATAAAGTTAGTGTTTCGGCCCTGTAACTCAAAAAGTTTGTATTCAACTTGAACCAAACTTGGTAGTAGAATTTACGTTCAGCAAAAAATGAAGCATGTGTATTTTTAAAAGATTTTTTTATTTTTTTATCATCAGTTTAATAGGGTAATGTCAGCTTAACCCTAGAATGCTAACGTCGTGTAAATTCCCCCCAGCGTCTTGTCTTCTCCGTGTGTACCGCATTATAAGGAAGGGTACGCAGCTGTCCTTCCACAAGTGCTCAGGTCATCCTGTCCTCTTGCCATGATAGGCAGAGCGCCTTTTCTCTCTCTTCCATATTTCCCCTCATTTGGGGGGATTGAAGGGAATTTTACCCAACGTTAGCAATGCAGGCAATATATATATATTTTTTCTATGACATTATCAAGCCAGGGTGATTTGTAAGAGAAGTGACACACCCAGCTTGAATCTCCAGGGACCAATAATAGTCTTGACCAAAGCTAATGTCCTTTGAGGCAGTATTTACTGTGTTACAGATTTGAAGGTAAAATAATGGTCCTCTTTTTCACTTTTTTGTAAAATCACATGTAACTATATTTTTTATACTGTGTTCTTTTTTGCATGTAAAGGAAGTGTGAGGGTTGAGTTTTCATACCGTGTTTTTGGATTAAAAACAGGTTGAGTGTAAGTATTTTTAATTCATTTCCTAAAATTGGGTAAAATTTTCCCATGGTTAGCAGTAACGTTTCAAAGCTGACGTTAGTATTCTAGGGTTAAATACTTTTGATCCAGCATGTACAAAATTTTATGTAAGAGGTTGAGGGTCATGCAGAGATGAAGTATTTCAGTTTTGAGAACAGTAAGTTACTGTAAACGCCAAGGCCACAGGGTTGTGTCAAATGATCTTTGTTTGCCTACAAGACGCGAGTGTTCAGCTCTATGGTTGCTCCTTCTTGTTATCGATTCCAGACGATGTTCTTCAGTATGGAGGAGTCTTTTCGAACGGGAATGGCTACGACATTCATTAACCCCTCACTTCTACGACGGTCTGCTTAATTAAATAACGTACAATAATCTTCATGATTTCCTAAAATAGGGACTTTTAGAAAACTGCGACAAATACTAGTAGGCATTTGATATTATGTATGAAGATGTAACTGTCATTTTGGTGTAATATTTATATGACCGTAATGGATCTGAAAAAGATTACAGTTAAGATTATGGTGTAGCTGTTAGCCAAAATGCACTCCATATTATCAGGTCATATGTAGGAATGGAGTTACATGTTCTTTTGCTGTCCCGACCTTGTTTCTATGGTTTTCGACACTGTACCATTTCTAAATCTTCATGTTTTATGTGTTTTTCATAATAGTATTTACTTCAAGCCGTAGTTGTCAGTGACCATCCTCCACTTACATTTTATCACTCTTCTTTCCACTTCAGGTGGCTCTACACTGGGAGACAAGTCTCATGGTTTCCTGTAACCCAAGAAACCAGTTACAGCGCTGGGTGGTAACCAAATAACCAGATCACGGGGTGAAGTGGAGCCTAACAGGTGCCCATGTTGACTGAGTGGAGACGCAGATTTGGCGTTTATCCGGGAATCAAACCTTCACTCTTCCCCGCCATTGCTGTGGCAAGGCGCTGTCAACCTCAAGGGAACATCGCTTCTTTTCACACGATGACCCTGCAAGGGCGATTGCTTGTATGTGGTTGATGGGTCAGTTCAGCCGGACAGCCTATGACTGATCAACAGCACCACCAACAACAACAACTTATGTAAAACAGGCAGGACACAAAAGGCTATTCGACTCACACTCCATTCTCACTGAAAAATCTTTCTGTCTCTCTCATGCAGCTGTTCAGCAATAACCTACCGCTTTTGCTCATACACAAGGCAATTTCTCTGAGCTCTCCTTGCATGCCTTTTTTTTTTTTTATTAAATTAAGTTTACCATGCAGCAATCTTCTGACCGCGTATTTCACGTCATTTCTTCAGAGCTCTGTGATGTTGCTCATTAAATAACAGCTCTGGAGGAATTTTCATTCTTTTGTATTTTGCACTGTCCAAGATCTCCCATTTTTAAGCTGCAGTATATTGAGCTATACTGAACTTAACGGATAGTGATTTTGGATATCTTATTTGATTTTATATGGTAGGATGGTTTTCCAAGCCTTCTGTCAATGGTTCATTTTATATATATATATATATATATATATATATATATATATATATATATATATATATATATATATATATATATATATTGTTACGGAACAGAGAAAGATAATGTACACTTTAACTAAGCAACGTTGGGTCTGGTTAGTACTTGGATGGGTGACCGCCTGGGAACACCAGATGCTGTTGGCATCCCTACGTGTCAGGTTGGGTTGGTGGAGGATTAGTGCCCCTCCCTGTAAAACAATTAACTCTAAGCCCTTGGCCACCCCGGTTGGGATACATGGCGTCTGGCAATGAATGAATGAAAAATGAACTGAGAATACTAAAAATCACTGCTGTCCCGTAAAGTTCCAGGTTCAAAACAAACTAGTTAGGTAAAATTACAAGTTAAAGTTTAATGCTCAAACTAACAACAAAACATTCAGGACTCATAAGGATAATGTAATGGCAGAAAACAGATTGAATATATGGTTAACTGCAAATAGCCTCTATTAACACGAAATTAGCAAGTGTAAATTCATCTAAGTCAGCCCTGATAAAATGAGAAAGCAGGATAATACTCAGTGAAAGCAAGATATATTATTACAGATACAAAATATTATCAAAAATGACTGACATAAAAACTTTACATTAATCACAAAAACCTTACTAGGCCTAAGAATTGACACCTTATGCTACACAGTACAAGATAAAAATGCAATAACAGTTATACTCAAATTACACAGCTGCTAGATGGTTGGAGACTTCCTGAGCACTCACAATAATAACAACTGTACAGGGGAGGACAGAGATGTGAACAAAATGAGGAGTAAATCTAAGTGGCAATAATGCAGAGACTGAGCTCATTATATAGAAGCCGACAGAGCTTGATACAACTTGTAAGAAGGACGCACAAATGAAGCTATGGGGACAAAGAGTTGACAATCCTGCTCTGAACAACAGAAAAAACGACTTACTTTACTATAAGGGTAGAAGGGGGGAGTGAGGTAGAACACGCTCGTGATCAAACATGCAGCATACTGTACGTTAGAATTACACAAAGGATGATGAAATCATAGGCTATGTAACACCTCCCCACAAAGAAAAAGAAATTTACAAAGGAAATTTCTTATTACTCTAAAACAATCTGTCTAAAGTCTAGATAAGCAATCTGCAATAACATTTTCTTTCCCCTTGACATGTTGTATGTCTAATGAATACTCCTAAAGAAGTAGACTCCATCTTGTCAATCTCTGATTTTTATCTTTAAACTTACTAAGGAATTTCAGTGGGTTATGATCGGTATAAATGACTATGGGGTCAAAACCAGAACACAAATAAAATGAAAAATGCTGTAAACCCAAAATCAAGGCCAAAAGCTCTTTCTCAATAGTTGAGTAGTTCTTTTGAGGTGGAGTGAACTTTTTACTGTAATAAGATACAGGGTGTTCAATACCCTGATCATCCTCTTGCAGCAAAACAGCCCCAGCTCCTGTATCACTTGCATCAACAGCCATCTTAAAAGGCTTAGCAAAATTTAGAGTAGCGAGCACTGGCTGACTTAATAGGATAGCTTTAAGTTTGCTGAAAGAGGATTCACAGTTATCGGTCCAGACAAATTTAACTCCCTTTTTCAGTAGGTCTGTAAGTGGTGATACAAGAATTGAAAAGTTAAGAACAAATCTCCTGTAATAACCTACCATTCCCAAAAATCTTTGTAGCTCTTTCCTACTTTTAGGTCTGGGAAGATCACTTATAACCTGAACCTTAGCTGCTGGTGGTGCAACATGTCCATCACCAATTACATACCCAAGGTAATGAACTTTAGCTTGACCAAACTCACACTTTGATAAATTAGCTACAAGATTAGCCTGAACCAAACGCTCAAGAAATTTACTGACATGGCATAGGTGATCTTTCCAGTTGTCACTGAAGATTAACACATCTTCAATATAAACAACATACCCTGCCAAACCCTCTGTTACAACATTCATGAGCTTCTGAAATGTGGCTGGTGCATTCTTCATACCATATGGCATTACAGAACATGCAAAAGTCTTTCCTAGTGTTACAAAACATGAGATCTCCATAGCACGTTCAGTCATAGGTACTTGCCAGTATCCCTTTAACAAATCAAACTTACTTATGTACCTAGCCTTTCCGATCTTGTCTATGCAATCTTCCACGCGAGGGAGAGGGTAAGTGTCTGTTTTGATTATCTGATTAACATGTCTGTAGTCAATGCAAAGCCGCTGTGACCCACCTGGCTTAGGGACTAGAGTGACAGGAGAACTCCACTCGCTCTGACAGGGCTCAATCATCTTGTGGTCCAACAGGTAGCCAAGCTCCTTCTGGATGAGAGGAACTTTCACTGGGTTCACACGGTAAGGAGGCAGTTTAATTGGCTTTGCGTCTCCAACATCGACATCATGCATCAACACAGTGGTTCTTCCTGGAGTGGCACGGAACACTTGCGGGTACTCCTGCAGTAATGCCGAAAACTCCTGCCTTTCCTCGGGAGGTAGATGAGAAAGCTTAGTCTGGAGATCATTCATGATATCAGGATTCTTCCCCAAACTATCACTCAGGCTCATGCTGCATGGGAGAACTTCACTTGCAGACTTGGGTGGAACAGCTACAGTGCAGACTGGGTTAATTTCGTCCCACCTGTGATATAACTTTAGCATGTTGAATGACAAAGTTGCTTGTTCTTTCTACGATCTGGTGTGGCGATGACATAGTTGACATCACTGAGTTTCTTCTCCACGAAATAAGGACCACTAAACTTGGCTTGAAGAGGTTGCCCATGCACCGGTAGCAGAATCAAAACCTGATGTCCTGGCTGAAAGTGGCGTAACCTGGACCTCTTATTATACCAAGTTTTCATCTTCTCCTGAGCAGCTCCTAAATTCTCTCTCGCCAGCTGTAAAGCAGTGAACAGCCGTTCTTTGAACTTCATCACATACTCCAGCAGGTTGACGTCATCTTCCTCCAACAGCCAGCATTCCTTGAGTAGCTTAAGGGGTCCTCTTACTTCATGGCCAAACAGTAGTTCAAAGGGTGAGAAGCCCAGTGATTCATTTGGAGATTCTCTTGCGGTAAATACAACGAATGGAAGCCCTTTATCCCAGTCTTTCTGATGTTCCAAATAGTATTTCTTGAGCATCGATTTGAGTGTTTGATGATATCTCTCCAACGCTCCTTGGGTCTGGGGATGGTAAGCTGAAAACGTGATCTGGGTGATGCCCAACTCTTTCAGAGACTGCTTGAAAACATTTGACATGAAATTACTTCCCCGGTCTGACTGTACCTCCTTGGGTAGACCAAACTTTGTGAAGAACCCTAGCATTTCCTTAACCACGTTCTTTGCTGAGATATTTCTAAGTGGAATGGCTTCAGGATAATGAGTAGCCATATCAATCAGGGTCAACACATAAGAAAATCCTGAAGAAGTCTTAGGAATAGGGCCCACAATATCCACCAACACATGGGTGAATGGCGCCTCAAAAGGAGGAATTGGAACTAGAGGTGCAACCTTTTCGGTCTGATTGCACTTCCCCACAACTTGACAGGTGCGACAAGACTTACATTACCAGGAAACATCCCTGAAGATACCTGGCCAGTAGAAGTGTTTCAAAATGCGTGCCACAGTCTTCCTCACTCCAAGGTGTCCTGCCAAACTGGAATCATGAGCCACTCTAATGATATCCTGCCTACAAACACGAGGGATGACAACTTGATGTACAACCTCCCATTCACAGTCGGCTGATGCTGCTGGGGGTCTCCACTTCCTCATAAGTACTCCTGACTTTATATAATAACAAGTAGAAGCACCAGCTGACTCTTCCTCACTGCAAGCAGAGTTAGCTAGACCTTTTAACTCAGGGTCAGCAACCTGCAACTCAACCAACTCTTGACGAGACAAATTATCAACACTACGGGGTACTGCCTCATCTGGTGAGTGGTCCAAATTAGCAAGAAAAGAGTCAGCTAGGATAACATCATCATCATTATCCTATAAGTCACCAGTAACTTTAGACTTAGCCCTAGTAACAGCACATGCAGAGAACACATCAGGGACATCACAATAATGGGTCGCAGCCAATGGCTCACTAGACAACTGAGGAGCTGGACACACTTGACTTCCACCAATATCATTTCCAAGTAAGAAAGTTACACCTGACATTGGGAGTGTCTCAACCAACCCAACCATAACGGAACCATTAACAAAACCAGACTCTAAATTCACTCTGCACAGAGGGACAGAGAAGTAATTATTCCCTACACCTTGTAAGATTACAGTTTCATCAGAGGAATTAACATTAGAGCCTAGAACACTGGTCAGCATAAGGGATTGGCAAGCACCTGTATCACGATATATTTTAACTGATTTCCTGTCATTACTGTCCAGAGGACTGACAAAACCATCAGACAGGAAATTAGCACATGAACTCTTGAGAGTGTCACCCACGTTACTGCTCAGAAGAGGAGCTCCATCATGAGAATTTAATTTACCCCTCAAAGCAGGTTCAGTTAACTCAGTTAAAGAATTCTGCAACTCTCAAGAGTGGACACTAGACCAATTGACTGAATATTTAAAGACTCCTTTTTGTTCACATCACGCTGTCTCCTGAAACATTTCTCCGTAGTATGACCCAGCTTACTACAATAAATACATTTACTTTTCTGAAATCTAGAGGTGAAGCTGGTATTTACGTCCTGAGAAACATCATCCTTATTCTCTTTCTTGTTACCTGTACTCTGAGTAGAGGCAACGTACTTACTCTCAGCTTTCCCTTTTTTTTTTTAGAATATCTCTTGTGAGTGAGAACATATTCATCAGCTAAAACTGCAGCATCAGACAAATTATCTACTCTTTTCTCATCAAGATATAGGCTTACATCTTTACTAATACACCTTTTGAAGTCCTCCAGCAAAATCATCTGCTTAAATTTGTCAAAATCAGAATCCACATTCTTAGAATATAACCACTGCTCTAACAGATCTTCTTTGATTTTTGCATACTCAACATGGGATTGCTTATCTTGCTTATGAGTTGTCCTAAATTTTACTCTATAGGCTTCAGGAACAAGCTCATAGGCCTTAAGAATCAAGCTTTTAACTACATCATAATTATCAGATTGATCCTGAGGCAAAGATGCATAAGCTACTTGAGCTTCACCGGTGAGAACAGTTTGAAGGAGTACTGGCCAATACTTTTCGGGCCAATTAAAACCTGTAGCTACCCTCTTAAACAACTGAAAATACTTTGTTAAATCAGATTCATTAAAAGGAGGGACAAGTTTAACATTTTTAGCCACATCAAAATCATCAGAGCTAGATGATCCAGTTCCACCTTGTTTCATGCGATACTCATGGCCTGCCTGAATCCTAGCAAGTTCAATTTGTGCCCGAGCCCGTATCTGTGCCTCCTGAATACGAGCCTGAGACTCCGCCTCCTTAGCCTGAGACTCAGCCTCCTTAGCACGTGCCTGAAACTCAGCCTCCTGAATACGAGCCTGAGACTCTGCCTCCTTAGCCTGAGACTCAGCCTCCTTAGCACGTGCCTGAAATTCAGCCTCCTTAACACGAGCCTCCTGCAGGGCTAGCTGTAACTTAGCTATTTCAATCTATGTTTGCTCATTTGGAGGAGTTACATTAAACAAGCTTTCATTAATATTGCCAACAATTTGATCTTTAGAATGATGAGAGTGAACTGCAATTCCCAATTGTTGAGCAACAAGCTTAAGTTCATTCTTTGTTCTATTTTCTACATCACACACTGTTTGCACATTTGACAAAAAATCTTTGGCTTCATCAAGCTTAGTAATAGTAGACATCATGAATAAATCACAGTCACAAAATATCAAGCAATATCCTTATGATAATATCCTGAATATCCTGATAAGAGGTCGCCAAATTTATGTTATGGAACAGAGAAAGATAATGTACACTTTAAGTGAGAATACTAAAAATCACTACTGTCCCGTAAAGTTCCAGGTTCAAAACAAAAGAGTTAGGTAAAATTACAAGTTAAAGTTTAATGCTCAAACTAACAACAAAACATTCAGGACTCATAAGGATAATGTAATGGCAGAAAACAGATTGAATGTATGGTTAACTGCAAATAGCCTCTATTAACACGAAATTAGCAAGTGTAAATTTATCTAAGTCAGCCCTGATAAAATGAGAAAGCAGGATAATACTCAGTGAATGCAAGATATATTATTACAGATACAAAATATTATCAAAAATGACTGACATAAAAACTTTACATTAATCACAAAAACCTTACTAGGCCTAAGAATTAACACCTTATGCTACACAGTACAAGAAAAAATGCAATAACAGTTATACTCAAATTACACAGCTGCTAGATGGTTGGAGACTTCCTGAGCACTCACAATAATAACAACTGTACAGGGAAGGACAGAGATGTGAACAAAATGAGGAGTAGATCTAAGTGACAATAATGCAGAGACTGAGCTCATTATATAGGGGCCGGCAGAGCTTGATACAGCTTGTAAGAAGGACGCGCAAATGAAGCTATGGGGACAAAGAGTTCACCATCCTGCTCTGAACAACAGAAAAAACGACTTACTTTACTATAAGGGTAGAAGGGGGGAGTGAGGTAGAACGCGCTCGTGATCAAACATGCAGCATACTGTATGTTAGAATTACACAAAGGATGATGAAATCATAGGCTATGTAACATTATATATATATATATATATATATATATATATATATATATATATATATATATATTTATATAAACAGATAATAGATACTCAGGGGGAAAAAGTATAATATGACGTACATGATGATGGAGGCTAAAGAAATATATGTGGTAAAGGAAACGAATATCCGGACAGAGAGAATAACTAATTGTCAGGAAGATAAAGTGAGGGAAAGAAGAGTAAAAGAAAACTTTCTGCATGCAAGTCGACGAGGAAAGGCTGAAAAGCGAGGGGGGGAGCGACCTGTTGTACAGCGGCGGTGCTCAGGAGAGAACAGAGTGGAATGCGAAGCAGAAATGGAAGGCCTGAGGGAGGAATGAATGGATGAATATAGGTGACTGTAAGACTCTGGATACTGCAAGGAGCGTTTGGTGAACAACAGCAAAATTTCAACTTAGCGAGCTAATAATGAAGCTGAGGAAGCTGTAAACCCGAAAGGATAATGAGATCTTAGAATAACTGCCACGTATTAGCCAATCCTTTTTATAGTTTTCTGATATCACAATTTCAGTTTCATTTACATTGGCTACCTGATATTTTGAAAGTAGCGCCATCATAGCCAGATGGCTTGTTTTTAAGGAAATACATAAAAATTTTCTTGCATGTAAAAGTAGTTATCAACAAACTTCCCCAATGGATGGAGGAGAGACGTAATAGCAAAAATGGTGGACAGATTTATAATAAACATAAAAAAGGGATTATACAGTATGGTGGCGGGAGTCACCGGCGAAGATGAATTCTGATTACTGGGGGAGGGAATGACTCACACTAAAGATTACCGAGATGCAGAAAGAAAATTGGGACACCGCGGAGGTAACTGAACCGATACATCGGCTTTTATATAAACAATTTTAAACTAGGGGATCCACAATTCGTTACTTGTCGTCAAATGTGGCAGTTTCGTTGCCACTCTGATGCTGGTTTGAAAACCTTGGCCTGCTGCCACGTGTCACCCAATGTTTACAGATATTATAATATTTTTTTCCAGTTTCAGCTCTCCTGTTGTTAGATAGCTGCATTATTAGTGCAAAAACTTAATATTTTGAAGGTAATGCAGGTTTAACTTTGCTTTTTTTATAATCTCTTTTGTGGGGGAGAATGATTATATATGATATCCCCTAATCCACTTGTAGGGGGTGTTTGTCCCCCATCCCCCAGAACCTACGCCCAAGACCGGAATATTTCTAACCCTTTCATTCCACGTGGCTATATTTTTTCTTATGCTTGCTCTTTCTGGCATTTTTTACTTAGTTTAGAGATACCTCATAATCTGGAAGCAAGAAATTACCTTAAATAATCGATAAAAGCTGAATGCAATCGTCTGCAGGTAACGAGCATATATAAATATAACACATCAGTGAATTGAAGGGATTAAGAAATAACAGAAATAACCCGCTACGACCCTCAATATCAGCCATGAATTAAAACACTCTAATGCAGGACAAAATACTCATCCATCTTAATTCAGTTTGACAGTTCGGCTTTTAGCCCGTTCCCTCCAATCACATCATATTTGCAAATTTCGTTTCTCAGTCTTGTCTCTTCCTTTCACCCAGTGTGTGGTCTGCCACTCCTTTACGCTGGTTTTCCATCTGTTAGCCCATCTACAGATGTTTTAAATTGACAAGTTCATGTCTGTAATAAGCATGTCTCAAACTCTCGTTTATTTCTTTATCCAAGATACTCTAACTGTATACTCTCACATGGTCGTCATCATTATCACTATGTAAATGGAACGACAGATATTAAGAATGACGGAAAGGAAAGCGTAATTGTAGACTAATGAAGTTATTGGCGTCAACACTTAAATGCATGGAATGCATTCAAGCGAATAAGTTCCTTAATATTGATAATTTAATTATCATATTTAAGCTAAAAGATAAAAAGGTGTTCCATTCCATTTGCCTGATACAATGCACGCATTGAAATCATTAGCCTTCTTGCAGAAAGTGCATATTATATAAGAGGCTCTGGACCTTCATACCAAAGACTGGCGGATCACACACTTGCCTCGATTTCTGTGCTCCGTTTGATGTTTTTTTTTTTTTTTGGCTCTGCCCGGTTGTATGATGGTGAATTTTTAGGACAACACTTGAGCAACACCTGTTGCTCTCCCGTAAGACTGACCACGATATGCATAGGTCCACTGCATCTTTAATATTTTCCAACATGAGCGAGTTTCTGTGTTCATTTAAGCACTTTTTTTCATAAATGTGGTGGCGACATTAAAGAAACTCTATTTAGTAACATACATTAATTTTCCATTAACATCCAGTCATTAGTAAGCTAATGACTTATGGGGGAACAACAGAGTAAAGGTTCAGGCCACATAGCAAAGTCAACATATTTTTTTAAATAATTCAAACTATTTTGGTATGATGGTTCAGCGTAAGGCAAGGAAGAAGTGATGCGATTCTGATAACAGTCAGTCAGAAGCAAAGATCACAGGCATGGGGAAAGTTTTAACCCTAAGACGCAATGAGTTTTGCTTCAAACAGAGTGGAAAGGTTGAGGTAGGCCATAGGTCCACCAAACTGGAATTAAAGAACAAAAGGTTAAAGGATGAGGGCAAAGAGGAAGATCAACAAAACGATTTTTTATTCAACTTGGACCAAATTTCTTGGGAGAGCTAAAAGTCAGGCAAAAAAGAAGGAATTTAACTTTATCAATAGGTCGAAGATCAAGGTCACAGATCAAGTCAGACGCTCGGCCCTTAGATCAGTTTCAGGGTCTGGCTGTTAAGTTCTAGAGTGTTCCTTCTTACTGAAATTATTTGGTGTATAAAGTGCACTGTTTTTATGTACTGTATGTCCAATCTTTTCAACATGGTCTTTGTGCTTGAAAGAAGTTGTGTGTGTGTGTGTGTGTGTGTGTGTGTGTGTGTGTGTGTATGTGTGTGTGTGTGTGTGTGTGTGTGTGTGTGTGTGTGTGTGTGTGTGTGTGTGTGTGTGTGTGTGTGTGTATGTGTGTGTGTGGTACATAACACGCGTGCTTCTGAGTAGGGCAGGGGTGCGCCGACAACATTATCATTTTAGTAACATTATACGATGATGCCATAATTAGCCTTATTAAAAATTACTATATATTTTCGAGGTCCCCTGGCCAAACACGGCCCACCTCTCGTTAGACAAGGCCTCACTTACTTTGTCTCTAATTACATATGTGCATAAAAATTTACAGTCGGGAATAATTATGCATGAATACTCTGTCATTAATAAAGTGTATGTGTATTAACCATACCTTTGGACAATGCACTTTTAATTATAATTGAATGTGCTCGAAGATGTAGTCCCTAATGTAGGTACATAGATATCTGGATATGGAAAATAATGCACAAATATTTACAGCTACAGCCATATATGGAAATGTATGAATATTATTTCCCAGTAAAAATGTGTGACTCTTGTTCCATAAGAAACAGAAATTAGAAATTGTGAAGGGCAGGGAGAGGAAAGAGTTTATGGGTGGGACACTTTCTTTTCTCTATCTATCTATTATTCTTTACCTGATGGCAGTTGGGCCGACTTTGTGTGGCGAGTGAAGGCTCTATTAAGAACATCTAAAAATGTTCAGATGGTTAGGGCTCTGAAATTGATTTTTTTTTTTTCTTTAATGGTTTGTGGATGAATATGCAGCCAATTTCAAAATGTTATGCATTTTGATAACTCTCATATTTGTAGTTCTCTTTCCATCGTTCAGGGTCCTATCTCATTTCGTCCGTGGATAGAAATAAAGGATCGGAAGATGATAATGGGGATACCGATGAGGACACTGTAAATAATGGAGATTAAATAAGTAATAATATTAGTCATGATAACTGATATATATGGCCACAAAAAACATCGAGATTCCCCCCGTGGAATAATTATATATTTGAGACCAGGACGGAGATCTGGCAAATATCGTACTGCATATCCAGTTTAAATAAAGGTATACTGTATTCTGTTACGCCACTCAGCAAACCACAATAATAGAACAGAAACCTAAATATTTGCGTACTTATATGCCAGGCAGATAAGCACACCGATGTATATGGCGAAGCACTGCTCAAGCCCAATCTCGCGAAACGTCAGTAGCTTCATCATTGCTGTGCGGACTATTTTGTTGGATAAATGTACTCTCGACACCACCACCACCACCATCATCATCATCATCATCCTCGTCATCACCACCATCATCGTTATCATCATCATCGTCATCAAGACCTTTATTCCCAGTAATACATGGGTGAGCCGAGTTCAGAAGTAAAAACTTAAATACACACAATCTGGAGAAGTATCAATAGCCCATACCTAATTAATTCACCATTTAAACCTTCGAAATTCTCGGCTCCACCTCACAGGTCAAACGATCCAAAGGGAATATTGCCTTAAACTGGCTGTATGAAAGAAAAGGAATGCAACCCTTGCCCTAGGACGCTCTTCTTCATATGTGCCTCGACCATTTATTTTCATCATTCATCAGTTCTCTATATTTTGACTGTTATGCATTATGAATGTAAATGTTACTTATCTTTCAATAATCATTCTGAAAGTAACTGATTACTCTGAATATAATTGGGAACCAACAGTAATATCAAAGTAAATTCTCTCCTCCTGTGAGTACAGCATGAGTACCGGTACATAAAACACACGGGTTCTTGTGAATATGGAACACCTGTGATGACACCGGTCATTAAAATGTAAACGATTGGCCTGAAAGACATGAATACACAGTTGGGAAGTACAGTGTGCAGTATAAGCCACAGGTGGAGTTTTTGGAAATCTACCTTACCTAAATTTCGCATTAAACTTGAGCGGTATCAAAAAGTTTTTAAGGTACAGTATCATGATGATAATGATTTCCAATATCTCAGAAAGAGACTTGGCAGAGAGAAACTGACATAATACTCAAACCAGGTATTTCCATTGCAATGCTGCTCATAGAACTGAAGTGTGACTCCTAGTTCAGAAATTTACTGAGCCCATATGAGTTCGCAGCATGTGAAGTTTTGTGTGGAATATAAAAACAAAACCGCATGCTGATTTAGAGAACAGCATGATAAACTTCCATCAGCAAACTGATTGTTGGATGTTAATTTGAAGGCACTTTTTATATTCATCTCTTTCTCTCTTTCCAGCTAATATGGACGAGGGAAGCTAGGTGTATTGTGAAAGGTTCCACTAAGATATCTTTGATGGAAACTAGTTATCTAGGTAAGTTCAACCCAGATATAATGAATGATTATTGTTGGTTTTACAACAGGAGGCCAGTTCTTACACACTAGATCCAATGCATGTGCCTTGGACACTTCTTGATCATGTCTAAATAGAACATAATTCTTTTTCATTGTTTGTAATTTGTTTTTAATCTTGATCTACATACTGTATGTTAATTATCTGTAGAGCAATATTTTCTTTAACAGTCAAATGAATGTAATTACCAGAACGGTTTTTAGATGTACAGTATGGTGATGTACAATTATAAAGTGTCTAATGCAGCACATCTCTCTCTCTATCTATCTATCTAGAGAGAGACAGACAAACAGACAGACTCCATAATTTCCCGGAATAGATCGACAGCGCTGAGAAAAGAAATAGTTCCCCGTTGGGCCGTTAGGCACCACCATAGAAGTAAAAGACTGTAATGCTAATCACGTGACTTTCCTCGCAAAGCGCATGGCAACTAGCGCCGCCATATTAGATAGGACTATAATTGTATAGATTTTTTTTTAATGCTAGGAAGAAGGAACCAAAGGCCACGAGCCCGCAAAAACTGTTCCTTCCAAGAGAAGAACAAAATGCAAGACAGAGCCAAACTCAAGATCCGATCACGTCGAGATACCTGGATACACTGCGTTTGAAAGACTGGAGATAATAGGAAGCAGGACATACAGACAGAGGGAGACAGTTCCAGAGTTGACCTGTTGCATAAATGAAGGACTGGGAGTAACGGTTAACTCTAGCATTAGAAAGTTGGACAGAAAAGAGATGAGAGTTTGCTGCTTGACGGGTGCTACACGCCCGTCATAGAGGTGGAGGAATGCATGCAGACAGTTCAGAGAAGCAGTGACCATTGAAGCAGCGATAGAAAACAGATAAAGATGCAACACTGCGGCGAAGAGACAGAGGTTGAAGGGAGCCAGTAAGAGGAGGAAAGTTAATGAGAGGAAAAGCCTTTGACTCCACCCTATTGAGAAGAGCTGTATGTGGAGAACCTCCCCACACATGCGAGTTGTACTCCACACAGGGGCGGATAAAACCCGTGTATAGACTCAACAATTGTGCAGAGGTAAAAAAGGAACGGAGTCGGCTTAGCAAACCTAATCTCTTGGAAGCAGATTTTAGAAGAGGTGTAATATGATCTTTCCAAGATATGTCCCGTGTGAATGAAACCCCAAGCATGTTCAAGGATGATGCAGGATTAAGCTGAGTATTATTAAACATTAGTGGGCATACCTGCGGAAGATTCTGTCGGGTTGATAGGTGTAAGAACTGAGTCTTTGATGCATTTAAAACAACAAGATTATTTTTGTCCCAGTCAGAGATACGAGCCAAGTCAGACATTAGGTGTGCCATAGCCTCATCCCTTGTTTGTTGAAGTAACTGCTGAGATGGACGTTGCCACTCTAAAAGATTGTTTTTTGGGGGGGCCGGGGGGACATTTCCACACAGAGTTCTGCTCGCAGTGTTTGACCTTGACACTGTGTTGTGCCAAAATACTTTTTTTTTTTTTATTAATTCCTAGATATAATACGGCAACGCCTTTTGGAAACATTTTTCTTGACGTCTCCCAAGAACCAGTGCATTGTGTTGGAACAACCGTGTGCTGTAAGGAGCCTTTCTACGTGGGGCTAAGGCTCTAAGCTTCCTTCTCCGTACACATTAGTGCCGACTGACCACGATTTGTGCAGCTGAGTAAGAATTGTAGGAAGTTGGACAGAATCTCAGAGTAGCCTAGCCCCTAAAGGTCCTACTGCAACCACTGGCACTGTGCTATAAGCCTAATCAAATACCTTTTTTTCTGGGGTAGTCTTGGAAAACGATGAGGAAGGTTTTTAAATTATACAGAATTCTGGACTGGCAAGAAAAAAAAAAACATGATATTGAGCTCAGTAGAACTTTACGAGAGTCATTTTATCTGCATAACCATGGTCTTGGTTGCGTTCCTCATCTACAGGTGTACTAAATATTCAAGTCTGGAAGTGTCAGTCAAGCTGAAACTTAACTACAAGTCTACAGGGGATCGGAGAGAATATCCGAGGGGATTAAGAAGAACTTGTGATGGCTTTAGAGTAATCAACATCGACATAATTACAAAGAGATACAGCACACCGTTTATGGTACAGGGCAAAGAGAAAGAACTTCAAATAAATATGTATATACTAGCTCATTTTGTATCACGAGGAACCACAGAAATTTTATTAAAGTAAGCATTCAGTATTTAAATATAAAAAGAAAATAGAATATCTCAGTATTTACAGATAAAAAGAATATAGAATATCAATCATTTGACAAATACAAAAAAAAAAAAGTAAAAAACACTAATGGTTTACATTATATAAAAAGGTATATAAAAGATCTGAAAATAATTATGAAGGCTTTTCGTGTATCGTGAACAAGCAAGGCTTTTACCTTCTGTAGATGTTCAGGGCTGTTTGGGAAAATGCTGGGCAGTACTCCTTGATGAAATCTCACAGTCTGCCTTGTCAGATCAAAATCCACTGGCCAGATGTGCTGACTGTAAACAGTATCATGGTATTGTGCAAACCACCTTCCTGACTTCTCACTGATATTGACCATTTATGCCGCATTTCTGAATTTATTGGCAAGCTGTCAAATACAACAACATGAGAAGAGTTTAAAAAAAAAATGCTGCAAACACTTTAGTCAGTCAAAAAATAAAGGCTTACGTGAGTAGGCTCTACCTGTCTATCAACAGTTATGCCGACCACCTGGTTAATTACCCCTTCCTTCTTGTCCTAAAATGCCACTGAATTAGCCTAAAATATTTTACTGTTCCATATCAAAGTAAGCAACAGTACGCTGATTGCCAAATCAAGGCTGACGAGTTATGAGCACTTTGTTTACATCGGTCCTCGTGGAATGCTGTCATGTAAGCCTACATTTAACAGTTTATGGGATCATTGCGACAGTGATTGGGAAATGCCTTCGTTAATTGTAACTAAAATAATAATACCCTCTCCATATAAAAAATACTTGAAAACTTTGATATTCGTTTTTCGTTTCATTTTTGAAGGCTCCAACATGCTTGCATGCGTCGGCCTTGGTCACCTAATGGCGGCTTTCCACGCTGCACGATCCATTGCAGACTCCCTGTTCAGTCCCTTAAACCTGAGGTGACCTCGTCCCATCTCTTTCTCGGTCTACCCCTCATAACCCCACCCCCAATATTAACACTTCTCACCTTCCTCACCCAATTATCACCCCCATCCTATCCACATGTCCAAACCATCTCAATCTACCTCTCCTCATCACAACACCAATACACTCCAGTCCCATCCTACCTCTCAACTCTTCCATCGTAAACCCAGCCCCCCCGGACCTTGCACGCAGGGACGCACTACATATCCACCTAATCATTGTCATTTTTGTACGTCTTTTAAAAATTTGCAAGGCAACCAGGAATGATTTAAGCAAAGGCTGCCATAAGCGTACTGTTGTGTTCGCGGGTGCAGCTGGTGAGCGATAATATGCAATCTATGTAATCTTCATCTGCTGCTTTCTAATTTTTTACAAGACGCTTATTCATGGAAAACTATTTCTTTGTACTTGCTGTCTTCTGTCTTCATCTGGTGACATGTGGCTGCAGCACATTCCACAACCATTCTGCTGTCTGTGCTAATCCAAGCCTTAAGCAACATGGTGGTCCCACTTACCGAGAGAGCCACATGATTAGAATTCTACTCTTTTTCTATGGACACCACGTGATTGCCGTCTGGTGAATCATTCTGCCATGCGGCATCGCGCTGAGAGGATGGAGTCAGTATTTGGGCGTCTTTTCTTTGTTCGTGCACGTGACTTCTCCGATTTTCAGCTTCAAATCACTATGGCAGATTTGAATGAGGAAAGTGTGTGCATTTTTTTTTTTTTTTTCTGAAAAACTGATGCTGAGGCAGTGACAATGCTTGAGTAAGCTTCCAAGTAAGAGAGTTTTAAGAAAGGCAACAAGCCAGTCCAAGACTCTCCATGTCCTGGCCATCTTTCAACCTCTTAGGCAGATGAAAACATCGAGAAAATTCGACAGGCAATCTTGGAAGGTCTGCGTCACACTACTGGCGAACTAGTGGAGGCCACAGGCGTTTCTTGGAGTTGAACCACCGGCGTTTCTTGGAGCTGAATCCAACGGATTTTAAAACAAGAACTTGAAATGCACCCAGTCTCGAAACAAAAAAATATGATTGTGTAAGGACTTGAAAGAACAGTTGACAGATGATGCAGAATTTCCTTCAAATGTCATTACGGGTGACGAGATCTGGGTTTACGGGTATGACCCCCAAACCAGTCAGCAATCCAGTTAGTAAAAAACACCATCAACTCCAAGACCGAATAAAGTGCATCCGGTCAAGTCCAACGTTAAGACAATGTTGATCTTTTTATCATCGAGGGAGTTGTCCAAAAAGAATGTGTTCCCTGTGGACAAACTGTGAACCTACAGTTTTACACCACAGTGCTGATACGGCGACGGAAAAGTATCAGGAGCAAACGTACAGAAAAGTGACGTCCAGAAATGGTTCTTGC
Source organism: Coenobita brevimanus (assembly GCF_032717465.1). Taxonomy (NCBI): domain Eukaryota; kingdom Metazoa; phylum Arthropoda; class Malacostraca; order Decapoda; family Coenobitidae; genus Coenobita; species Coenobita brevimanus. The sequence goes on along the minus strand of NC_137008.1, from coordinate 11,644,189 downwards.
ATCAAGACAACAGCCCATCAACACTTTGCATTGTTTGTTCAGCAGTTTTTGGCAAAATACAACTTCAGTGTTGTTCCACACCCCCTTTACTTGCCAGCTCTCGCTCTCTGTGATTTTTTCTTGTTCCCTAAGATTAAGGTAGAACTGAATGGCAGAAGATTTGGCAACTTTGAAGGAATCCGGGAAAAAGCACAGGACTCTCTGGACAAGGTGACAACTGACGACTACAGGAAGTGTCTCCAGTTATGGGAAAAGCGTTGGGACAATGGTATAGTGTCCCTAGGGGAGTACTTTGAAGGGAACCAAGGTGGATTTGCTGTAAGTTTTGAAATGAAAATTTTTATAAAAAGTCTGTGAATTTGGGGTTTCCCCACATATTATACATACAAACATATATATATATATATATATATATATATATATATATATATATATATATATATATATATATATATATATATATATATAATGTGTCTGGCTCTGGGCATAGGCTTCACAGCCTGCTATCAAGGCCTAGTGGTCCTCGTACATACCATACACCCCTACATGTCACCACTTCGGCGCTAACATCCACCGTCCATATTGAATACATGCTAGGGCTGTCTCATACAGGATTGGTGTATTGGTATTAGCGGAGATATTTTTACGACATGTCGGCGGGTCTTCTGGTAGATCGGTAAAGTCTGATTTAATGAAATTCATATCCTTAAACTGTTCCCTGCCCCAGCGGGGAACAGTAAACAAATCAGATTTCAATCAGATCGAGTTACGTTCAGAGGTTGCGCAACACTAATAAGTAATTCCACAAAATAGTGGAAATATAATAGTTTGCAGGGGAAAAATAACAATATATTGCTTTGACTGCTATGTCCTGGACACGGAAACCAGTCCTTATGACAGCGACACTTTTTGACTCCTGACTCTGAAAAAAAAATTGTGTCTGGTCTTCCCTTTGGTGTAAGACTTCTTGATATCGTTATTTTGTCTTCGAGACTGCCAGAACAAAGAAGACAGGGAGCAGAGAGGAGGCCAGGCAACAGATAGATAAGGAGAGACATTTGTTACAGAAGGTGAGGCAGTAACAAAATAAAGAATTAATAATTATTAGAGATTCATCATGATAGACACAGGCTTCAGCGCCAATCATTACTTTTCCTCTGGGCTCTTGCCCCACTCCCGTGCAAACTTCCCAGCCATTCCTCAGGTTGAGAACCACTAGTATAATGTAACCCCGGTATCTAGGTTACAGGAAACCTTCAGGCTTGTGACTCAGAGCAGAGCTACCTGAAGAATAAAGAAGAGTAATAAAAAGTGATAGGAAGGATGGGAGAAATAGGAAGAGAGAAGGGTGGCCACATGCACACACACACTATAAGGTGACTGAAGAAGTAAGCAGCACTACGTCAAGTGAGTGGATGATGGTCGCCACAATTTACCATCATCTTTTGAAGTGTTTTGTGAGGAAATGCGTGTAGAAACTGTGTTGGAGTGGCTGTTTTTGTGAGTGAAGATGAGAATAGCTGGGAGCACATGAAACGATATATTGCTGCAGCCTTTTACATATCTGTCTGCAGGTGATACTGAATCTAGTTCAGGAAAACTGATTTGTGTACGCTATAGCATTCTGACCCCCGGAGGCTCGGAAAACAAACATAAAGACTTTCACATACAGCTGTGAAAAACAGTATTAACATGTTATGCAGTATACTGTTGATAAAACAGAATTCCCCTTGCTTTGAATCTATTCATTTACATCATCATCCAATCCTACATTGCCCCATGAGAAGCGTAGGAGCCATGGGCTAGGCAGTTGGTCCCGACATTAAAGATGAGAATGACCAGCCTCACTCATCCCTGAGTGGCATTACATAAGCAATCAACCCCAACCACCCCTTCGATATAAACCTTCACCGGCTCAATCCAATTGGATAGCAATAATTACCCACTAAACCACCAGGCGCCAAAAACTGGTTATACGGTTACCACCCAGCGTAGTAAATGGTTTCCTGGTGTACAGGAAACCATTTGGCTTGTCACTCAGTGTAGAATCACCCACAGGGCAGGACGAAGACGAAAGAATGAAGGAAAGAAAGACAGAAGAGGGAGTGTAAAGTTACCCGTAGGCAGAAGGACGAGGAAAGAATGAAGGAATGAAAGACAGAAGAAGAAGGAAGGAAAGTAGGATGGAGGAGAGGAAAGGGCAGACACCCGACAGCAGCACTACATCGAGTGAGTGGATGGTGAGCGCCCCCAATGTTAAAATTATCTTTTCGTAAACACGGCTAGGAAATGATTCAGACTTACATATATGGCAGCAGAAATAAAGGAGAAACTAAAATGTGCAATGTCTGCTTGTAACCGAAAATATTCTTTCAGGCTCAGCGTGTCGAGAGGAAAAAAAATCCATGGCTCGTCTTATGATGTTTACACTGGCGCCTGGCACTGTGCTGGTGGAAGAAAGGTGCGGAGGAGAAGGGTTGGCAAAAAGTGAATGTAATGAATGCTGGGGTAGAAGAAATGAACATAACTGGATAATACGAGATTTAAGCCAGGGAGTATTGCGTATGTGATCAAAGTGGAGAGCAGAAAAATATTTTTTCTTTATAACTTTAATATTAAATTAATTTTTAAATTTGCTTCTACTGACGCAAAATTTCCATCATAAAGAACTGAAAGCTTAAATACTTTACAAACTCTGGAACTCTCTTGCTCAGTCCGTCGTTCCCAATATCTATAGCCTCCAGTCCTTCAGTGCAATGTATCTAAGCTTCTGGAGAAAAACACGGCTTCGATTTTGGCTCGTTATTATTAAAAAATAATAGTAAAGAAAATTATTGCAAGTTGCGGCCTATAATTCTGTTTTTTAGCAAAAAAAAAAAAAAAATCGGTTATACTTACTGATACATAAAGGCTATTAATCCTGAATTGTATATCTCTACCACTAGAGGATAAGTTGATACTGCGCCTTCACTCAGACTAAAGTTTATTGCAGCATACTAAGCAACCGTCAGTATGTGAGAAGAATTTGGGCAACTTAAAGAACATCCGTATTCCATCATGATAGACCTCGATCAGGATCACAACTCTCAGATGTGATTCGTCTTCGTAAAGCTGAGTTGATCTCGAAAGCTCAAGGTTACCACTCAAGCTCAAGTTTTTCTCGTTGCCCTACTGGAGGCGCTGACATCCTCAACGAGGTCATTCCCACGCCGATAATAAGGTTGCTTTAAACTCCAGTATTTTACAAAGATACTGTGGATTACCGTGTACTGCTGAGCTGGCGTAGTTAATGATTACGTGCTCATTTTTACACGGTAGCGTCAGCCAAGACCTAGTCTTGGCGTCAGCTATTGACACGGGATCTTAATAGAGGAGCTCAAAAAAAAAAAAAAAAAAAAAAAAAAAAGTCTTCTACAGAAAAGGCTTACCCAGATTAGCAGCTCGGATATTGCATGAGCCTTGTGAATTCATCGGTATCTTTTCTGGTTTATTCTTGGCACAGTCATAAAAAGAAAATGCTCCTCTTCCCCCCACGGCTGAGGCGCTTTGTAACTTGCGGCAAACCTGGTTTGGTAACGTTGTACATGACGTCAGAGATCGGGGTGAGCAAGTGGAGTGTGAGGGGAGGTGTGTCGCTTCCCCCCTGCACGAGCAACTGCTTCGAATCGTGTTTAAACTCGAAGACAACATGTATGAAATAGATAAACATAGTCTATTTGATGTTAGTACTAATCATTAAAGATTTAATTTTCATTTCTCTTAGTGTTGATGTCGAACAGTGAATCAAAACATATCCATTTCATCGAACACGCTAGTCCGAAGACGGCCTATTGCAAATAATTCTTACTGCTAACAGTTATATTTAGATCAAAAGAACCCTCTGATAATGGTATGGTTAATGTAGCCTATAATTAGACTTTACAGTGTTAAAAGTCTATCATTAAGAAATACCCAGATGAAAATTGAATATTACTTCCTTGTGATGAATGAAATAAACAGTTTTAGCATCAACTCCGGTTCTTTGCTGTGACACCAGGATATCATATACGATTGATTGATTGATTGATTGATTGATTGATTGTGTGTGTGTGTGTGTGTGTGTGTGTGTGTGTGTGTGTGTGTGTGTGTGTGTGTGTGTGTGTGTGTGTGTTTTAATGGTCTGATATAAAACCTCCATGTCTTCTCATCAAGGTATAGGATTAGCATTTTTTTTTGTTCTTCTGCTCATACTTTTGCGCTATTCATACCTGTCCCGAAAAACCTGTAGTCTATAGTAATGCCAGCAGAGGACGTCACTGTTCACTGTGTCACTCATTCTCTGATAATGTCTCTTGTGTTTGCTGTGGCTGCCGCCGTTGTTTTTTTGTTTTTGTTTTTTCATGTTATTGTTGATGTTTCAGATATTTACCTAGTCTTTTGTTGCTGTACTTATTGTGGTCCCTTTGGCATGTTGGACTTAAGCTCAAGGTACTGCAGAAGTCTTACCACTTCAGTCAAATGTTAACATAAAGATTATCAGTATTTGTTCAGCGCTATCTTTATGGTAAGAGTGAAGTCAACAAGTTCAGTAATCGTGTTGTCCTTGTGAAGAGGGTTATTACACAATTCCCACAGTTCATTATTTATAAGTCGTGTTTTCATTCTCCCCTGGGCTGGTGAAGGGTGATATCTTCATCATACTCTGGCCAGGTAAATTTATGTATCTCTGGTAACGGTACTCTCTGTTCCGTGAATATGTGGAGGAGGTATATAAAGTTCTTTGTCTGGGTGAAGGTTTCGAAGTGATTGTGCGGGTTAAGTGTTTGTGCATATGTTTGTTAAGCGTAACCTCCCTTATTCCTGGTTTCTTGATTGTGCGCTTTTTACTTTTAGTAAAATCGATCGTACTTGTGACCTATGTAAATACTGTTACTATTTGTTAGTCTTTGTTCTCTTTTTCTTGAAGTCTGGCCATAACTTATGGCTGTTATAGTGTGAGGCAGATACGGCATTCATAACTGTTATCGTCTTCACACCAGGGGGTACACAAAACAATATCAGTTCGGTGTCTTTCTTTATCTTCTTCCTTTCCTCCACATTTCTTAACGAATTAAATTCTTACACGCCTCAGTTCTTCCTTGAGCAAATATTCACACACACCGCCTTCATTTGTTGATTCTAGGCCTCTTATAGGGCTTTATGAGATCAAATATTAACTTATGGAGACATCGATATTTGGTGAACTGTGGCAGCACGGACCGGTAGTGTTTGCCATCTTTTGAAAGGAGAACTGAAGACAACTGAGTTTTGGAATTCTAGCGTATGCATATATATATATTTATATATACAGTAAGTATAAATAAATACACACACACACACACACACACACACACACACACAAAGAGAGAGAGAGAGAAATGCAATTTCCTGCGTCGCTGTTGGTACATTCAGGGGCCTTCTTCACTCGCTCCTCTTCTTTTGTCCGTCTGTGCTCACTCTCTTTGTCTCGTTTCCTCTTCCTCGTTTCCTTCTTGTGCTGTTTTGCATCCACTCCCGCCATGCTACTCTCTGTTGGGTCCTCTTGTTGGCTCAGGTAGAAGAGTTTGTCCTCTTCGTTCTTCATCAATGCAAGGGCATTGCTGTGGCCGATATCAAAAATCTCGTTCTTCAACTTTGACTGGAACGTCTCTTCTTGTACACGGAATGATTCTTGTGGTCTCCCGCGGTTTTATACCAGTTTCTCCTACCGCGCCAAGAGAGCTTCCATCTTGCGGAGTGCATTGTCTCGCCTCGTGGTAGGAATCCTGGCATGTGCCAGAATGGAAGTATGGTGTCCAGGCGGAGATTCAGACATTAGGTTCTGCCCAGCTTTTGATGTGTCTGATGATACTTCACTTTCTTCAAAATTTGCAGCTTTGTTGGCAAACGGCAACCTAAAATGTCTGCACTTGGGTGTCCAATCAACCACACTTCGGAAATGCTTCGAGTGTCCATCGCACAGCACACTGACAAGCTTCCTGGCTGAGTGCTCTTAACAGACTAAACTGTGTCAGTTTGAGGGACCACTAAACGCTGTCGTATTATCAAAACTAGTTCAGACACATTTTCACATCTAAATGAACACAGGCATCAATGAGGATCAAGAGTTTTCCACATTCATTATATATCCTATGCCCTGCGAAATACCCTATTATATATATATATATATATATATATATATATATATATATATATATATATATATATATATATATATATATATGGACGCAGATTTTACAAGAGAGATTAAATGATCTTTTTCAGATAAATCCTGAGAAAATGAAACCCAATTACTTTCAAAGATGATGCAGAATTGAGTTGGATATTGTTAAAAATTAAAGGACACTCCTGCGGATGATTTTAGCAGGTTAGACCTGAGTGTTTGATGCATTAAAAACAAGATTTCTTTCACTCCAGTCAGAGATATGAGCCTAGTCAGACATTTGGCTTGCCATAGCCTCATCCCTTATTTGTTGAAGTTATTGCTGAGATGGACATTGAGAGAAGTGAAAGGAAAGGTGAAAGGTGAAGTCATCAGTGTATGATTGGATAGAGTTACATGTATAGCTTAGAAAGAAGGAAGAGAGCTGGTAATAGGACGGATTCCTGAGGAACACCACTGTTGATAGCTCTAGGAGAAGAACGGTGACCGTCTACAACAGCAGCTATAGAACAGCCAGAAAGGAAGCTAGAGATGAAGGCACAGTTAGAAGGATAGAAGCTGTAAGAGAGCAGTGTGAAAATCACAGATTTATGCCGGACTCGATCAAAGGCCTTTGAGATGCCAAGCGCAATGGCAAAGTTTTCGTCAAAGCCCTGAAAGGAGGATGACAAGGAGTCTGAAAGGTAGGTGAGAAGATCGCCAGTGTGGCCTCCCTGGCAGAAAATATACTGACGATCAGAAAGAAGGTTGTGATGAGAATGGTGCTTAAAATTTTTTGAATGAATATATTAAAGGAAAACATTTGAAACAAAGGACATTAAAGTAATTAGGCGATAGTTCGAGGACTGGGAATGGTTACCCTTCTTTGGTGCATGCTGAATAAGAGCAGACTTCCAGCAAGAAGGAAAGGTACAAGTTGACAGAGAAAGGTGATGGAGTTTACTTAGGGAGGGTGTAAGCTCAGACGCGCAGTTCTTGTGGACAACAGAGGGAGCAGTTCTGAGTGGATAGTTCTGCTTTATCTTTAGAAGAAATAGCTACAGAGTCATCGAAATGGAAACAGGGAGGGGAAGATGATGAGGTGAAGTTGTTAGAAAGGTTTCTGGCAAGGTGTCAGAAAGAGCGGGAAGAATTTGAGTTGGAGAGTTCGGAGCATTTAGTATGAATGAAGGTATTATTGGCAGAGAGAAGAATAGACTTAACACGATTCCGGGTAGATATAATAAAGAGATGAGATTCAGGGATGAGTTGGCTCTCGTACATTTTGCAGGCCCTTTCCTTGTTGTGTACAGCATTAAAACAAGCGTAATTAAATCAAGATTAATTTTTGCATTCCTCACAAGATAAGAGACCGGAATGTACGAGTATGCTTTTATTCCTGAGAGGATAACCTCTGTAATGTTCAAAGCACACTAAGGTGGCTCTCGGTCATGGAAGCAATAATCATTTTCCCGAAATTTAAAAATGGACTGCCTGAAGGCCTTCCAAGCAGCAGATACAAAGTGCCTTAGCTACCCCTTCCTGGGAGGGCCCTCAGGCCTTACTGGAGCAATAGGACACGTTAAGGTGATAAGGCTGTGATCACAGGAGCCCAGCATAGGGAAAAGATTATCAGCGTAAGCAGAAGGATTACTCGTAGCTGTAAGGAAGAGGTCAAGTATGTTAGGACTCACCAAGGCGGTCAGGGATATGAGTAGTGTGATGTACAAGCTGCTCTAGTGTCACGAGTCGGCTAGTGACATTGGCTTTTTTGGGAAACCGCGAACTCAAGTGGAATCCCAGTTTATCGTTCAGTTAACCGCTCATTCGGACGGAAGCTTTGTCAAATCAATTTTTCATTGTCATACGTGATCGTCTTTGTGTGAGACATTAGCGCTTCCGCTGAGCGATTTGTTTTGGGCGCGTTTCGCTCACTCGACCGTTAAAAAATGTGGCCTATCGCTCCCATTTCTTTCTCACGAGTTTACGCAGTCAAGTGTTTGCTGTGACGGAGAGAGGTCCTGTGCTCCAGAAGTGTGAGAGGAGAGGTCAGCTAGCACCCAAGCTCCACTAGACCACAGTTCTCCAGTGCTCCCACCCTTTGGTGATACACAGCATTCATTGACCAGTATTTCTTTTCGTTTTCCTAGTCTTAAGAGTTTAGTTAAGGTGTTTTTCCTAGGCGTAAGGATTTAGCTCTTGTGTGAGTGAGTGAGTGCGATCTCATTAATTTGATTTGAAATGTAACGTTAAATTTATTCTGTAATCAATAAATTTAACAGTTCTTTTTCTTGAGCTTAATGTAATGTAAACTCTTGTTTCATTTCTCCACAATTAAGCTTATTTTCCATATAGCTCCTAGCTTGCATAAACGTTTGCCTTTCATAACTGGTACTTAGGCCAGTCTTGTGTATTAAGCTTAAAATCCGTTGTGCCACCTAGGAGTTAAGCATCAGCAAAAACCTGATATTATTATTAGTATTAGTTATTTATTGTCAGGGGTGAAGTAACTTTCTCCAGAGGCTAACAGTACTAGTAATCAGCATTTGTGAGTAATTAGTCTCTGCTGTGTACTGTTGAGAAAGTTTATAAATTCTCGTTCTGAGAAAATCGGCGAAGTAAGCCAGCGTAAAGAATCGTTGCTTGATTTATCAAGACAATCATTGTCCTTACTCTTCAATATTATTGAACATTATTATCAATTAAATAATATTTAGCATTTATTTTTAAAAACCCGTGATATTTTAAAAACCCCGTGACATCTAGGTCATTAAGGATAGAAAAGATTTAGGCTTGTTCATCAGGTGGATCAGTGAAAGGAGAGGAGAGCCAAGGGTGATGGTGAACACTGAAATCACCTAGATTGGAGATTTCGTCTAAGGAGAAATTGCTAGCATGTTTTCCATCTCAGAAGTAAGATAGTCGAAGAATTTTTCGCAGTTAGTAACATTAGGGGCTAAGTAAACAGCACAGATTATATTTAGTCAGGGAATGACAGGATAGCCGAGGCTATAGAGTTAAGAGTTCAAAAGATTCAAGTTCAGGAACACGAGAGCAAGGTACTGTATATTGTTGCATACATATACACAACAGCCACCTTTGGCTTTGAAGGAGTATAGAGAAAGTAGAAGGATACAGAGAAGGGCCTGTTATCAGTTACCCCAGAAAGGTGAGTCTCAGTGAGGAAGAGGTGAAGATTAGAGGATACAGTTAGAGGTCACGGATACAGTTAGAGGTCACGAATGTTGCAGAATTGAATATGGAGAGAGTCAGACAGTGGTTCCAGGCATCTCGCTTGGTCATCACCGTGAGAGGGGCGGATGGTGAGGGATTTATGATCCCCCCACCCCCTGCAGGGGATTCCGAAGCTTGGTGTTGAGATCCCAATTTTCTTAAACTTTGAAAAGGAAGTGTAGTGTTTAATGTGCATGTACTTTTGTGTTGACAGTTACAGGAACGTTTATTGGAGAGCATGCCGGCCTACTTTATGAGTTGCTGAAACACTGAAAAAGTTCAGCAAAGGGGGATGGTCAGGAACTAGTCTCGAGGGCTAATGAAACGGGAGCTCCAGCTCTCCCTGTCATCAGTTTTCTATCCACTGCTCTTTTCGAATAGGTGCTACAGTCTACTCCCTAACGGATTGCAGGCTAAAGCATCGTCATATGTTCGCAATATATTACACATAACCATCATAATGAACTTGAATTAGCCATTGCTGGCCGAGCACATTTATGACAGAACATCCTTTCAGAGTTACAGAAATACAGGAGACCGAGTGTCCCAGCATGTCCCTCTGCCACCGCTCCCCGCCTTTATGCGTTACTGTGCGTGAAGGTAGACAGACATGAACGAAGGGTTGAAGGGGGATGAACAAGATAAACATGAAAAAGAGGAATGCCGGAATTAATGTCTTTCCAATATAAAAGGGGCACAAAAGAAAGATAAATTTTCCCGAGTTCCAATCTTCCTCCTGAGTACGACCTGCCACCATCGACGTTATATCCAGGTACCCGATTGTCCCAGTGGTTCACCAGGGACAAGAGGGAACAAACTTCGTCCGAGAGACTGACCTGTCTTTACACATTACGTATTCTCGTACCTTAACCCCTGGACTTTGGTGTGTTAGTATAGGTTATTGTTGATACGTCTAGTTTCATCTAGCTTGTAACATATCTCTTGTGCTGTAGGGGTTAATAAAGGCTATGCCTCATCTTTCCAGTCCATCAAGTCGTTTATAAGCTGCGTAAAACTGTCTGGAAGTATATGATTTAAACAACAAAAATGTATGTCAACTTCTACTTACCAGTTTTATTACCTCCGCCAAGGAGGTTATGTTTTACCCTGCGTTGGTTTGTTTGTCGGTTTGTCTGTATGTTTGTCTGTTATCAGAATTACTCAGAAAGTCATGTACGGATTGTGATGAAATATTGTGGAAGGATAGACCATGGACCAAGGAAGAAATGTATAAATTTTGGGTCGGATCCTGATCCTGATCCGGAGTATCCTGCACAATATCTCCAAAAGTTCACAATGAATTTCAGTGAAAGTTTGTGGAAAGGAGGGCTATGGACCAAGAAGAAAATAATAAAATTTTGGGGCTGATCCGGCTCCGGATCCTAAATCCACGGATCCGGCCCCGGATCCATTTTAATGGCAATGGTGTTGGCGGAGGTATGCGCATAATTATGGCACCTTTATTCATTCTTGTGACTTACATATGCAACAATATACGACGATAAAAATTTATAAATAGCATGTAACAGAATCATACGTTGCACTGTGAAAAAATATCGTTAACCACTTACATTCGGCGGCGCATTTTCTATTCAGTTCTTTCTATTAACAGATGATTTAATTTTGCTAAAAGAAGAATATCTACTTCTGTAGAAGTTAGTGGAGACTGCTTTAAAACCCTTCACAATAAAACTGTCCAGAAATTGCACCAAATGGTTTGGATTGAGGAAAAATAAACTTAAAAATACATCTCTGGATTGATGTGGGTAAGGAAGGGGTGCTAGAAAGCCCCATAATTATGCTCACAAGAATATGCCTTTAACGTGAATATAGCCACATATGACGAACTGAAAAGGACAGGTAAGGGAGGAATGGACAGGAAATGTGGCAATAAGATCGAGTAAAGGTCTATCTATCTATCTATCTATTGCCAGACGCCTCAATCCCGTTTGGGGTGGCCACAAACAAATCGCCTCCAAGTCGCCCTGTCCCCCGCCATCAAGTAAAGGTAAGGATGAGAAAAGTATGACGGAGAAAAAGAATAAAGTTAGAGGACAAGTGAAAGACTAACACAGTGATCATTATAATCATATTAATACACGACAGAAGTTATTTAGTGACTGACTGCAGCGAACACCCTCTACTGATTTGGTGTAAAGCTTGACTTAATGCTACCTTCACGTGGCTTTACAGTACGTGTTAAGTAGATTGGGTTCTTGTAGTCAGAATCTTATTACCCACATTTAGTAACGACTGTTTGTATCTCTGCATCTGCATTAGACAATATCGTGTTCACTGCAGAGCTTGAATTTCTTGTCGCAGGAAGAATGATAGGCAGAAATTACTCTTCCCCATGCTAACGAAGTACGGATGAGGAAGAGGTGTCTGTAGGACGTGTAATCACGTGAAAGTGTTGTAGTGAGTATGTTTACGTGTGTCAGTCTGTGACGTGATTTGAAACAAACAAAAAAATCACGGATGAACAGCGCTTGGTTACTCTTGTTAAGTAACCAATACGCCTGGATGACGGTACAAAACGTAATCTATATATCATGGAATATTTGTAGCGCACCACTCTTAGTGATTTTTTTTTTTTTTATTACACCTTGATGTTTTCTTCTACAAGTGTTATATCGTTTCATTACCCACATATAATGCATTACCACCAAAAAAGGCGATATTGTTATGTAATGATCTAAGGTGTTACAAAATCTTGAAGATCTTACAGAATACGATCCGAATTCTTTTTTGTAAATGAAGATCAGGTATAGCAAGTGGAGACAATGTATTCATTCCTACCCAACTGAGCGAGGCAGCGTGGTACCACAAAGTGCATTACTCCTCTTAGCTAAAAAGGGTCGGGAATGCTACCTGTGCCGATGTAGATAGTAGTGGTTAGATTAGGATTATGAGCCATATTCCAAATGGCACGGAAAGGTTAGATGCCCTTCTGTTAGAGATACATTTAGCTTACAAATATTTTGATGATCTCATTTTTTATAACCTACCGCTATAATATCGACATAGTTTGCATCAGTGACATACAAGATTATATCAAGTTGTAGGAGTGAAAATAAATCACAACTGGAAAGTGCTACAAAATATCCAAAGCTTCTTTCAGAACAACGCTAGGAACATACGGCTGTCGGTTCACATCATCTGTAATGGTAGAAGTAAAAAATAAAGTTTTTACATCTCCACATGACACTGGTATATAGTATTACAGTAATATGCACAGCCCTTGCCCCTATGCTGCTTCTGTAGGAGGCAATGGTGCAGTGTTATATCCTTTTCAGTTTAACTTGGACTATAATTGCCATCTCTTCATTTCGAATGCTGGGATGTAATACAAACAAATGTTGAAATTTGATGCTATAGAAAGAAGAGAAACGCGTAGTTAAACCTGTTTTCCAGAAATGCTTCTGAGAACGAGACTGCTAACGGATAAACATCTCTGTTTAGTTACGGTGGACGAACTACAGTTACTGGTACTGTTCAGCATAGTTACTGCAGGTGGATGTAAGGAGGTCCTCCAGAGAGGTCAGTGGAGGTGAGTGGAGGTTTTATAAAACTTTTCGCTCTACTGAGGTTTGTCATGTTACTTGACAAGTGATCGAAACGTTGTTTTTCGGCAGAGACAATATTTCCAGTTTATCGACATTATCTGCCATATAATTTCCACAGAAAAGGGACTTGTCTGGCACTAGCTGACCCTGACTGTGTTGTGGCATAAGATGGCTCTGAGGTACAGTGGCATGAGGTGGCCCTTGAGTATTGTGTCGTGAAGTGGCCTTTGGGTACTGTGTCATTAGGCGGCCTTGGTTTCCCGTGGCTTGAGATGGTCCTGGTCTGCCGTGGCACGAGGTGTCTCTAGTGGCCTGTGGCATGGAGCAGTCCTGAGCATGAGGTGGCCCTGGGGTATTGTGGCCTGAAGTGTTCCAGAGGCACTGTGACATGAGATGACGTTGAGGTATTGTGGTAGGAGGTGCCCCTGGGAGTATCGTGTGTGAAGGCATTAGGGTAACGTTAGTTACGTTTGGGGTAGAATGGCCTTTTTTTCAGAATAACATTAAATCGGTGTAGCGAGGCCTTGGGGAAAGAGAGTTGGATGACAGTGGTCCATTCATATTGTTTGTGGTAGTTTATTTTCCCTGCTTAAATATAATATGCCTTTAGATGAACGAAAATAATGGAAAAACTCTAGTTCTGTTGAAGCAAAATATATTTGTACAATTGTCCATTAACTAGAATCAGAAAAAGCTGTCACAATTTGAAAGATCTGTTTGTGGCGACAGTGTGTGATGCATAGTGGTATGTGGTGGTGGATTCAGAGGTTTATTTTTATGGTTGTTGTGATGGAGATAATTCCAGAATTGATGGTCATGAAGGAGGCATCATAACTTGCATCCATACATCAATCCACTACAGAGAGACACCATAGATAACAGTCATTCTTCCAGCCTGACATCACATTAGAAATACAAACACTAAGTGACCAAGTGATCACTCTGGTTACAAACAAGGTATCAAGGTTATTAACACTTAAATATACCCTAACACTTCCCATGCTGTACCAATGTAATCTACACCCCACGTTCCTTCCTCTAACACAGGCACTTAATTCTATCGTTGCTAGTGACAGTAACACTAAAAACACTCTCTGCTAGAAACACAACCAAGACAACCGTCGAGGCTGCGACATTGCAATACGGTTCAACACCATGTATAGTCATTTAGAAAAGAACACCACCCTAGGTTGGAACCCTTGATGCCATGTGGTACTGGAAACACTGAATGACACACACACACACACACACACACACACACACACACACACACACACACACACACACACACACACAAGAAATCTGTAGTAAAGACATAGAGGAACACAAAAGGTTAGGGAAATACGAGAAAAGCAAGACAAGACCTCTAAAGGTGACTTTCCAGAGTGTAAACACTGTGGAGGAGATACTAAAAAATGCAAAGAATCTTATGAAAAAAGAGGAGTTCAAAAATGTATGGATAAAATGATGCCTAACACAAGAGGAACTGGAATTACTGAAAGAGAAAAGGGAGGAAGCAAAAACAAAAAATGAGGGAAGATCAGAAGAGAAGAACAAATTTTTTTACAAAGTAATAGGATTGCAGGTACGAAAGTGGTACACAAACAGGATGGAATAAAAAGGAGGAAGGTAGTAAAACCATGTCATGACAAGTATATAAACAAGATGATAATGTTGATGTACTCAAATGTGGATGGAATGGTATCTAAATTACTAGAGATGAATGATTATGTCAGAGAAAATGAACCACAAATAATATGCCTAACTGAAACAAAATTAACACCAAGGATATCCAATGACATACTAAACTTAGAGGAATACAATATATGGAGAAGAGACAGAAATTTAAAAAAAGGAGGAGGAATTATAATATTAACTAAGAAAAATCTAAAAGTCAATGAAATAAAACTAGATATACCATCACAAGTAGAACTGATTGCAGTAGAGATCAATACATCTGAAGGGAAAGTAATTGTACCCAATTTGTACATGCCACCCAGATCAAACACACGGGAAAGAGACGAATATGGGGACCTGGCAGAGAATACAATTCAGAGTTTAAGATCATTACTACATAAAATGGAAGAGAAATCGGAAAGAATTATACTAACTGGAGATTTTAATACAAATATAAATTGGAATACTCTAGATATAATTAACCAAGAAAGCTGTTGGGACCAAAAGCTCCTGGATCTCGTGCAAGAGTTTTTCCTAACGCAACATGTGAGGGAAACCACCAGAAAAAGAGGACTCGATGTACCTTCAGTGCTAGATCTAATATTTACTAGGCAAGAAAATGATATTGACAGTTTAATATATCACCCTCCACTCGGCAAAAGCGATCATGCAGTACTAAATTACAACTTCAGGATAACATATGACATAGTTAACAGCAATGAAAGTTACAAAAAGAGCCTAAACTATAAAAAGGGAAATTATCAAGACCTTTCAAAGAAGTATTTCTTAGAAGTTGATTGGGAAAATGAGCTTAGAGGACAAGATTTAAATGCTGAATTTTATGAAACAGGAGTCCAGAAGTACATCCCACAGCACAAAGAAGCAATTAAGAAAATATAGAAATGGTTCAATACGGAATGTAAAAAATCAAAAGAAAGAAGAGATTTGTTGTGGAATAGATACAGAAGACACAATAGCGAAAGGGCGTATAATAATTACAAACAGGCAAGAAACGATTACACAAGAATAAGGAGGGAAGCCCAAAAACAGTTTCAGGAGGATATAATAAATAAAAGCAGTGATCAACCAAAGCTGTTTTACAGCTACATCAGAAGCAAAACCAAAGTAAAAGATATAATACGATCCATTACGGACGAGGGAATCACTTATACACAAGAGAAAGATATTTGTGAAGCACTAAATAAGAATTTCCAATTAGTTTTTACAGAAGAAAAAAAATTCGAGAGGGACTATGTGGAACATGCATGTCCACACATACTACCAGATACACAAATAGCAGAAAAAGTAATACAGGAGGAGTTAAGTAAATTAGACAGAGGAAAAGCAAGTGGTCCTGATGAAATTTCATGTTGGGTACTACGAGAATGTGCAAAGGAGTTAAGTAAACCATTATTTTTAATTTTCAAGAAAACCATGAGTCAAGGTAAACTACCTGATATTTGGAAGAAAGCAAATATTGTCCCCTTATTCAAGAAAGGAAATAGACAAAATCCACTCAACTACCGACCAGTATCACTGACCAGTGTTGTAAGCAAGGTATTAGAAGAGCTTATAAGAAATGCCTGGGTAAATCATCTAGAAGAACACAATATGATAACAGAAAGACAGTTTGGTTTCAGAAAAGGAAAATCATGTGTTACTAATCTGTTGAGCTACTATGACAGAGTAACAAACACAATACAGGAAAGAGAAGGATGGGTGGACAGTATATATTTAGATTTCAAGTAAGCTTTTGACACAGTACCACACCAAAGACTTTTATGGAAACTGTACCATCAAGGAGGAATTCGAGGCAAACTGTTTTGTTGGATGCAAGATTTTTTCATAAAAAGAGAAATGAGAACAGTACTAAGAGGAAACTACTCATCATGGAAAGAAGTGACTAGTGGAGTACCACAGGGTTCAGTGCTGGCACCAATCATGTTTTTAGTGTATATAAATTATATAAACAGTAACACTGGAAATGAGAGCTATTTGAATATGTTTGCAGATGATGCAAAAATACAAAGGAGAATTACTAACACAGGCTCTTGTAAAGAGCTACAAGAAGAATTAAATAAACTTCATGAATGGAGTAATACATGGCAAATGGAATTCAATGTGGACAAGTGTCATGTAATCAAGTTTGGTAAAAGTGGAAAAAGACCTGATTGGGATTATAAGTTAGGAAATAAAACCCTATACACATCAGAAAGAGAGAAGGACCTAGGTGTGATTATCAATAACAGACTATCTCCGGCGACCACATCAGCGAGAAGGTACGGAACATGTATACACTGCTTGCAAATATGAGAACAGCATTCACATACATAAATGAAGACATGCTAAGAAGGATAATAACATCATTCATTAGACCAACCCTGGAATATGCATCAGTAGTCTGGTGTCCTCATCTCAAAAAACACATAGACAAGATTGAAAAAGTTCAAAGGGCCGCTACAAGATGGATACCAAGCTTAAGGGATCTAAGCTACGAAGAAAGACTAAATAAACTGAATTTACCAACACTACAGGAGAGAAGGAAAAGAGGTGACATGATAATGCTATATAAGTGCATATCAGGGAAGGAGAAAATAGACATAAATGATTACTTAACATATGGAGAAGCATCAGCAAGAGGAACTGCAAAAAACTGCATAAGAAGAGAGGTGATAAAGACGTAAGGAAATTCAGTTTCCCTACAGAGCAATTGATCAATGGAATGCACTACCGAATGAAATAGTGTGTGCCAAAACAATTCACAAAATTAAGGATATGTACGATAAATATGGTTTAAGACACGGGACAGTACGAGCTTGACTCATTCCTGTAAAGATACAATTAGGTAAGAACAATTAGGTAAGAACACACACACACACAAACACGGCCTCCTTCATGGCCGTCAGTTCTGGAATTATCTTCATCACTACAACTACAATAATACACCTCAGATTATAACTACCACCACCACACACTGTTATGCTCCACACACTATCGCCATTACCACAATCGTACAGTAATTTCACGACGCTCACCACCACAGAGACGAGACTACTACTTACACTACCATCACCTCAGCCATCACATTTCACACATTGTCACCATACCCACCACACAAACCATAACACATTAAGACCGCCTTCACCACAAGTCATCACTAACACCACCACAATCACCAGTACCATCACACTCCATCACTGCACACCACTACAACCCCCACTACACAGTTCCCCAGAGAATGATTACCCTCTTCCTCAGTAACACGCGAGGGATGCAGGGAGAGTAAATGAAGACGTTATTGGTGAGAGTTATTGCCCTGGTAGGAAGCACTGAGAGAGAGAGAGAGAGAGAGAGAGAGAGAGAGAGAGAGAGAGAGAGAGAGAGGTGCCATAGTGGCGTGATTTGCTAGTGCTATTAATGTTAATGAGACATTTGAAAGTTAACGGAAACAGTTATCAGTAGTTAATTATTAAAGAGGATTGTCTGTGAGTTATATTACCGATTCCTTACTGAATATTGAGTTACTGGAGTTATCAGAGGGTTAATAGCGAGTAAGTAATGAGTTATTAGCGAGAGATAGGGTGGAGTCAAAGGCTTTTCGTCTCATTAACTCTCCTCCTCTTACTGACTCCCTTCAACCTCTGTCTCTTCGCCGCACTGTTGCATCTTTATCTCTTTTCTATCGCTACTTTAATGGTCACTGCTCCTCAGAACTGTCTGCTTGCATTCCTCCACCTCTACGACGGGCGCGTAGCACCCGTCTGGCAGCAAACTCTCATCCCTTTTCTGTCCAACTCTCTAATGCAAGAGTTAACCGTTACTCCCAGTCTTTCATTTATGCAACAGGTCAGCTCTGGAACTGTCTCCCTCTGTCTGTATTTCCTGCTGCCTATGATCTCCAGTCTTTCAAACGCAGTGTGTCCAGGCATCTCAAAATGATCGGATCTTGAATTTGGCTCTCTATTGTATTTTGTTTTTCTCTTGGAGGGAACTGTTACTGCGGGCTCATGGCCTTTGGTTCCTTCTTCCTCGCATAAAAAAAAAAAAAAGTGAGGTAATTTGAGTATTATAAGAACTAAGAATTATTAGCGATGTACTGAAATTTATATGTAAAACCTCAGTGAGAGTTGTCTATGAGAATAATTAGAGTTATTAATGTCAGCTTTGTTACTAAGAGGATTACAGAAGAGACTAGGTCTAGTATGGGGCTGTGTGGAAGAGACACTGTAAGACTTGTGTAAGAGTAGTTTGAATTCAGAAACTGCCATCTTTCTGGGGATGCTATAGTGTGGGTGAAATAGGAACTTTTTAAGAAGAACGAGCATCTCTATGAACGGCTCTGTCCGTCTGTCTCTCAGTAAGGTGTGTCAAACACTAGGCAGTGCTTCACTCCCGTAGACATTATTAAAGCCCTAGATTATGGACCAGATGGTCCCACATCACTCTAGTACTTTTCTAGGAGTAGTGGTTGAAGTAGTGGTAATTGTAGTAGTAGTAGTAGTAGTAGTAGTGTGATAACATTTCCATAGCAGTAGTAGTAGTAGTGGTGGTGCAAACTGTGGATGACATGTGAACGTTATTATAGCACTAGTAATCCAAAAAAAGACAGGAAAACTAGAACAACAATGCATCACTATAATATATGTTGTACATCACGACTCAGGTAAAAATGACCCTTTTATCCTAGGGCCTTCCAGGTGGTTTAAATAGCATGCTTTATCTCTTTATGGGTAAATTTGCTAAAATTGGTAATCGTCAAACACTCATATCTCAGCAACTGTCCCACTTAGAGCAATCAGTTAACTTCCAAAATACTCAACAATCCTTTCTCTATCCAGTGCAAGCTTTACCAGGTCACTAGATGAAATCCTTGAGGTGCATGAAGGAGGAGAAGTGAGGTATATTTTGGCTACAGGGAGAGGCTGTGTTCAGGTGCCAGCAGTTGCTGCAGTTTCCGGGGGCTGCTAAATGTCGCTTCCTCACACTGCCCTGCTGTCTCGCCAGACATTGTCTCAGCCGTGAAACATGTGTGTTTTCTCTGTACTTAGGGTGCTTTCCAGTTCGCTATTTTTCCAACCATTCCAGAGTGACACTGTGCCGATGATGAGCAACGGGTAATAAATCTTAGGAATACATAATCCTTGAGTGAATATCTCAGACTTTTCCTTAATTTATGTTTTTTAATTATTTTGCTATAATAATGTAGTGAGCTTGTTGCTTTCAGTGGTAAACACTTTTCTGTAAGTCTCATTCTAATTTCTTACTCTATAAATATAACATATGAACAGGCACTTATTTTCTATTCACACTGAAGTAACTGCTGAAATTATCACTTACTCGTATGTTTCTAGAGGAACTAATATGTATGCCTTATTTTCCAACACATAAATATTCACAATTGCTATATACACTCGTCACTGTCGTGAAATATGTACACATCACTGCCTCACTCAACCAAAGACCTATTTTCTAAAATAACTTTTTTTTTCACCATATTTTAATATAACCTAATGTGCTTATCACTTACTGTGCGAAACGTATTTTTCTATATATCACACATTCTTACTTCTTATTCTTTGGAAATAAAGTGGGGACAGGCATTTATTTCCTTTTCATGCTGAAGTAGTTACTGATGAAAGCACTTATTTTTACTACTGGCACTTATATCCAAGCTACATTATTCTAGAAGCAGCTATTTACAGTTTCTGTATACTGACATCACTGCAGTAAAATATGTACCCATCACTGCTCACAGATTATTTTAGCACTTCACTGACGTGAATTACACGTCACTCTCGCACACTACCTTCGCACTTAACCTTCAAAAGATACTTACATGTCACTTGCGTACAGTATTTTCTAACGCCATCGTCATAAACTGTTTACATACCTAAATATCTTACACTATTTACACTGTGGGAGCAAAAGCCAACAAATAAAAAAAAAAACACTAATATATCAGTTCCTCAGGAAGGGCATCGTAGGAGAGGAGTGGAGTGAGGGTGGTACTATGTTCTCCATGCGATACCTCTCATCTGACGATGAAGATTCATGGCCCGTCAGAGAAGAGAGTAGTATGTCCAATTCACGCCATATGGCACTATCATTAAGCCCATTTCTTAGGCAATTTTGCGGGGAGAGCTTGGTGACGGCTGAGGTGTGAAGGTGGCGTGCCACATGCAGGTAGGCAAGGAAATGGATGACTCAGATATTGTATTAGCTCCACCCCAATAAGCAGGTGGCTATTCCAGTGGTTAGTGCGCTCAGCTGACTCAGATGAGATTCCGGTGGCCACTTCAGACTTAATTATTAGTGCGCTCATCAGCTACGGAACAACCGTGATTGTGTGTATTCTCATGGCCTGAAGGAACTACAACTCCTACATCCTGACGAGTAAACTTGTGACCCGAACGATGAAGGTTAGTGAATTACAAATCTAAACGGGAGTCGAAGTCAGAATCCATTCATTCTAGTTTGCTTCACATGGACATCAAATGCATTTGAGGCTGGAGGTCATAAGCAGGAGGAAACACAGACTGCATAAGTCTATGGATGATCATAACCTAGAGACAGTATGCTTTAATCGTGCCTAAAGGAAGGTAGCTCCATCTGCACAGACTAAAGAATGTCTGCCTTCTGTGGTTGTGTTTGCCCCGCTGAGGCTGTCGCAACGAGGACATTACTCATACAGGATTTTTTTCTTTCTTTTGGTTTGAAGCCCAATGTTTTCTCCTAGAACCTGAATATAACCTCAATATCAATCTCAAGGCACTCTGACTCCTTATCTGGTGATGCAGGAGGCATCTAAGAGGAAGAGAATATTTCTGACAATGATGAGGGCGGACCTAATAAAGGAGGATGAGGTATGATTGGATATCACGTAGATGTGTGTGAGGCATGTGTAATGCGGCACAGTGTGTGTTAAGATGGCCCTGAAGGCATTTTTGTTTGCACCACAGCGATGAGACACCAGTAATGCTTGCTCTACTGCTTGCTTCCTGAACCCACACACAGACAAAAATGGACTAGCAGGCACACAGACTTAGAAACACTAGTCACCATGTTGTAGCACTAGTTTGCACTAGTTTTGCTTTAGCCAAGTCGCCATATACGGCTTTTCAGACAGCCCAAAACAATTTTTTAAAATCCCTCAAAACCACATTATGTTGCTTGCAAGTGTCACGTAACACCCATGGATTAAATTGAGCGCATTTTCCACAGAGGGATATTTCACTCCTAGTACTGCAGTATGTGCAGTCTCAACATGACAACCTAACATCCAAATAGCCTCATGTTTGTCATGCTTATTTTCGTAATTCTCATTAGACTTGCTCACACTGTTGCTTCTGACGTTCTCATCTTCAAATGAGTCTTCTTGGTCCTGAAAGTCATAAGGTGGTGCCCATCCACTCCTTGTCTGATGCCACATTCAAGTGACGGACCTCCTTCTCCGGGAGAAACATTAAAAAAGAAAAAATACATCCTTGAGCTCTTACAGGAGGATCTGCCTCCCATCAAGTAGGGGATATATTATTTAAGGAAATTAAAGACCTCATGTTACAGTTTAGATTTAACTCAATAACGCGTCTGTAGCCCAACTAGAATATTTTAAATCAATGTATCCACACCTGTGTTTTACTGGTGACACCTATACTGATTTTCGTGAACGGACAACAGTACTCACATTATTATTATTATCAGTAAAACAAGAACTTTTCCAAATTTTCAAGTGCAGCAAGAAGAATATTATATTAACCAGGTAGATACGCTACCACAATCTATGGTGCTAAGCCACCCTCATTGACCTCCTCTCCAATGTTCCCCTACACCTACCTAATACTTTGCTTAAAAAATAAATAAATAAATTCATGGAAATTTTACACATTACCCCAAGGGTTAATAATGCTAAACTAATGCCTTTACTCGCACAAACAACACTCCCATGGCCACCTCATTCCACGGTACCCAGGCATCATCTCATGTCACAATACATGAGGGCCACCTCATACCACAATAGCTGAGGGCCACATCATGACACAATACCTGAGGGCCACCTCATGACACAATACCTGAGGGCCACCTCATGACACAGTACCTCAGAGCCACACCATTACAACGTCTCAGAGCTACCTCACGCCAAAATGCCATCAGGGCCACATCACCCGACGGCCATCTTGTGCCACAATACCCAATGGCCATCTCATGCCACAGTACGACAAGCCACCTTCTGCCAGAGTACATTAGGGCCACATCTTGCCACAGTACCCCAAAGTACCAGCGAACAGGGCGGGACTCCCGAGATAGATGGCAAGCTGGGTGACAGGGAGAGCTGGAGGTCCTGCTTCACCAGCCCTAAGTACCCGTTCCTGATATTTGCAGAACATATTGAATGTTTTCAATATCACAGGGTAGGCCAGCATACTCTAGTAAACATCTGCCTCCACCTGTCAACTCCACATTACATGCACATTAGACATCATATCTTTTATTCCATTCCCATATAACAATGGCCGCTGCAATAATTATTATAGGCACTCGGTAGCACCTCGGATTGCCATCACCGGTAGGGTACGACTGGTGGCATGGGACTCTCCTGGATCTCATCAAGCAACCATAGTCGCGGTGCACGAGTCTGAAGGTTTCATTATCGTGCATTGGAAACCTACCGATAAAGAGTGCATCCGATTTCGTGTTTAATATGATATGCATAGGAAACAGTTGTCAGTATTATATGAAATGCCAGATATGGAGGCAGTAATGAAGACTACGGTTAATTAAAGTAGATTTTAAGTTTTAAAGAGTAAATACTGTAGTACACAACTATTTTTGTTAATTTAAAATGTAGCTCTAACGTGAGAGAGAGAGAGAGAGAGAGAGAGAGAGAGAGAGAGAGACAGACAGACAGACAGACAGACAGACAGACAGACAGACAGACAGACAGACAGAGCACCCAGCTGAGTTACTGCATACCGACTTACCATGTAGAGATTTATGATGACATAATAAGACGTCAGTTATGATTCTTAGTTTATATTATGTACTTACCATGAGAGTGTGTGGGTAAATGAGTGAGTGTGAAAATGATTCGAAGTTGAGGAGTGTCATAATTATCAGTGTTACAGTATGAATACCGCAATGTCAAATTTTGTTGATAATAATCCAGGAAATAATGGTACAAGGTAACCTATGTATTATGGCATGTCAGAATACAACGTGGATATTTTATAATTAACATATAGCGGATCAGCGGGGCGCACTACTTTGGTCCACGGAGAGCAGTGTTCGAGCCCATTAGAAATTATAATCAGCAACCTTATAAATTAACAAACAACTGTCTGCGACAGTATTTATTCATTGCAACTCAAAATCGACTTTAATTAACTGTATTCTTCACTGCTGCCTGCATATTTGGCCATTTAGATAATACCGACAACTGTTTCCTATGCAGATCATATTATACACGAAATCAGATGCACTGTTTACCGGTAGATTGCCAGGGCACGATAATGAAACCTTCAGACTCGTGCACCACGACTATAGACCAACAGAGGTTATCGCAGCTACAAATGCTCATCAGCAGAGGAGTGTGGGTTTGACCTTATATATTAACCAGCGTCAGTGGTCTTAGTACCAGTCTCAATTCTGTTCCCTTCATCCTTAACTCTGCATCCTCTTCTAGCCCCACTCCTCACTGTCAGGGGTTCCCATATACAAGGCCTCAAACTGGGTAGTAAATATCAAAGGTACATTGTGTTCTCTATATGCATATGTTAACAAAGCAGAACTTATCAATTTACAAAGTTAACTTTTCAACAGAACCACTATCTTCTTACAACACATCCAGTCATCAAGCAGCTCACCAGCTGTCTGTCCGTTTTTTCACACCTGAACCTCTACCTTGACTCGGTTATTGACTGATCAGCCACTAAATGAACTACACCTCGCTGACGTTCAATATAACATGCTTTCACAAAAGTATACAACACACTGGTAGGAGTTACATACAAATAATAAAACCATTCAAATACAAGAATACACAATGAAGTTTTATATTACTATATCATGAAAATTGGGAACTACAACATAGGCACGTAATAACAAACCATGGCTCTCTACAGTAAGGCAGCGAATTTAGTCGAATGTGACACTCACACAAACACAAAACTCACCTCCTATGATAAATCCTCATACAGCTTTCCTGGTTAGCATCTCACTAGCTTTTATAACAAGGGTGACAATTATTACTATATCAAATCCGAAAATGCAATTGACATAGTCATGAACGACATCTGTTAATTATAATTACTCGTTGAACAGCCTAAATTTCCTTGAAATAACCAAAAATATCCGTATGGTTTATTGCTCTCCCCGTGCCTCACCAGAACGCAGTGCATTTGAATCCATATCCACACGGCTGAACAAAATTATCCTCACCCTTACTGCTGAAATTACAGTGTTGTGTGATTTTACTGCCAACAAGAAGCGGTGCCAAGGCACAGCAAACCCGTCCCTGACAGTCATTTTAATGCTGACGTATAAACACAACAGGATATTTAGTCAAAGATGTCACATATCAACTTTGGAGTTCGTCGGAAGAATTTATACCAATATGAAATTTTGGGCCCGACCCACCTGACATTGACCAACCTACTGTCAACTGGGGGTGACCCCCCTGAGGTAATGAGGCATGTTATAAAATGCAGATTTAAAAGAGGCACTTTTAGGTTTTGGTTTCATGTCGATATGACGAATTTGAAAGGAGTTTTGACGAAAAAACTATTTTTTTTTTTACATTTTTTGAGCCTACGGCCTGGGCCTTCGCCTAGTTTGGCTCAAAATTAAATCAGGTGATCAGAAGGTCATAGTCGATCAACGCTGTAATTTTATTCATAATCGCACTCGTAGTTTTCGCGTAAAGTTATTAACAAACAAACAAACAAACAGACAGACGGACAAAACCGAGTGAAAACAATGAGCGTCTCCAAGCCACTCCGGGGCGGGGACGGGTAATAATGTACGAGGTATTATTGCATTCTGCCTGGACTGACGATACTGGTGTAGACTGCGACCTGTTTGCAGAATCATGTGACATTGTGACAGGCTGGTGAATGAGGAATACATGAGGTAGAGATATAGTTTATTCCTGGCTAGATTTCCCTCAGTCAGTAAGAAACTTTGACTCTACTTCGTGTTTGCAGAGTCGTTTAATCACGGGCAGCTAGTAAAACAACCAAACAGAATACCAGACAATCCTGACCATAGTACCTATAATTTATCTTAAACCTGTTTCAAACAAATAACTCATATCAATACAGGATAGAGAAACGGTCAAACCTTGACTCCTCTGACCACAGTCTCATCAGAGCATTATTCATAATAGCCACAAATCTCCCTTTTCTGATCCAGTGTGACCGAATGACACTAGATAGGACTGACTGGGATGGATTTAGAAATTATCTAGCTGATATTCCATGGCAGTATTTCCTCTCCACAGACATCAATCTACCCAGTCCCACATTAATGATTTAATGAAAGTTGGTAAAGTACTGTTCAGTTCCTGTCATCAACTTGTCAAAAGATCAGACTCCCTAAAATGGTTCGTCTGCACTTGTACCAGAGCAGCGACGCAAACGACTTTAGGATAGAAATCTTACTTAAAGAAAAAACTATAGACTCCCTCAAAAATTTAAATTGTTTGAAACCAAGCAAAAGCAGTAAAATATATCACCAAATCAAACTCTTCATATCCAAACATCCCTGCTACTAAATACTCATAACGCCAATAGAATATTTTGATCAAGTCTAAATTCTTTCAGTAATAACTTTTACACGTCATCACCCATTCCTTCACTATAATCTTCAGACGTACGCAGTATAAATGGCTCTCGAAGAAAAGCTAACATTCTTGCCAGCACGATTGCCTAAAATTCTACTTTAGAGGAAGTCAGTCAGGACGTTCTTGTAATAGAACTTGGCTCACGATTTTGCTCCACCGAAGATACAGACTAGATACATAGCATCTATCCTAGATAATATTCTTACCAACAAAGCTCCAGGTCCAGATTGAATTACTCCAAAAGTTTTCAAAAAGTGTTCTCCAAAACTTGCTCCTGTTCTAGCTACATTTTTCAGGCTATGTATACGTGCTTTTCCATTCCCAAATTCACGGAAAGAAGCCAACATCCACTGATTTCCAAAGAAAGGAAGTTCCGCTGATCCGTCTAATTATAGACCCATAGCCATCACATCATCTCTTGGTAAAGTACCTGAGATTGTCGTTAATAAGTACATTGTTATACATCTTGAATATAACAACTTATCTAGCGGCAAACAGTATAGTTTTCGCCACGAACGACCTACTGTTGATATATTCAGTCCCTTTACTCATACAGTCTTTCATTCAATTGGCTATCATGGAGAAACACATGAAGTAACACGCAATATTTCTAAACATTCTGACAGAGTGTAGCACCGTTCCCTGTTATCCAAACTCCCTTGCCACGGCCTATCAACAGTTGCCCCACTGATCTTCTATCTCAGCAACAGGATGATAAGAGAAAGTTGAGATGATGTATACACCAATTTACGCTCATTTTATGCCCGTGTGCGACAAGTACCAGTCCTGGCTCCAACCCTATTCACGGATACGCACATGACTCACCGCTTCACAGTTTCATTTAATCACCCATTCATAGAGTTCGTTTTTTCTAACTCCCAACTCAGCACATCAACCTCCATAAAACAAGACTTATCTGAAATCACTGAATGACGAAAAAGTAACAATGTTTCATTTAATGCTAGGAAAACCTAATATATCCAGTATAATAACAGACAGATATTGTGCGATTCTTATATTACTTTCAATCCAAACAATTTTCCTGTGTCAAAAAATACTGAAAATTGCTTGATGTTTCGCTTTGAATACCCGCAGTTGGACCTTTAACTTTAGATCTCTTGTTAAAACTCCCGCACAGAAACTGGGATTACTGTACACAATTCGTAACTTCTTCACTGACGAGCAGGTATCTATAATTTACTAGAGTCAAGTACGCTCTCAGGTCGAATATTACTCTGCCTTGTGGAGTGGATGTGGCGAAGTTTCCCTAAAACAATGGACAGAATTCGAGCAAATATATAAGAATAAGTAATAACACAGCAATTGTCAATTAACTGCCTCTTCTACAAATAAAATGGAGGGTTGCCTCCCTTGCATCATTTTACAAATACTTATTTGGCAAATGTTCAGACGAAGTTATATCCATTATGTCACCTCTCCTTGCCTTTCCGCGTGCTACACAGGCATCTGAGAGTGTTCATGATTGGATTGGACTGTCACACTGCCACATTGCAGAACTTGTGCCTATCATAATTCTTTTATTTCCTAATCTGCTTCTATTTATAATTCGCTTACTCAGGTTAGTTTCCTTCTAAACATCGACCTACAACAGTTCAGATCCAACTGTTATAGATATTTTTAATGAACAGAGAACACCTGTAATCTGGTGTATTGTTTTTTTCTTTCCTCCCTTCACCATCTGTAAAAAAAAAAAAAAAAAAAAAAATCCGTTTCCTGCCACAATACCCAACACCACAAGGGCACTTTGTGCCCAACAACTTTTATTTTTTCGCCCATCTGCGTAAATTACTCTTTACAGTAGCTGTAACTGCAACTCTTCCATCTTAACTTAGCAGAAATGTTTGTTCATTACAGCCTTTTCCCGAAGTACCGCGGGAGAAGAGAATAATACTACGGGTTTATATTCCTTCCATAGTTCCATAATTCTGACATGACCTCTTTTTTCAGTTCAGCATTCTAGATGATGAGTTGGAAAATTTGGTCAAAGTTAAACTGGAAGGGATATAACATTCCATAACATTCCACTACTGCCTCCTACAGGAGAACCATCAAGATCAAGTCCTGTCCATAGCACTGAAATATTTATTTTTGTGCTCCTTTCATGCGATGAGGTGAATATCCATTTCATACTTTTCATATTGCAGTTGCTGCTGTGAACCGATAACGGTATGTTCCTATCTTCATTTTATAGGTTGTTTTGGAGAATTTGTAGCAAATTTCCTCGGCGACTTCTTTTCACTACAGCAACTTAATATACTCTTGTGTTTCACCGATCCAAACTATGTTGATATTAAAGCAATGCAGTAATATACTAGATCATTTTAATAATTGTAAATTCATTATCTCGCTGAAAAAGAAGTGCATCTAAGAATGATATACCATTTTGGATGCGACTCCTTTTCTTGATCAGGGTGACTGACATCTGCATCTACACAGACAGCATTCCCCAACCAATAACTGTAATGCATTTTTTTGGCACAGGCTTCCTTGCTCAGTTGTATGACTGGGTAGCCTACATTGTCTCCACTTGCTCTACCACACATCCGTTTACGGAAGAGAATTAGGGTCTTTTTTTTATACATATCTGAAGATTTTTAATATATATATCTTCCTTAGAAAGTTTTTCAGTTCACTACATCTCAATATCCTCTTGTTTGATATTAATGCAGATTGTACGGGTAATAAAACTATATATAACATCGGTACAAGAGAATGTTTAGGTGTAATATGCAACAAAAAGAAGAAAATGAGAAAAGAAATGCATTAAGCGTGATATGCTGCAAAGTATTCCATGAAATTTAGAATATGTCCTGTACCGTTACCCATGCATTGTGCTTATGTAACAAGAGTAACCAAGCATTGCTCACACGTAATCTTTCGTTTCAGATCACATCACAGACTCTGACACACAAACATAGTCAAAACAACACTGAGTTTCACATGCATTACTCTTCCTTCAGACTTACTTTCTTATGCATATTTCTTCAGTATGGGGAAGGGATAGTTCTGTCCATCATTCTCCCTCTTCTAAGAATGTCCGGCTCCACTGCCGCAATGGACCCGAAAGTGATGATACAGATACAGAGATACAAATGGATGCAGTTAATAGGATCACAGGCTACAAGAATCCAATAAACGTTTCGCTTACTTTAAAGTCACCTGTAAATAGTATTAAACCAAGTGAGTAGATGGCGAGCGCTTGAGCGTCACCACCAATCACAAAACATTCCATTCTAGCATATATCAGTATGCCTTACAAGGATCAATATGTTTTTCTTTTACTTGTCCTTTAACGTCATTCTGTTCTCTATCATTCTTTTCTCCCTCCCTTCACTTGTTCTTATGATCACTTTTGCTGCACATTTTCCCCATGCCTGTCCTTCTCCTTTCGTCATGTGTGTTTACCTTCACGTAAAGGGTTATATTCCGGTGAGCATATGAGGCTTTACATCACCTCTTCCTTATCTTCGCTTTGACGTATTTTTTAGTTTGTTTTTCCCACCAGCAGACAATTTGACTAACGTTTGGAAGGACAGTTCTGTTGTGAAGGGTTAGAAGCAGTCTCCATTAACTGCTACACAACCAGACGTTCTTCCCTTGGCTGAAAGAAATAATCTGTAGGGAACAGGAATAGAATAGAAAAAGTACGTCAGCAGATTGAAGAGGCAAGCGATATATTTTTCGTATTACACCCTATGATTCCGTTACATCCTATTCATAAATTTTTATCGCCGAGATCTGCAAAAAATATAAACGAGAGGAAACAAAAAAATATCAGATAAGGAAATAAACTGGTAAGGAAACTGACTTTTAGTTTACTTCTTATGAGAGACTTTATAGACTGGAAGGATGAGACATAGCCTTTATTAACCATTACAGTACAAGAAATAATTTACATGCTGGATAAAACTAGACGTCTATCTATCTATCTATATACCTAGGCTGCTTCCCCCGAAGAAAGAGAGGTAGCCGAGACAGGACGACACACATCCAGTTTACTCATCCACGCACACACGCATTCAAACTAGACGTCAAGAATAAACTACAGTATACTGTCATCAGAGTAGAGGGGGTTAACCTAACAAAATACGGACCTAAGTAATGTATATAGGCAAGTAAGACCCTTGGATAATTTTTGTCTCTCTCTTGTCCCTGCTGTTCCTATAAGACAACTGGGCACCTGGATATTACAAGGACGGTGGCGCGTCGTACTTAGGAGGAAGACTGACTCAGGAGTATTGATTATCCCTCTCACTGCCCCTCTTGTATTGTTAAATCATTAATTTTAGCTTTCTTCTTTTCCCTGTATACTCCCATTCTTCCCTTTGTTTATGTCTGTCTACCATCACGCTGAATAATGCTCAAGGGCGGGTGTGCGGTAGCAGAGGGACATGCTGGGTTTCTCGAGTTCCAGCATCTGTATTTCTCGTAGGGTTGAATGGAGTTTCAGAATCTGTATTTCAGTAGCTCTGATCGGATGTTCTGTTGTAAAATGCCCACTGCATGTAGTATGACTACGTTATGATGATTATGTGTGGTACAACGTGAACACATAATGAGGCTTTAGCCTATTAGTCCACCCAACAGTCCATCATCAAATTTATTGACTAATGTCTCTCCTTCAAAGTCCTAAACAATAAAAGCTCCTGTGAAATGTACTCAGAAATACGGTAATCTCACACTGCATTTCAGTATCTTAACAAGAGTTCAACATCTGTCACACGCACACCTGCCACCAAAGTCCGTAGCCAACTAACTAACTTTTCACTTACAAAGCCGGCACTTAATTATCTTCATTTAAGGCAAATATAAATCTCGGTCACCACTGCAGGAGAACCTCTCACCAATTACTCTGTTTTACTTGTAACTATATTCTTTTCACCTTATCTTGGCCTGAGAGTGCCGTCCCCCCCTTTTGAATGTTGATATATAACAACAGATTAACACTACAACAACATGATCCCAGTCACGAAGTAGTAACAAGGAGAGGATGTAGAGCCACATTGCTGTTTTTTTCTGCCACTGAGCTACGTGAAATAATCTGCAACAGAATGAATATCTGGGCCAAATTCAAGTGAATGAACTGTCGCAGACCACACCTTTTATACTCATCTAAGCGTCCCGGAGGAACCAGGGTGTAGGAAAGTCCTAGAATACCGTATTGCTTAGATCATTGAAGCTATATATAACTACACTACATTCTTAGCACATGCTTACATGTTACAAAAGAAGACCATCTCTTGGCACTTTAGAAATTAACTCTACCCCTTCACTTCCCCAGAATACTTGTCCTCATACTAGCCACACTCATAACAGATAGTAACACACAATCAGTAACAAAGTAAAGGCATTTCTTTAACGTTGCGTCGCTAACTTCGAAAAACAGGAGAATAACTCGCAAACTGATAATTCTCAATATTGCCATGCGAATGCAGGATGGTCAAATGAAAGAAAGAATGAAAGAAAGAATGTTAGGATTCCGAAAGGCGATTGTCTTCAGTTCATCTCTCAAGAGCTGGCAAACTTTACCGATCCTTGCTGCCACATTTCACCAAATATGTTTCCATAGTTTAACCTCTGACGCCGTAAAACACTGTAAGAGGCTTAGTACGAACAAATGAAGAAGGCGTCTGAGGATATTTGTCCATGGAACAATTGTCTATCTATCTATCCATAGCCCGACGCCCTAATCCCGCAAAGGATGGCCGCAGACAAAACGCCTCCAAGTCGCTCTGTCACCCACCATTTGAATACCCTCCCTCCAACTCACTCTCCCCTCCTTCATATACCTCTCAACTCCATCCCTTCACCTCATCTTCGGTCTTCCCCTCCCTCTCCCTCCCTCCACCTCACTTACATACAACCTCTTAGTCAGTCTTTCATTCTCTATTCTCTCCACATCTCCAAACCAACTCAGTGTATTTCTCCTAATCTTCTCAACCACATCCACATCCACCCCACAACGTTCTTTCACTTCAACATTCGTCAACCTGTCCCTCCACGTCACTCCACAAGCTCCTCTCAAGTAGCTCATTTCCACTGCTCTCACTCTTGACTTGTTCCCCTCTTGCAAGGTTCATGCCTCGCTTCCATACGCCAGGGTAGGGATCACAGTACTATCATGCAGTGACTTCTTAACTTCCATACTCACATCCCTACTTTTCATCACTGCTTTCAGTGTACCAACAACCTTCCTTCCCTGCTGCACCCTTTCACGCACTTCATCCCCCAAAGTTCCATCCTTACTCATCACACTACCCAAGTACTTGAATGCACTCACATTCTCCATATCCTCGCCATCCAACCTCACCGTGCATTCTGTGACTTCATTCCTCTCAAACACCATAACTTTACTCTTGTTTACATTAACTTTCAGATTCCCCTTCCTACACACTGTCCCAAATTCATTCACCAGACCTTGCAACTCCCATTCATCCTCATTCAACAATACGTTATCATCAGCAAACAACAACACCGGAATCTTCCAAATATCACCCTCGTTCATTAGAGCCACCCCCACATCCACTGCCCTACCTTGCACCTCCTTTACAACCCCATCCATGTATATATTAAACAGCCATGGAGACATCACACAACCCTGTTTCAGTCCCACACTGAGATCAAAGAACTCACTCAGCTCACCATCCACTCGCACCGTAGCCCTAGCTCCTTCGTACATACTCTTCACAGCACTCATCAATTTCCCCTCCACTCCATATATTCTCAATACCTTCCACATACCTTGTCTATCTTTTCTGTCAAAAGCTTTCTCCAAGTCCATGAAGGCAGCATAAACTTTCTTTCCTTTCTCTAGATACTTCTCCACTAAACATCTTAGAACAAATATCTGATCTATACAACCTTTTCCCTTCCTAAATCCCCCTTGTTCTTCTCCAACTATCTCCTCTGTTATACACCTAACCCTATCAATGAGTATTCCACCATATATTTTTCCAGTCACACTAAGAAGGCAAATATCCCTATGGTTACCACATACTTCTCTCTCCCCCTTTCCTTTGTATAAAAGAACACCTATACCTGATTTCCAGTCCTCCAGAACCCTTCCCTCTTCCCAAGCCAATCTACATAACTTCCATATCCACTCCACTACAATCTCACCCCCATACCTCAGCATTTCACCACACACTCCATCAATTCCTGGGGCCTTTCCCATCTTGATCTTCTTCATTGCTTCCACTATTTCCGCCCTACTGATTTCTTCCTCCCTCCTCTCATCTCTCCTTCTCCCAGCCATTCCCCAACCACTTATACTCGCACTGCTGTCACTCTCTACATTCAACAGATCCTCAAAGTGCTCCTTCCATCTCTTCAATTTCTCTCTCTTCTTCGCCAACAATGTATTATTCTTATTTTTTTTGGGGGGGGATATTCGTCCCAGTTGAACTGGGACACGGGCAAACAGAGAGCCCGTCACACATTTTTCTTTCACTCCCCTACTATTTCCCTTTTCACACTGCATTACTTTCTTTACCTCCTTCCAAGACAATTTCTTACTCTCCCTCCATTTCACACTCAGATTCCTCCCAAATTCTTCATCCACTTTCTTCTTACTCTCCTTCACCAATCTCTTCACCTCCCTTCTCCTGATCACATATACTTCTCTCTTCTCTCTCTCATCTTCTCCCCTACCTCTGCTCGCTAGCCATTCACTATATGCCTTCTTCTTTTGTTCCACAGCTCGTTTCACCTCATCATTCCACCATGCTGTCCCTTGCACACCCCTGCATCTCCTCCTCACTCCACAAACCAACTCACACGCTGCACCTATCTCTTCCGTGAATATCTTACATACGTCTTCCACCCCTTCCATCTTCTCTAACTCATACCATCCCAACCTTTCTTCCACTATGCTCTTATACTCTGCCATTCTCTCAGTCTTGCAATTTCTCCACTTTTCTCACAGCAGCTGTTTCCTCCTGTCTTCCCCTTCGTCTCTTTAACCATTTTCTTTGCAGCCTTACCTTGCCCATCACTAAGTGATGGTCCGAGATTCCATTCCCCCACACTCTCCACACTCTTGCATCCAACATTTGTCTTCTCATTCGCTCATCCACACACACATACTATCATTGCCTTTCGTTCAACAAGTTCACCATCCATCCTCCTCATAACCCTTCATGTACTGTATACCTGTGGATCATCTTATGCCGAAAGTAGGTGTTAGCTATTGCTAACCCCTTACCAGCACAGATGTCCAACAAAGCACTACCATTCCCATCTACATCAGCTGGCACACCCCACTGACCAACCACTCCATCTACTCGTACTTTCCCGACTTTGCCATTCATGTCTCCAATCAAAAACACTCTCTCACTCCTCTCAAACTTGCCCATACATGCTTCTACTCTCGCCCAAAACTCATCTTTCACTCTTGCCACTCGGTCCTCTGTCGGTGCATACGCATACACAATCGCCCACGCTTGTATACCTACTTTCATCCTTATCCATACAATCCTTGCACCCATTGTTCAATACTCTCTTATATTCTCCTTCCACTTCTTGCCTGTCATCAGACATACTCCCTCTCTTGCCCTCTCTTTCTCATTAACTCCTGCACATATTCCTAAACCATATTCCCATTCTCTCACCCTTTCACCTCTCCATTTAGTTTCAGTCAATCCACATATATCCACTCTTGCATCCTCAAGCACCTGCATAATCTCTCTCTCTTTCACTTCATCATTCACTCCTCTCACATTCCGCGTCCCCACCCTAAGAATGTCCTTTGTCCGTTCCTTAGTCGTCAACGTATGGTCCATCCTGGTCTGAGGCGCTTGATTCGCTTGTTTAGTTAGTTCTTTTTACGGGGTGGGGCACTAACCCACCACCAACCCTTTTAGTCGCCTCGTACGACAAGCATGGATACTGGGGGAGTATTCTTGAAACCCCCCTACCCCCCGGGGGTAGGGGGGGTTTCAATTGTACCACCTTAAAATTTAATGAGTGGAGAAGTTAAGGAACAGCACCCTACTGAAATATGAGTAGAGGAAAGGAAGCTGGTAATGAAGAAACTGAATTGATACAGTATGGAGAGTACATCTGCACACAATTACTGTATGAGACCTCATCTCACTTCACACAATACCATCCACAAGCATGGCCAGGCTTCACGAAAGAGACAAAAAAGGCCAAAAAATAATAACATTGAGTTCAAAGGCCGTGAGTGCAGGTCGTTCTCAGTAAGAATAAAAAAAAAAAACTCAAATCAGGAAACCATGAACAATGGAGGTTATGTTTGTTAAACAAATGCACTAACGCTTAGCCTCCACAATCACTTGAAAACCTTCACCCAGACAATTTTCCATTTGCTGTACCTCCTCGACATATTCATGACTCAAAACTCCCGTTGCCAAAGACACACAAACTTACCTGCCAGAATACGATGAAGATATCACTCTTCAATGGACTGGTTGATGGTTGATATTTTTTTAAGATAAACAATTTATTTGGGCTATAAATGTGCTGAATTATCCTATGGTATAGTTAATTTGACAAAGTAAAAATTTGGAGATATAAGCCTTCAAAGTTGCACAGAAAGAGGTTGAGGGCAGCGCGAGTCTCGAGTGGCTGTGACGTCGTAGGCCTCCAAGCCCGGAGACAAAACACGACTGTGATCGCCAGCTGTGTGTTTATGGTTCTGCTGCTTACTCAAGCTTTGCTTCGTCATGGCCAAGTCAGCAGATAACCACCAATGGTGCTTTGTTTCACTGTGCAAGAACACAAGTAGACATGTTCCAGAAAAAAAGATTCATCACTCTTTCAAGAGATGAAAACCTGCCAGTTGTTACGGCAAGCAGCGCGTCGGGACTACGCCATCAATTCACAACTGACAAGTGACTACTCCTACCGTTGCGAAGCAGTGCGAGGAAATACTGCATCTGTGGTCATTTAGAGAATCGGCACTTTTGAATGAAAAAAAAAACAAAAAACAGTTTTTATCGCCATATAGGTTCATGCACACTTAATTATTTGAAATCCAGTAAATCAACAGGCTTCCATTTTGCATGTGCATTGATAAGTACAAATAAATGTATTTACAAAGTTAATCAGTTTTTACACAAAACAGAAGCCTGTCAAGGGAAGTTGTCAAGCTAGAGGTGAAACACTGCTAACTTTAGCAATTTTTTGCTTTGAATCCTGATTTCTTATTCAGTCAAATTAAACACAAATTTTTGACCGGATTTCAGATAATTAGGTGTGTATGAACCTATACGGTGATAAAAATTATAATAGCCTAATATATACAGCTTACCTGACAGTCATTTGTCAAGCAATATGAACCCTAACTTTGGCTTAAGCCATTTATAGGGTTGTGTAGATCTTATTCTACAGATTAGACTGCTTGTTACTAAAAAGATGTTCAAACATCACCAGTACATAAGACCAAGAAATCAGATAACCAAATATTCCACAGAGGTATAGGTGTCCATGGTCAGGCCTTTCAAGGAGGATAAAACCATTGAAATATTTTGGTTTTTGTGACAACTCCCGTACGCATTACTGCCCAATTTCAGGGCTATGTGCACCTGGAATCAGGACCAAGCCACACTTATACTAATTCAGTACATAAATCACTTCAATACGACTTTATCAAATCAAATCTTTGTGCTACTGAGTTGTCCTACAGAGGTACCTTGTTGTTGCAGGGTTCGCTGTCACTACTAGTCTCTAAAACCAACAAAACTCTTCTCTACAGCACAAACACAGCATACTTCATCTTTAAGAGAGCTATCACACTAAGTCTTACATGCCATTCATGATGATAACAGCAGAATATCACAGAAATCTTTCCTTTACTGCAGTAGCCAATGCCTCCCAGACTTTCTTGTGAGTTGGGGTCACCTGTGGCCCTTGCTTGGGTTATGACGTCACAGCGA
Source organism: Coenobita brevimanus (assembly GCF_032717465.1). NCBI lineage: Eukaryota > Metazoa > Arthropoda > Malacostraca > Decapoda > Coenobitidae > Coenobita > Coenobita brevimanus. Next base: position 11,606,797 of record NC_137008.1, on the reverse strand, counting down.
GGGTGTATGTTTCTCGCGAGGTACGATAATCTCCAACTTCGACTGACTATTTTTTCATAAATATTAAATCGGAGAGAAAAAAATAATGATATTCCGATGATTACGAGTGACCATTTTATTACTTTAACTTGTATACGACCATCAACCAGTCCATTGAGGAGCAAGTGAAAACATGACTCATAAATACCAAACTGTGCAACTTGTGAAATAGCCCTCTTCACAACAACACGGTAAACTCGTCCACTTCACTCTCACAACAAACATTAGCGCTGGACAAATCTTCATACGAATGTATGTGGCAATGTTTGGCTAAAGTGGTACATTGGGTTTGCGTCCAGTGCACCCAGGGATCACAAAAAATAGAGCAACAAACTTTGAAGTAAATCATAAAATCATCAGCAGTAACAAGATCAGTATAACAAAAACAGCGACGGCAACAGCAAGACGTATAAAAGATATTATCAGAGAATGACTGTCTGGTGAAGAGTGACGTCCTCTCCTTGCGTCAGTATAGACTACAGGGTCATCGGGACAAGGATGAATAGGGCAAGAAGAACGAGCACAAGGACACAAAATGCTAATCATATACCTGGTCAAGAAGAAAGGAAGGTTTTTTACTATCAAACAATTCACACACACACACACACACACACACACACACACACACACACACACACACACACACACACACACACACACACACACACACACTCACACACACAATCCGTATGCGATAACTTGGTAGCACAGAATACTTCAGAAACAAGAAGCGGTGCCAAGGCGCAGCAAACCCGTCTCCTGCAGTCATTTTAGTGCTGATGTCTAAACACAGCTGGATATCTAGTCAAAGACGTCACATATCACATTTGGAGTAAATCGGGTGAAAATGAACGATTTTATGCCCATTCGAAAAATTAGGCCCGACTCACCTGACACTGAACCCCCTACGCTAACTGGTTGGTGACCCCCCCTGATGTAGTGAGACATGTTATAGATTGCAGATTTGAAAGATGCACCTTTAGGTTTTGGTTTCATGTCGATATGACGAATTTGAAAGGAGTTATGGTGATTTTTTTAACCTCTTCTTTTTACACTTTTTTGGGCCTACAGCCTGGGCCTTGTCCCAATTTGGCCTAAAATGTAATCAGATGATCAGAAGATCATAGCCCATCATCCCTGTAATTTTAGTGTTAGCTTTAATTACCCGTCCCTGCCCCGGTGATTAAAGCTAATACTTTTTAATCACTGTATCATGAGGATGTAATATTTTCTTGGGGTATTTCCTAATGATATTCTTTTCAGACTAGAAGAGTTTAATACAGTCAAGATTAACCCCGGCATTATCAGGGGGCTCTTCTGATCTAAGCATAATGGTGGTGGCAGTAAGAATTATCTAAAACAATATATCTTCGGACTCACGAGATTGAAAAACAAATTGGATAAGTTTTGATCCAGTGAGCGACTCCCGCAGTAAAGGAAACGACTCACTGAAGGCTCCATCAAGATGAGATTTGAATCGGACGTATTCCGTTGCAAATTGCTTGGTCGAGTGGGTCGGGATAAATGTTGACAGAAAAGCAACCATTTCATAGACTGGTATTCTGTACGTTTTCTTCAATGCCAGACATATTGTAGGCAATAAATGTTATGGCCAGAACTTGACCCTGAATGTGCAACACAGTGCTATTCTGCCATCTTATATTCCATCCTCCACTATGGGACAATGGGGGTCAGAATATTTCCTTTTTTAACCTCATTGTGACAGTCCTGCACCCAGAATTATGGCCCACTTACACAAACTGCCGTATTATGAGATGAATGTCCAGGGAAGGTGAATAACTGCAGGCATATATCGATGGCGTTCTTTGGGCTCTCTGTGACGGGTGTAGGATATGATAATAATAAACTTACTCAAACCTAACTAATGGCCACTACTAACCTAACTACACTAAATTTAATCTAACGTTAATACACCTTATTATAATCTAAGAAGTATATATCTGTTGTAATCCTTAACTCTTGAATCCGAAGACGCTATTTGTAGTTTATTCTTCCTAATACTTGGCGACTTTTTTCAATTTGGGAGAGATTATTTGAACTCAATTTGTGTGTTTCATCTTCGTTCATGCCTTTAGTCATTTAGTACACAGATCCGTCTATGGATTCACCCCTTAGGATTCAGCCCCCCAGCCACATATATCCTCCACGGGCCTGTTCACACATTGATTAATTTCCCCCATAGATCTTTATTCCCTTTATTCCCCATTGGACTAATTTTCTCCGACGGACCCATTTTTTCACCTTGGACTTTTCTTGTACCTTCGACCTGTCTTACCCTGTGAACCTATTTTACCATGGACTTATTTTTGTTCATGCGAAATTTTTCCTCATTAACAGATTTTTTTCTTATAAGCCTACTCTTCCAGTGGATCCATTCCCCCCATGTTCTGATTTTGACCGATGGGGATATTTTTCATATGGGCCTATTTTTCTGAGTGCATATATTTTTCCCATTTAATCCATTACCCTTTTTTCCAGTTAATGTACCTGTTTTCCCCATGGAACTGTCTTACCCTTGGAACTGTTTCCCCATTAGGGCCTATTATCTTCGTGATCCAATATTCACTCATGGTCTATCACTTCGCCAAAGGGAAATACCAAATCCACAGATGGATCAATGTTTACACATGGACCTGTTTCCTCTATGCATTTATATTTAACCATTGGATCCATGTTCCTACGTCGGACCATTTTCCCAGACACATGTTCCCCATAGACCTAATGTCTGATATGGACCTATTCCTACCACGGATTATTTCCTACCATGGACTTATTCATCCGAAGCATCTAATCCTCATGGATCTATTCTCCAACAACTCACCTACCAACCCCAACCACCCACCCAACCTGCTCGCCCACCCCAGCCAATTCCTTGTTCACCCACACCCACCCACTACACTCGATCCCAACCAACGCACACATCAGGCCCTCTGACCCACCCACACTCACCCCGTTTGATCCCAAGCACCAACCCAACCAACCCCACACATTCAGGCCTCCCACCCACCCCACCCCACCTCCCCCGACCCCTACCCATTCCACTCCAAGTGTTCCCAAACAAACCCACCCAACCGTCCTTCCCACAACCCTCACCCACCCCTTCTGGTCCCAACCACCAACCCAGCCAACCCCACACATCTGTCTCTCACAAACACCCATCCACCCCACCCAACCCCACCCCTCTCCACTCCATTCCACCTAACCCAACCCAACCCAATCCAACTCAACAATCCCACTCACTTTGCCTTGCCCACCCCGCCATCCCCACACCGGCCGCCCTACAACCCACGTCACCCAGCTCACTCCACCCATCTTTTCTCCAACTTACCCACCAGCCCCCAAACCTCCACCAGATGACTTGCATGTTTCACACACACACACACACACACACACACACACACACACACACACACACACACACACACGAAGTCACAACTGCTTTTACAGTATAGATGTGGTACTCACACCCGGGTAAAACAGCCTGATGTAATCACAGAAAAAAGATCGATTAAATAGAGTATCTGGCCTATTGTTGGTGGGTCTAGGTGATATTATTAAACTTCGCAGAGTTCCTGTGTCGTTGAGGAGTTGATGAAGGTTATTCAGCTTTCCTATTTGAAAATTCTAAATGGTACTGAATGAAATCTGGAGTTATCATGAACAGAACACAAAAATGCACCATCGGGCTCAAAAGGATAACGAAGGAATCAGTTTGATTTGACATGCCTACTTTAAACGGAATAAAAGAGCTTGAAAACAGCAAGAATAACATTGACAAGACGTCTTCGGGATAAAGAGGTTAGACCTTTCATCCCTAGGACGTTCATTTTATTGTATTGGCACCTCCACCTGAGGATGATGTTTTGTTGGAGAGAGCACCCAAGTAGTGAAGGAAATAACGAATGATGCATCCAACTATACTCCAGGTTTAAGAGTCTCTATCAAGCTGAATGCAATGATCGGGAAGCCACAGGATTAAATGTAAAAGACGTCATAGTGAGGAATTAGGTCCTGAAGCCTTAGGATGTCATTTGCTTTATTTCTTACGTTCTCATGAAAACAACATCGAAGAAAAGAGAGACACTTTAAAATATACGAGTCAGATGTAAGCCTCCTAAACCCCTTTACAACCATATACCTAAAAAAAAAAAATGAAAAGAACTGTAGGTAGCAATTTAAAAATTATTCGGCGTACGAGGTCTGAAGGAGTATTATACCAACTGTATGGCACACACCACACAAGTAAGTTCACTCGTTAATCCCTTCAGTACATACACCATTTTGTATCCCATTCTTGCTGCTGCCAGAAGATGCACTTCCCTCTGATGCGATTTTTCAACTGGAAGGAACACATATCCCCTTCACTAAGCTCGCTACATGGGTTCTCTTCCTGCTTGACTAAAATCGTCGGACACCAGCAAGACCAAAACACCATTTACCAGTACATCCTCGAGGAGTATTGTTGTGAATATGAAATACTAAAATGTGAAATGTTTGCCATTTTTAGGTGAGATATTTGCAGCAAATTAGCTACTTTGCATTGCATTTCGGCTTTTGACAGATGAGGTTGATAATATGCTCAGGAGAATCCAGTAATACGAAAAAAGTTAAAACCTCCCATGCCTGGAATTTTGCTGAAAGTTAAGAACTTTTTTATGTACAGTATTCCTAAATAAGTATTCACTCTTGTTTTGTTTGTTTTTCCAGAAGATATCTAAAAAATTTATTGGATTTAATTTTTTTTTTTTTTTTTTGATATGTGGGTCATGGGCCAAGGGAGAGTTAATTAAATTTATTGGTGATCTGAGTTGAAGTCCCGGTTCAGAACTTTTTGTTTGTTTGATTGTCCTCAAGATACAGTATGTAAGAAAGTTATAGATGGATTTCAATGAAATTTTAAGAATATGTCTGTCATGGGCCAAAGAAGAGCTAATTATATTTTGATGGTGATCTTAGTTGTCTAATATAGGTGTTGGCGGAGGTATGGGCTCTGTATGTGCGCAAGAAAAAGAAGCAATGGAAGAAAAAAAAAGGCATTAGACATAGAGTTATGAACATGAGAAGAGACTAGCAAATAGAAAAAAGGAAAGATATGACTGATGATCTAGGAAGAAAAATAAAGATAAACTGTTTTGGAGACAAAGCTATTATGGAAAGAGGTGTCGAAACGAGGGTGGCTTATAGTTAGGTGTGGGGGATGAAAATGGACGTGACCTGGAAATGAAGTAAGGAGCACATGGAAGAATTACTTGGAAAGGGTAATGGGTGGGAAAGAGGAGAGGAGAGCGGTGGTAAACAGGAGTAAATGAAGTGGTGTGTAAATAATGAAAGTGATATCGGAGACTGTGATATTGGGAATAGTGAAAAATGCTGTGAGAAAAGGTTGAAAAATAAGGCGTCGGATGTTGACGAGGTATTTGCAGAGACGATCAAGATTAATGGGGATATCTTTCAATTTGGCCATGAAAGAAAATATTGTATGCAGCTCATGAAGACTTATTCTTGTGATGGGAGTAGAATTATCCCATTATCTTCTTCAGTCCAGGAAATTCTTATCTGAATATAATCGTCTGGTAGGAGGAAGATTGAACTTTACAAGATGTTCTCGGTTGAAAGGTTTAATTTGTTGTTCAGTAGTCACACTCCACCATGACCGCAGCTGACATACACCGGGGATATGATGCAGGAAAGACGAGGATGGCTTGTCGTTGTGGACACAGGCGTCTAGAGATAAACGGATTTGGAATCTGAACTTTTGTTGAATTTTCTTTAGAAAGGAGAAGTTTAAGAGATCGTACGTTTTCAGCTATTCCCACATTAAAAATAGATAAATAAATAAATAAATCACGTGTCCATTGGATTAAGAAAGGATAAACATATGAGCAGTTCAGGTCGAATCATCGTTTATAAGTTTGATAAAAGTATTCGTAGATACCAAGAATAAAATGCAAATGACGCCTTCTACTTACCTGAAGGGATCAGAGGTAGGTTACCATAATAGCTTAAAACCTGTGAGTAATGGATGGAATGGGATCAAAGGATGCAAATTAGTAAATGGACTGAGACTCTAAAAGAGAGAGAAGTATAATCTGGGTTGGATGGGCAGAGATTAATCCGTCCATCTATTGAACAATATACCATAGCCTACCCTTGGGTGTAAACCCTTGCGGCCCAATGCAGCCGGGGTGCCCTAACTCATTGTCATTAGGCCTTTTTTGGTTATATGGTTACCACCCAAGGCTTCTCGATTTACAAGAAACCATTTGGCTTGTCACTCGGTGCAGAGTCACATGAAGGCAGCACTACATCAAGTGAGTGGATGATGAGAGCCCCCACCGATCTTATTTATTTATTATTGTTATTATTATTATTATTATTATTATTATTATTATTATTTTTGGCTTATCAATATTGCTAGTAGTTGGCGATTTTGTTCATCATCTTAAATCGCTCCGGCAATGTTGGTTTTGATTAAAATGTAAATAATCTCCCTCAGATTTTTTGCAAGTCACAAAAGTATACAGTAGACTAGAAACACTAGTCATGCAATAATCCTTCCAGCTGAGTACTTGGAATTTTAAATCCGCCATTCTAACTATCCATTTGTCTCTCAACGGCTTGACTGAAATACTAAAGGTAGGATTATGTCGAAAAATTGTAGGGATATACCTATAGGGTCAAGGAATATCCACTTCATCTGTGGTACAATTTTGTTATTTGATAATGAACAAATTGCATTCTCCTCTCAAGACACAACACAATTTTTTTATAAAGTCTCCTGAAATTTAGCTTTCTCATTTGTCTTTTTTTCACTAGTCATGTAATCGCTATATAGGAACGATATGTTACGATTATTATATTCTACTACAGGCCATCTACAGTTAAAGAAAATTAAGAAAACGCATGTAAGGAGAGTAAGTTTGGCTATTCCATGGTTTGCAGAGAACTTGTCTAAATAACCACTGTCCAAGGCATAGAGAAATAACGCACATTCAGGTTTCTTTATTTCTACCACGTCTGATGCCCTAAGACTGTATATGGTAATACAATTACAACGGTAAAAATATTCCCCTTCTTGTTATACTGGGAGCCTGCTAGTTTTCAGGTGAAAGGGAAAATGTGTTGTGATAACTTTGATAAGTTTATGGGTCAAGAGTTAAACATGACTACTACTACTGTTACAACTACTACTACTACTACTGCCACCACCACCACTTTTACTACTACTACTACTACTACTACTACTGCTACTGTTATTACTGCTCTTTTAACTGAGTACAATCAGCTGAATCGTATAAGTGCAAGCACCATAAGTTACTGTGTCACGGCCACACTACAGGCACAGTCACCTAACCCAGATGAACCTAATGCACTGAATGAAAAGGTGAAAAAAAAAATGTAAAGAGAAGACAGGCTACTAGAAGTTTCGGAGAGAGAGAGAGAAAAAAAAGCGCGGGGGGGGGGGGCCAATAAAGAGGGTTAAGAAGAAAGGATCAACGCTGAATCAAACAAGTGTTCAGCCTAGCTTTGAAGATGCCACCATACGTCAACCATTCGATGAAGAAAACACCTCTGGTACTGGGTAGTTCGGCATCTCATCGGCTGTAATGCTTGTGAATGCCGGGCTTAAGAAAACCTCGTTGACCTTCACGGTATGTACGCAACGGGAACCCGATCATGCAGTGATTGAGTCAAGTTGAGACTGAAAATGCGATGAAAATTCTTCAGACATGAAGAAGTCCGGTGATGCATATTTTGCCTGCATAAAAAAAAAAAATAAATAAATAAATAAAGCTGTCTAGCCTCACCCCTAATCATATAAGAGCTGTGCAGAAATCCATGGGTGGAAACATCCAGTACTAATTAACAAATATATTGATTCACACTGCAATACCTGTTCCATTATCTTCCAGCAATAATACAATGAATGCATTTCTAGGAATAATGAATGACGGCAATGTTTACCGTACTGGTGACGACTTTCACACACGCTCGTGGAATCACAGCCAGTGTCAAATTACGTGCATGAGCCTTTTGTGTGTGTGTGTGTGTGTGTGTGTGTGTGTGTGTGTGTGTGTGTGTGTGTGCCAACAAAATAAATCAGACAGCTTTTATCCGATTATAACCAAACTCTGTGTAAGAGTTTTGGGATAGCCCATGAAGAAATCCCTTTTTACATATATAGAACAGTTGGTTTTCACACCTGTCAACACACATCTGTTTATGTACATGTTCACCATCATTCAGTTCCTCTACGTAAAAAGACTAGCGTACGAGCAATATATTTAGATCAACTGTTCAAAGTTTTAATTTGTCTGTAAACAGTTAAATCGAGTCACTGAAACTGACACTGACTTGTTGTTTTTCTGTTTTTTACTTGGCCAGATCAGTATTAGGCACTGGACAATAAACTTTTTTAAACGATTATTCATAGGAGATCAAAGGGATAATGATGGTATTTACACGGTTAACCTTCTAAGACTGGATATAATTTTCATCTCATTCTGGAAAAAAATTAAGTTCATGTTCCGGCACTAGTCATACCCGTTGTTTGATACTGGCACTATTATACGTGTCACGAGGCATCGAGTGCATGACAGAAGCGTGTGTTGTTGTTGGCGGTGGTGATGAGGCTGGTGGTATTGCTGGTATACTTGTTTTGGCTCTGGTGGTTGTCGTTATTGATATTACATTCTTTTGTTGTTGTTGTTTTCATGGTGTTCTTCATAAATTCATATTCATGTTGTTGATGTTATTGTTGTCGTTGTTGTTGTTGTTGTTGTTCTTCTTCTTCTTCTTCCTGGGGTAAATAATAAATCGAAAACTGCCACGCCCACCTTCATTTGCTGTATAACTCTTGGCCACATTAATCGTATATGACACCCGCCCGTGTCTGAATTTCTGTGTGTGTGTGTGTGTGTGTGTGTGTGTGTGTGTGTGTGAACAAAATAATTCAGTTTTTACTTGATTTAACAAAACTTAGTGGAAGGATTCAGGGTCAGCCAATAAGGAAATATACTGGTTTGGGAGTAAGTCGAAGGTCAAGGTCACATGGTTGGCCAATCGTTGCTTTACGAAGATTTACTTCAAAAGGCTTCATCTAATTTTGACCAAATTTGAGGGAAGCGTTGAGGGTAAGGCAAGAATGAAATTATTCTAATTTGCCGTCAATCGGTGATAGGTCACGGTGACAGGGCAAGGTCAAAATTCTACTCGTGTTTGTGAGGGTAAAGAAAATAAATAAATAAATAAATAAATAAATCATTCTCGGTGCGATATAAGCAAAAGAAGGTGGAAGGGGTGAGGGTCGGACAAGGAGTAATTTTGGTGTCTGTGAAAACAGTATGTCAAAGATCAAGGTCACAGGGTAACATCAACTTAAACAATATCATACAATTTCGAACAAGCTTTGTGGAAGGGTTATAAATCTGGAAAACATATAAAGATTCGATTTTGAAAACAAACTCTCCAAAGTCAAGGTCATGGGGTAAGGTCAATGTTCAGCCTGTGTGTCTGTGTGTGTGACCAAACTAACCAAAGCTATTTCCTCCTGATTTGATCCAGTTCTGGTGGAAGAGCTGCGGATCGCTTAGAGGGAGACTGTTTTTAACACTTGATCAAAGGTCAAAGTCACATGGCAAGGTCAAATTAAACAACTTTTATCTTACGTACACCAAACTTTTGAATGCGTTCAAGCTGAAGGGGATAAAGAGGTTTGATTCTGAGGACAATCAGTCAGAGGTCGGAGTATAAGGTCAGCTGTTAAGGTGTTTGATCAGTGTCATCGCATACAGTTTCATCTTATTTGAGCTAAAGCTGGTGAAGCGTTACGGGTTCATCAAGACATGAATAATTCGACTCTGAGGGTAATTTGTCGAAAGTTAAAGCCACAGAACAACCAGCACAACATGGGGACTACTAGAACAACACAGAAACCACGACACACACACACACACACACACACACACACACACACACACACACAAGCCAACAAATCACAGGGACTCCCAGCACAACACAGGAACCACCTGCACAACAGTGGGACCAAGAACACAACACAGGAACCATCAACACAGCAACGGGACACCAACACAACAAAGGACTCTCAACACAACAAAGAACCACCAATTCAACAACGGGACCACCAGCATAACAAAGGGACCACCAAAACAAGTACATCACAAAGGAAGTGGTGCCTAAAAATTTATTCCTCCTTATGCTAGTGGCCAGAAGAGGTACTATAAAGCGAGTGAGCAGAGAGAGAGAGAGAGAGAGAGAAAGAGATGGCTACGACTCTGAACGCAGTGATGGGAACATCAGACGGTTGCAGAAGGCGTGTTTGCTAACAGTAATGTCAGCCGCCATCCCGATTTTAGTCATCAGATCAAGACAAACAAACCTGCATGAAGGCAGACTATGGCAAAAATGAAGGCTGGAAAATAATATGGACGACAGGAAGTACATGAATCCATCCATCCATCCATCATCCTATCCTATGCCGCCCCATGAGGAGCGTAGGAGTCTAGGGTTAAGCAAACTGGCCCTGGAATTTAAGATGAGAGTGACCAGCCTCAATCATCCCTGAGCGGCAATACATGAGCAAAAACCCCAACCACCCCTTGCATATACACCTACACAGGCTCAAACCGACTGAAGCGCCTTAATTACCCACTAAACCACAAGAAGCCATTATCTGGTTATATGTTACTGCTCAGCATAATAAATGGTTTCCTGGCGTACAGGAAACCATTTGTCTTGTCACTCAGTGTAGTCACCCATAGGCAGAAGGAAGAGGAAAGAGTGAAGGAAAGACAGAAGAGGGAGTGTAAAGTCACCCGTAGGCAGAAAGAAGAGGAAAGAATGAAGGAAAGTAAGACAAAAGAGGAAGGAAGGAATAGAGGAAAGGGCAGACACCCAAAGCAGCACTGCATAGAGTGAGTGGATCGTAAGTGTCCCCACCTACCACAAAAGTACATACATAAGGAAAGGAATCCAAACACACGGGTAGGAAGGGAGAAAGTAGAGAATGTGCATGTAAAATGTTGAGCAGAAGGCTAACATATGAAAATGGAAGTGAATATACTTGTAGAGGAAGTGGGGAAATAAAGGCAAGAAGTGGGGAGAAGAACGCAAAACTTGGGTAATGGAAGGCAACGGACATGGAGAGAAAACAAATAGATGGTGATGGAGGATAAAGGACTATGAAGGAAGAGAAAGAAAAAGTACAGAAAGGAAGGTAAAAATTGGAAAGTGAATGGAAAGTTTGTGGAAGGAAGAGGCAAAAGTTAGGAATGGAAGATGAAAATGGGGGAAAGAAACTGAAAATACGAGGAAAAGTGAGCAACAGTAGAGATTATAGCAAGTATAGGTGAAAAAGCAAAAAACTTGGGAAAGGAACGCAAACAGGGGAAAGGAAGAAACAAAAGAGGGCAAAGAAAGGAAAATAAGATAGGAAAGGAAGGAAATAAATTAGGAAAGGGTGAGGACAGGAAAAAAATGAAGGCATGAAGGAAAAGGGGAAGGAATAGTTGAGGGAAGGAAGATGAGCGAGAGGAAAGGAAGGAAGAGAGAGATGAGGAAGGCAAAATTGGAGAATAGGAGAGTGGATCTGGTGGATCCTCCTTTACTACCCCAAATGAACCATAGGTGTAAAAAAAAGTATAAAGTACAAAGAGAATACAAAAAGGAGCACTGACGGAGTGCAGCACTTGTACCCATCACTTGGTCTAGGGTCCGAACATTTAACCTTTTCCTGTGATTCTAAATACACACACACACACACACACACACACACACACATATATATATATATATATATATATATATTATATATATATATATATATACAGGGTGTTTCGCGACGTATGACAAAAACTTACACCAATGATCTATCATGTAATTCTGAGTATATTTTGTTCTATAAACATATGCTCTCTGCGACCCCTGTTCAGTACCCAGCATTCGGTTGTTTTGTGTAAAAGCTCGTCTCTTGCATGCGCCATTGGGTGAGAGCTTCGCAGGGCGACGGGAGACGAGGATTATTAGCTTGTACTATACATAATAATCCCATATCCTATCAGTACACACGAGTTTTAAGAAGAAACTTTACGTAGTCTATTGATTCTTTAATATCGTCATGCATTCATGCAATTCTTTTGCACATATCGACTGTAATTAAGGATTAAATTCAAATTTTATGGCTTGCAAGGGAGTAGGGAGGGAGGGAGGACAGGCTGGTGTGTTGTGCCAGTTATGTAATATTTGGTTTGTAGGATGTTGCTACCAACATTATCATAACACCCACAGCTCAATCAGTGAAAGCACATTATCATACTGAGTGACTAGCCTCACTTTAAGTCAGGAGTAATATTATTATTCATAACAATTTTTCTGCTGCAAGTAAACGTGGCACCATTTTTTTCATATGCTGACGTGAGAACAGTGATACAGGATTGCCAATGTAACGACTATGTTGCTAGACCTATTTTCTTGCTTCTACTTGCGGCACTAACATATGGCAACATGATATCTAGCTACATTCTGGATATTTTTGCCATTTTTAGGTGATATTCTAGAGATTTTATCGTATTTTCTAGCGATGTTTTGCAGTGTTTATTATCTAGCGACATTCTAGCAAGTTTTCAGAACTAAACTAGCGAGACTGATGATAAGGATTTTGGCAACCCTGCGTCCAGTGTCATTACTCATTTGAACGGGGACATTTGCAGGAGAGGCACATACTTTAAATACTGTTCTCCGCGTTCTGTTGTTCACCGGGTTCAGCTTCACATGTTCATGAAACAGCATGCCACGTACGTACAGCAGTGAAGAATATGCAGATATCGTGTATTCTTTTACGGATTCTGCGATGATGTGCTGCAGAGAGGAACACAGTTGGAGATACCCAATGGCGCCACGTTTACTTGCAGCAGAAAAATTGTGAATAATAAAATTCTTCCTGACCTAAAGTGAGGCTAATCTCCCTTTAGAATAAGTTTTTTTTTCACTAAATGAGCTGTGGGTGTTATGATAATGCTGGTAGCAACATCCTACCAACTAAATATTACATAACTGGCAACAACACACCAGCCTGTCCTCCCTCCCTCCCTACTCCCTTGCAAGCCATAAAATTTGAATTTAATCCTTAATTACAGTCGATATGTGCAAAAGAATTGCATGAATGCATGACGATGTTAAAGAATCAATAGACTACGTAAAGTTTCTTCTTAAAACTCGTGTGTACTGATAGGATATGGGATTTTTATGTATAGTACAGCATAAGCTAATAATACTCGTCTCCCGTCGCCCTGCGAAGCTCTCACCCAATGGCGCATGCAAGAGACGAGCTTTTACACAAAACAGCCGAATGCTGGGTACTGAACAGGGGTCGCAGAGAGCATATGTTTATAGAACAAAATATACTCAGAATTACATGATAGGTCATTGGTGAAAGTTTTTGTCATACGTCGCGTTACACCATGTATATATATATATATTTTTTCATCATCATCAGCCGTTGAGGTCCACTGCAGGACCGGCCTATCCCTACCGAAGCAGGGACGATAGAGCCAATGTATCTCTACCCAGTGGCTTAGGCTGTCTGGTATAGACTGTAGGTAGGGTGAGAAGTGCTTGTAAGTGTAATTGTGGTGTTGTAGTGGCTTTGGATGTGTGTGTAGTCTGTGAACCAAGTGTAATCGGCCCGCCTTAAGCCGACTGGGTGCAAGCATACCAGTATGCGACACTGGTTCAACCAGAGCACCCCTTGTGTCCGCCAAAGTAGCAAGTGGCTTGGTGAACGCTTTCCAAAGTTTTTACAACTCTGACGGAAAGCGAACCCGCGCTCACCAGCTTGCGAAATGCACACTCTACCTCTGTAACACAGAGGCTCCATATATATATATATATATATATATATATATATATATATATATATTGTTACGGAACAGAGAAAGATAATGTACATATTAAGTGAGAATACTAAAAATCACTACTGTCCCGTAAAGTTCCTGGTTCAAAACAAAAGAGTTAGGTAAAATTACAAGTTAAAGTTTAATGCTCAAACTAACAACAAAACATTCAGGACATAAGGATAATGTAATGGCAAAAAACAGGTTAAATATATGGTTAACTGCAATAGCCTCTATTAACACGAAATTAGCAAGTGTAAATTTATCTAAGTCAGCCCTGATAAAATGAGAAAACCAGATAATACTCAGTGAATGCAAAATATATTATTACAGATACAAAATATTATTACCACTGGCTGACAATATGAATTACAAAAACTTTACTAGGCCTACGAATCAACACCTTATGCTATACAGTACAAGAACAAAATGTAATAACACTTATACTCAAATTACACAGCTGCTAGATGGTTGGAGACTTCCTGAGCACTCACAATAATACCAACTGTACAGGGGAGGACAGAGATGTGAGCAAAATGAGTAGATCTAAGTGGCAATTAATGCAGAGACTGAGCTCATTATATAGGGGCCGGCAGAGCTTGATACAACTTGTAAGAAGGACGCACAAATGAAGCCAGAGGGGACAAAGAGTTGACACTCCTGTTCTGAACAACAGAAAGAACGACTTAATCTACTATAAGGGAGGAGGGGGGGAGTGAGGTAGAACACGCTCGTGATCAAACATGCAGCATACTGTACGTTAGAATTACACAAAGGATGATGAAATCATAGGCTATGTAACACCTCCCCACAAAGAAAAAGAAATTTACAAAGGAAATTTCTTATTACTCTAAAACAATCTGTCTAAAGTCTACATAAGCAATCTGCAATAACATTTTCTTTCCCCTTGATATGTTGTGTGTCTAATGAATACTCCTGAAGAAGTAGACTCCATCTTGTCAATCTCTGATTTTTATCTTTAAACTTACTAAGGAATTTCAGTGGGTTATGATCGGTATAAATGACTATGGGGTCAAAACCAGAATACAAATAAAATGAAAAATGCTGTAAACCCAAAATCAAGGCCAAAAGCTCTTTCTCAATAGTTGAGTAGTTCTTTTGAGGTGGAGTGAACTTCTTACTATAATAAGATACAGGGTGTTCAATACCCTGATCATCCTCTTGCAGCAAAACAGCCCCAGCTCCTGTATCACTTGCATCAACAGCCATCTTAAAAGGCTTAGCAAAATTTGGAGTAGCGAGCACTGGCTGACTTAATATGATAGCTTTAAGTTTGCTGAAAGAGGATTCACAGTTATCGGTCCAGACAAATTTAACTCCCTTTTTCAGTAGGTCTGTAAGTGGTGATACAAGAATTGAAAAGTTAAGAACAAATCTCCTGTAATAACCTACCATTCCCAAAAATCTTTGTAGCTCTTTCCTACTTTTAGGTCTGGGAAGATCATTTATAACCTGAACCTTAGCTGCTCGTGGTGCAACATGTCCATCACCAATTACGTACCCAAGGTACTGAACTTTAGCTTGACCAAACTCACACTTTGATAAATTAGCTACAAGATTAGCCTGAACCAAACGCTCAAGAAATTTACTGACATGGCATAGGTGATCTTTCCAGTTGTCACTGAAGATTAATACATCATCAATATAAACAACACACTCTGCCAAACCCTCTGTTACAACAATCATAAGCTTCTGAAATGTGGCTGGTGCATTCTTCATACCATATGGCATTACAGAACATGCAAAAGTCTTTCCTAGTGTTACAGAACATGAGATCTCCCTAGCACGTTCAGTCATAGGTACTTGCCAGTATCCCTTTAACAAATCAAACTTACTTATGTACCTAGCCTTTCCGATCTTGTCTATGCAATCTTCCACGCGAGGGAGAGGGTAAGTGTCTGTTTTGGTTATCTGATTAACACGTCTGTAGTCAATGCAAAGCCGCTGTGACCCACCTGGCTTAGGGACTAGAGTGACAGGAGAACTCCACTCGCTCTGACAGGGCTCAATCATCTTGTGGTCCAACAGGTAGCCAAGCTCCTTCTGGATGAGAGGAACTTTCACTGGGTTCACACGGTAAGGAGGCAATTTAATTAGCTTTGCGTCTCCAACATCAACATCATGCATCAACACAGTGGTTCTTCCTGGAGTGGCACGGAACACTTGCGGGTACTCCTGCAGTAATGCCGAAAACTCCTGCCTTTCCTCGGGAGCTAGATGAGAAAGCTTAGTCTGGAGATCATTCATGATATCAGGATTCTTCCCCAAACTATCACTCAGGCTCATGCTGCATGGGAGAACTTCACTTGCAGACTCGGGTGGAACAGCTACAGTGCAGACTGGGTTATTTTCGTCCCGCCTGTGATATAACTTTAGCATGTTGATGTGACAAAGTTGCTTGTTCTTTCTACGATCTGGTGTGGCGATGACATAGTTGACATCACTGAGTTTCTTCTCCACGAAATATGGACCACTAATCTTGGCTTGAAGAGGTTGCCCATGCACCGGTAGCAGAATCAGAACCTGATCTCCTGGCTGAAAGTGGCGTAACCTGGACTTCTTATCATACCAAGTCTGCATCTTCTCCTGAGCAGCTCCTAAATTCTCTCTCGCCAGCTGTAAAGCAGTGGACAGCCGTTCTTTGAACTTCATCACATACTCCAGCAGGTTGACGTCATTTTCCTCCGACAGCCAGCATTCCTTGAGTAGCTTAAGGGGTCCTCTTACTTCATGGCAAAACAGTAGTTCAAAAGGTGAGAAGCCCAGTGATTCATTTGGAGATTCTCTTGCGGCAAATACAACGAATGGAAGACCTTTATCCCAGTCTTTCTGATGTTCCAAACAGTATTTCTTGAGCATCGATTTGAGTGTTTGATGATATCTCTCCAACGCTCCTTGGGTCTGGGGATGGTAAGCTGAAGACGTGATCTGGGTGATGCCCAACTCTTTCAGAGACTGCTTGAAAACATTTGACATGAAATTACTTCCCCGGTCTGACTGTACCTCCTTGGGCAGACCAAACTTTGTGAAGAACCCTAGCATTTCCTTAACCACGTTCTTTGCTGAGATATTTCTAAGTGGAATGGCTTCAGGATAACGAGTAGCCATATCAATCAGGGTCAACACATAAGAAAATCCTGAAGAAGTCTTAGGAAGAGGGCCCACAATATCCACCAACACACGGGTGAATGGCGCCTCAAAAGGAGGAATGGGAACTAGAGGTGCAACCTTTTCGGTCTGATTACACTTCCCCACAACTTGACAGGTGTGACAAGACTTACAATACCAGGAAACATCCCTGAAGATACCTGGCCAGTAGAAGTGTTTCAAAATGCGTGCCACAGTCTTCCTCACTCCAAGGTGTCCTGCCAAACTGGAATCATGAGCCACTCTAATGATATCCTGCCTACAAACACGAGGGATGACAACTTGATGTACAACCTCCCATTCACAGTCGGCTGATGCTGTTGGGGGTCTCCACTTCCTCATAAGTACTCCTGACTTTATATAATAACAAGTAGAAGCACCAGCTGACTCTTCCTCACTGCAAGCAGAGTTAGCTAGACTTTTCAACTCAGGGTCAGCAACCTGCAACTCAACCAACTCTTGATGAGATAAATTATCAACACTACACGGTACTGCCTCATCTGGTGAGTGGTCCAAATTAGCAAGAAAAGTGTCAGCTAGGATAACATCATCATCATCATTATCCCCTAAGTCACCAGTAACTTTAGACTTAGCCCTAGTGAGAGCACATGCAGGGAATACATCAGGGACATCACAATCCTGGGCCGCAGCCACTGGCTAACTAGACAACTGAGGAGCTGGACACACTTGACTTCCACCAATATCATTTCCAAGTAAGAAAGTTACACCTGACATTGGGAGTGTCTCAACCAACCCAACCATAACTAAACCATTAACAAAACCACTCTAAATTCACTCTGCACAGAGGGACAGAGAAGTAGTTATTCCCTACACCTTGTAAGATTACAGTTTCATCAGAGGAATTAACATTAAAGCCTAGAACACTGGTCAGCATAAGGGATTGGCAAGCACCTGTATCACGATATATTTTAACTGATTTCCTGTCATTACTGTCCAGAGGACTGACAAAACCATCAGACAGGAAATTAGCACATGAACTCTTGAGAGTGTCACCCACGTTGCTGCTGAAAAGAGGAGCTCCATCATGAGAATTTAATTTACCCCTCAAAGCAGGTTCAGTTAACTCAGTTAAAGAATTCTGGGAACTCTCAAGGGTGGACACTAGACCAATTGACTGAATATTTAAAGACTCCTTTTTGTTCACATCACGCTGTCTCCTGAAACATTTCTCCGTAGTATGACCAAGCTTACTACAATAAGTGCATTTACTTTTCTGAAACCTAGAGGTGGAACTGGTATTTACTTCCTGAGAAACATCATCTTTATTCTCTTTCCTGGTACCTGTACTCTGAGTAGAGGCAACGTACTTACTCAGCTTTCCTTTTTTCTCTAGAATATCTCTTGTGAGTGAGAACATATTCATCAGCTAAAACTGCAGCATCAGACAAATTATTCTTTTCTCATCAAGATATAGGCTTACATCATTATTAATACACCTTTTGAAGTCCTCTAGCAAAATCATCTGCTTAAATTTGTCAAAATCAGAATCCACATTCTTAGAATTTAACCACTGCTCTAACAGTTCTTCTTTGATTTTTGCATACTCAACATGGGATTGCTTATCTTGCTTGTAAGTTGTCCTAAATTTTACTCTTTAGGCTTCAGGAACAAGCTCATAGGCCTTAAGAATCAAGCTCTTAACTACATCATAATTATCACATTGATCCTGAGGCAAAGATGCATAAGTTACTTGAGCTTTACCGGTGAGAACAGTTTGAAGGAGTACTGGCCAATACTCTTTGGGCCAATTAAAACCTGTAGCTACCCTCTCAAACAACTGAAAATACTTTGTTAAATCAGATTCATTAGAAGGAGGGACAAGTTTAACATTTTTAGCCACATCAAAATCATCAGAGCTAGATGATCCAGTTCCACATTGTTTCATGCGATACTCATGGTCTGCCTGAATCCTAGCAAGTTCAATTCCTGAATACGAGCATTTGCCTGAAATTCAGCCTCCTTAGCACGAGCTTCCTGCAGGGCTAGCTGTAACTTAGCTGATTCAATCTGCGTTTGCTCATTTGGAGGAGTTACATTAAACAAGCTTTCATTAATCATGTCAACAATTTGATCTTTAGAATGATGAGAGCGAACAGCAATTCCTAATTGTTGAGCAACAAGCTTAAGTTCATTCTTTGTTTTGTTTTCTACATCACACACTGTTTGCACATTTGACAAAAAATCTTTGGCTTCATCAAGCGTAGTAATAGTAGACATCATGAATAAATCACAGTCACAAAATATCAAGCAATATCCTTATGATAATATCCTGAATATTCTGATAAGAGGTCGCCAAATTTATGTTACGGAACAAAGTAAGATAATGTACATATTAAGTGAGAATACTAAAAATCACTAGTGTCCCGTAAAGTTCCAGGTTCAAAACAAAAGAGTTAGGTAAAATTACAAGTTAAAGTTTAATGCTCAAACTAAAAACAAAACATTAAGGACTCATAAGGAGAATGTAATGGCAAAAAACAGGTTAAATATATGGTTAACTGCAATAGCCTCTATTAACACGAAATTAGCAAGTGTAAATTTATCTAAGTCAGCCCTGATAAAATGAGAAAACCAGATAATACTCAGTGAATGCAAGATATATTATTACAGATACAAAATATTATTACCACTGGCTGACAATATGAATTACAAAAACTTTACTAGGCCTACGAATCAACACCTTATGCTATACAGTACAAGAACAAAATGTAATAACACTTATACTCAAATTACACAGCTGCTAAATGGTTGGAGACTTCCTTCGCACTCACAATAATAACAACTGTACAGGGGAGGACAGAGATGTGAGGAAAATGAGGAGTAGATCTAAGTGGCAATTAATGCAGAGACTGAGCTCATTATATAGGGGCCGGCAGAGCTTGATACAAATTGTAAGAAGGACGCGCAAATGAAGCCAGAGGGGACAAAGAGTTGACACTCCTGCTCTGAACAACAGAAAGAACGACTTAATCTACTATAAGGGAGGAGGGGGGGAGTGAGGTAGAACACGCTCGTGATCAAACATGCAGCATACTGTACGTTAGAATTACACAAAGGATGATGAAATCATAGGCTATGTAACAATATATATATATATATATATATATATATATATATATATATATATATATATATATATATATATATATATATATATATATATATATATATATATATATATATATATATATATATATATATATATATATATATATATATATATATATATATAGAAAACACATCGTGCAAAACATTACACTTTCATGTCGCTATTGCAGGTGTGATAAAGGAAATATAAGAAGGGGCGCAAACAGAGTACAGCACTGGCCCCCTACAATCGGAAAGGGCCAACACGTGACCTTGCCCTGTGACCTGTGACCTTAACCTATGACTGTTATTCAGATCGAATTACTTCATCTTCGTCAGAATCTCAATCCTTTTGGTTCAAATCGGATCAAAACTCTTTTACTGAGACTTTTGACCTACTGCACTGCAAACTGAATCACTTTAGTCCTGACTGATCCCGAAACCTTGCGTCATGTATGGTTAAAGTCGAATAAATTATTTTGATTTATTAAACCGAAAATCTGACCTTGCCTCCTGACGCTTGCCTGAAATCGGATTAAAATAATTTAAGATGGGCCGGCGATTTGTAATCTTTTTAAGTGCTCAGATTTTATCTTAATAATATTCCTGCCTTTTCCAGACGATTATATTCAGCTTATGAGGCATCTGACAGTGAAAAGGTTAATGAAAGCTAAGTCTAACACACTGAGTGAGACTGAGTTAAATCACCAGGTGATAACATGAATAAAAGTTAGCCTATATCCTAGGTTTAAACGAGCTCAAGAATATTAGCCCCTTCAATCCGATGACATATTGACTTTTCAGCTTAGGAAAAGTATTATCATCTGAAAGGGTTAGGTAATATATAGCCTTCGCTAATCCCTTTCGCCATTAGGTTTTTCTAATCCAACAAAATCGTTTGATATTAGGATAAGCGTCCTCGGGGTGAAGGGCTTAAACAATACCCTGAGAACAATCGCTCCAGACTGTCTCATAGCGAAAATCGTGGAACTAACTTAACCCTGGCACTCTGAGGATACATTATTCGTTTTACTCTTGCTGTCTCCAGAGAATTTTAATTAGACTGGGAGAGACATTTTCAGCTGGAAGGATCAGAAGCAGAGGCCTCTAGAAAATGAATAAAGTCGTCTGGCACAGGAGGAACAAAATAGAGTATACGTCATTGAACCTCAGGGGCTGGGGGCCGGTCAAGAGTCTTCCCTTTGATGCTTCACAAACTATTTTCCGAGATAACA
This sequence comes from Coenobita brevimanus, assembly GCF_032717465.1. Lineage (NCBI taxonomy): Eukaryota > Metazoa > Arthropoda > Malacostraca > Decapoda > Coenobitidae > Coenobita > Coenobita brevimanus. The sequence continues at coordinate 11,585,316 of NC_137008.1, read as the reverse complement.
CAGCGACTCCTTCGCATAACAAAGCAACGACGGGGCGACGGTGATAGGAAGGAACATGTCTATGGAAACAATGGTAGATCTGTAAATGAGAGAGAGAGAGAGAGAGAGAGAGAGAGAGAGAGAGAGAGTATACAAACGAAAGCAAAGCATACCTACCGCCCAGAGGACTCAGTTCTAGGACATTGATAGCGAAGCAGGTAGACTCCTATTACTCATTAATCCCTTTAGCAAAAGCCTGAGAGAAAATGTGAGATGGATCTTGATCCATCAAAGAAAAACTCAGGAAAATTTCAGGGGAGAGGTTATCTCGATTTAATATTCTGCAGTATCTTATTCTGGAACTGATTTTTCATATTCGACTGAATATTACCGACCAGTTATTCAAAGGCGACTGTTATGAAGTCACCTAAGATTAGATAGTGTGCATACTGTAACGTAGGAAGGAGGGTGGCCAGTGGTAAGAATCCTTGGTACTATTCAAATGTCTATCTGTGGGAGATGGAAAAGAATTACAGGAAAATATGCAATTGTCTTGATTGGTATGGCACGAGAGTGAAAAAGTTTAAGAGCAGTTAAAACTGTGAGTGTTGTTCGGTGTGTGGGGGGAGTTCCCATAGAGGTTGTGATAAGGGATATTACGATTAGCGGGAGAAGTGAAGTAAGTAAATATTCTCACAATAGAATACAAAACGGTGTGCTTGGATGGTAATATGAAGAGAATGGATGTACACGTACATATGATGGTGTAAAGGGACCATGTGAGAAGGTTTGAAGGTGGGACGAAGTTTGTTCTAATCCTGACCACAACAGATAGGTGGTTTACTAATGCCATTGACGCCGACAAACCACTGAAGCTCGATATTTATATGGTTAAGACCAGAGTTGTGCTAAGTTTGGTCTTCGTCTTTTTAAAACCATTTCATTATAAGTAATTCATCATGGTCCTTCCTTCCCTCTTCTGTTCTGGTGGTTCTGTAGTTGTTTCTTCTACTGATAAGGCAAAACAATTTGCCAAACCGCTCTCTTCAAATTCTGCTATCGACATTTGCGGTGCTATTCCTCAATCAGTTTCCCTTTGACTGCCTCATCACTGGCATTAAAATTTCTTCATATAATGTGTTCTTTGTCTTCAGTGGCCTCAGAATAGTGACTGAGTATTATTTTTTTGCATTTTTTCTTAGCTGCAGCGGAAATGGAATATCAATATTTAATAAGAGATCATTTCTATTATTTTAAGTGAAACCTAATATAGATTGAATTCAGTGAAATAAATGCAAATTGAGCCCAGCAACTGTACTGGATTGAGAGACTGATTATACTGTTAAGACGGTTAATGAGAATGAGGGAGTTAAAGGAAAGGGAGACCTGGAAGGAGAGATTAATACTGCAAGAATGCAGACTTGTTGCTGGGCTAGGACAGATACGAATAAAATTCCTTTTGTAAAAGTTACCTCTTCACAGAGTGCGGTCTCTAGCAATAAACTTGCATAAGCTACGTTTTCATACTTTCTCCAGAGAATCATTGCCATGCAGTGACCTCCTTTTTGATGTTATGAAAAGGGACATCCAAGAGGTATGAATAAGCAATATATATATATATATATATATATATATATATATATATATATATATATATATATATATATATATATATATATATATTTCTGTTTATTTCCACGAAATGAAAAACTAACCTGAAACCTACGGTCCTGTGCTTGTACCGTACATTGGCTCCAAGAAGTATATGTTCAAACTTTGCATGAGATAGTGTTACACCACAAGAGATGTTCATTGTACTATGCTCGATTATTTCACAATACGTTGATGAACTCCCTTTCATAAACATGTGCGTTATCGGTTGTTTGTGACGTTGCCGAGCATCTAGTGTAAAATAAAAATTTATGTGATAATAGATTCATCTCTTAAGACATCACGCCCTACACTAATCATTCAGGGTATCATCGCCTTCCTCCTGTCTGATATTTTTAGGGCGAGTGTACATTTTCCTCCTATAAGTGCATGATATAGGCTTAGTAACCCGTCCCTTTGCGTCCAGCAGTCCTCCCACCTGCCACAAAGCTGCACCCAGCACCACATCGGCACTAATACCTACCAGCCTTGCTGGACTCATTCCAGCAATGTCTTATTCAGGACTGGTGCACTGGTATTAGCAGCAGTATTTTTATGACATCACTGGGTCCTGTGGATTATCAGTGAAGTTTGTTTTATCTAAATTCAGCTAATCAAAGTACCCTGCCGTAGCAAAGGTTCCAACTTGCTTTTAAAGAACAATCTTCAACTACTCAGCCGAAAGTTGGAGTGGCATTTCGACGCCTTTTTCAGAAAATCAGTTTAGCCCTTTTATATGATAACATCTCAGATATGTAAGGAGACGGGCACGAAAACATCAGAGAACGAGTGAACCACCAGAAGCTACAACAACCATCAAAAAAAAAAAAAAAAAAAAAAAAAAAAAAAAAGGGGACAGTTAAAAATCGAATGTGCTTTTTTGGCCTTTATACAGATACAATACAGTTCCACAGAAATCATAATTGCGTAGCCTGTCATTTTTTAAATCCAGAAACACATTCTGGGAAATGTCATGCATTTGCTCACAAATGTTGTCTCTCTAGTTCATAATCATTCCTGTCATCTTCAGACAGTTTTACTCAGCGAAGGTCAGTGGGTTGAATAATGAATCTATCAAGTGACTCTCTTGAGGCGCATGAAAGTATCTCATGGCTGTAGGAAATAACAGATGGAGAGACATCAACGTACTGAGATGGTTATTATACAAGAGCCATTAACGTTTAACCCTTTCAGTCCGACTACGTTATTACTTAGCTCATCCAGCCAATGACTGGATTATTCTATTCAGCCTACCGGAGATCTCTTGCAGTAATGGGGATAATTACGCCTACATTTAAACCTTCTTCCCTGAAACGTCTCTCTCGCGACATTGAATCGCTTGGCGGTGACAAGAGTAAAATACAGCTCAGAGAATGACATCATAGCGAAGAGTATAAATCTTACAGGATAAAATCTTTCTTAGAGCCATTATAAATCTCTGAAACTGACATTATTATTTTCCATCGAAATCTTTATAAAGTTTTGAATAGAAGGCGATCCATTATATTTTGGCAGCTGTTGAAAACTAGAAAAAAACTATTCTGTGCGTGAGAGGGAGGAAAGGGTTGTGTGTGTGTGTGTGTGTGTGTGTGTGTGTGTGTGTGTGTGTGTGTGTGTGTGTGTGTGCACTAATGGAATGGGGAGTCTGATTTGTCACTGGAAGTGGTGGTGGTATTGGTAAAAGAGGGCTAACTGAATGCTCTCTCTCTCTCTCTCTCTCTCTCTGCACACACAATCATAGGTGCTACTCTCATTATTTCTCATACTGCTCTCCCAACCTCTCTCCGAACTCACATTTTACTCCATCATAATTAAACTTTCTTCACAAAAAAAAAAAAAAAAAAAAAATCCGCCCTCTATCAGTGACAGAAATTTGTTTACACTATATTCCCTGTCATTTGTACCCCAAGTCTTTCATCCCTTCCACTCTTCTTGTTTTATGTATAAAGGCCTTTGGACCACGGTGACTACCTTACACGTGTTACGACCATTATTCAATAATCTTTAACTACTTATTACTACATAGGACATGGATTCTATAAAGTTAACTATTCTCGACCATGAACTCACAGTGTAAACAAGAGGGATCACATAATGAGTGCATCACACGTGTCCACTAAGTACTCGAAGGGCCGATTATTTGACTTTGTCCTGTGATCGTCGACAGATCTCTCAAAACTGCATTGCTTTACTCTTGCCTTGCCCGGAACTCTTCCACAAAGTTTGGTTCAAATCAGATTAGAACTGAATGATTTGACTTTTCCTTGTGACTTTGAACTACGACTTTTGCCATATTGTTCTACAAATTTTGTCTCTTTATTCTTGTTCGGCTGAACTCTTGAGGTTGACCTGGCAAAGATTCCATGCCCTTTGACCTGAAATCGGATTAAAATATTTTAAGATGGGCCGGCGATTTGTAATCTTTTTAAGTGCTCAGATTTTATCTTAATAATATTCCTGCCTTTTCCAGACGATTATATTCAGCTTATGAGGCATCTGACAGTGAAAAGGTTAATGAAAGCTAAGTCTAACACACTGAGTGAGACTGAGTTAAATCACCAGGCGATAACATGAATAAAAGTTAGCCTATATCCTAGGTTTAAACGAGCTCATGAATATTAGCCCCTTCAATCCGATGACATATTGACTTTTCAGCTTAGGAAAAGTATTATCATCTGAAAGGGTTAGGTAATATATAGCCTTCGCTAATCCCTTTCGCCATTAGGTTTTTCTAATCCAACAAAATCGTTTGATATTAGGATAAGCGTCCTCAGGGTGAAGGGCTTAAACAATACCCTGAGAACAATCGCTCCAGACTGTCTCATAGCGAAAATCGTGGAACTAACTTAACCCTGGCACTCTGAGGATACATTATTCATTTTACTCTTGCTGTCTCCAGAGAAATTTAATTAGACTGGGAGAGACATTTTCAGCTGGAAGGATCAGAAGCAGAGGCCTCTAGAAAATGAATAAAGTCGTCTGGCACAGGAGGAACAAAATAGAGTATACGTCATTGAACCTCAGGGGCTGGGGGCCGGTCAAGAGTCTTCCCTTTGATGCTTCACAAACTATTTTCCGAGATAACACAGCGACTCCTTCGCATAACAAAGCAACGACGGGGCGACGGTGATAGGAAGGAACATGTCTATGGAAACAATGGTAGATCTGTAAATGAGAGAGAGAGAGAGAGAGAGAGAGAGAGAGAGAGAGAGTATACAAACGAAAGCAAAGCATACCTACCGCCCAGAGGACTCCGTTCTAGGACATTGATAGCGAAGCAGGTAGACTCCTATTACTCATTAATCCCTTTAGCAAAAGCCTGAGAGAAAATGTGAGATGGATCTTGATCTATCAAAGAAAAACTCAGGAAAATTTCAGGGGAGAGGTTATCTCGCTTTAATATTCTGCAGTATCTTATTCTGGAACTGATTTTTCATATTCGACTGAATATTACCGATCAGTTATTCAAAGGCGACTGTTATGAAGTCACCTAAGATTAGATAGTGTGCATACTGTAACGTAGGAAGGAGGGTGGCCAGTGGTAAGAATCCTTGGTACTATTCAAATGTCTATCTGTGGGAGATGGAAAAGAATTACAGGAAAATATGCAATTGTCTTGATTGGTATGGCACGAGAGTGAAAAAGTTTAAGAGCAGTTAAAACTGTGAGTGTTGTTCGGTGTGTGGGGGGAGTTCGCATAGAGGTTGTGATAAGGGATATTACGATTAGCGGGAGAAGTGAAGTAAGTAAATATTCTCACAATAGAATACAAAACGGTGTGCTTGGATGGTAATATGAAGAGAATGGATGTACACGTACATATGATGGTGTAAAGGGACCATGTGAGAAGGTTTGAAGGTGGGACGAAGTTTGTTCTAATCCTGACCACAACAGATAGGTGGTTTACTAATGCCATTGGCGCCGACAAACCACTGAAGCTCGTTATTTATATGGTTAAGACCAGAGTTGTGCTAAGTTTGGTCTTCGTCTTTTTAAAACCATTTCATTATAAGTAATTCATCATGGTCCTTCCTTCCCTCTTCTGTTCTGGTGGTTCTGTAGTTGTTTCTTCTACTGATAAGGCAAAACAATTTGCCAAACCGCTCTCTTCAAATTCTGCTATCGACATTTGCGGTGCTATTCCTCAATCAGTTTCCCTTTGACTGCCTCATCACTGGCATTAAAATTTCTTCATATAATGTGTTCTTTGTCTTCAGTGGCCTCAGAATAGTGACTGAGTATTATTTTTTTGCATTTTTTCTTAGCTGCAGCGGAAATGGAATATCAATATTTAATAAGAGATCATTTCTATTATTTTAAGTGAAACCTAATATAGACTGAATTCAGTGAAATAAATGCAAATTGAGCCCAGCAACTGTACTGGATTGAGAGACTGATTATACTGTTAAGACGGTTAATGAGAGAGTTAAAGGAAAGGGAGACCTGGAAGGAGAGATTAATACTGCAAGAATGCAGACTTGTTGCTGGGCTAGGACAGATACGAATAAAATTCCTTTTGTAAAAGTTACCTCTTCACAGAGTGCGGTCTCTAGCAATAAACTTGCATAAGCTACGTTTTCATACTTTCTCCAGAGAATCATTGCCATGCAGTGACCTCCTTTTTGATGTTATGAAAAGGGACATCCAAGAGGTATGAATAAGCAATATATATATATATATATATATATATATATATATATATATATATATATATATATATATATTTCTGTTTATTTCCACGAAATGAAAAACTAACCTGAAACCTACGGTCCTGTGCTTGTACCGTACATTGGCTCCAAGAAGTATATGTTCAAACTTTGCATGAGATAGTGTTACACCACAAGAGATGTTCATTGTACTATGCTCGATTATTTCACAATACGTTGATGAACTCCCTTTCATAAACATGTGCGTTATCGGTTGTTTGTGACGTTGCCGAGCATCTAGTGTAAAATAAAAATTTATGTGATAATAGATTCATCTCTTAAGACATCACGCCCTACACTAATCATTCAGGGTATCATCGCCTTCCTCCTGTCTGATATTTTTAGGGCGAGTGTACATTTTCCTCCTATAAGTGCATGATATAGGCTTAGTAACCCGTCCCTTTGCGTCCAGCAGTCCTCCCACCTGCCACAAAGCTGCACCCAGCACCACATCGGCACTAATACCTACCAGCCTTGCTGGACTCATTCCAGCAATGTCTTATTCAGGACTGGTGCACTGGTATTAGCAACAGTATTTTTATGACATCACTGGGTCCTGTGGATTATCAGTGAAGTTTGTTTTATCTAAATTCAGCTAATCAAAGTACCCTGCCGTAGCAAAGGTTCCAACTTGCTTTTAAAGAACAATCTTCAACTACTCAGCCGAAAGTTGGAGTGGCATTTCGACGCCTTTTTCAGAAAATCAGTTTAGCCCTTTTATATGATAACATCTCAGATATGTAAGGAGACGGGCACGAAAACATCAGAGAACGAGTGAACCACCAGAAGCTACAACAACCATCAAAAAAAAAAAAAAAAAAAAAAAAAAAAATCAGGGGACAGTTAAAAATCGAATGTGCTTTTTTGGCCTTTATACAGATACAATACAGTTCCACAGAAATCATAATTGCGTAGCCTGTCATTTTTTAAATCCAGAAACACATTCTGGGAAATGTCATGCATTTGCTCACAAATGTTGTCTCTCTAGTTCATAATCATTCCTGTCATCTTCAGACAGTTTTACTCAGCGAAGGTCAGTGGGTTGAATAATGAATCTATCAAGTGACTCTCTTGAGGCGCATGAAAGTATCTCATGGCTGTAGGAAATAACAGATGGAGAGACATCAACGTACTGAGATGGTTATTATACAAGAGCCATTAACGTTTAACCCTTTCAGTCCGACTACGTTATTACTTAGCTCATCCAGCCAATGACTGGATTATTCTATTCAGCCTACCGGAGATCTCTTGCAGTAATGGGGATAATTACGCCTACATTTAAACCTTCTTCCCTGAAACGTCTCTCTCGCGACATTGAATCGCTTGGCGGTGACAAGAGTAAAATACAGCTCAGAGAATGACATCATAGCGAAGAGTATAAATCTTACAGGATAAAATCTTTCTTAGAGCCATTATAAATCTCTGAAACTGACATTATTATTTTCCATCGAAATTTTTATAAAGTTTTGAATAGAAGGCGATCCATTATATTTTGGCAGCTGATGAAAACTAGAAAAAAACTATTCTGTGCGTGAGAGGGAGGAAAGGGTTGTGTGTGTGTGTGTGTGTGTGTGTGTGTGTGTGTGTGTGTGTGTGTGTGTGTGCACTAATGGAATGGGGAGTCTGATTTGTCACTGGAAGTGGTGGTGGTATTGGTAAAAGAGGGCTAACTGAATGCTCTCTCTCTCTCTCTCTCTCTCTCTCTCTCTCTCTCTCTCTCTCTGCACACACAATCATAGGTGCTACTCTCATTATTTCTCATACTGCTCTCCCAACCTCTCTCCGAACTCACATTTTACTCCATCATAATTAAACTTTCTTCACAAAAAAAAAAAAAAAAAAAATCCGCCCTCTATCAGTGACAGAAATTTGTTTACACTATATTCCCTGTCATTTGTACCCCAAGTCTTTCATCCCTTCCACTCTTCTTGTTTTATGTATAAAGGCCTTTGGACCACGGTGACTACCTTACACGTGTTACGACCATTATTCAATAATCTTTAACTACTTATTACTACATAGGACATGGATTCTATAAAGTTAACTATTCTCGACCATGAACTCACAGTGTAAACAAGAGGGATCACATAATGAGTGCATCACACGTGTCCACTAAGTACTCGAAGGGCCGATTATTTGACTTTGTCCTGTGATCGTCGACAGATCTCTCAAAACTGCATTGCTTTACTCTTGCCTTGCCCGGAACTCTTCCACAAAGTTTGGTTCAAATCAGATTAGAACTGAATGATTTGACTTTTCCTTGTGACTTTGAACTACGACTTTTGCCATATTGTTCTCCAAATTTTGTCTCTTTATTCTTGTTCGGCTGAACTCTTGAGGTTGACCTGGCAAAGATTCCATGCCCTTTGACCTATTGTTCCAAAAATAATAATAATAATAATAACCACGTGAATGATCCTCGTCTCATCCATCAAGTTTGATTCTAATCAGATTAAAACTGCTTTGTTTATTTTGTTCACACACACAGTCATGAGAGTTGAAATTTGACTTTATCTGTGAGAATCACCGTTTTGACTCATTATTCTCAGGATCTAATTCCTTCTTTCTTGCCTGACTCTTAACTCCTCCACCCAGATTGCTTCAGATCAGATCAAAACTGTTTGAGTTGGCCTTGCTCCTTGATCTTAATGTTTGACTGTTCTCAAAATCAAATCCTTTTACTCTTGCTTTATCTTCAAGCCTTCCACAAAGGTTGGTTCAGATCGGATTAAAGATGCTTAAGTTAAACTTACCCTGTGACCTGGACCATTGATATAGTGTTTAAAAATATTTAGATTTACTTCTTGGCTAGCCCTTAAGTCTTCTATCAATATTGGGTTTCGGATCAAAACCGTTTGAGTTTATTTGTTATCACACACACACACACACACACACACACACACACACACACACACACACACACACACACACACACACACACACACACACACACACACGTCCATCAAAACAAAACATCCGCTATTGCTGCGCATGCGCGGGTGTAAAAATCCGCAAAGGTAAGCATTTCTTTTCTTCCAAAAACGCACTAAATTTATAGACATAATCTTGTGATATCAGTTCTTTCCACATTTAAGGGCACACCATAGAGTAGTTGGTTGGTGTAGAGACACAACATTCATTGCTTTCTTAAGGCTTTCATCATAGTCACCTGGTTGGTTCGTAACGTCACAAAGTGCAGTACCTCCAAGGGTAGTAATTTTCCCTCTCCACAGCTCATTAACTCTTGTTTTTTTTTCCTTTTTTAGTCGAAGGTGATTTTAATCACCAATGTCGACATTTAAACAGTTAAGTAAAAAGTCATAGGATTCAGCTACTCTGTCACTCTTTCCCTGTCTCTAAATAATGTGCAATCTATCTTCACTCATTAATTCTGTTTGCTTTCAGTCTTTGCATATTCTCTCTAAAATCAATACTATCATTTAATCACATAAGTTTCATTCTCTTGATCAGCAAGCACATGAGGTAGTGTTATCTTTGGATGATTACGCTGAACGACAAGCCAAATGGTTCCTGTAACCCAGGAAATCAGTACACCATTGGGTGGTAACCATGTAACCAAATGAAGACTGGTGGTCTAGTGGGGAAGGTGCAACAACCGGATGGTGCTCGTAAGGGTTTGCATCTGAGGGTTGGTTGGGGTTTATTACTCACAAAATTCCACTCACACGTGAAGTAAGGTAGTTAGTCTCACCTTAAACATTGGGACTGTGTAGCCTAGCCCCAGGCCTTTGGTTTATAACCAAACAAGTTCTTGCCGGCAAAAAATTTCGGGACTAACAACCCTACAATCACAAAATGTTTGTAAATACCATTACCCTTATCTTTGTTTTCATACCGTTACTGAGCCCACAATGACCATTACTGACCAAAAAGGTGAAGAAATGATTTTCGCATGTTTTCATGTCGTGATTTCCGAAAATTTCACTCCGTCGCGTCGCGCACGATCGCCAAAATTTTCGTTTGTCATTTTTCTTACACTGACTGTACTTACACCAACCTAATGCAAAAATATTTAGGTCGATATCTGTTACCATTCTCGTGAAAGAAACGAACAACTGCACAGACATTTTGGCTCGTCGCGATTTCCTATAATTTCGTGCCGTCGCGTCGCGTCCGATCGCCAAAATCTTGGTTTGGTATTTTTCTGACACTGCCTGGACTTACCCCGACCTAATGCTAAAAGAATCACGTCGATATCTATTACCGTTTCCGTGAAAGAAGCAAACAATCACAAAGACAATAATACACAGCTTGACTTTATTATATAGACTGGACCCGTGTATTGCATGCCTACTTTAGTTAGGGTATCGTGCCTGGGAAGAGTAGTTTCCTAGAGAACGCGCTTTGTATAGTAAAAAGAGAAATTGGGAAAACAGAGAGAGAGAGAGAGAGAGAGAGAGAGAGAGATACTGTTGACGGACTGCAGTGTGGGACAATGGTGGATGTAAGTTAAAGAAGCGACAGACCTACGTAAAAAATCAGTGAAAGAAGGGAGTGTAGAAGATTACAAGGCAAATGGGAGTGAATGCAAGGGTCATATTTTTAACTCTTCTGCCCGATTAATTTCTCTCTCTCTCTCTCTCTCTCTCTCTCTCTCTCTCTCTCTCTCTCTCTCCATTTTTCTTTGAGTTCAGGTGCTCAGCAAAAGGTTCTTGTAGTCTATTTTAAATTCATTATAGTATTTTTCTTTTCCATCAGGAGAGAAAAGGTCTCGGGTTAGGCTACACAAGTACACATTCCCAACATTTAAGGTGAGACTAACTACCGTACTTAAACTGTGAGTGGAGTATTGTGAGTAATAAACCCCCACCAACCCTCAGATGCAAACCCTTACGAGCACCATCCGGTAGTTGCACCTTCCCCACCGTCTTCATTTGGTTATATTAAACGATTCTACAAACAGCTCGGATTCTAGATCAGTTTCGTCAGTCCTGGCAGAATGCAATGATCTTTCTACACTATGGACGATAAAATTGCCCAAGACGATAATTTCAGTGTTACAGGAAGGTTAGTTAATTGTGTGGATATGACGTCAAACATGCTGGGTTCTGAAGAAGCATTGGAGGAGCGATAAATGACACGGATATATTTGGTAATGTTTAGGTAATTTAGTTTATAGTGAATAGTCAAAATTAGCTGGTGAGATTCAAAACAGTGTCAACTGCAAATTCAGATTTGATATAACAGCAGGTGCCAACCTTGTTGCGGAAGTTTGTGAGGAGATGGAAACCAGGAAAACAAAATGGTGATTGTCAGTAGAAGGAGAAATTTGGGGTTCTGCGAGGAGCTGGGATGGAGGATATATAGATTGGTGGAAAAAGTGAACGGAATTGAGATTGGTACTAAGGCCACGATTATTAGTGAAATATAAGGCCGAACCTGCGCTTCTTCGCTGAGGAGCATGAACAGTGTTGGCAAAAACAAACACAACAAACACATTACTTGCATGACAACACCACCACTCCACCTCATCTTCCTCACCGTCATCTTCGTTCTCATCCCCATCACTGTTGTCGTCTTTCTCAGCTACTCAAGCCACTTTCATGGCAAGTTACTCGGCATCACTTGCATACGTACATACCCTACCGACACCACCAATACATCTCTGAGGACCAAAGTTCAAATGAAGGTGTGCCTTACAAATGGGGCCTGAGATCGGAAGGCATACCTCAGGAGAAAGTAAACCCCCCCCCCCTCCAAGACACTTATTCATAAACCAGGTAAAGCATCTCTTTGCATACACTATTTGCACTCCTGACTTCTCTATCTTACATTATATATACAATATTCTCCATGAGGCTAAAATATATGTACGGTGATTCATACACTGTGCATCTTAATCCTTGTGTGTTGTTAGTATGACTCAGTCAGCGTTACCTGCATCTACTCTGCATCAGCCTCTGCTACCGTAACGCCTTTCATACCGGTGTTTCATTATGTCTGTTTGTCACGTCCATTTACTGCATGGTTGATCAGTGAGTTGACTGCGCTCCTCACACCAGCTGACTGGTGAGTGGACTGTCAGTGCAACACACAAGATGGAGGTGGGCAATACAGAGGGTTGCACGAATTTAATTTAGCTGCCCAGGCATTTGTATGTAGCAGTACCCCTCCTTCTACTGTATGTCATCTTGTCACTCTATTTAGAAATAATTTCGCTTCTTTAACAAGACTAGTGTATGTCAATGAATCCATCATGCTGCTCATGGCAATATGCAATTCGTTTTTATCTCCGTTTCATTTTCTCGGTGGCTTGTGACCCACCACTGGATAGTCTGTAAACGCTGTATCGCACTTTTGCAGCTGTCAGTGAAGCGATTAACCCTTGGCTTCATTTATATGAAAAGCCACTGTATCGAAAAACAAAGTCCTGTAAATAAGATATACATGTGTGTGTGTGTGTGTGTGTGTGTGTGTGTGAGTGTGGAGAGAGAGAGAGAGAGAGAGAGAGAGAATGTCCAGTTCCCATTAGCATAACTGAATGATGGGCCTGGCTGACTCCCTGATGAGTGTCATTGGGGTTATTTACTAGAGGCAATGAGCAACGAAAGGTAATTCCGACGAGCTGCAATAAGCCTGCTCAACAAACCATTCTCGTGGCGTTTGAGTGCAAGAGCTTAATGCGAGGAGGAGTAGATAAGTTCATGATGGGTTATTTCTGTGCAGAATGGATGAATTACCTACATCCCATATTCACCTCTGTTTCCCCACACAGTTGGATATATGTGCACACACACACACACACACACACAATATATATATATATATATATATATATATATATATCTATCTATTGCCAGACGCCTCAATCCCGTTTGGGGTGGCCACAAACAAATCGCCTCCAAGTCGCCCTGTCCCCCGCCATTTCACTGCCCTGCTCCCAACTCACACCCCCCTCTCTCATATACCTCTCCACCCCATCCCTCCATCTCATCCTCGGTCTCCCCCTCCCTCTTCCACCCTCCACCTCACTCACATACACTCTCTTCGTCAATCTTTCACCCTCCATCCTCTCCACATGGCCAAACCACCTCAGTGTGTTCCTCACAACGCTTCCTATCACATCCACATCCACACCACAACGCTCCTTTATATCCTCATTCGTAAGCCTGTCTCTCCACGTGACTCCACAGGCTCCTCTTAAATAACTCATTTCCACTGCTCTCACTCTTGACTTGTGTCCTTCCAACAATGTCCAAGCTTCACTTTCGTACGTTAGAGTTGGTATCACAATACTGTCATGTAGTAACTTTTTTACTTCCATGCTCACTTCCCTGTTTCTTATCACTGCTTTTAAGGAACCAGCAACCTTTCTTCCCTGCTGTACCCTTTCAAGCACTTCATCCTCCAAACCTCCATCCTTACTCATCACACTACCCAAATAATTAAACGTACTCACATTATATATATATATATATAGAGAGAGAGAGAGAGAGAGAGAGAGAGAGAGAGAGAGAGAACCCAATGAGTCCCAAGTTAAGAAGAGTTGTCTATATGAGGAAATGAAGAAACCCTACCTTGGTATTTAAAAAAAAAAGGAGAAGGTAAAAAAGGAGAAGTGAGGGTAAGTGATAACCCTGACTCTCTCCTTAAGTAAAGGGAACACTACGTTCTCTTTGCTGTTATTAGTTTCCCCTCTATGCATCCCTAAGTTGCGTAACTCTGATGCTGCGTAGAATATTCCTGTCGAGGTTTTGCTGCAGTCGTTTCTAGTTTTGCCTTACTTTGATACAGAATTATGAGTACAGTGTTATATCATTATTTATTAGTTAAGGTACGTGAGGTCTGAAATTCACAAATAATGCCACTTAAATCGATAATTTGTACATACGTCAGCTGTGCAAACAATGCATAATATTCAGGTAGGGTAATATAAACCACATTTCTCATAATACCATCGTGAAGTTTCGAATAGAACATTACAACAGGCATAATACTGGCTTGGTTTCATGACACATTCACATTATATTCAACTGGTGGAAAAGCTTACGAAAATTTACTAATAATCCTATGTTGCTACAGCTGAGGCAAAATGTGACAACAGTTGTAGTAAAGTATTGCAAAGAACACTATCAGGGAGACTCCAAGAGATATGAAATGTTTTTCCTGCTGTATCAGTCAGGTATCTGGGTCACCAGCAAGAATTACTCACATAACCGGTTCCAGCAACGTGCAGTCACAGTGGCTGTGCATGCCTCTGTTCCATTAGGCCTCCCATTGTACTCCTCTTTTTGTAGTTCGCATTTTTCACAGCCATAACAAGGGCGTGCTTTTAAAAAGAAAACGATAAAATGAAAGTAAAAATAAAATACGATGAAAGAAGGTGGGTGAGTACTTCATGTTGGAAAATTGTAAGCATGATGAGGTACTTGTAAGGTAATATATTTTGTGGGATACAGTAAGGGATAAAGGAAAGAATAAGGCGGAAAATAAAGGTTATGTGAAATAAGGAAGCAAAGTTTTCAACTGATTCTAATATATTATGAATAAACATTACCATTTTCATCCGAACCCCAATTATCACTTAAGAGATGAGGTGAGGTAACATTAAGAGTAATAGAAAAGGCACAAATCAGGTGAACTATTGAAAAGCACCCCAAGCCAAGTGGGAAACACATCCATTCACACATCATTAATGTTTTGTAAATCGGTTGTCCATCTCACCAACGAAAACTATCACGGCATGTGTCTGCTTTTAGGTATGCTTCACTCACACCTATGGGGCAGAGTCGCTCCTTTGGCTACGGAGTAAAACAAGAGCAAAGAGCACGCCATTGCATCTCCGTGCATTCTGTTTAGTTCATTTTATCTCTGCCTTATCCCTTAGGCATCTTCAGTATCCTTATCTCTCCGCCTCACCTACTCTCATATTAAATGCCAATACTATATTTTTGGTTTGTCACTCTCTTTGCCACTTTCAATCTCATTCTGGTACTGTCTACTCATTATACTCCTCATGCTGAAGTTATAAGGACCCCTTCACGTGGTGACACCGATTAGTATAACTGAGCAGGTAACTCGCCTAGTTACACAAGCAGCATTTGTGTCCTTTTCGTACCCCCGAAAGGAGGATGGTGGAATGCAGAAGGGCAACTTAATTCTGCAAACCATTAGTTTCACACACATATTTGAACTTCGGGCCATAACAACAACCCTTATTTTCATATCCACACCACCTAAACACATTCTTTTCTATCGCCTTATCAGTAAAATTCCTTACTCTCCATATTTCCCCAGTCTCATTTCTGACCAGGCTACGCAAGCAGTCTATACTGCTCCCACTATTGATTTTTCAGACTCATACTACACTATAATCTCACACCCATACGTTACTGAAATCAGTTGTTATTCAGTAACCCCTCTCTGTTTGGCCAAACAGACCCATCAACCGCTGGCAAGCAACCGTCCCAGCAGGGCTATTCCCAGCAATGAACAGACGCTTCCCCACGGCAAACAGCGCCTCGCTACAGTGAAGCCCAGGGAAGAGTCTGAAGGTTTGGTTCCCAGATGGTCGCCGCATTTACGTCTGTCAATTCCGTTAACCGGGTCATCATAGTAGGCTATACATCACCTCGTCTTTTGGTAATATGTTTATCACCCAGTATTGTACATAGTTTCCTGGTTCAAAGGAAACCATTAATCTTGTCACTCAGTGTAGAGTCACTTTAAATGGAATGAATGGTGACGAAGGTGACAGGAAAGCTGGGAGAATAGAAAGTGAGGAGAGCAAACACAGGAAATGCCTGATAAAGATGGAGACAAAAGTAGGCAGCACTACGTCAACTGAGTGAATGATGGTCGCCACTACGTACCTCCACTGTGAGCAATAAAACATATCTGTTATTTGTCAAGGCTGTCACAATACCAGCTATATTACCTTGAGACGCTCTGCTTTCCAAATTTCTTATTCACTATCCTTCCTTTTTCTTGTTGTATCGAGGCATATATAATTTTCCAGCGCTCAGGTTCTCACCTTACTGATATCACAATGGGAGTCCATTTTCCCCTCACAAAGCCTTAATTTGCTGTTATGATGCAGTTCAAATATTGGCATTCATACACTTTCACAAAGTTTTTAACTAGTTTTGAAAGACCTTGTTCACTATTTGCAAGCGGTACAACATCATCTGCATACATCAGAACCACAAAGTCTCAACGGTCGCTCATCATCATCAATTTCACTCTCTTTTCATTATTCTCATTTTGCCTTCCCTTATAACAAAAAATGGTCAAAGATCAAGATGACTTGGGATGATCAACTTAAATGTTAATTATATGATGAAAAGAAGAAGGAATTTAATTTTGATGCAGATTAGTTAAAGGTCAAGGTCACAAAGTAAGGTTAAATACTTCACCCTATAACTCAAAACAGTTTCTGCCCAATGTGACTGAGGATCAAACTGAGAAAAATGTGAGTCAGCGATAGATGACACGATTCAATTTTGAAAATTGTATGTCAGAAAACATGGCCAAAGGTAAAGGTCAACTTGAACCATTGTGATCCCTTTCTAGTCAGAATATATATATATATATATATATATATATATATATATATATATATATATATATATATATATATATATATATATATATATATATATATATATATATATATATATATATATATATATATATATATATATACGATTTTAGGAACAGTCCGTTGAAGGTCGAGGTCACACGACAAAGTAAAATGTTTGGCCTTTAATCTCTCTGTAGGGTGGATGCTGCACACTCTGTGTGACCCTTGTTGTTCAGTTAGTCAAGAAAGAAAGGAAATTTTGTGTTAGTTACTTGCGCTGGGCTGAAAAGACGTTCTAAATATACCCTACTTAGCTCTATACAGTTTTGGTGTTCACTCACTGACGCCCAAATTCAATCCCTTGAAATCCACATCTTTAGTCTGCCATTCACTTTTTTTTTTTTTTTTTTTTTTTAATAATCAGCAGTGCAGGGGCCGTGGAGAAGGATAATAATTTTTCGACATTTCTATCAAGGGTTACAAACTTCGCTCGTCCTTGAGTGGCATCACATGAACACTAAGCTCCGATCACCATTTGGATGTCAGCCTTTACTGGACCCATCAGGCTGAAGCACTTCAGCTCATTAAATAACATGATATATTCATTAATAGTCTACTTCATACCCCAGTAAATCGACGCTTTCGTACACTGATATGTGTTAACATTGTTTCTAAACTATGACATAGGATGTTACACGTCTTTGGAAGATTTCAGCCAGGATTAAATGTTCGTCCCTACATAAACTCACTCGCTCCACACTGCATTGTGTATATATCTGGTGATGGTTTTTGGTGATATCTGAGCAACTTCAGTCCCTTCTCAGCGACTCTTGAGGTAGTGGGAAGGGTGTTCCATTTGTATGACAGTCAACGGAAACCTTGTTAGGAAGGACGGGACAGAGGAAGGACTTGAAGAAAACGTCCATGATAATTAAAAAAAAAAAAAAAAAAAAATGATTTCTGCTGTATTGAGCTGGCACAGTGGTGAAGAGGGAAGAAGATGGAGAGAGAGAGAGAGAGAGAGAGAGAGAGAGAGAGAGAGAGAGAGAGAGAGAGAGAGAGAGAGAGAGTTTGATCTTGAACGAGTGATCGATGAGAAAGTTTACTGATCAAAGAGAGAAAAAGACGACGAGAAGACAAGGGAAAGATAAAGAGTAGCCTATATCAAGAGAGAAGCAGGAAATACAAGAAGAAGAAATATGATCTAAGTCGCGCTGAAACACATCACAGAAACGGAACACTAGAGGCAAGTGTGAAGGAGAGATGCAACTATTGATTTCGTGTGCTTGACTGACGAGGTTTAATCCCCCGAAAAAGACCGGAGTTAGTTAAACATAATCGTTTAATATGAGAAATGAGAGACGATGCCAATAAAAAATACGATTCTGCGGTACGGATATGGCAAGACTGGAAGGGAAGAGAAAGAGGATAAACTGGATAAAAGATACGTGTATTGCATAAAACTGAATGCAACGGAAAGGGGGTAGAAACATGGAGGGGAAAATAAAACTAGAAAATACTCTCGGGAACGCATGGGTTAATCCAGACAAAGTGTAAAGAAAAACGGAAGAATATAACGATGTGTGCCCAACAATACCTCCTCCTTCTCCAACCCTATGAATTTCCCCTTCGCGCTCTCCCTCCTTCCCCAACTCAGTCCATATCTCCTTTATAACTTCATCCATCCTACCCTGTTCAGATCATACCAAATCAATCTAAGCCAAGCAAAATCAAAGTAAAACTAACCTAACCTAACGTAACCACACTGAAAACTACCTTAAACCCGACCATAACTACCAAAACTCTGTGTATTCTAAATTAAACTCACCTACCGTAATTTAATCGCAACCGACAGTGTGTACAGTAAATGTTTTCAGAAATCTAGCACAAAACGTTTATGACACAGAACCACTTCGCTTCTGGCCAAGGGTGACATTGGGTGACTTTGCTGCAGTTTTGTGGCTACAGCTCTGTGAAGTTAATTAACTGTGGAAACACAGACCATGAAGGTTTTACGTGTAACCTTTCGTGTGTGTGTGTGTGTGTGTGTGTGTGTGTGTGTGTGTGTGTGTGTGTGTGTGTGTGTGTTTTACATGAAAAAGTCCCCAGCGGTGAGTGCTGGCAATACTTTTCGAAGAGAAACGAACAAGGAGAAAACTAAATTAAAGATCTGCCATTTAGAAATTTATGAATTAACTGCGTTGATGAGGCAGTGGAAAAGAGTGAATGAGGAGGGCTGTTCCAGAGTTACAGTATACTCGTTAACTCTTGCTTTACAGAGCTGGACAGTAAAAGGATGTGGGTGTGCATAAAGATGGGCGATGCGTGCCTGTGATAATGGGGAAGAAATCCAAGCAGAGAGTTCAGTTTTGCCAGAATCATAGCAGTTAAGATAGAGATGTAACAATAAGTGAAGAGAGAGGTTGAAGGGAGTCAGTGGAAGGAGAGGAGTTGATGCGACGAAAAGCCTTTGATTCTAATTAGTTAGAAGCTTTTGATATAACCTATTTTGAAGTGTTGTGTGTGGTAAGCCTCCCTTCCTTCCTTTCCTAAGAGAACTATGCTCCTAACAGAGGTGAATATGACCCTATGGGTAGTCAGTAACAGACTGAGGTTAAAATAATGTGCGTAGTCAGAACTCCTTCTCTGTGAGGTGTTTTTGTAAGAGACAATGTATCATTATGGGAAGAATCACAAGAAATAGAGACACCAGGGACACTAAGAAAGGATGAATGAGCAATCTTTGTATTGCTTAAGGTAAGTACATCTTTATGGGAAGAGCATGTCAAACTGAGAGATGCGGGAATGACTTTTTAAACATTAACAGATTAACATTAATAAGATTCTTTTTGTCCCAAGTAAAAATAAAGACTATTAAGGAGTCAGGATTGCCAAAGCATCGTCTTTTTCCTTTTGTTGTGACTTGTGTTCGATCCTTGAGAAGCTGACAAAAAATGAAAGGAGTCACGACCATATAGGTTGACAGAGATACAAGTATAAGCCCAGGATGTTGATGAGAAGGAGAAAGAAAGAAGGTGAAATGGCAGAACACTGAGGCACACCATTATCGATTGCTTCATAAGAAACAAAGTGGCCACCTACTGCTGTAGCTTCAGAATGCTCAGAGAGAAAACGCTAGATGAAAGCACAAAGAGAATGACTATGTATTTATCTGTATAGGCCTACCAAGGTTGCTTCCCCCAAGGAAAGGGAGGCAGCCGAGACAGGACGACACACTCTCAATTTACTCAGCCACTCAAACACATTCATTCGCATCTTAGCCCCAAAGGGAGAAGGGAGAGATCCTCACCACACCACACAGCACGAGGGTCAACTGCGCAGTGCAATCAGTGACATCCGCAGCAGGGCCCGACAGCAGAGCTGGTTAACCCTGCCACTTCATAATAGACCCATCCCATTACCTGCACCTGACCTGATTAGCTGATCAGACCAAATGCAGGAGAATATCCCCTCAGGGCTGTGTCATTATTTATTCATTCACAATTTCTCTCCATTTATTTCTGTCATGCACAGCCACTCTTCCTTGCTCAACAGATATCCCTCTCACATCCAGCTTTCTCTTCACGCTGTCCATCCATCCTATTCGTCGTCTCCCTCTCAGCCTGACACCTCTCACATCAGATCTAGTTATCTTTTTTAACCAATCGCTCATTATCCATTCTCTCCATATGCCCAAACCATCGCAACACCCTCAGTTCAACTCGATCAGCCATCTCCTGAACAACTCCAGTTCTTCGCACTACCTCATTTCGCACTCGATCCATATGCATCACTCCACACATACTCCTCAGACACCTCATCTCCATTACATTCAAACTTTTCCTCTCTGCTACACCCATATTCCATGTTTCAGCCCCATATAACGCAGTCGGTACCACAACTCCCTCATACAGCCTTCTCTTTACATCCAATCTAAGTGAACGTCATCTAAACACTTTTTTCATTCCTCCCAGCACCTTTCCTACTTCATTCTTTCTAAACTTCACTTCTGCATCTATTCTTCCATCCACAGCGACATGTGACCCTAAATACTTAATACACTCTACCTCCTCAAGCAACTCACCATTCAAAACTATATTTATCCTTCTACCATCTACCGACCTCGTACATTTCATCACTTTACTCTTATTCTCATTTACTTTCAATTTCCTCTTCTCACACACCCTTCCAAACTCCTTTACCAACTGTTTCAATTTCTCCTCTGAATCAGCCACCAGTGCAGTATCATCTGCAAACAGCAGCTGCTTCAGATTCCACTCTCTACCATCAACATTCACCAGACTCAGATCTCCACCTAAAACTCTTGCATTCACCTACCTTACAACACCATCCATATAAATATTAAACAACCAAGGTGACATCACACATCCCTGCCGCAGCCCCACTTCATTGGAAACCAATCACTCACAGTATTTCCCACTTTTACACACGCTCTACTATTTACATAAAAACTTTTCACCCCTTTTAGTAACCTATCATCAAGTCCATACAATCTTAAAACAGTCCAAAAAGCTTCCCTATCAATTCTATCGTACGCTTTCTCTAAATCCATGAATGCCCAAAACACATCCTTGCCTTTCGCTAAAGACTTTTCACACACTTGTCTCACAGCAAACACCTGATTCACGCATCCCATCCCTCTCCTAAAGCCTCACTCCTCATCACCAATCACTCCCTCTGTACCCTCTCTAACTCTCTTAATTAACACTCAACCATACACCTTTCCTACAACACTCAACAGACTTATGCCCCTAAAGCTAGTACATTCATACTTATCACCCTTACCATTATACAACGGGACCACACAAGCACTTGCCCAGTCAACTGGCACCATACCTTTCACAAAGCACACATTCAACAGTCTTACTAACCAGTCAACAATAGTTGCTCCATCACCCTTCAGGCATTCCACAGCACACCCATCCATACCTGCAGCTTTCCCTTTTATCATCTCCTTTACTGCCTCCTGCACTTCCTCCGTGATAAAAGAATCATTCAACTCTCCCAACACATTTATTCCTTGCACCCTTCCATCCGCCACAATCTCAGCCATCCTTTCCTTCTCTACATTTAAGAGTCTTTCAAAATACTCTGCCCATCTCTTCCTTACTGCATCCATCTCAATTAACATCCTTCCATCCTCTGTATTTACACACAATTGAATTAGACAAGTGCACTTGTGTGTTTGAAAATTACAGATTAATACCAGACCTTAAAGATCTTTGAGATGATTATTTCAAAAGTAAAAGAAATCGAAATCTGGAAAAACTAAGACTATTAAGAATATGTAAAGGTTATGATATCACAAACACAGCATCCACGACGGAAGCCATATTGGTCGTCAGAAAGGTTATGAGAAGAAAATGCCACTAACTTTTCGCATGGAAAACAGACTCAGACTTCAAAAATAGCCTAAAAGAGAGTAAAGTAATTGGACGACAGTTACAGGGTTGAGGCCGATTGATTTTCTTTGCAACAAAATAGTGGGAACTTGCCGTGGAAAGAATGACACAAGTTGACAAAGATGAAAGGGATTATCTAGGCAAAATGTCAGCATGGATTCGTAGGTCATGGGAACAAGTGGCACGCCCTGAGGATAACAGACCTCATTAGCACTAAGACCATTGAGGACAGAAAGTATGTATTAACAAAAAAATTTTGGGCGTGGTATGAGAGATAGAGTGATGGTATTGAAAGGATTTCTGTATCGTCACAAGCAGAGTTTGAGAAGAAAGTATGTGCAAAAGGTAAAGTTTTATTTAAGAGAAAGGAAGAAACAGAATTATCTGAGAGAACATGAAGAGGGGGGGGGGAACGAATAAGTAACACCATTCAAAAGGTTTTGGGCAAAATACCAAGACCCGAAAGACTCTAACCTTCGTGCTGGAGTCTGGACATTATTAGAATGAACGGACCCTTGTTCTTCAGTAAGATGAAGAATTGACATCTTGATTCCAGACAGGAACATGAAGTACTAATAATATAGGACTGGATGTGCCCCCACACCGTGTGATACCAGCTCCATGTTGTAGAGAGCAATATAAGAAGCAAAATTGAATCTAGATATTGCTGTTCAAGTTAATGGGTAAGGGAAATTATTTCGTGCTTCCATGCATTGAGGACAATTTTCGCGATTTTCAAAGTTAGGTCAGATTTTTTTTATAATAGCGGAACAGAGGAAGGAAAAACAAATGGATAAAAAAAATAATAATCCATACACCAGAGTACTGGCATCCTCCACTCATAAAATATCTGTAACAGTTGGACTTGAAAAAACTGTAGTTTGAAGTTTGGGGGGAAACATCTCCAGGGAAGCGTGTCCCAGAGAGATGCAGTTCGGGGAATAAAAGAATTCTGATAGAAGTTCTGCATTATGGTTGTGTGACATTCCAGCCATGAGCGCTACCAGATGCCCATGTAGCACAATGAAAGGCATGAAGAGGTGGCACAATGGACTCAACTTCGTCTGAGCATTTGCCAAAAAAATATCTGTAAAATAATGCAAGGGAGGCAACATTCCTTCTTACTTGTAGGGGAGGTACTTTCTTTATACTAGCAGGGTTATTAATAATTCCAACAGTGCCAGAACTGATCCCTGTGGCACTCCAGCATTAATTGAGTGGATATTGGAATATACATAATCTACTTTTACTCTTAGGTTTCTGTCGCTGAGATATGAGGAATGCAGAGGAAAAAAGATGTTAGTCCATAGCATGGGAGTTTTGGACAGCAGGGAACGGTACCACACTCTGTCGAAAGCTTTAGAAATGTCAAGGGTTACTGCATGAGTTTCTCCATGTTGGTCAATTGACTGATGGATGGTATGAGTTAGGAGACTGAGTATGTCAATGGTGGATCTTTCGTTGTGAAAACGATATTGTCTATCACTAATTAAGTTGTTGGATTCAAGATGTTTAACTATGTGCTTATTACTAGGTGGTATGAATTTACTCATACCGAGTCAATAGTTCACTAAAAGATCGAACTCTCCAAAATTTTTTGATAGCAGCTGTGCCGGAGCAACGGTCCAGAAGTCATTAACAAATAACACTTACTTAAAATAAAAAACATAATCACTGCGTCAATTTAAAATTGCTAGAAACAATGCAAAGCTGAAATAAATCTTACAATATCAAACTTCCTTCAAAATTAAGCATCAGAACTAATTAACAACCCTAATGACAATAGAATATTCTGGTCAATTCTCAATTCTTTCAATAATACAGTAACTTTAACAACTCATCATCCATTCCCCTACTAAAATCTTCAGATGGCAACATTACAAATAACCCATGTGGGAAAGTGACTATCTTTGCCAGTACATTTGCCAGAAATTCTACCATAGAGGAAGTCAGCCAGAACGTCCCAGTACTAGAACTTGACTCTCCCGAAATTGTTCAACTTAAAATACACTTAAATCCACTTACAATACGTAAAATCCATCCCAGATAATTTACCAACCAATAAAGCTCCAGGCCCTACCGCACTAAGTGTCATAGGATGCAGATATGAAAGATGCACTTTTAGGTTTTTGTTTCATGTCTATATGACGAATCTGAATGAAGTTTTGGTGAAAAAACGATTTTTACCCCTCCCCATTTTATAATTTTTGGGGGGCCTACAGTCTGGGCCTTGGTCCACTTTGGCCCAAAATTAAATCAGGTGACCAGAAGGTAATAGCCCAACATCCCTGTAATTTTAGTCAAAATCGCACCGGTAGTTTTTGCATAAAGTCGTTAACATACATACATACATACAGACAGACAGACAGACAGACAAACAAACAAACAGACAAACCGAGTGAAAATAATACCCGTTTTCGAACTCCTCCGGGACGGGGACGGGTAATAATCTGACGTTAGACATAATAAATTGCAAAGTAGGTAATTCACAAGTAATAAGTAAACTATTTCATTCCGATGACGCCTATTCAGTTCTACATTTTCTACAATCACATATAATTAATTCACTCCAGGAGGGGCTTTTTGAACATGAATGGTTAAAATTAGCGTTCAGGAACCCCTTAAACAGACGAAGCCTCGTCAGCCTTATATATGGGAACAGGGATATTGTAAGGGTAAAATATAAACAATCTTGGTTTATCGCGTGAACATTGCAGTACTGCCTCAGTGGGACTGTGGCAAGGAATGATGTCTGTGGAAATTTGATGTTCGTTGCTTGAATTTAACGTGTATATGCTCATATGTTATTGCCAAATGACGCAAGCCGTGCAGTAAAGTCACGCAAGTAGAGAGAGAGAGAGAGAGAGAGAGAGAGAGAGAGAGAAAGTAACACCTGCAACCAGCAGCTATTCTAAGGGCCGAACCATTACTTTGTAGCCTACTGTAGTATTCACCTTCGCCAGAATACTCTCAAAATCAAATTACTTAATTTGTTTTGGCTAATCCTTAACTCTTCCACCAACTTTGACCCAAATCAGAGCAGATCTGAGTAGCCTTAAGCCACTGACCTTGACATTGGACTTTTCCCTGTGACCTTGGCCTTTTTTTTTCCTTTTTTCAGAATCGAATCTCTTTATGCTTCTCGTAACTCGAAACCATCCACAACGTTTAGCCAACATTGGCTAACTACTGTATAAACTGACAATGCCATTTTGATCTTGACCTTTGACCTGTTGTTCTAAAAACAGAACCAACTTCCCTGTTCACATTGTTACCCACCCACACCAGTCAATCCACCCCACCCATCCGGCCACCAAGATTAGACCACCAAACGGTGACTTGCAGCTCCACCCCACCCCCGCACCCCACACACACACATGCATGCATGCATCGACACACGCACAGAGAGAGAGAGAGAGAGAGAGAGAGAGAGAGAGAGAGAGAGACAGACAGACAGACAGACAGACAGACAGCTACTGTTATTGTATTGGGAGGTCAAATGTCAAGATCACACGGTTAACTAAAAATGTTTTTATCCGAGGTAAACTGTATGAAACAATTCAGGTTAAAAGAAGAATAAAGATATTTTGTTTTTGAAAGCAAGCTTTGAAAGTTTGTCACAAGGAAATGTCAACTGTCAGGGTCTATGGGTAGTCAACTCAACCAGTTCTGTTCTGATTTGAGTCAAAGCTGTTGGAAGGGCTAAAGCTTAGGAAAGAATGAATATTTCAAGGTTGATAGCAATCTGTTGAAGATCAAGGTCACAGAACAAAGCCAAATATTAGGCTCTTAGACCAGTTGCTGATTGCGGGTGTTGCCCTGTCTGAGTGCTCCTTGTTATGTAGGTGTTTAATGCACGTATGACGAGAAAAAACTGAAGTGGTTGTGTTACCAGGAGACAGATGGGTGTGTTGAATGCCGCAGAAATTCCACGCTCGTATTCCCTATCAGTTGCCCACAGACATTAGGCTAGATGCGTCAAAGGGCCGTACTATAAAAACCCAGAGTTTAGGCGGTCCAACGGCGATGTTAAGTCGTCAGACGCTCCTGAGCGTCAGTCTTCCTTACTATAAAAAATCTGGACCGTCAGTCTTGGCGAAACCCAGTTCTGGCGTTTGAATGCCACTACAGTCGCTAGATTGGTGCTGCATGAGCACTAAAAGCGCGCAAATTTTGAATGTTTCTTCTGTTTAATAAACCAGACACTTCGCTAACCCATTGTAAACTGTTATTTTTATGAAGGAAATAAGTATATTTGCGCTAGAATTGCTATCAAATGATGGTAGAACGCATAAACAGGATGCATTTACAAGCAAGATACAGTGTACTGTACAGCCTAGACTGAATTATGATTTATCCTCCTTTTGCAGTTATTTGCATGAAAATAAATAATGAGATTATCCAGACTTGATTTCATACGAGCAAAGTGAATGATTTATTGCATTCTTCATAGATTTCAATGTTGTTCCTGGCCAGCTCACGAGTCATGAATTATACAGCAGTTAACCAGGTTATGTGCACTTTCACTCATGCAGCAGTACCGGTACATCATGTGTTCCTAAATTTATATTGGAAACTGTAAATACAGAGTTACTGGAGGATTATTTTTAGCATAGAGACTAATTTACTTTTTTACAACGCTGGTTGAATGGTGACATTCATTGCAGCACCAACACAAAAGGGATGCAGTAACACTCCATTCTTTTTCAGCTGCTTCTTTCCACACCTGTCACCCAGCCATGACCAGCAGACCATATTGGAAAATATAGGATATAAGATGTGTGTACTGTATCAGTTGTTCTTTCAATTTCTATATATCTAGCTATAGTTTTTTCCCTACATTATTGTCACCTTCCCTGTTTGAGGTATTACTAGTAAATTTCCAGCTTAGCTCAGTTATTAAACTACTCTGAGATTCACATTCTTTATCATTACCTTTCCCTTCAAGCAGTGTGCAATGATTTCCTAAGCTACATGGTATATACAGTAGCTAATTATTTCTGTCCCAGTTTGCTAGACAAGCTTTCCTTTTTGTTTCCTAGAAATCATTCCACTTCTATAGTACTTTCATCCAGTTCTGTTTTATATATTTTCAGACTGTTGACTGTTCTGTTTTCCTAGCTCTCTCCTACTCTGGTCAATTATGCTTGATGTGTGTCTCCTCTAAATATTAATCTCATTATTTCTTGTTTGTCATTGCTTAACTGCAGGTTTCATGCTTTTGTATAACCCTTCCACCCTAACCAATATTCCATGACTTTCCTACACCTATCTACTCCTCCATTACAATAACTGTCATTTCTATCCATTTACTGTAACTAGTTTTTATATTATATACTGTATGCATGGAACAGGCCATTTCCCCAGGTCTGTAGCTATTTGTAAGTAAAAACAGCTCTTGGGATAAAAAGATGGCAATTTTTTTTTTTAATTCGCATGAAAAAAATCTGCATTTACTAACAAGTTTTGCTTTAACCCGCCCCGTCCCGGCCACTTTTCGACCACTGGTACCCCCCAATCCCGGGCATTTTTTGACCTTTTTTTTTTTTGCTTAAACTTTCGCTTTTGGTGAGAAACATCGAAAATTCATAGAGAAATTGCTCACCTGAGGTTTAAAATACTCATTACAGGCAGGAGAGCCTCCTTACCTTACTGGGTTTTCTATCAGGCTGGCACCAAAGAAAACGAGTTCTATGGGAGGATAACTATTTCACACCACTCATAAAAGGTATTTATTTATTTACTGTTACGAATTTATATGTAGTACAAGAGTATATTGGTTTTCAAGCAGTAATATAGGCATTATAAGCATTGTTTCACTCACTAATACCTGACCTTTTTTTGCCACATTACCTGATCATCATTTCTAACTGTTTCTTCCTCTAATGCTATGTAAATATTGTCCTCCACATTGTCATTGATTGGGGAATCACTCTGGCCCTGAATTTCGTACCGTGGCATGACATGGCTATACTGGCCAGGTCACTGATAACAGGTGAATTGCTGAGAAAAGGGCCTGCAGGGGGTGGAAGAGGTCATGCTGAGTAAGGCATTGTCTCTGCTTGGCATCTTGTTGAGGAAGGTGTCCCGTGTATACGTACCAAAAATGACTCGCGAAAATTGAAAATTGTGGAAATTATGAACCTTGCAATTGCAGGACGTTGAAGTACGTCCTTGGGATTAGCTGTGACAAAATGTGAGGACGTGGAAGTACGTCCTCGGGACGGCGCGGGTTAAAGCCAGCACACCTATGCTCAAATCTGAGTGCTTGATCGATACAGGCAATATTTCAGCCAGCATCCTAACCAACAAAATTCACTCATACCGTTATCTGGTAACCTTACCCAACTATCTTAACTACATCAACTTATCAATTTATTTTGGTGCAAAAACGAATCATTTTTCAAGAAAGAACTTAAGTGGTTGCACAACCTTGTCAGTACTGATGAAAAATTTGTGTCTTATTATCAATTTGTGAAACTTAACTGTAAGAGAGAACACTAAAACAGGTGAAAAATACAAACTAACCATTTACCAGCGCTGACCAAACTCTGATATGTGTAATTTCTGCCATGTAATATAAGATTGTATATGCACTTCTTACACGTCATTTATTCATGATTTTTCATAGGCAAGAAGTGTCACACAATGATGTTGGACTACAGGCAGAATCTTACTGGCTTGCCCTCAAATGTGCTAACTAAAGCACTGAGCTGGCTAACACACGAACTTTCAAACAGTTACCGTTTCAAAAATCCATTCAGAGAGTACACAGTTAGTCTGAAATAAACCAGAAAGCATAATTTAATATCCTAACTCAATACTACGCGCCAAGCCGCCTCAATGTAAGGTTTTGTTTACTCGTATTCATTACGGAAGCGTTTAGTCTTGTAAAATCTTATGATCAGCCTTGTATTTCTCATATATTGTAGCCTGCTAGGGAAAATTTGATTCCTGAATTATTCAGTTTTTATAAATGGAAAAACCGGTTATCATATTTATGAATATTTAAATTTGTTACACGAAAGGGGGGTCTCGTGTGGCGTTTATTCTCCTGTGACATTCCAATACTATTTTACGCCATAACCAGGTGACGAACGCCTGGCGTGAACAGAAAATATATTTATGGTACGAAAAACAGGAACGTCAGACGCTTACTTTCGTCAATAAGGGCGTTTAGTTATTATAGTACGGCCCAAAGGAGCACCTAGTGTTTTCATAATTTTATTCCAAAAGTTTGTATTGTGGCATTCTTAGCAACGAAGAAAGTGGTACCATTCAGTCAATAAAACAGGACCACATAGAGCTATATCTTAACACAGCTACTATACAACATTAAATTTCCGGCATCGGATGATCCGGACAAAATTATAAGAGGGCACTCAAGTTCCCGCGGCAGCCAGACCAGTTTGCCTGACGGCCAGCTAGTGTTAAGTGTAAAGCGTGCTCACTTGCATTGCTTACGCTGCATATCTTGGTTGTGAGCCATGTATATTGTCTATTTATCTCATTTCACTTACACTTAGTCCTAGCTAGGGCTTTTTAGAAAGATGCAAGCATCAGAGGAGGTGTCAAGTGTAAGCACTAAATCATTTCAACACTCAAACCTTCTTGTTCGTGGTTAATTCGTTCGCCAATGTACCGAAAAGAAGATATCCACAATAACCAAATAAAGCAATAAATGGGAAAAAAATGTTAATTGGTTCAGGACCCACAAGTTTACCCTCACTTTGTTGGCAAATACCTGAATAATAGTCTCCAAAAACACTGGAGGGACTGGATCAGCAATGTTTACACCGATTCCGCTACTCTCAATCGTAAACCAGACGACCGTTTTCTTTCATATTTCTCCTAATTAACTTTGTGAGCCAACGCTCTGATCAATGTATTCTTCTGTGAGTATGCAACTCACAATTACTCATTCCTAACCCTCAATTCTGTTCATGTGAATACGACACATCTCGGAACATTTCTCACAATTTTAGTTAAGTTTACCCTTAAATACGATATCACCAGTCTATTCCTAATTTATACCACAATCAAATCAAAAGGTTGTTTTCGTTTCTGGATTCTCCTGAGACAGTATGAAAGTGAGTGTGGAGTGCATGAAACGTTACTAGTTCTCGGGGTTGTTTGCATGTGGAAGCCAGTCGCCATGGGGCGTGCCATTACCATACTAACTGACATGTACTGTAAATACCCAGTGACCTATCGCACCGGCCGCCCATATCTTTGCGTATATTTTGATTCACCTCTCTGGTCATAGTGGTGAATTAACAGGTACTTGGAGGGATTTAAAGAAGTAGGCATTTTTAGTATGTTAAAAACAAAAACAGTACAGTAGGATAAGGTAGAACTGCTGATAAAACTGGATCGTGGTGCTCCCATGCTGAAGTTGTGTGACGTGGCATCGGTACTGGTTCATCAACTGCATTTGAAACAAGGAAGCAAAGTGAAAAAAAATACTGAAATTCTGTGCAAACAGTCATACGAAGAAGCAAATGAACATTGAAAATACTATGAAAGATGGTAAGAGTACTAAGCGTGATCAAGTGATGATGGAATGGTTCCCACAGTGTCAGGTGTGGACTTGTCAGGTACCTGAATAATGAACCAGGCTCAGTTGTCCCATTAGTATTTTAATATAAGTCCTGATCGTGATTACAGTGAAGAACAGTTGGTCAGAGGTGTATTGTGGAATTGTCATATTTGACCTCCGTTGGTCCCTGTTTAATTATTATATGTGACACGTGTTATCCTTGGTTAGTCCAAGAAAAAGATTCATCCGGCAAAGCTCTGGAACCATGGGTGACAGAAAATTGGTGTTGTATGTGTATATCTGGATCAATGTGTCTATTTGTCTTTTTTTATGTATGGATGTATTTAGTGAGACCACAGAACTTTGTACTGTGGCATAAAATATATTTTATTAGGATGGTCCCATCGAGGGCTGCCCCAAAAGTTAGGCGTGGCCTTCGAGAGTCCCAGTCAGTTCTAATATGCATGGTCCCGTTATACCAAGAAATATGAATATAGTCCTCAAATCAGACCACGTTCTAGGATGGGTGAAACCCTAAGGGCCACCCCTCATGGGAGAAACAGCCCCTGAGGGTCTCCTTCAGTGGAGTGGGGCTGCATTAGTTTGTTGTAATTGTTGCATCTGCTGCTCGCCCCATGTTATCACTGCTGATGTATGTTTTTATCACCTTCCCATATTTCATTGTAAACAAAGGCCTTCGTCATGTACTAGTGAGAAATCTATTGATGCCTAGGAAAATGCTCTACCTGCACTTTGTCTTTGACTCTCCCTTTGGGTAAACAGTTGGTCCACGGCATTCTCAAATTATTATTATTTTGACAATAAATTGGTATCAGTCAAATACAATTTCTTTACTGTATAGATGAGACCCTCTAACTCATCCTCTGCGATAGTTTCACAAGGAAATCTTTGCATACATTGACCACAGAGCGATTGTGAAGGAGGCAGTGGTGCATATTCATGAAGATTTTTAATTGGTCAGCCATTCTCAGCCGATTTTGTTTCTGCTAGAACAGTGTGTATGGTTCTGTTCTTTTTAGATGAACTCTTTCAATAACGGCTCTAAGTCCAGACTTAACTGCGACCACAAAGCTCTCCCACATTCCACTTATGAACTTTTAAAAAGAAACAATTTGCCTTTCACACCTACGTTTGCTGAGGCTATACACTACCACAGGCTCCACTCTTAATTCCTTGAACTGTCACTCATTAGTATACTAGGAAATTAATGTTCTCCATGAAGAGAATCTAAATACCACAACTCAGTACTAACAAGACATGCTGTCACACAGCTCCAAATGTACTGCTCGTGATATTGCCCAAGTAAATATCATAATGTACAAGTTCACGAGGTCCATTCCACTATTAATTCTAAACGTTCCCGTTTAATCCAACCCTGTCACATCAGATGGATTAGTCTGATTTGTACAGAACTGTGGTAATGATCTACGGCTATGGTTTAATAAGGTATGCCTATCAATGTCCAGCAGACCGTAATGACTATTAGTATAACTAATATGGAGCTAATCGTCATGCTGCTGTTACTGCGTTGGCTAAACCATGCAGACATTGCCTATGGAAAGGAAATGGGCATGTGCCCAGCCAGTCTCTGGTGTGAAAATCAACCTGTGGGAGCTGGATTCATGGCAAGAACTGCCAATTTAAGTACACAAGGAAACGAATAAAATCTACATCCAACTTCCAGGTGCGATATACCGTTAACTAAGTAAAGGTGATGAACTCAGTAATCTGATAATTCAGTTTGCACCGAATATTCAGCTGAAAAAGCCTCGCTTTTGTGGTATGGGGCTTCTTGGTTACTCCACACAAAACTGTCTATCATCCAGTCCATATTTGCCCACAGCTAGCTAGAAAAGCGAAGGGGATCGGGGCAAGGCTACTCTTTCCCGATATTTAAGAGGAGGATAACCAGCTTAGTTTGCCCATGACAAGCATTATATGAACAACAAACCCCGATCACCTTTAGGATGCAAAGCCTTATGAGCTGCATCATGCTGGAGCGACCAGCCTAAAGTCCACCAGCCGTCATTTGGTTATGTGGTTACCATCAAGCATAGTAAATGGTTTCTCATGTTACAGAAAACAACTTGTCTATTCATTGTGGATCACAAGAACATAGTACTACATCGAATGAGTGGATGGTAGACGCATGCAGTCAGATGCTTGGAGTATGAGAAAGGGCACAGACGAGAACCTAACGAATTTTGAAGCCATGACTGCAGTACCACTGAGTGACAACCAGTTACCTCAACCCCTAACTGAGTAGACATGATACGATGATCGAGAGAAAACTGCTGTAGTAGCCAGCGTTGCGTCTTGATTAACACGAGATGAAAATTAAAGGGAGATCGGCCTAACGTGAGTCAGAAATTAAGTACTCAAGAAATCAAAGCACATATGCGCGTTTAAAGAGCATACATTGTGTGCGTATGTGAATGTTGTAGGGTATGGCGAGTGCATTACAGTGGCTGCACTGGAATATCTAAGATGATTTTTTATTTTTTTTTAATGTGGATGTATGAAGCCTATTAAAACGTTATTTTTCATCTTGATCTTGCTACTGTCATACTGTGTTACTATGCTTAGAGAAGCATCTTGGCAGTTAGTTTCGCAAACTCTCTCCTTTACTGATTACTATTAATCTTGAGCCACACACAATAATACATGAGTCATCTTAAGGAAGCTGTAAAACTGGGCATAACTGCAATTTTCGTCAGTCGAATGTCTTCCTATGCTTTCCAGGTGCGATAAAGTGTGAACGTATGTGCTGCCATTTGTTGTGTGGAGAACTCAAGTAATACTGCCCTAATGTAGCGTCAGAGTTCAAAAACAATTACTTCTAGGTAACCTTTTAGTATCTGGCATACGTCACGCCTTGCCAAACACATTTTTTGCGCTCGCTTAAAAATATATATATATATATATATATATATATATATATATATATATATATATATATATATATATATATATATATATATATATATTTTAATTCCGTCTTCACGTCTAATTTTCTAAGATCTTGCAGAACCTCTAAACATTTCCTAAGCCTTAGGCTGGTAATTGCTTGTTTTGGATTTTATTTCGACTAATGTCAAACGGTTGTAATGTGGCCAAAAGAAAGAGCAGCAGATGCTATAAACTATCACAAATGATGTTTTGCTGGTAAAGAACGATTACATGTTACTGAAGCTCAACATAGCCGAAGGGTTAAACTAAAAACCAGAATTTTTCTATCGTGTTCCTCGTCACCAATAAATCATTATTAACACAATTTACATACAACTACTGTATATACACAGGAATGCACACCTCGGCGCCTCATTACTAAAAATTCACGACCATCTTCATAACGTGCTGAATTCTTGTAGGTTTAGGAGTTTTAGTGACAACACTTCCACAGCGATTTACTTTGTCATATAGCATCATCTTATGGGACTGATGCAAACTATGTTGATACTGTCATGATTTATTATACACATAAAACATTTTAATGCGCAATATGCAAAAGAAACTGTCAAGGAGGAAGTACCCATATTCAGTAAATTATATCACTGCCACGAGTTGCTTCTTTGGAAAGATGTTAATTCCTTCATCCATTTTTCACTCCCTTTATGTAGAGCTGCCTATTGCATCCTACAACTTAATCATTCTTTATCTATGTCTGCCCTCCGCTCTTCCTATTTCTCCCATCCTTTCTTTCACATTATATTATTCTTCTTCCCACTTCAGGTGGCTTCACACTGAGTAACAAGCCTAATGGTTTCCTGTAGGCTAACACAGGAAATCATTTACAGTGCTGGATGGTAAACATATAACCAATTAACGAGGTGATGTGGAGTCTACTTTGGTGCCCCTGTTAACTGGATGGAGAGATGGAAATCCGTGTCCATCCGGGAACAATACCACCACATTATTCCCCGCGCCTGGTTGTGGCGAGGCGCTATCCGCCCCAAGGGAACATCGGGTCACTACACCTGACTGCCCAGCAGGTGCGGTTGCTTGCCTGCGGTATATGGGTCTCGGACCGGGCTTATTCAACTTAAACAACAACCGGGGAAATACTCTCTTCTAATTTTTAACTTCGCCTGATTGTATCATGTAGCTTACAGTGACTTCTCGAACATTAGGATTAGATAGGCTACAGCCTTCATTAGCATCTTCACTACTAGGATTCTTTTCCAAGCCAAAGAAAGTTGTCTCGCAGCAGCAAAAATTAACACGCACAAGACATCTGGGTGAAGACGCAAACACGAACTTTTCCTGCGTGTAAGGAAAAGCGAAAAAAAAAAAAAAAAATCTTCCAGATTGACAAAAAAATATTGGAGTATTATCTGACACTTTGGTAGACGAATATTGCCATTAAAACACAGTTATTGTTGGTGGAGAAAACCTAAACATCGTATTTAGTAACTGTATGATTTTATCAAATTTCGTCTCAAAACCATGGATGAACAATGGCTGCACTGATAAATGGTTTTTAGCGAACCATTTATTATTTTTACTGTTTTATTTAATATTACAAACGTAAGCATACTACCATAGGGGATGTAACTTATCTGAAACAAAATAATTTACAATATAGTTACTTAAGCTAGAATTTGGTGCACCTGAGGATTATGATGGAGGCCCATGAATCTTCAGACTCTGGCTCAGAGCTTCTGGTCGACGAACATTTATTTCCATCATGCTGGTTCGTTCGATCCATTGATTCATCATCCGGTTTATTTTGCCCCATCAGGAGCGTAAGGGCCTGAGGCAAGACTACTCTGTCCTGATATTTAAGGCGAGAATGATCTGTTTCACTTGCCACAGAGCGGCCTTTTGTGAACAATTAACTCCAGCCATCCCACGATATAAACCATTTCAGGCATAATCTGGTGGGGGCGTCATAACCCACTCAACCACCAAACATTATATGGTTATATAGTTACCATCCAACATTGCACATGGTTTCCTTATTTACATCAAACCAATTGGCCTTTTACGCAGTGTAGGGTCACCCTAGTGAGTGGACGGTGTGAGCCCGTACCTACCAGTTATGATGATTTATTCAGTAACAGTATTTTATCTAAGACCAGACTGATGCAAACTTACGACCTTTCGTTAGTGAGAGAAGTTGTTCCTAAATGCGGTTACTGCAGATAACTAGAAGCCCCCCATGGGAGGAATCACACCAGCCTCGAGCCGAAACATATCTAGCGTGGCTCGGAATATTACCTTGACCTTGACCTACTTTCACCAATTTCGAACTCGTAGGAGATTTTCATCCATACGACACGCCTGTAAAACTTTTTGATTATATCTTAATCGGTTGCTAAGCAGTCATGCTAACAGATACACAGACAGACAGACAACGTGAAAACAATACCAGATTCGCTATCATGGCTGGTAAAAATTGAAACACAGATGAAATATCCCAGTTGCGTGTTGTATCAGTAGGAATATGTGAGAATGTTTTTTCCTCTCTGTAAAGTTCAGTGTGTTTTTACAGATGAATGCAACGGGAAACAAAGACTCAGTTATTGTGTGTGTGTGTGTGTGTGTGTGTGTGTGTGTGTGTGTGTGTGTTGTAATTTACCTTTGAGTGTACTCACGATAATGACCGGGTTACAGTTTGGGCAATAGGTGGGGGTGAGAGGAGTCTTCGTCGGATTTTGACCTATGCTTTTACTCATAGACTGTAAGACACTTATTGTACAAAACTGTATAAACCTGCATCCAGTGTTTAGTCGAGGAATGATATGAGCAATGCATCAAAACTCCCCTTCGGGAAGACGACAATACGACTAATTGCTTTGTTTTGTACAGTCGAAATCAACATTGTATCACTTTTTATACTTCATGGTCATTGCTGACTTGTCTAAGGCAATGGCAGCAAGAAGAAAAAAAGTGCCTGACTACCCTTTGGAAATCACTGTACTGTATCTTTTAGTTTTAGTGCTTAGTTATTATATGTATTTAATTTATTGCCTGTCTCTGGAAAATGTACTGAACATGGATGAAATTATGGCGCTTCTTGTTGGTTTGACATCTTGAACACTTTTTTTTATTATTATTATTATTATTACTAGGGTTTCCACCTGAGGATTATACTCAACTCCGGGATGGTCGTCTAGTTCTCCAGTAGATGCAGGCGATATATGCCTCCGTCCGTTCGAAATGTCTCTTCTGAGCTATATTAAAGTGAAAAACTGCCATAGCAGTGATTGAAATTGGATTGTTCAAAATTTTTTCTCGGCATTTGTTGGATAGTACATGATGGAATAAAATACAGAGTAATAACAAGTTTATTATGATCATGTTCTAGGCATTCCTTTCCTTAGTGGCAGACGTGATGATGACGGTCAGCAAAAGTTGTGCCCAGAACTTGATTCATTCATATGGAGTGCTCTTATTCCGACCATTAGTCTATAACATATTGTCACGAATCAGTTCGCGACATTTCCCTTTTGTGAGAAGCCACGAACTATTAGTGGAAAACTCACTGTGTATCGCTCAGTTAACCGTTTCTCTCTCCATTTCGGAGTATACTTTTCAAAACATTCGTCACCGTTTTCAAAAAGTGACCGATTTAATGCACGTCACTAAGTGCGCTACTGAGCGATACAATTGTTTCTTTATCGTTTGCCTCTGCTTCCCTCAACCGTTAGCCACGCCTTGCGTCCTGCCCATACAATGTATTTGAATTGAGTCGAGTGTTTGCTGTGACGGAGACAGGACCTGTGCAGCAGTGCGAGAGGTCAGCTAGTACCCAAACTCCACTTACAGTTTCTCCAAGCTCCCACCTTTAGTTCTCCAGCTTTGGGTGATACATAGCATTCATCGACTGGTATTTCCTTCGTGTATTTCCTAGTTTTAAGAGTTTAGTTGAGGTGTTTTTCCTAGGCGTAAGTATTTAGCTATTGCGTGAGTGAGTGAGCGAGTGCGTCTCATTTAATTTGATTTGAATTGTAACGTTAAATTTATTTTGTGATTAATAAATTTAACAGTTCCTTTTTTGAGCTCAATGTAAAGTAAAATCGTGTTTCATTTAATCCAAATTAAGCTTATTTTCCATATAGCTCCTAGCTTGCATAAACGTTTGCTTTCATAACTGGTACTTAGACCAGTCTTGTTGTATTAACGTAAAATCCGTTGTGCCATAGGAGTTAAGCATCAGCAAGGACCTGATTATTGTTATTAGTATTAGTTATTTATTGTCAAGGGTGAAGTAACTTTCTCCAGAGGCTAACAGTACAGTAATTCAGCAATTGTGAGTAATTAGTCTCTGCTGTGTACTGTGGAGAAAGTTTATAAATTCTCGTTCTCAGAGAGTCGTGCGAAGAAGCAGCGTAAAGTAATCATTGCTAGATGTAGCGAGACAATCATTGTCTCTGCTCTTCAATATTATTGAATATTATTATCAATTTAAATAATATTTAACCATTTATTTTAAAATTACTGTGTTAATATAAAAACCCCGTGACAATTGGCGACCTCGCCAGGATATTAACTCCTAGCTCTAAAGCTATTCATGAGATAGTGCTCACTCATTCATATTTAGGTATTTATCATTAAAGTTTATAGGCACAAGCTTACTGGTGTTTACCCTTAATTCAGCAAGTGAATTTTGCTTTATTAATCAATAGAATACTTAACTCTAGTTTATTCTTGGTAACGCCACACGATTTTATTCGCTCCTGGGAAGTCACCGTACTCATTGTGTTTATTATTGACAATAGTCTTCCCAGTCATTTACATTTTTGATTTATTCTTTGCCAGTTAACTGGATAAGACTGGTCACCACTAGCTTGTGTCTGTACTCTTTACTTGTGTTTATTAGCATTCGTTTGCGAAGCAGCAATCAGTACTGAGTCGCTAGTTATTTAGATTGAGTTAGCGACATGGCTACCACCATATTTTTACAGGAAGCCAAAGATATGGGTCTTACAGACCCAACTGAAATTAAAGAATACATACTCTCACGGCATAATCAGGAGCAGCAGCGCGAGAATGATGCCCGCGAAGAGCGTAAGATACAGCGCGAATACGAGCGAGAACAGCGCGAATACGAGCGTGAACAGCGAGACAAAGAACGAGAACACGAACGTGCCGAGCGAGAAGCACGCGAGAAACATGAACTTGAAGTGCTGAAGCTCAAGCGAGATTCCTTGGCTTCAGACACATCTGGTGCAGTTGGTTCAAGCTCCACGAGCGCTCTCCCTGCACATGTTATGGCGACCCCACACATCAAGCTTCCCCCATACAAAGATGGCGAGCGAATCGAGCCATACATAGCTCGATTTGAAGACATGGCTCAGCTTTACCAGCTCGATGATGCAGCTAAGCGGCTTCAGTTTCTTAGCCTGTTTGAGGGCCCTGCCCTCGATATTCTCCACACAATTCGTGGAGACAATCTCACGTATGAAGTGATGAAAGCTGCACTCATTAAGGCGTATGGTCTCACAGTAGACGACGCCAAAGCTCAGTTCATGCGAGCTCGTCTCCAAGACAAGGAGACAGCTGTTCAGTTCCTCGACCGTCTCACTGCTTACCTAGGTGAGTGGATGGAGAAAGATGAAACTCCTTCCACGCGTGAGGGGATAATTGACCTTATGCTGCGTACACAGCTAGAGAGGTCATGGCCTGCTGAGCTCATAGCACAGCTTAAGATCTGCCAGGTGAAAGATGCCAGCCAAATGGTAGAGAAGGCTGACGCATTCTTTACTGCATACGGGTATCAAGCTCGTAAGCAAAACACCTGGAGCAGAAAAGATACTGGTAAGTCTGGGAAGTCGTCTCAGAATGAACCCCAGCAACAAGGCCATTCTCAGAATAATGGCCAAGGTCCAAAACCGCAGTGGAAGGACCAGGGGCAAAACACTCAGAAACCTGAGTGGAAGAGGTACAACAAGTACCCTAACCAACAGCAGTATCAGCCACGCAACCGACCTTTGGGACAAACTTTTTCACCACCAGCTCAAAAGAGGCAGGAAGCGAATGCAGCCTTCATTCCTCAGCAGCAGCATGGTGGTCACGTCCCTACCAGTGTGGGTACTTCCCCACAGTTCACTAGTCCCACAGTGACAGTGAACCCCCCCTCACAGATGGCCAATGTTCCATCTTCCCAATATGACCCTCAAGGCACAATGTTTGCCACATCAATTCAGCAGCCTCATGAGTGGCTAGCTGCTTCCTCCACAGGCCCTCCCACAGGTGACAGTACCTTCCTTGTTCAGCAAGGGTTTGTGGGAGGCATTCCTGTGAAGGTCCTGAGAGACAATGGTTCCTCAGGTTGCTCGGTTAAGCAGAGTTTAGTTCGGCCTGAGCAGTATACAGGTCGACAGATCCATGCAAGCCTTATTGATGGATCAGTGAGATTGTTCCCTGAGGCATGTATCCAGGTGGCATCTCCATTTTATACTGGTATGACACTTGCAGTTGTCATGCCAGAACCTTTATTTGAACTCATCATTGGAAATATTAATGGAGTCAAGGATAATTGCTCCGATGACGCTACTCAGACTTCGGCTGCTGCGGTAACACGAGCCATGGCTGAGGCTCCAGACTGTGTCACCCCAGTGAT
This sequence comes from Coenobita brevimanus, assembly GCF_032717465.1. NCBI lineage: Eukaryota > Metazoa > Arthropoda > Malacostraca > Decapoda > Coenobitidae > Coenobita > Coenobita brevimanus. Next base: position 11,544,887 of record NC_137008.1, on the reverse strand, counting down.
CATTGAATCGCCGCAAGATCTGATGTGCAGTCAACTTGTTGTGCAAGAACAACATTCTGACCCGACACTTGCTACCGTGCGGAACAAACAAAAGGGTCAAGTGATTAAGTATTCACGGGGAGGTCGAGCCAAGTTCCTTCGCAAACAAGGACGGCTCTACCGTGAGTCACGAACACCCGAGGGCGAGGTTCGATTGCAGTTTGTCGTTCCCGCCAAGTACCGCCTAGCAGTGTTACAATGGGGTCATTGTTCAGCCTCAGGAGGTCACATGGGCAAAAGGAAGACCCAGGGCCGTATCCGAGCTGACTTTTTCTGGCCAGGGATGGGACGAGACATAGATAGTTTTGTCCGTTCCTGCAGTGTGTGTCAAAGTAACACCACTAATCAGGGACATGCCCTTCCTGTGCCGTTTCTAACCACACCTGTAATCTCTGAGTCAGTTGAGAGACAGGATAGTGGTAATGTGGGTGTAGACCTGATGTCTCACCTACTAGCTGCTTACTAACTAGCAACTGTTGTATGTTGGGTTCCGTAATAGGCATCCTAAGCGATTTGAGTAATCCAAGGACCAGCCTGGTTCCCAGTTAAAAGTGTAGACCAGACGTCTCACTCGTCGGCCCTACAGGACACAGTATATCCAGGGCTTGTACATACATGTATACCATAAGTTAAGGGGGAAGTTTGAGAACCTTGCAGAGACAGTCCGAGGCTGTGTATGAATTACCTTGTGGAATGTCTCGAGCTGTGGGCCTCTGAGGATTCCCGGAGAATGCACATTACCCACATGAGTGTTCACACCCACGGTGGGTGTTAAAACGTGACCTGCCCGAGATTGCGTAGCGATTTTCAGCTTCCTGTATTACTCGTAAGTGTAGAGTTAGGTTAACCAGTAAACTGCCCGTTCTAAGCAATTTGTGAATTCAAGAACTGGCACGTTTCCTGGTTAATAATGTTAGGTTAACCAGTAAACTGCCCGTTCTAAGCAATTTGTGAATTCAAGAACTGGCACGTTTCCTGGTTAATAATGTTAGGTTAACTAGTAAACTGCCCGTTCTAAGAGATTTGAGTAATTCAAGAATTGGCACATTTCCTAGTTAATAAGCGTTAACCAGTAAGCTATAAGGGTTCTAAGCAATTTGTGAATTCAAGAATTACGTTTCCTGGTTAATAATGACAAGTACTGATTGCTAGGCAGAGAGAGAGAGAGAGACAGAAATAACAGTTTTGATGCTCCACCTTAATTCCTTTCGCAGGTGTAGCTGGTGGGTGCAGCATTGCCGTGCAGATCAGCTGGCCGTTCCTGTTACATGCTGCCGCCCCTTCTCTTCTGCCTCGTCATCATTATTTTACTATAAATTTGTATTACTGTGTCATTTTACACGTAGGTACAGTTACACTACAACTGTCACACCTACACCATGTATTACATACACAACACTACATAACAATTAGTTGTTAATGTAAATGTAGCGAACTTTCGCTCAGTTTGACCTGAGTACAGGATTTTCACAGTCGTCACGGAGTTTTTCCCTCAAGCTTGTTTCTATTAACGTAAATACGAGGTTTTTTCGCTCACTGGCGACTGCGACTTTCTCCTGTAGCAGGATAGCACACACACCACAGTGTGAATCTTGTGCGAATGACTTAGGATGTGTACATATATATATATATCCACAAATTTTTTCCCATAAGGAAAAAATTTAACTTTCTAAGGGCGTAATGTCACGAATCAGTTCGCGACATTTCCCTTTTGTGAGAAGCCACGAACTATTAGTGGAAAACTCACTGTGTATCGCTCAGTTAACCGTTTCTCTCTCCATTTCGGAGTATACTTTTCAAAACATTCGTCACCGTTTTCAAAAAGTGACCGATTTAATGCACGTCACTAAGTGCGCTACTGAGCGATACAATTGTTTCTTTATCGTTTGCCTCTGCTTCCCTCAACCGTTAGCCACGCCTTGCGTCCTGCCCATACAATGTATTTGAATTGAGTCGAGTGTTTGCTGTGACGGAGACAGGACCTGTGCAGCAGTGCGAGAGGTCAGCTAGTACCCAAACTCCACTTACAGTTTCTCCAAGCTCCCACCTTTAGTTCTCCAGCTTTGGGTGATACATAGCATTCATCGACTGGTATTTCCTTCGTGTATTTCCTAGTTTTAAGAGTTTAGTTGAGGTGTTTTTCCTAGGCGTAAGTATTTAGCTATTGCCTGAGTGAGTGAGCGAGTGCGTCTCATTTAATTTGATTTGAATTGTAACGTTAAATTTATTTTGTGATTAATAAATTTAACAGTTCCTTTTTTGAGCTCAATGTAAAGTAAAATCGTGTTTCATTTAATCCAAATTAAGCTTATTTTCCATATAGCTCCTAGCTTGCATAAACGTTTGCTTTCATAACTGGTACTTAGACCAGTCTTGTTGTATTAACGTAAAATCCGTTGTGCCATAGGAGTTAAGCATCAGCAAGGACCTGATTATTGTTATTAGTATTAGTTATTTATTGTCAAGGGTGAAGTAACTTTCTCCAGAGGCTAACAGTACAGTAATTCAGCAATTGTGAGTAATTAGTCTCTGCTGTGTACTGTGGAGAAAGTTTATAAATTCTCGTTCTCAGAGAGTCGTGCGAAGAAGCAGCGTAAAGTAATCATTGCTAGATGTAGCGAGACAATCATTGTCTCTGCTCTTCAATATTATTGAATATTATTATCAATTTAAATAATATTTAACCATTTATTTTAAAATTACTGTGTTAATATAAAAACCCCGTGACACATATACAGAACATTGGACTAATTCTGTCAGAATAATTCAGATTCCGTCATTAAGGCACCACTGATACTACACCAGGAGGAGTGTCCATCTGAATTTTAAGAAATTTTTCTATCTACTTTAAGGTATATCTAAGTCGATTTTCAAGGTCACAAAACCCAGTAACATGGTTCAGTATACACGTACTGGTAACTAATGCATGTATGAACAAACAATTAGAATGTTCTCATGTAAGATTTTAGATAACTGGCGAAGTGCGACTAGGGAATGGAGGTCCATAGAAAAGTGATTATGCCAGTCCGTGTGACGTAATTGCTAATGTTATATCAGGACGGCCATAATCAAGCATACAAAAGGTTATACTACAAGCACTCGCTAAAATGTCTGTCTTCTGGAGGTATAGAACCGAATATCACATGTATCAAGAGACAAGTACACTAACAACCACACACACACACACACACACACACATATATATATATATATATATATATATATGAAAATATAGGACAAATATGCCATTTCCAGTGGAGTTCAATTTGGTTGGAATAGTTTGTTGTCACTGTTGATTAAGCTGCACCCAGCTGAGTCTAAATTGGTAGGTGTAACTGGTCGTTGTAATTGAGAGGAATAGTTTGTTGTTGTTATGGTCGATTGAGTAGCATCCAGTAGAGTCTAAATTGGTAGGTATAATTGGTTTTTGTTGTAGTCGGTCTTCATCTGCTACAGAGCCAGGGGTGATCCCGTGAGCACTCTCTGCCCGTCGACTGGCCGGGGATATTATTGTTGTAACACTGTGCATTTCTCCTTTCAGGTGTTTGAAGGAGCTACAGTATAGTGATGATGATATGTTTTCTATCTCTTGAGTAATTCCGTTTTGAAAAATCCTTGGCTTGGGAATTTTCTTTTGATCTGTTGGATTTGTACTTGCCTTTGCGACCCGTAGCAACTGAGACATGCATACACTGGACGCTGGAACTCTAGGTTTGTTTCCCGACAAATTTGGGTATGATACAATTTGAAAATTATAATCATCTCTTTTATCATAGTTTTGTTGATATAACTTCGTTTTCTATTTTGATATTAATTTCCAAAAAGCTTCCTTGGCAGTGGTCGGTGTTTTCTTTATTTAATACTAATTCTTCCGGATATATTTCTTTGATCCTTTCATTCATATCTCCATCTTTGTTTAAGGATATTAGATTGTCAATGAATCGTCTGGTTTTGCTAACTTCTTCACTTTGGAGTACTGAACTTTGAAATTCGTTCCATTCACTTGAATTCATAACTATTTTAGAATAGATTTACCATGAATGGGGCTGGGTCTGTTTTCATGGGTATTCTTATGCACTGTTTGAAAACCATATTTCCACAAGTAAAAAAGCAGTTTTCTACCAGGTAATATGTCATATCTATTATCTGATCCTCTGAGAACGTCAATTTTTTTCCATCTCTTTTATATACCCAGTATCCTTCGTAATCACCTACTGCGATCAAATTCTTATTAAATCCTTTAAAAGCAACTTGCACTGTTCATTCCAATTTCTTTTTTATATCCTTGTGTTCGATCTTTGTGTACGAGTATAACGTTGAAAAATCATATGTTGCTACGTTTCTTGCATTTCTTTTGTGACTGATGGAAGCAATATCCTTTCTGCTCATTTCTGAGTTGTCATATATCCACATACGGTTAATTCCTATACATTATATACATATATATATATATATATATATATATATATATATATATATATATATATATATATAAATGTGTGATAGTTTTTTTGCCAGTGATTTTGTTGCACATACTCTAGAGGAAATTATGAATCTGAATTTTACAAGGTCTTTATGCATTATTATTTTACTATATATGTATGGTAATTTTTTATCATCATCTGCCTCTATTCCGTGACTAAAAGAGTATGATGACAGCTTTTCAACTATCGTAGTCTCTTTACTGCTAACTGTTGTATATGTTTCGGAGACTTGAGTTATCATGACTAATTCTTGTAAAAGTGTTTTTATGTAATATACATTGCAGATGATTGGAATATTATATGTTTTGTCTACTGGGACCAAAACATACGACCTGTGCAAGTCTTCAACATCTTTCATTGCTTCCTTATCTTTCAGTACTGGTTTTGGCATTCTTCATCTACTGTAGAATAGTGCTTCTTGAGTTTGCAGATTTTTCCATCAACGTTCTGCATGACTTTTACTTTCCATTCCATCATAAAACATTCATTACATTCTGACAGTTTACACCATTCTCCAGCACACTTTTTGACTGCAATGTTATCATTTTCTCTCACTTGTTTCCAATTGATTCCTTTAGCCTCCCGATAATTCAATTCTCCGTACATTAGTTTTTTTAATCTAATCTTTTATTATGTCTAGGTTACTTGTTATTACATGCTGATGATGAATATCAATGAACTCTGAATCGTAACACTTACACTCATTATTTTGCACTAGCCATTCTTTAACATCTAATTCTTCAACAGTCTTTTTGTAGTTTAATAATCTTCCTACTGATATACGATCACTGGGGGTTCTTTATTTTTGAATCCAGTAGGAATGCTGTCTTTGTTATATGAAGACTTGAAACGTTTATTCAATTCAAATTTTTTTATGCCTTTGTTGCAAAACGGAATTTTACACTTTATTCTTGTGAATTTCTTTTCCATGTCTTCATAATGTATTCTTCTCATGATTTTGTAGTTCTCAAGATCTTGTATTATCTCTAATATTCTTGAAAATTTAGAGTTTCTATCCTCATTGTTTAAGCTTGGGTCTTGCACTAGCATGAATAATTCATCCAGTTCTTTCTTTGTCATTTGTGATATTGTTTTTTGGCAGTATCTTAATAGTTTATTATCTGATAAGCCTATCATGTCTGTGACATTCTTCATAAATTCAATTGCTCTGCTGCTTCTGTTGTTGTTTGAAGTTCTTTATCCTCTTTTTCTTATTCTGTTTTTGTTGGTTACCTTAAAACTCTCTCCAGTTATATCTTCTCGTTGATTATATGTTTTCTTTTTCCATTTTATCATTTGATCCATAAAAATAGATTGTTCTTGGTGTCTTTATATAAAACTTTTCTCTGTTTCTTCTTTTCGAGGATACTTGTAAATCTTCTTTGTTGTTTTCAGTTCTTCCTGTTCCATTTACTTTCTCAGTTATTTGAATTGTGAAACTCTTATCTTTACACTCACCTTCGTTGAAGTGGTCAGAGAGTATCTTGCATGCTGATCCTTTCTCTTTTGTTTCGAATGCTATATCGATGTTGATTTATTCTAACATTCAGTCTTTGCACTATCTCTCCAACATGCTGACTTAGACAACTGTCACAAGTAAGTAAATAAACATTATTTGTTGCATCACATGACAACTTCATTCCATATGTTCGCGCACACACACACAATATATATATATATATATATATATATATATATATATATATATATATATATATATATATATATATATAAGAGAGCGAGATTGTCCAGGTGCTTCAGGGTGCGAAAGTGGATGTATGTGGAATAACTGAAACAAAATGGAGAGGAGAAAGTGTGAGAGAATGGGAGTATGGATGGGGTATATGTGCAGGAGTAGGTGAGAATGAGAGGGCAAAGGAAGGAGTGTGTATAGTTGTGAGTAAAAGATGGAAGAAGAACATAAGACAGTATGGATCAGTTGGGTCTAGGATTGTGTGGGTAAAGTTGAAAGTTGGAATACAAATGTGGGCGATTGTGTGTGTGTATGCGCCAACGCCAGATCGTGCTAGAAGAGTGAGAGAAGAGTTCTGGACAAATGTGGAAGTGTGCATGGAAAAGTTTGGAAGGAATAAGAGAGTGTTTTTGATTGGTGATATGAATGGTAAAGTTGGTAATGTGAAGGTGGATGGAATAGTTGGTGAGTGGGGTGTGCCTGCTGAGATAGATGAGAATGGGAGTGCGTTAGTGGACATTTGTGCTGGGAGGGGGTTGGTGATAGCCAATACCCTCTTCAGGCATAAAATGATCCACAGGTATACATGGCGAGTGATGAGAAGGGTGGGTGGTGAACTGAATGAAAGGAAGGCAATGATTGATTATGTGTGTGTGGATGAAAGGATGCGAAGATGTGTAAAGGATGCAAGAGTGTATAGAGGTTGGGGGAGTGGATTTTCTGACCACTACTTGGTGGTGGCCAGAATTAGGATGCAAGTAAGATGGAGGAATAGAAGAAGGGAAAGACGAGAGGAAGGAGTAGTTGCAAGGAGAGTGGAAAGGTTACAAGAGGATGAGAAAAAGGCTGAATATAAAAGAGAAGTGGAGGAACGATTGGGCAAATATGAATTGGAGCAGATGGGAGACGTGGAAGGTGTGTGTAAGATATTTACAGAAGAAATATGTGCAGCATGTGATGTGGTGTGTGGAAGGAAGAGAAGACGGAGGGGGGTGCAGGGAACAGCATGGTGGATTGAAGAGGTGAAACAGGCTGTGGCGCAAAAGAAGAAAGCATACAATGAATGGATGAGAAATAGGGGCATGGAAGAAGTTGAGAGGCGGAAGAGAGAGTTAAATGTGGAAAGGAAGAGAGAGGTGAAAAGATTAGTAAGAGAGAGTAAGAAGTGAGTGGATGAGGAATTTGGAAGGAATTTGAGTGTAAAGTAGAGGGACTGTAAGAAAATGTTCTGGAGAGAAGTGAAAAGAGTAAGACAGGGTGGAAGTGAAGTTAGCAGGGGAGTGAAAGATAAAAATGGTAGATTACTAGTGGAGAAGGGAGAAAAAGTGAGCAGATGGAGAGAACACTTTAAGGAATTGTTGAACGTAGAGGATGGAAGTAATGCGAGTATAAGTGGCTGGAGAATGGCTGGGAGAAGGAGGGAAGTGAGAAGACAGGAAGAAATCAGTAGGATAGAAGTTGTGGAAGCAATGAAGAAAGTTAAATCGGGGAAAGCCCCAGGAATTGATGGAGTGTGTGGTGAAATGCTGAAGCATGGGGGAGAGATAGAAGTAGAATGGATGTGGAAGATGTGCAGATTGGCCTGGGAGGAAGGTAGAGTCCCGGAGGATTGGAAGTCAGGTATAATTATTCCCTTGTACAAAGGAAAAGGGGAAAAAGAAGTGTGTGTGGTAATCATAGGGGCATTTGTCTTCTTAGTATAATAGGAAAAGTATATGGTAGGATACTTATAGACAGAGTTAGAGAAAGAACAGAGAAATTAGTTGGAGAAGAACAGGGAGGCTTTAGGAAGGGAAGAGGTTGTGTAGATCAGATATTCTTTCTTAGATCTTTAGTGGAAAAGTTTCTAGAGAAGGGAAAGAAGTTGTATGTGGCTTTCATGGATTTGGAGAAAGCATATTACAGGGTGGATAGACAAGGATTGTGGAAAGTGTTAAGAATATATGGAGTAGATGGGAAGTTGTTGAATGCTGTGAAGAGTATGTACGATGGTGCGAAGGCTGCAGTGCGTGTGGATGGTGAACTAAGTGAATTTTTCTCTTTGAAAGTTGGTTTGAAACAGGGATGTGTCATGTCTCCATGGTTGTTCAATCTGTACATGGATGGGGTAATAAAAGAGGTACAAGGTAGGGTAGTGGATGTTGGAGTGGCCCTGGTGAGAGAGGATAGTGTTTGGAAACTCCCTGTACTGTTGTTTGCAGATGATACTGTGTTGTTGAGTGAAGACGAAGGGGAGCTGCAAGGCTTGGTGGATGAGTTTGAGAGAGTGTGTAAGAAACGGAACCTAAAGGTGAATGTCGGGAAGAGTAAAGTGATGGTCTTTGAGAGAGGTGAAGTTAGTGAATGTACAGCGAGGTTGGATGGTGAGGAATTGGAAAATGTGAGTACGTTTAAGTAGTGTGATGAGTAAGGATGGAGGTTTGGAGGGTGAAGTGCTTGAAAGGGTACAGCAGGGAAGAAAGGTTGCTGGTTCCTTGAAAGCAGTGACAAGAAACAGGGAAGTGAGCATGGAAGTGAAAAAGTTACTACATGACAGTATTGTGATACCAACTCTAACGTACGGAAGTGAAGCTTGGACATTGTTGGAAGGACACAAGTCAAGAGTGAGAGCAGTGGAAATGAGTTATTTAAGAGGAGCCTGTGGAGTCACGTGGAGAGACAGGCTGACGAATGAGGATATAAAGGAGCGTTGTGGTGTGGATGTGGATGTGATAGGAAGCGTTATGAGGAACACACTGAGGTGGTTTGGCCATGTGGAGAGGATGGAGGGTCAAAGACTGACGAAGAGAGTGTATGTGAGTGAGGTGGAGGGGGGAAGAGGGAGGGGGAGGCCGAGGATGAGAGGAGGGATGGGGTGGAGAGGTATATGAGAGAGGGGGGTGTGAGTTGGGAGCAGGGCAGTGTAATGGTGGGGGACAGGGCGACTTGGAGGCGATTTGTTTGTGGCCACCCCAAACGGGATTAAGGCGTCTGGCAATATATATATATATATATATATATATATATATATATATACAATGTATGTATATGCATACTAGCTGGGCCGGGTTAAAAAAAGCCGAACACTCTAATCTTATTTGCTCAAATTCAATCTTTCTTTCTATTCCAGAAAGACAATATACAGGCATAGCCACAAAAGTCTTCCCAAAGTTTGACTAATACATAGCGAAAAAATCTAAGCATCTGAAATACACACTGGTGGAGATATGGTTTTCACTGTATTTTTCCAGTTGCAAATTTTCTTCAGACAGAACTGGGAAGACAGTTGTTTCTGTGACTGTACCTCTTATGCTTTTGAAGAGGGATTAAAAAACGACCAGGAACTTTCTACTTAAGCTTTCACAGACTAACGCACAGTAATTGAGCGCACTTGTTTAGTATTACCAGTGACCTCATGTAACTTGCAATACTTTGGTGATAGAAACTCCGTGTACAAACAGCGAGATAAGGAGTTTATTACGAGCTCACAACAAAATAGTCTGCTCGTCTTGACTGCCTGCTATGAACTGACGCAATAACGCCTTCGCCCAGGCTTGGGCTCTGGGAAAGCATGCTAGGTCAGCAAGTTTAGTGGGGGCATGTATGCACTGGGGGGGGGGACATATATACATCGGGGGTAGACATACTGTGGAGGGAGTACACTACTCCCCCGGGTAGCTGAGATGGTGTCTCCTGACACCAGGAGTTAAATGGTGTTTGATTATAGTAGTAAGGCAAGGTCGGGGAGGTTTGTACAAGGGATAAGTATGATACAGGGGCAGTAGGGGAGACATGGCCATGTTGAGGGAAGGGAATTAGAAGGATATATACAGATAAGATATACAAGGATTAATAGGTATGTGTCCATTAAGGGTCGAAGGTATACATAGATAGAATGGGGATTATACAATAATAGTTTGATACATGATAAACAAGGAGTAGATATGAGAGTTCTATTGTTGTTCTTCATTCAATTTTTTTTTTTTTGTATTTTCTGTAGGATACACTGTCACTCAGTAATGCATTAAAGAAATACCATCATTTTCTAGTAGGGAGAGTTCCGTTCACAGTTTGGTTAATTGTCAGATGGCACTGGTAGTCAATGAATGTGAGGGCACTAAGTACGGGGAGTTTCTACGTCATGTGTAGGGCGTACTATGCCTGGAGCGACTCTGATTTCCTGGAGTCGACGTTCCATTTTTGTGACACAACAATGCACTGCACATATGATGAGTAGAAAACCTATGAAAGCGATAACCACAGGGGGGAAACACAACCGTTGGATGAACCCATGAACGGCTGAAGGCCAGAGAAAATTGATCCATAATGAAATCACTGTCATTGAGGAATATTAACATGTGCAAATTAGGGGAGGTGATGGTAATGTTGGCAGATGGTAGGGTGGAAGGCATGTTGATTGGTTGAAAGATGTCATAGGAGTGTTTACGGACAGCTTGGTGTTAGCGAGTGGCGTAAGTGATGATGGACTCTGATTTGACGGTACAATAGTCTGGTGCTTTGTAGAGACCACTAGCGGGGACGGAGCGAACCGAAGAACCAGGACACATGATTGTGACAGAGATGGGAACAGCAAAGAAGAAGTACTGGACATGGTTGAGGTGAGCATGGTGGACCGGGAGGTAAGGAGCTGGTACAAAAGAACAGGCCAAGTAGAGGGAATGGTTGCAAACTACAGCAGACTCACAGGGTGTAGCACTGCTAGGGAAGAGAGCGAAAAGGTGGGCAGCACAGAGACGAGAGGTAGGAGTAAGGGAGGAACATTTCTGGAGGTTTGTGGAAGAAAGGAAGGCAACGGAAAGATGATCATGGGAGAGGTGGAAATATTCTGAAGGAACAGATACTTGTAACAAGGAGTTGCTGAGGCGGAAAGGGAAGTGAATGATGTGGAAAAGGTTAAAGGTCATGGCAGAACAGAGAGGAATATGGACGACGACGTATTTGGTGAGAAGAGTGGCTTTGAGAACAGGATAATAATATTCGAGGGAGGAGTAGGGGAGGACCGGGGATAGATCGAAGGTGGAGTGAGCCCATTCCAGGACAGAACGGAGAGCTGAGACAGGTACTAAGTCGGCAGTGACACGTCCATTTATAGCATCGACCAGGATACGAACCAAGGTAGACTCTTGAGACAGGAGAGAGTCAATGGCCAGTTGGAGAGTATCCATGTTGAGTTTGAGGTAGAAGAACTGAGAGATAACATTGAGATCTGAAAGGTGGCGTTGTAAGATATCGGTGAAGTTGTTTAGAGTGGATGTGACTTCATTTACGTGGGTCGTAAGCTTCTGTAACATAGTGTGTTGGATTTTAATGATTCGGCGTTGGGATTCTAGAGCTGAAGCTAAATGAGTGAGATCAGATTTGAAGCCAGAAATGTCACAGGCTGTAGCAACGCCAAACAAGCCACTCAGAATCTCACCGCCGAAGTCGAAGAGACGTCTGTGGAGGGGGTACACTCAAATGACCTCCGACCAGTGACCTCAAATGAACTCGGAGGTCAACCTCACATAGCCTATGTCCTAACTGGTTATGTGAGTCTCCATGCCAAAAATTGAGCTGTTGGGTCCAGTCGTTTGAGCGCGTATTACTGGTGACCTCAAATGACCGACAGATGACCTCAAATGACCTCGGAGGTCAACCTCACATAGCCTATGTCCGAACTGGAGGTCGCGTGAGTTTTGATGCCAAAAATTGGGCTGCAGAGGTACCCGGCATTGCCCGAGCCAAAAAGGTGAACACTACCGGTGACCTGAAATGACCTAGATCTGAATTTTGACCCCTTTAAAACCATCCTTGGGTCACCCTGATTCAGAATATATATGGGTCTGGGGGTCTCTGGCCTTTGGTTTGGACGTGATTGAAGGACAAACAAACAAACAACGTGGTTCATATAGTATATATATATATATATATATATATATATATATATATATATATATATTGTTACATAGCCTATGATTTCATCATCCTTTGTGTAATTCTAACGTACAGTATGCTGCATGTTTGATCACGAGCGTGTTCTACCTCACTCCCCCCTTCTACCCTTATTGTAGAGTAAGTCGTTCTTTCTGTTGTTTAGAGCAGGATTGTCAACTCTTTGTCCCCTATAGCTTCATTTGCGCGTCCTTCTTACAAGTTGTATCAAGCTCTGACAGCCCCTATATAATGAACTCAGTCTCTGCATTATTGCCACTTAGATCTACTCCTCATTTTGCTCACATCTCTGTCCTCCCCTGTACAGTTGTTATTATTGTGAGTGCTCAGGAAGTCTCCACCCATCTAGCAGCTGTGCAATTTGAGTATGAGTGTTGTTGCATTTTTTTTTGTACTGTGTAGCGTAAGGTGTTAATTCTTAGGCCTAGTGAGGTTTTTGTGATTCATGTGTTTTGGGTGTCAGCCCTTATTAATAATATTTTGTATCTGTAATAATATATCTTGCATTCACTGAGTATTATCTGGTATTTTCATTTTATCAGGGCTGACTTAGATAAATTTACTCTTGCTAATTTCGTGTTAATAGAGTCTAATGCAGTTAACCAGATATTTAACCTGTTTTTTGCCATTACATTATCCTTATGAGTCCTCAATGTTTTGTTGTTAGTTTGAGCATTAAATTTTAACTTGTAATTTTACCTAACTCTTTTGTTTTAAACCTGGAACTTTACGGGACAGTAGTGATTTTTAGTATTCTCACTTAAAGTGTACATTATCTTTCTCTGTTCCGTAACATAAATTTGGCGACCTCTTATCAGGATATTCAGGATATTATCAAGGATATTGCTTGATATTTTGTGACTGTGATTTATTCATGATGTCTACTATTACTACGCTTGATGAAGCCAAAGATTTTTTGTCAAATGTGCAAACAGTGTGTGATGTAGAAAACAGAACAAAGAATGAACTTAAGCTTGTTGCTCAACAATTGGGAATTACTGTTCGCTCTCATCATTCTAAAGATCAAATTGTTGACATGATTAATGAAAGCTTGTTTAATGTAACTCCTCGTAATGAGCAAACGCAGATTGAATTAGCTAAGTTACAGCTAGCCCTGCAGGAGGCCCGTGCTAAGGAGGCTGAGTTTCAGGCACAAGTTGAACTTGCTAGGATTCAGGCAGACCATGAGTATCGCATGAAACAAGGTGGAACTGGATCATCTAGCTCTGATGATTTTGATGTGGCTAAAAATGTAAAACTTGTCCCTCCTTTTAATGAATCTGATTGAACAAAGTATTTTCAGTTGTTTGAGAGGGTAGCTACAGGTTTTAATTGGCCCAAAGAGTATTGGCCAGTACTCCTTCAAACTGTTCTCACCGGTAAAGCTCAAGTAACTTATGCATCTTTGCCTCAGGATCAATGTGATAATTATGATGTAGTTAAGAGCTTAATTCTTAAGGCCTATGAGCTTTTTCCTGAAGCCTATAGAGTAAAATTTAGGACAACTTATAGGCAAGATAAGTAATCCCATGTTGAGTATGCAAAAATCAAAGAAGATCTGATAGAGCAGTGGTTAAATTCTAAGAATGTGGGTTCTGATTTTGACAAATTTAAGCAGATGATTTTGCTGGAGGACTTCAAAAGGTGTATTAATAAAGATGTAAGCCTATATCTTGATGAGAAAAGAATAGATAATTTGTCTGATGCTGCAGTTTTAGCTGATGAATATGTTCTCACTCACAAGAGATATTCTAGAGAAAAAAGGAAAGCTGAGAGTAAGTACGTTGCCTCTACTCAGAGTACAGGTAACAGGAAAGAGAATAAAGATGATGTTTCTCAGGAAGTAAATACCAGCTTCACCTCTAGATTTCAGAAAAGTAAATGTACTTATTGTAGTAAGCTTGGTCATACTACGGAGAAATGTTTCAGGAGACAGCGTGATGTGAACAAAAAGGAGTCTTTAAATATTCAGTCAATTGGTCTAGTGTCCACCCTTGAGAGTTCCCAGAATTCTTTAACTGAGTTAACTGAACCTGCTTTGAGGGGTAAATTAAATCCTCATGATGAAGCTCCTCTTTTGAGCAGTAACGTGGGTGACACTCTCAAGAGTTCATGTGCTAATTTCTTGTCTGATGGTTTTGTCAGTCCTCTGGACAGTAATGACAGGAAATCAGTTAAAATATATCGTGATACAGGTGCTAGCCAATCCCTTATGCTGACCAGTTTTCTAGGCACTAATGTTAATTCCTCTGATGAAACTGTAATCTTACAAGGTGTAGGGAATAATTACTTCTCTGTCCCTCTGTGCAGAGTGAATTTAGAGTCTGGTTTTGTTAATGGTTCAGTTATGGTTGGGTTGGTTGAGACACTCCCAATGTCAGGTGTAACTTTCTTACTTGGAAATGATATTGGTGGAAGTCAAGTGTGTCCAGCTCCTCAGTTGTCTAGTGAGCCAGTGGCTGCGGCCCAGGATTGTGATGTCCCTGATGTGTTCCCTGCATGTGCTGTCACTAGGGCTAAGTCTAAAGTTACTGGTGACTTAGAGGATAATGATGATGATGATGTTATCCTAGCTGACACTTTTCTTGCTAATTTGGACCACTCACCAGATGAGGCAGTACCCCGTAGTGTTGATAATTTGTCTCGTCAAGAGTTGGTTGAGTTGCAGGTTGCTGACCCTGAGTTGAAAGGTCTAGCTAACTCTGCTTGCAGTGAGGAAGAGTCAGCTGGTGCTTCTACTTGTTATTATATAAAGTCAGGAGTACTTATGAGGAAGTGGAGACCCCCAACAGCATCAGCCGACTGTTGTACATCAAGTTGTCATCCCTCGTGTTTGTAGGCAGGATATCATTATAGTGGCTCATGATTCCAGTTTGGCAGGACACCTTGGAGTGAGGAAGACTGTGGCACGCATTTTGAAACACTTCTACTGGCCAGGTGTCTTCAGGGATATTTCCTGGTATTGTAAGTCTTGTCACACCTGTGAAGTTGTGGGGAAGTGTAATCAGACCGAAAAGGTTGCACCTCTAGTTCCCATTCCTCCTTTTGAGGCGCCATTCACCCGTGTGTTGGTGGATATTGTGGGCCCTCTTCCTAAGACTTCTTTAGGATTTTCTTATGTGTTGACTCTGATTGATATGGCTACTCGTTATCCTGAAGCCATTCCACTTAGAAATATCTCAGCAAAGAACGTGGTTAAGGAAAGGTTCTTCACAAAGTTTGGTCTGCCCAAGGAGGTACAGTCAGACCGGGGAAGTAATTTCATGTCAAATGTTTTCAAGCAGTCTCTGAAAGAGTTGGGCATCACCCAGATCACGTCTTCAGCTTACCATCCCCAGACTTAAGGAGCGTTGGAGAGATATCATCAAACACTCAAATCGATGCTCAAGAAATACTGTTTGGAACATCAGAAAGACTGGGATAAAGGTCTTCCTTTCGTTGTATTTGCCGCAAGAGAATCTCCAAATGAATCATTGGGCTTCTCACCTTTTGAACTTCTGTTTTGCCATGAAGTAAGAGGACCCCTTAAGCTACTCAAGGAATGCTGGCTGTCGGAGGAAGATGACGTCAACCTGCTGGAGTATGTGATGAAGTTCAAAGAACGGCTGTCCACTGCTTCACAGCTGGCGAGAGAGAATTTAGGAGCTGCTCAGGAGAAGATGAAGACTTGGTATGATAAGAAGTCCAGGTTACGCCACTTTCAGCCAGGAGATCAGGTTTTGATTCTGCTACCGGTTCATGGGCAACCTCTTCAAGCCAAGTTTAGTGGTCCTTATTTCGTGGAGAAGAAACTCAGTGATATGTCATCGCCACACCAGATCGTAGAAAGAACAAGCAACTATGTCACATCAACATGCTAATGTTGTATCACAGACGGGACGAAAATAATCCAGTCTGCACTGTAGCTGTTCCACCCGAGTCTGCAATTGAAGCTCTCCCATGCAGTATGAGCCTGAGTGATAGTTTGGGGAAGAATCCTGATATCATGAATGATCTCCAGACTAAGCTTTCTCATCTACCTCCCGAGGAAAGGCAGGAGTTTTCGGCATTACTGCAGGAGTACCCGCAAGTGTTCCGTGCCACTCCAGGAAGAACCACGGTGTTGATGCATGATGTCGATGTTGGAGACGCAAAGCCAATTAAACTGCCTCCTTACCGTATGAACCCAGTGAAAGTTCCTCTCATCCAGAAGGAGCTTGGCTACCTATTGGACCACAAGATGATTGAGCCCTGTCAGAGCGAGTGGAGTTCTCCTGTCACTCTAGTCCCTAAGCCAGGTGGGTCACAGCGGCTCTGCATCGACTACAGACGTGTTAATCAGGTAACCAAAACAGACACTTACCCTCTCCCTCGCGTGGAAGATTGCATAGACAAGATCGGAAAGGCTAGGTACATAAGTAAGTTTGATTTGTTAAAGGGATACTGGCAAGTACCTATGACTAAACGTGCTAGGGAGATCTCATGTTTTGTAACACAAGGAAAGACTTTTGCATGTTCTGTAATGCCATATGGTATGAAGAATGCACCAGCCACATTTCAGAAGCTCATGAATGTTGTAACAGAGGGTTTGGCAGGGTGTGTTGTTTATATTGATGATGTATTAATCTTCAGTGACAACTGGAAAGATCACCTATGCCATGTTAGTAAATTTCTTGAGCGTTTGGTTCAGGCTAATCTTGTAGCTAATTTATCAAAGTGTGAGTTTGGTCAAGCTAAAGTTCAGTACCTTGGATACGTAATTGGTGATGGACATGTTGCACCACCAGGAGCTAAGGTTCAGGTTATAAGTGATCTTCCCAGACCTAAAAGTAGGAAAGAGCTACAAAGATTTTTGGGAATGGTGGGTTATTACAGATTTGTTCTTAACTTTTCAATTCTTGTATCACCACTTACAGACCTACTGAAAAAGGGAGTTAAATTTGTTTGGACCGATAATTGTGAATCCTCTTTCAACAAACTTAAAGCTATCCTATTAAGTCAGCCAGTGCTCGCTACTTCAGATTTTGCTAAGCCTTTTAAGATGGCTGTTGATGCAAGTGATACTGGAGCTGGGGCTGTTTTGCTGCAAGAGGATGATCAGGGTATTGAACACCCTGTATCTTATTACAGTAAGAAGTTCACTCCACCTCAAAAGAACTACTCAACTATTGAGAAAGAGCTTTTGGCCTTGATTTTGGGTTTACAGCATTTTTCATTTTATTTGTATTCTGGTTTTGACCCCATAGTCATTTATACCGATCATAACCCACTGAAATTCCTTAGCAAGTTTAAAGATAAAAATCAGAGACTGACAAGATGGAGTCCTCTTCTTCAGGAGTATTCATTAGACATACAACATCTCAAGGGGAAAGAAAATGTTATTGTTGATTGCTTATCTAGACTTTAGACAGATTGTTTTAGAGTAATAAGAAATTTCCTTTGTAAATTTCTTTTTCTTTGTGGGGAGGTGTTACATAGCCTATGATTTCATTATCCTTTGTGTAATTCTAACGTACAGTATGCTGCATGTTTGATCACGAGCGTGTTCTACCTCACTCCCCCCTTCTACCCTTATTGTAGAGTAAGTCGTTCTTTCTGTTGTTTAGAGCAGGATTGTCAACTCTTTGTCCCCTATAGCTTCATTTGCGCGTCCTTCTTACAAGTTGTATCAAGCTCTGCCGGCCCCTATATAATGAGCTCACTCTGCATTATTGCCACTTAGATCTACTCCTCATTTTGCTCACATCTCTGTCCTCCCCTGTACAGTTGTTATTATTGTGAGGGCTCAGGAAGTCTCCAACCATCTACCAGCTGTGTAATTTGAGTATGAGTGTTGCTGCATTTTTTTTTTTTTTTTTTGTACTGTGTAGCGTAAGATGTTAATTCTTAAGCCTAGTGAGGTTTTTGTGTTTCATGTGTTTTGGGTGTCAGCCCTTATTAATAATATTTTGTATCTGTAATAATATATCTTGCATTCACTGAGTATTATCTGGTATTTTCATTTTATCAGGGCTGACTTAGATAAATTTACTCTTGCTAATTTCGTGTTGATAGAGGCTATTGCAGTTAACCATATATTTAACCTGTTTTTTGCCATTACATTATCCTTATGAGTCCTGAATGTTTTGTTGTTAGTTTGAGCATTAAACTTTAACTTGTAATTTTACCTAACTCTTTTGTTTTGAACCTGGAACTTTACGGGACAGTAGTGATTTTTAGTATTCTCACTTGAAGTGTACATTATCTTTCTCTGTTCCATAAAATATATATATATATATATATATATATATATATATATATATATATATATATATATATATATATATATGTGTGTGTGTGTGTGTGTGTGTGTGTGTGTGTGTGTGTGTGTGTGTGTGTGTGTAATTCACCGTGTCGGGCAGCATCACATGGTGGTTGTGGTCATCAGCATTTTACCCTTCAGCAAGAAAGCTGAGAGCTCATATAGTCCGATCTAAGGGCAAAGCCTTGACCTTCACACGGGCACACACCCATCCTCTTACTCGAGGAGGACAGTGACAACCCGCTTCGTCAGTGAAACTTTTCACATCTCGAGCTATCCGCAGACCCCCGTCTTAGCAGATGCTAAGCAAGAGCGTTACCACTGAGCCGGCGAGCGGTGTGTGTGTGTGTGTGTGTGTGTGTGTGTGTGTGTGTATATACTTCGTTGAACGTGACTGCAAGTTCTGCATTGTGTATTTTCTTTAGCACAATATACTGTATTTACTCTCTCTCTCTCTCTCTCTCTCTCCCATATATATATATATATATATATATATATATATATATATATATATATATATCCCATTGGATCCCAGAGTTTCTGGGCGAGGCACTGTTCCAGGAGGGTCCTAAGCGTACCGCCCTCCGCCCATCGGCTCATAGTCGCGATGCTCATAGGTCCCTACCCGGGGGTTCCCTGCTTTATTAAGGATTGTAAAGTCCCAGTCCTGTCCAATACTGGGGACCAATGGGATATATATATATATATATATATATATATATATATATATATATATATATATGTGTGTGTGTGTGTGTGTGTGTGTGTGTGTGTGTGTGTATGTGCGTGTGTGTGTGTGTGTGTGTGTGTGTGTATGTGTGTGTGTGTGTGTGTGTGTGTGTGTGTGTGTGTGTTTCAGTGAATCTGTGTAACCAGTGATTCATGAAATTCCTATTCAATTCGCAAAGTGAGCGTGAACTGGGATTAACTAATTTAGACTAGGTCAATTTAGGCTGCGGTTAGGTTAGGCTGGGATAATCTAGGTTGAGCTGACGTTAAGCTAGGTTAAATTAGGCTAATTTAACTGAACGTTAAGTAATGTTAAGCGTTCACTTAAATTAACCAAACCAAATCTAACCCAACCAAAGTAGCTTATCTTAACATAAGCTTAATATTGATTATCTCAGCCTAATCTGACTGCAGCCAAAATTAACATAACCTATATTAATCCATTCCATTCACAGTGATTTCACGAACTGACTAGGGATTCCATGATATCACTGGTTACACAAATTTATTGTAAAACAGACACACACACACACACACACACACACACACACACACACACACACACACACACACACCAATTGCTGGCTCAGTGGTAACGTTCTCGCCTGCCATCTGGTAGACGGAAGTTCGCGCCTCGCTCGGGTTGTGAAAAATTTCACTGACAAAGCGGTTGGTTACTGCAACCCTGAGCAAGGGGACGGGTGTGTGCATGTGTAAAGGTCACAAACCATGCCCTTAGATCGGACTATATGAGCTCTCAGCTCTCTTCCGGGAGGGTAAAAGCTGACGTTCACCCCATCACGTGATCCTGACCGACCAGGTGAATGACACAAATAGTATATATATCTATCTATCTATCTATCTATCTATCTATATCTATTTATCTATCTATCTGTCTGTCTGTCTGTCTCTCTCTCTCTCTCTCTCTCTCTCTCTCTCTCTCTCTCTCTCTCTCTCTATATATATATATATATATATATATATATATATATATATATATTTTAAATCCTACCTTCACATTGACTTTTAGTCTCTGTTTGTATATCTGTCTACAGTGCGAAATTTGTGCAGACCGTCACTCCTGAAAGATAAGAGAAAAAAGAACACTCTGATTATTACCCTTAAACCGCGGCCTTGTTTTACTTTGTCTTGCGGCTCCCGCGGGCATATTCACGGTCCGATAGATTCTCTAAAAATATTTGCCAAAAATCAGTTATTATTCCTAGAATATTGAAATTAAATATGCCTATGGCACATACCTTCAGCTTTCTCCTGGGATGTTTGTTGAGCCTTCGTCGAGTACCGTAGGACTTGTGGAGACCTCTGAAGTTGGGTAACGAAGTCTCCACTTTACACTTCCCGACAACCCGTAATATGATTACCACAGCCTGATATTATCACTAGAAACACTATTCTATGATTCTCAAATAGTTTGGAATCCATACTCCAAAAAAAAAAAAAAAAAAACTGTGAAAGCAATGAAAATTACGAGGGCCTATGACCTTCCCACTTCCGATCGTTCGCCGCTGGTGTTCTGTCATTTATTATTCATAAAACTCACACTTTATATTTCTATTACTATACAGTATAACACTTATATATGTCTACAGTCTTTATCCATAAGTTTCCTTCAGTAATAGTAGTTTATTGTCACTGTAGGCATTCAATTTCTCTTTCAGTAAAATACGTAGCATTCACTTTCTCGTCCTGTATACTAGCGTTGAGAGTGAATGTCACTTTCACCTTCACTCTCATAACTCATAGTATTCATACATGCTAGAGTGAAACTTTCACTTTCATTACTTCTAGTATACATACTCGTATGCTGATAATACTACTCATTTACATTTCTATTTACATTCTCTATTTTATTTACATTATTTACATTTCTATTTTATTTACATTGTGTTAGGCAATGTCACTTGCAGTAACATATAAAACTATTTTCCACTGTTCACTTATATTTACGTTCATTGCTTTCACTTGCTGTTTACACGTTGTTTACACATTATTTACATTTCCACTTGCACTGTTTTACTCACAGAAAGATCGTAGTCACTCTTAATCATTTGTCAGCCACACGAGGTTTAGTAGGGGGTAGAGGTCACAGGTCCCTTTGCATGGGGCTAAAAAGCAGCGGAATTTTACAGGCGCGAATCCGGGGTACTTTCACCTTGAAAGACGACAGAAAACTGATAGTGGTGGCCTCCTGCCGCCTGGCTAGGGTGAGTGCAATACTGCCAACTTCAGCCTTGTGAGACCTGATAATATACAGCAATGAAATGATTGGCAAGAAACCAAGACAATACATAATAAATTAGGTAGTTCCAGGTGAATGTAAATATCACTTAGGCTTCTCCCTTCCCTCCTTATATGTATATTTATTATGAGAATAGATTATACGGCATATATCAAGGGGAAATAAACCGAAAATTAGTGAACGAGTGCACGTGAGGTGTTGTCAGGTAATAATTAGCAAATTCCAGGTGTATGGTACTATCAGTTACCTTATTTTTTTTTATATATATATATTATTTGGTATAAGAATAGGGCATAGGGCTTATTTCAATGGATGAAATCAGTGGAAAATTCAAGGGAAGATTAACTTAGCGTAGAATACAGTGTGGTGGCCTGTAATAATTAGGTAGTTCCAGGTGAATGTAAATATCAATTAGGCTTGTCCCTTCCTTTCTTATATATATTTTTATTACGAAAATAGATTATACGGCATATTTCAAGGGGAAATAAACAGCGAAAATTAGCGAACGAGTGCACGTGAGGTGTCGTCGGGTGATAATTAGCCAATTCTAGGTGTATGGCACTCTCACTTACCTTATTTCTTTCTTGTATATATTATTTGGTATAAGAATAGGGCATAGGGCTTATTTCAATGGATGAAATCAGTAAAAAATTCCAGGGAAGATTTACTTAGCGTAGCACGGCTGGGCAGGCAAGAGGAGAGGGTAATGGAGGGGAGGTAGGGAGGGGAGTCAAGAACGGATAGAAATGGCTAAATTGTCAACAATGGATTGGAGTACAGATGAGATTAGGAGTACTGACTAGTGTCGGACATTGGCAGTACTGATAGATGATACAAGCCACCACTTGAAAGCCCAGACGAATTCAAAATAACACAGAATCACAAAAGTGATGCCCTGCGGTATGATCCCTTGCTCCCAAGCAACATGAAAGTGTCCCCCCACAGTTAAGGGGTTAAGAACATTTCGGAGTGTGCATTGGCCCCGTCCCCCCGCCTCCCCACCTCCCCGGAAAAAAATAGGGGACGAGAAAAGAAAAAAATAAAATCAGGAAAATTCGACCACATACCTGCAGGCCATCATGTCCAAAATGTAGGAGATTAAATCAGCAAACTCTAAAATCAAAACTTGATAGAGACCCACTGGAGTGTGCTACAGGCCCCCCAATTTCTCGGAAACGTCGACCGCAGACTTGCGCCCTGCAGGAATAGCAGTTAATGTGACACAAAGGAGAAAAACAAAACAAAACATTACTTTCGTACAGTATTGTACATTCTTTCGTCTTAGTCACTTATCCTAAGATTGTGTTTGTCTTTTTGTTGTCTGCCTGTTTGGTTGTTTGTCTGCACTGCTAACTTTAGGCAGAGCTTCATGGAAAGACAACAAGAGATATCAACAAACTACAAAGGCAGGGTTATCAAAGGCCAGTTGGAAGGTGCTATATGCAAAGGAAAAAAAAGGGGGGGAGGGATCGAGTCCCTGTATCATGCCAGAACAGCCATTGCGCAGAGCATCAGGCAGACACGGCAAGAGAATTATCAAGAAACTATAAACTGAAGTTGTTAACCCTTAAAACCCCAGTGACAGACTCTGTAGTCATCATAAAACCATATAACTGGTGTTTGGGGTTGCTTGGATGATGGGCATAGGCGCTTGGCATTTCCTCCAGTTTGAAGTCTTAACCATTTTCAGTGGTATGCAGAGCATGACGTAGGCATATAGAAGGCAGGTGAGCTGCACTGCCAGTTTTCCAGGAGAATCGGGATGGATGCTATCGACGATTTCTGGTTCCATTTAGTGGAGTCAAAGGCTTTTCGTCTCATTAACTCTCCTCCTCTTACTGACGTCCTTCAACCTCTGTCTCTTCGTCGCACTGTTGCATCTTTATCTCTTTTCTATCGCTACTTCGATGGTCACTGCTCCTCTGAACTGTCTGTATGCATTCCTCCACCTCAACAACGGGCGCGTAGCACCAGTCTAGCAGCAAACTCTCATCTCTTTTCTGTCCAACTCTCTAATGCAAGAGTTAACCGTTACTCCCAGTCCTTCATTTATGCAACGGGTCAACTATGGAACTGTCTCCCTCTGTCTGTATTCCCTGCTTCCTATGATCTCCAGTTTTTCAAACGCAGTGTGTCCAGGCATCTCGAAATGATCGGTTCTTGAATTTGGCTGTCTCTTGTATTTTGTTTTTCTCTTGGAGGGAACAATAATTACGGACTCCTTGCCTTTGGTTCCTCCTTCCTCATATATATATATATATATATATATATATATATATATATATATATATATATATATATATATATATATATATATATATATATATATATATATATATATATATATATATAAAACTTCCCGCTGCAGCCAGCACCATCTCTGGCTTGCCTCCCGTTCGTGCAGGAAAAAGGTTGAGTGATAGTTCGATAGGCAGAATTCTAAAAATGACAATATCGCCATTGATGAGTGGACAGACGACGTCAAAGAGTGGATGTTATTACATGGAATGTAACTGATTCCCCTTGGCCACCCTATACGGCTTCCCATTCTCCTTCCCATCGTCTTTGCTGTGCTTACGCATCATCACCATCCACATCATCACAGTCTGACATTCTGCAGGTGTGTGAGAAAGTGAAACATATATAGTGTAATTGTATATAAAAATAAGGGGAAAGTATATGGCATATATAAATGTGGAAAGCTTCAGTGTAGAGAATGAATGTTTACAAAACTAAGGACATATTCGTTAAGTGAAGTATGAATGTAATAGAAATATATATATATATATATATATATATATATATATATATATATATATATATATATATATATATATATATATATATATATATATATATACGTAAATTTTAGAAGACATGGAAACATACAGTACTGAAAGTAAGTGTTATGACCAAAACTATACAGTGGTTTTGTAATATATGGTACTGAAAATAAACGTTGGAGCGAAAAGTGAATATGATCTTTTGGTGTAAGTACTGTACACTGGTTTTGTATTGTGTTACGGCAATATAGTTCAATATACGAGCAAACTGATTTCGTGTGGTAGTAAATTAGTAATAATCTTGTGCAGTTCCTGTAGTGCTGTACGAACTTAGCCAACTTAATGACTTTTCTACACATAAATTTAGGATATAAGGAAAACAACATTTATAGGAAAATGAGATCACGTGACAGCAAAACTGACCTTGTAGTACAGGTAAAATAGGAGTTGCAATAATCAGTATTTTATATATTTGTTATAAGCCCATTGAAAAGTAGCTTAGCTAAATATATGCTTTAGAAAGTAGGGAAAACTACTAGTGTAAGAAATGAAACTGATAGCATGGGTAACTCACTGGACAGGGAAAGGGATCATTCCGTGCAAATAATGTGTAATAAACTTTGGAAATACTTTTCTGTCTTTGCCACACGTACAAAGGGTGATGATTCCTTCACGAGGTTGTGGCAAGGGCCAGTGGAGAGGTGTGTCAAGGTAAAATGGGGCAAGGGGTGGTGAAAGCAGCAAGAGGGGAACCATCATTTGAGCAAGGCAGGCAGGCAGCATGCAAGCCTTAATCACTGACTTGCCCGTTCGTACAGACAGATATTGCCTCCATACATCATCTTCATCCACAAAGCCTCCACCTAGAGACCCGGGGACACGTGAAAAGAAGGACTGGTGAGTATTATGATCTTTTAAGTTCTACGTACGTGCTGTAGTTATAGAGCTATGACTGAATGAAAACAGGTTACTAAAAAAAAAAAAAAGGGGGGGGCACTCAGTGGAGCGCATCTCTCCGATAAAGGCAACGTAGCCTAATTTCCAAACCACTCTTCATAATGGGTTTCGGTTTGTCATCACTGATTAGGGTTTCGCTAAAAGTGTTTTCCGGACCCAGAATCTGTAATACGAGCCGGATTGGTCCCAAAAGTTAAGCGATTGTTCCCTGGGACATAGGCTATCTACCCACCAGATGTGGTCCAAATCTCAGTTTTTGAGTAATCCTGCTAACAGCCAAACTAATAAACTTCGGTCCTAAAAGTTGATCGATTGTTCCCTGGGACATGGGCTATCTATCCACGGAATTTGGTCAAAATCTCTCACTTAGTTTTTGAGTAATTCTGATAACAGACAAACAAACTAACAAACAAGAGGGGCACTCAGTGAAGCGCGTCTCTCACACATGGGCAACGTAATTTCCAAACAACTCTTCATAATGGATTAGGGTTTCTCATCACTGATTAAGGTTTCGCAAAAAGTGTTTTCCAGACCCAGAATCTGTAATACCATCTGCGTCGGTCCCAAAGCCTAACCCGTGGATTGTGCACTTACTTTTTTTTTTTTATCCCACCCCGCGGTGCACAACAGACGAAAAAATATATATATATATATATATTTTGTTTATTATAAACTTAAAGATAAACATGCCGGGCGTCATCTAGTGAAAAAAAAAATTTCTCTCTGTCTTTGTGTAGCGCCATGCGTAAGTTTGCATAGGGATGGAGTCGTGAAAAAATGAAAAAAAAAAAAAAAGGTTTTGTTTGTTATAAACTTGAAGATAAACGTCCAGGGCATCATCTGGTGAAAAAAAAAAAAAAAAAACTCTCTCTCTCCGTCTTTGCGTAGCGCCATGCTTACGTTTGCGTAGGGGTGGAGTAGTGAGCAGTGATGCATGGCCACTGGAAGGTTAGCACGGCCTGAGCTGTGGCTCGCAATCCACGGGTCGATTGTTTCTTGGGACATGGGCTATCTACCCAGCAAATTTGGTCCTTATTTCTCTTTTAGTTGTTGAGGAAGCTTGCTAACAGACAAACAAACAAACAAACAGAAGTGAAAACATACTCTCCTTGTTGGACAAAATAAAACGCATGCAGGAAGGGCTCAGTGCCAACACCCCGGGCTTTAAGGATCATGGACCATTTGCAGTGTGCTTTAGATTTAAAAAAAGTAAATCTGGAAAAGTCGTAGGCATACCCGTGGAACGCCAGAATATCCATCCATAAATATGATATAGGGCAACACACACACACACACACACACACACACACACACACACACACACACACACACACACACACACACACACACACACACACACACACACACAAACGGTACATGTACACGTAGATTTCCAACCACAGTATCGTGAACGAGTGTGTTTATTGATATTTCGTGGAAACAAAACATATTTAATTTGTTAACTGTAAAGTTAGAGTGATGAAGCACACATCTTTAACACATCATGAACTGAAAATATTTCAAATAGGAGGATATAAATAAAAAAAATAAGTAAATCAGTTATATATATGACTTTTTTCTCGACTACCATTACGTTGTGCATCACGAATACGCACCAGTCAGACTGTCAACAACCATCTCACCGTCGTTTTTTTGACGCAGTTCGGCGGTGGATATCAGACCTCAGAAAGCGGCAAGTTGGAAGCCACACCATGACCACGACCCTGCCCATTCTTCACAACTTATTCGGGAATTTTTGGCCAAGCACATCCTGCAGGTACCGCAGGCTCCCTACTCACCAGACGTGGCTCCATGCAACTTTTGGTTATTTCCCAAGCTCAAAACCCGCTGAAGGGTTTACGATTTGAGACGAGAAAAGACATCATGACGAATGCGACGAGGCACCTGCAGGAGATACCGAAAACTGCATCTGAAAATGTTTCAGGCATTGAAAAGAACTGTGGGCCACGTGTGTCAAGACAGAAAGGGCCTACTTTGAGGGGGATTAGTGCCGTAATTCAACCGGTTAACTATTTATTTTGAGCCCAGGGTTGGATACTTTCTGGACAAGCATCGTGTGTATATATATATATATATATATATATATATATATATATATATATATATATATATATATATATATATATATATATATATACACACACACACACACGCACGACTTGGAGGCGATTTGTTTGTGGCCACCCCAAACGGGATTGAGGCGTCTGGCAAAATATATATATATATATAT
This sequence comes from Coenobita brevimanus, assembly GCF_032717465.1. Lineage (NCBI taxonomy): Eukaryota > Metazoa > Arthropoda > Malacostraca > Decapoda > Coenobitidae > Coenobita > Coenobita brevimanus. The sequence continues at coordinate 11,517,480 of NC_137008.1, read as the reverse complement.
ATATATATATATATATATATATATATATATATATATATATATATATATATATATATATATATCAGTCTATCTATCTATCTATCTATATATCAATCAATCAATCAGTCAATCAATCTATTTATCTATCAATCCATCTATCTATCTATCTATCTATCTATCTATCTATATATATATATATATATATATATATATATATAACGAACCAGCATTCACACTGCAAATATAAAAGAGGAAGCTGCAACAATGGAGTAAAAGGATGGAAAAAAGCGCGTGGGAATTTTTTCCAGCGAATTTCAGATATTTCAGTGTGAAAGAGGACCTGACAAAAATATCACCGTGAACATTAATGATGCACCACAAACTTACAAGCCGACAAAAAACCTTGATGAGCTTTCAACTAGACTCAAAAACCATTCTGCCTCACTAAAGCTAATCAGCTATTCAGGTATTCAGACTTCCCAGGAAAAGCTTACCAACAAAAATTATGAACTGATTAGTTTAGGCACTTTACAACTTTCATTGCTGAGGCATATACATTATGCAGTTTTTATCATATTTAAATACTCGTATAATGCGAGAAATGCTCTCGTGTTACAGCAATTCCGATATCACACCGCACATGTTTGTGTTTACATGAACGGTATTTCACTGATATTTTGGTTATAGCTTAGTTAGTCTGATTTGAGAGGAGACGAGCATTAAGCTTTTGAAGTCAGCAGTTGACTGGTTGTCCGAGTGCATTCGTTATTTACGACGAATTTTAAATTATTTTTATATTATTAATTTCAATAATCGTTTCATGATGAGATTGCCTAAATAAAATATCATATACAGTTATCTGCATAGATTAATTTAAAAATGGGGCCTTACTAATTTTATCAGACGGAACAGATAAGTGTAAAGTTTTGAATTCTCGGAACAAACCAAAACACGTCCAGGTAAAGTTTTAAGAGTGCCTTGATTTTTTTTTCTCATGTTCAGGCAAATCAAGGTAAATTATGTCATTAATACGATGTTTGTAAAACATAACCTAGTAAAACATCAAAACTGCAATCAAATGTAACACATTCCCAGACTTTTGATGAATGATATGCAGGGGAGGAAGTTTAGAGACAGAAGAGAGAGTTATATAGACAGAGGCAGAGAGAGGTGAAAAGTTTAGTAAGCGAGAGTAAAAAGTGAGTGGATGACTAATTAGGAAGGAATTTGAGTGTAAAAATGGAGTGAATGTAGGAAAATGTTCTGGAATGAGGTACAAACAGCTAGACAAGGTGATAAAGAAGTAAGTCGGGGAGTGAAAGATAAAAATGGTAGATTGCTAGTGGAAAAGGGAGAAAAAGTGAGTAGATAGAGAGAACACTTTAAGGAACTGTTGAACAGAGAATGAAAGTAATGCGAGGATAAGTGGCTGGGGAATGGCTGAAGAATGGCTGGGAGGAGGAGGGAGGTGAGAAGAGAGGAAGAAATCAGTAGGATAGAGGTAGTGGAAGTAATGAAGAAAGTCAAAATGGAGAAAGCCCTAGGAATTGATGAAGTGTGTTGTGAGAAGCTGAAGAATGGGGGAGAGATAGTAGTAGAATGAATGTGAAAGATGTGCAGATTGGCCTGGGAGGAAGGTCGAGTCCCGGAAGATTGAAAATCAGGTAAAATTATTCCCCAGTATGAAGGAAAAAGGGAAAAAGTAGTGTGTGGTAATCATAGGGATATTTGTCTTGTTAGTGTAATAGGAGAAGTATATGGTAGGATACGAAATTGACAGAGTTAGGGAAATAAGAGACAAATTAGTTGAAGAAGAAGAAGGTTTTTGGAAGGAAAGAGGTGTAGGTAAGGTAATCATTGTTAGGTCTTTAGCGGAAAAGGTCCTAGAGACGGGAAAGAAGTTGTATGTAACCATCATGGATTTGGAGAAAGCATAAGACAGGGTGGATAGACAAAGGATTTGGAAAGTATTTAGAATATATGGAGTAAATGGGAAGTTGTTGAATACCTTGAAAAGTATGTGTGAGGGGGCTAAGGCTGCAATGCGTGTGGAAAGTGAACTGAGTGAATTTTTCTATTTGAATGTTGGACTGAAACAGGTATATGTCATGTCCCCATGGTTGTTGGATCTGTATATGGATGGGGTTATAGAGGTACAAGGAAGGGCAGTGTATGTTAAAGCGACTCTAATGAGAGAGGGCAGTGTCTGGAAACCCCCTGTACTGTTGTTTGCAGATGATACTGTATTGTTACGTGAAGACGAAGGGAACTGCAAGGCTTGGCGAATGAGTCTGGGAGAGTGTGTAAGAAACGGAATATAAAGGAGAATGTAGGGAAGAGTAAAGTTATGGTCATCGAGAGAAACGAAACCACTGAATGTACAGTGAGGCTGGATGAGGAGGAAGTGGAAAATGTGTGTTTAAGTACCTGGGTAGTGTGATGAGTAAGGATGGATGTTTAGAGGGGGTAGTGCTTGAAATGGTACAGCAGGGAAGAAAGGTTGCTGTTTCTTTGAAAGCAGTGAAGTAAAAAAGCCGCTGCATGACAATATTGTGATACCAACCCTAATGAATGAAGGTGACGCTTGAACCTTGTTGAAAGGACACAAGTCAAGTGAGAGTGCAATGGAAATGAGTTATTTGAGGGGAGCATGCGGAATTACGTGGATAGACAGGTTGACAAATTAGGAAGTGAAGGAGAATTGTGGCGTGGATGTGGATGTGGATGTGATGGAAAGCGTTAGGAAGAATACGTTGAGGCGGTTTGGCCATGTGGAGAGGATGGAGAGCCAGGGACTAACGAGGAGAGTGTATGCGAGTGAGGTGGAGGGGGGGAGAGGTAGGGGGAGGCCGAGGATGAGATGAGGGGATGGAGTGGAGAGGTATATGAGAGAGGGGTGTGTGAGCTTGGAACAAGCCAGTGAAATGGCTTGGACAGGGCTACATGGAGGCGATTAGTTTGTGGCCACCCCTTACGGGATTGAGGCGTCAGGCAATAGATAGTTAGGTCACCTAACTTAGGTGGACGGGGGGGGGGGCGAGGGTAGGCCGTTCATGGGATGTCCCACTTGACTAAGCAGACGAATATTCAGATTTACTTGAGAGTATTTTGCTGTCGCCTCAGTTTGCATTTCTCTCTCTACCTTCGCATCATCAGTAAAGTTTTCTATCTTTTTAGTTTCGAAAATCTGTTGACAACATACAACAGAGCTGTGACAGGTATGGGCTGCGGGATATTTAAAAATGACGGCGAACTATAGCTTCTTCATCCCTGTTTACCAGTCAGTTTTCATTGGAATTCCGATGTTTTACTGGATTAGATTTTACATAATGTCGCAGTAATGACAGTTTGTCTTAATTTGCCTCAACATGAGGGGGAGGGGAATCAAGGTATTCGTAAAACTTTACATGGACGTGTTTTATTTTGTTCCGAGAATTCAAAATTTCACACGTATCTAGGCCATCTTATAAACTTTGAAAGACCTCATTTTAAATTAATCTATGAAAATAATTATATATAAAATATTATTTGGGCAATCTTGTCATCTAACGGTTATTGAAACCCATATAATAAAAATAATTTAAAATGTCATTAATAATGAATGCACTCAGACAACCAACGAACTGCCAGCTTTCAAAAGCTTAAGGTTCGTCTCTTCTCAGATCAGATAAAATAGTCTATAATTAGATAGACAGATAGATAGATAGATACGTGTAAATAGATAGCTAAATAGATAAGTGTATAGACTGCCAGACAAACAGACAGATAGACAGATACCGATATAGACAGCTGTAGATACAGATATAGACAGCTGTAGATACAGACAGACAGACAGATAGATAGACAGATAGACAGATAGATACAGTCAGATCCAGCCCCAGGCTCATCTGAACATGAACCCGGGAGTTTACAGGCCGAAGTTACCTTTCTTCCGCAGTCCACCATCCTCCTGTCTGGGAATACGGAGGAGACTGAGGGACGTTTGTACAACCAGGCAGTCCCACAGCCTGGCCTTACCGATGCCACCGGGTGAAGACGTCCCTCCCCAGCATCTGGTACACAGAGAGATGTACATAGAGAGGCAGAAAAGGACTACACGGTACATGGCCACTAACTCGCTATTAACATATCTGTTTTGTTCTCCTTCTTCATATTGTTCTCTCTTCCTCTTCTTCATCTCTTGCTTCTTCTTCATCATCATCATCATCAACTTCATCATCATCATCATCAATCATCAATCATCATCATCATCATCAATCATCAATCATCATCATCATAATTATCATCATCATGAGAGAGGGGGATGTGAGCTGGGAGCAGGGCAGTCAAATGGCGGGGGACAGGGCGACATGGAGACGATTTGTTTGTGGCCACCCCTTACAGGATTAAGGCGTCTGGCAATAGATAGATACATACCTGGCCGAGCTGACCCGTCAATCACAGTCATGAGAACATAAGAAGAGAGGATAACCGCAGTAGGCCGGGGCAGCTCCTAAAAGAGTAGACAGTGCCTCACCAGGGGTGGACAGGGTCCTTCCCACTTCGAGGTGCATGGAAATTAGAGGAGATTTGGCTCCGTGGTGGAAGCCTCAGCTGCAGGGTGCACAGGGCCTGCATGTGTAGGCTTCTCGTTAGCGCCACAATCACATAGTAGTGGCTCAGAATGGCGCTTTATCTGAGCATGTCATTACATGTATTTTCTATAGAGAGGATTGAACCTTATGATATTTATATCGAACGCCTTGGAAGCATATCAGAACACATTGTTATAGTCTCACAATAATCAGATCATTATGATCTAATTGAAATTAAAATCTAAGTGTTAAGTTTTCAATACCCTTGATGTATGTACTGTATATAATTCTCTCTCTCTCTCTCTCTCTCTCTCTCTCTCTCTCTCTCTCTCTCTCTCTCTCTCTTTATAATACAGTCACATTGTACAACAGTCACCATCACAGGCACATTACATCACATTCATCACAACACCCACAGTGGACCACTGTCACCATCTCAACCACACGATGCCAAGGCCTGCCAGGTATATGTCCACTACGGTATTATACCTGCGTGAAGCTCATCATTATTCCAAACGTATTTCCTGTTGGAGCACCGCCAGTACAATCTGGACTAATTTCACTGTTATCTTGGACCACATTTATAATCTTTCAAACCGACAACATATTTTTCCACTTTACTGTCGCTATTTAAAAGCCCGAGCATTCAGTTTAGGATAGATTTATCGAGAAGGACGAGTTCCATATCTCCTCCATCAACAACAGTATTTTCTTTTCTAAACTGACTTGTGTTGTTTACTGTTAACCAGAATAGAACACACAAAAGAATCACTCGTTTGAAACGCATAATCACCAGCTAGAAAAAAAAAAAAAAACAGGAGAGAATAGATACGAATTTGTTAAATGACAAGTTTGAAATAACTGGATCCAGGTCTAACACCTAATCATTGCCACCACTGCTCAAGAAGGGAAGTAAAACTCCCATGATCAGGCACTCCTAGACCTATCTATATATCTATACTAAGTTTTTTATTTTTTTTCCCCTAGGGGGTTGCAGAGACAGGACGACACACTCAACAAATTACTCACCCACACACACACATTTTTTAATGCAAGAAAGAAGGAACCAAAGGCCAGGAGCCCGCAAACCGTTCCTTCCAAGAAAAAAAAAAAAACAATACAAAGGAGAACATAATTCAAGATCCGTTCACTTCGAGATGCCTGGACACACTGCGTTTAAAAGACTGGAGATCATAGGAAGTAGGAAATACTGACAGAGGGAGACAGTTCCAGAGCTGACCTGTTGCATAAATGAAAGACTGGGAGTTCCGGTTAATTCTTGCATTAGAGAACTGGACAGAAAAGGGACGAGAATTTGTTCCTAGACGGGTGCTAGGCACCTGTTGTAGAGGTGGAGGGATGCAAACAGACAGTTCAGAGGAGCAGCGACCATTGAAGTTGCGATAGAAAAGAGATAAAGATGCAACAGTGCGGCGAAGAGACAGAGGTTGAAGGGAGCCAGTAAGAGGAGGAGAGTTGATGAGACGAAAAGCCTTTGACTCCACCCTACTGAGAAGAGCTGTATGTGTGGAGCCTTCCCACACATGAGAACTGTACTCTAAACAGGGACGAATAAAACCCGTGTATAAAGCCAACAACTGCGCAGGGGTAAAGAAGGTACGGAGTAGCCTTAGCACACCTAATCTTTTGGAAGCAGATTTTAAAAGAGATGCAATATGATTTTTCCAAGATAAGTCCCGAGTGAATGAAACCCCAAGCATGTTCAAGGATGATGCAGGATTGAGATGGATATTGTCAAACCTTAAAGAGTACTCCTGTGGAAGATTGTGTCAGTTTGATAGGTGTAAAAACAGAGTTTTTGATGCATTAAAAACAACAAAATTATTTTTACCCCAGTCAGAGATATGATCCAAGTCAGACATTAGGTGTGCCATAGCCTCATCCCTTGTTTGTTGAAGTAACTGCTGAGGTGGACGTTGAGGGAACCGTATAGAAAGGTGAAGGGTGGAATCATCAGCGTACGAGTGGATGGGGTTAGATGTACAGCTTAGAACAGTGGTTCTCAACTCGTTTCAGGCATTATTGTTATTGTATATTGTTAGGTCAAGTGTATTAGTATGTGAGAAAATGTGAGTGCACTCCTTTGATCTAGAATGTGCATTACTGTGTCAGAAAATGCCAGTTCTTTACTAAAATATTTTGGATTGCGCCTGGAAGAGGGGGGAGGCGGGTGGGGGGGGGGAGTATTTAAAGACCGTCCTGCCACCTAATCAGTTAATTCAGTTTGGGCACTGTGCCAGAGAGAGTGAGCCAAGAGTGTGCCAGACAGTGGAGTTTTAGTCAGCTAGCCACTGTGACACACGGAGTGAGTTATGTTTTCGTCAGTGAACAGTCAATGGGTCAGAGTGTGAGAGTAATCAGTGGAAAATAGAGTAGTTTAAAAGAAAGTGAGCAAGTTCGAGTTAGTCAGCCAGTGAATTAGTAGTAGTGAGTGCAGGGAGGCGGTGGCTCAATTGGTAGAGAGATGGCCTGCAGTCCTAACGGACCCAGGTTCGAATCCCGGCTGGGGCAGGGAACAGTTTAAGGATTTGAATTTCATTAAATCAGGCTTTACTGATCTACCAGAAGACCCGCCGACATGTCGCAAAAATACCCCCGCTAATACCAATGCACCAGTCCTGTATGTGACAGCCCTAGCATGTATTCAATATGGACGGTGGGTGTTAGCGCCGAAGTGGTGACATGTAGAGGTGTATGGTATGTAGGAGGACTGCTGGGCCTTGATAGCAGGCTGTGAAGCCTATGCCGAGAGTCGGACACATTGAAAAAAAAAAAAAAAAAGGACAGAGTTAACGTAGAAGAGAAAAGTCACTGTTCTGCAAGTGTACGTCTGCTGTGCTTAGAAGAAATAAAGCCCAGTAGTGTTCATCTGCCATTGATTAGCATCTGACCTGTCTACATGTCAGTACTGACGTATCAAGGAACCCTGCAATTTAATTGGGCAATAATATTTCATGGGTAGGCATGTAATACCATTTCTATGATGATGGTATACATTGATGATGGTCCGAATATCCGCATTCGCATTCGCAAATATTCTACTATTTTTTTTTTATATCCGCATTTCCATTCACATGTCATGCAAATATTTTGCAAGTATTAATAATTAATAATGTCTATCAATGATGTCTATCTATCTATCTATATGAATAATGTAACTTTATAAAAGTTTATAAAAAGTCAAATAGTTACAAACATGAGTTGAATGAGTTTCCTAGGCTAGTGTTGCCAACCAAGCAGCTGTGCCAGGCCAGCTAAGGCTGCTTGCTGTGTCTTTCATTGTTGCCAGATTCCCAGAAAAGTCTGGATTCATCCAGATTTTTTTTCTTAATGACTGATTGTCAGATTTTTCATTAAATCTCCAGATTTTTAGCTCATAACCAGAAAAAATGCTCTAAATCTTGAGAGAGAGAGAGAGAGAGAGAGAGAGAGAGAGAGAGAGGTGTTCTGGCCGCCTTATCGAGTGGACGTGCTGATTTTGCTCCGTGCCTGGCCTGCTGTTAGAGAAGACAAACTTCTGCAAGTAAGCAACTAACAACTTTGTAACAAAGAAAATGTTGACGGCAGAGGACATCAAGATCATGCTAGAAATGCAACAGAAAGCATATAAGGATGCAATGGAGTTAATTCTGAATGACATGACTAACAGAATGAGGCAACTCGAGCTACGAAACACTGAGTTGACTCAGTCAGTGGAATTCACACAGAAGGAAGTGGACAACTTGAAGCATGATAATAATACTCTCAAAGAAGAACTGGCTACACTGAAGAAGGAAATAAACAACAAATCTACCTTTGAAGAGAAGATAAACAAGCTAAACGAACGGATGGATTACCAGGAAGACTACTCGAGACGGAACAATCTTCGATTTGACGGACTCGAGGAAAACCCAAACGAGACGTGGGAACAAACTCAGGCCAAGATTCAGCGACTGCTTCGAGATAAGCTGGAATTGGGCCCAGTTCAGCTTGATCGGGCTCACAGAGTGGGCTATACTGCCAATTCGGGAGTCACTCGTCCCCGTACTGTGGTGGCTCGCTTCAATAACTTTGAAGATCGTCAGCTTGCCCTACGAAACTCTGCCAAACTTAAAAACACAAACATTTATATTAGTGAGGACCTGTGTGAATCGTCTGTACAAGCAAGAAGAGCCCAATTACCGGAGCTAAAGAAGGCAAGAGCTGAAGGGAAAATTGCCTACTTCAGTCATACTAAGTTAATCATTCGAGAGAGGAAGGAAAGGATATCACTGTCGCAGGGATTCAACACGAAGACCACAGAGGAACATCGGGCTGATTTGAGTGCTGTGGCTGATGCTGTCCCGGCCGGTGCTGACTGCTTGGGGGCTGCTGTTCAGCTAGATGGGAGCCGCTCAGCTGCGAGTGCAGCTACTGCTGAGGCTACGTCAGTGCAGCGCCCTCCAGGTCATTTAGCCGACCGGGCAGATGAGGAGCTCAGAGACAATGCAATGGTCCGAAGTACAAGATCGAAAAAGATAAGAGGTGCCCTGTAAGTACTTGTATGGATATGAAAAATTGTATAGTACTCAAATAATGTACAGTTTTCATTTATAATGGCTTTTTTTCCTCACTTGGATGATGATGAAATTCTTGAGCTGCTGCATGAGAGTTCATCATTGTTAACATACGATGAATTTAATACTTTACATTATCATTTTAGTGTAAATTATGATTCAAATGATTTAATTAAATCTGATGAATTAAGTGGTTTAAATATTTCATTGCCTGTTTCTAAATATTATAATCAAGAAGATTTTGATCAATTGTTAAACAGTAAAACTTCTTGTCCCATATTGTTACTCTACAACATAAACAGTATTCCCACTAATTTAGAAAAGTTTTTATTATATTCTGGTATCTCTGCAAATTGTCATAATATTGATATAATGGCTTATTGTGAAACACGACTTTCCAAAGATACTGAGGATTTATATAAATTGAAAGGATATAAATTATATACTAATAATAGGAATCATTATGGAGGGGGGGTTTGTCTGTATGTGAAAAATATTATTTCTTGCCATGTTTGTGATAGTTTATGTATGATGAGTGATACTATTAAAACATTATTTATTGAAGCCTCTTACCTAAGTAAACGCATAATTTGTGGTGTTCTGTATAGGAGACCAAATGCAGGCATCCTGTCATTTATAGAATTATTAGAAAAAATTCTTAGGGACACAGCTGCAACTGGTAAAAAATGTATTTTGTTAGGAGATTTTAATATCAATTTACTTAATAATTCACAAACAAATGTTAGAATGTTCATAGATTTACTAGCCAGTTTTGGATATTATCCATGCATCAATAAACCAACACGAGTAAATAAGAAGAGTGCCACGATCATTGATCATATATGGACTAACAGCCTCGATTATATATCAGGATCCGGTATTTTGTTGACCGATGTGACTGATCATTTTGCTCCAATTATTCATTGTAAAAGTAAGATTGAAAAAGAACCATTAATATTTTCTTATAGAGATTATAAAAACGTCAATCAAGAGCTTTTATGCCAGGCTATGAAAGAGGAGTTCAATAACATACACATGGATGATAATCCAAACACTGCATACAATATAGTTTCAGATGCCATAACAAATGTAGTAGAAGAAAATATTCCTCTTAAAACAATAAAAATTAAAGCAAAAGAAGTCAACAAACCATGGGTCACATCCGAGCTACTTGGGCATATTAAGGAGAGACATAAATTATACAAGAAATATATAAAACGCCCTTTGACATTTGGAGCTCGTTATAGGGAATACAGAAACAGGGTTAACAACATGTTGGAAACAGCCAAGAAGCGTTATTATAATACTAAATTTAAAGACACTGCAGGTAATTCTAAAGGAACGTGGAAATTAATCAATGAAGTGATCAACTCTCAAGATAAAAGCAACCAAAACATAGAACGTATGAACATCAACAACTGTGATACTAGTGATCCACAAACTATAAGTGATTACATTAATAACTACTTCTCAGATATCGGTCTTCAGTTATCTAGTAAGCTTCCAACCTGTAATTTATCTCCCATGTGTTATATGTCAAACACGTACCAAGACTTTATACTGCTGGATACATCAGAGGAAGAAATTATTTCTATAATAAAATCTATAAAAGATTCAGCACCTGGATATGATGGTATTCACGTTACGGTAATAAGATTAACCGTAACAATCCTGGCTCCCATTATCTCAAAATTAATTAATCTGTCTTTTCGATCAGGTATTTTTCCAGAGAGGTTAAAAGTGGCTAAACTCATACCTATTCACAAAGGGGGAAAAATGGATGACGTTTCCAACTATCGACCGATTTCAATACTTCCCGTTTTAAGTAAAATCTATGAACGAGCTATGTACGATAGACTGAATTATTTTCTTACAACTAATAAAATCCTAACTGAATCTCAGTTTGGATTTAGGAAGAATCTTTCTCCTAAATTAGCAATTACAAAATTAATGACCCATGTGCTGCAGGAATTAGGGCGGGGCAAGTATGTAATAACAGTATTTTTGGATTTAAGAAAAGCTTTTGATACATTAAATCATGAAATCTTAATTATGAAACTGCAGCATTATGGTATAAGAAATACATGTCTTAAATGGTGTCAGAGCTATTTATGCAATAGAAAGCAGTATACTTCAGTAAATAAAATATTGTCCGGAGATGTAGAAATCAAAACTGGAGTTCCCCAAGGATCAATATTAGGTCCTTTACTATTTTTGATATACATAAATGATATTGTTAAGTCATCAGACTTATTAAAATTTATTATCTTTGCTGATGATACAAATATCACTTATTCAGCATATGATATACTCTTATTATCAAGGACATTAAATCTTGAATTAAATTATGTTACAACTTGGCTAACAGCAAATAAACTATCTATAAATATTGAAAAAACAAAATATCTAGTATTTGCTGGCAATAAAATCTTGGAAAGAAATGTTACGATCAAATTATGCAGGGAAACAATACAGAGTTCGAATTCAGTTAAGTACTTAGGAGTTTTGATAGACCAAAACATTAAGTGGAAATACCACATAGCATATATACACAATAAAGTCTCTAGGTTATCGGGCATACTACATAAAGTAAAACATTTATTAACCACTGACACACTCCTCACACTATACTACACATTAATTTATCCTCATTTACATTATTGTAATGTTGTTTGGGGTATGGCACACATGACTAATTTAAAATCACTACAGTTGCTTCAGAAAAGGATAATAAGAGCTATAGCAAAGGTTAACTATTATGAACACACTGAACAAATATTTAAAAACTACAAAATTCTTAAAATTAGCGATATTTATGTACTTGAATGTTTAAAATATTTCCATGAACAACTGTATATAATTAATTCTGTTGAACTGCAGAGAGCATATCAAATACATAATATAAATACCAGAAATAGAAATCAGATTAGACCACCTTTTCCAGTTACTGAATCTCAAAAAAGATTTGTAACGTATTATGGATGTTTAAAATGGAATGATCTGCCTGAACACTTAAAATGTATTAATAACAAAGCCACGTTTAAAATAAATACAAAGAAATATATACTTAGCACATATTAATTACTCGTTAGTCATTCATATATTGTTCATCCGCTAGGCATTCATATGAGTATGTATGTGTATATACAAGTGTTTCTATATTTATGTGTATTAATTCGTTAATAGAATCTCATGTATATATTTTGGAATTTAAGCTCATTGTAAATATAAATTATTGCGATTTATATGTTGATCATATATGCAATGTACAATATATGCAAAAGTTTGTCTGTATATAAGTACTGGACATTTACAAGGCGTCGTTATTTTATTTATATTTTCTTAGGAGACTGTAAAAAATGCTTCATTTAACGGTCCCAGCCATGTTTATATATCTTGTATTAAAGAAAAAAAAATGTACCTATATATTTATATATATATGGCTAATAAACTGTTTGAATTGAATTGAACTGAATTGAATTGAGAGTGAAACACCTGTCTGACGTGATGTGTTCCGGGTATGCGCGAAGTTCGTCCAGGACGCATCTGACATCCCCGGGGGATGAATTTAAGAGTTAGGTTCTCTTCCATGCATCCTGATAACATAGAAAATTGATAGAAATTGGTTCATTCATTTTTTTATTACTAAACTCTTATAGTGAAATAAACTCATACAAAAAATATGAATAACTCATTTTTCTGTGTCATCAAACATAATATTCGCATTCTTTTTCTCGAATATTGAAAATTTATATTTCGCATTCACATTCACGAATGTTGAAAGACATACATTCAGACCATCACTAGTGTACAGTGGAAATCATTTTGCAATGGTGGCTAAATTGGCTTTATTGGCTCGACAGAGCCTGTTTTGCGTTCTCCTTGCAGCAATCCATGGGTTTTAATGGGAGATAAATTGTTCGAGTTATTATGCATACACACACACACACACACACACACACACACACACACACACACTATGTCCCAGCACTAGATTTACACATTATTTCTACCCAGTGTATATTTAACTTACATATTCAGTGTCTACTTTTTGACAAACACACTCAAAAAAAAAAAAAAAAAAAAAAAAAAGAATACTGGCCTTGAGTGATCAGAGAACTGAACCCGGGATTTTCCTTTGCTAACTAGATGTGCTAACCACTGAACCACTTGCGCCAGACTTCTTCTGATCCTTCCTACAACTTTTTATTCCACTTTTTCATTTTAATAATTTGTATTCTTCTAATTGCGTCCTTATATGTCTATCATTTCTTCTTAGGATTTTTCCAACATTGCCTTAAATTTCCTCTAAATCACGTTCGATCCTTAATGCTTTGACCGCTGTAAGACCCTAATTTTTTTTTCACAACAGTCACTACTCAATCTTCGCGAATCAGGACTCTGTAGCCTTCCGCATCTCTCCAAAGACACTTCTAAGGTAAGCCTTTTAACATCTTATTGTTTATTGATGTGACTACAGAACTGTGGACGCCTTACCTCTGTATGTTATCGCTAGAACCATTTTACTACATATATTTTTAAATATAATTCACGACACTGCTGCCTCTCTCTCTTTCGTGCTCTTCTTTTCCCCTCATTTCATCCCCCATACTAATACCTTTGCTCACTAAGCTGGCAAAATAGTTCAACTCCTGTACATTTTCACACCTACGATTTGGGTCGGGAGAGTTGGTGTTATATTTTGATAGACGTGTGTGTGTGTGTGTGTGTGTGTGTGTGTGTGTGTGTGTGTGTGTGTGTGTGTGTGTGTGTGTGTGAATTAAATAGCTGAAACAGAATAATCTGATTTCACCCAAATTCAGTGGAGAGGTAAAGGGAGAATCAAAGTTTTGATCTCGTTTTCTTTTCTTTTCTTTTCTTTCTTTTTTTTTTTTTTTTCCCGCACGACCATCTTGTAGAAGTTTTGCCTCTCGGAATTCCTTTATTCCCAGAACTGGTTCTCTTTAAAACTTTCCTGCCCAGATTAGTTTCCCCCAAACTTCATCCTACACCAGTTCATTACCAGCTGTTACAAATTTTTAAATTAATGGATTTTTTTTTTTTCCTCCACTGTTTGCCTTCTGCAGAAAAGAAATGATAAAAAAAATGGCCAAAGATCAAGGTCATGGACCTAGCTCAATGTTTGATCAAGCAAGAACGTTATCTTATTTACATCTAACATGGTGGAAGGGATGAGAGCAATGCGAGAACAATGAGGTTCGATTTTGAGAACGAGTCAAAGGTCAGGGTCACAGGGCAAGGTCAAATTCCGAACATCGTGTTTATGGGAACAAAATAGACAATGAATCTCGATCCGATATGGATGACACTTGGTGGAACGGTTCAGAATCAGTCAAGTAATTGACCAATTGTTGCTGAAAACAAGAGGCCAAAGTCAAGGTCCCATCATGACAAGGTTAAATTAAACAGTTCTTGTACTATGGTCTACACCAATGACTGTGGCAGGATTCGGTGTACGGTTATTATAATGGAATTCGATTTTGAGGTCACTCAGTCAGACCTCAACGTCACAGAGAAAAGTCAAAAGTCAAAATCACAGGGCGAGGTCACCTCTAAGATTTTAAAAATCTTATTTGGATCAAATATGATGGAAATGTTAAGCGTCCGGAAAGAATTAGGACTGTAATTAGTGGTAGTTTCTGGAGCAGGACAAAATCGGATGCTCGTTGTCTACTGTAGATCAGCTGCTGGGTTCAGGTGTCTCTCTCTCCCATTGCTCCTTCATTTCTATACCTATCAGCCTATTGTATTTCATATATTTGTTTCCAAGACTCAATATTATTTCCTTTCATTATCCTCTGTTTTCCTGCATATAAATCCCCTCTTCTCGCACTGTACATTCCTTCTATTTCAAGTCAAATCCCTCCATTTCTTTGTTTATACAATATATGTTCCCTCACATGATATTGCTTTCATCAGACTTGTACTCCCCAGTCCTATTCTGCTATCAAATTCGTTATTTCATTATGAATCACTGATTAATATTTCACACAATTTTAGATGGGGGAGCTTTTCCAGGAGCGGCTCTGTCATTGTTTTTCCCTAACAATTTCCTGACGGCAGATGCTTCACTCCCTTAAACTTCACTGACTTAAGCGAAACCACACTGCACCACACCACACTACACAATACATCATAATACCACCTTCTTGTACCACACCACAAACAATCACCCTCCCAAACCTCACCAAAACAAGGGGATTAACCAAAGCACCCAGAAGCTTTGGCATCTACTACGTTTATACTTATACATTACGATTTGCTTGTCAGTTCTATCACAGGCTATATCCTTTCTTCCCGCGCAGTCTCACGTTCATAGACTCACTTGTTTGTCATTGTTTTTTCTGACATTGTTTTCTCTTTCACGTTCCACATTTTTCAAACATATTTTCTCCCCACACTCCCCGTTACTCTTGCCATTCAATACACATTTTTGGTGCTAACTTTCGCCCTGTCGCACACCAAAAATGAACCCTTCTCATCGCCTCTATTTTTAGGTTCCAACCCGGCCCCCTCTATCACTTGATGTTTCCTCCTCCTGTACCTTTTTTGACTTACTTCCACTCATGCTTTTCCTCTGTTTTCACTTAATACATACAGCTTTTCCACTCACCTATCCATATTTGCTTTTCATTCCAAGCTCTTCCAGCACTTCTGTCTCCGTGTCTTTTATTATACTCTCACTCAAAATTCTCATAATAGTTACAGCCCCCTAGTAAGAGGGATGGCCTTTCATATACTTGATAACTGGCGCCTTTTCTTACATATATCACCTGCAAGGGAATTAGGTAGGTCTTTTATTCTTAAACGTACTAAACTACGGAATCTTAACGGGACCTCAACGCATCGAAGGAGGTAAATTGGGATTTGTTATTATGTTCGTAGGCACCTGCACATAAAGGTACCTTATCATACACTGCATACCATCATCCCATACCCTGCCTCTTTTCTTATCCATTACACTCGCGCCAGCACCAGATGTTACTCGACATGTGTGTGTGTGTGTGTGTGTGTGTGTGTGTGTGTGTGTGTGTGTGTGTGTGTGTGTGTGGTCTAATTCGCATGAAAATTGATTAAAGAGGACCACCAAGCTTTCGTTTGTCTATTGTGCAAGACATATTCAGGGTGAACAAATGTAAAGGAGAAAGTAGGCCATACATTATATTTAGAGAAGGACCAATATTTTCAGGAGAGTTGCCAAACCAGCTAATGAATAGGTAGGTACCCAATCTGACCTCAGGGATCAGATTAACCATGCATTACCTTCTTTTGTAACTCTCTTGAGGATGATGGTCATATTGTATATATTTAGGCTACTTGCCCCTTTACACTTGTTCGCCCCAGAGATATCTTGAAATGCAGACGAAAGCTCGGTGGTCCTCTTTATTTAGTTGTTGTGTGAGGTAGCCTATACAACATATTTGTCATCACTTGCTTATGTGATACTGCTACCGTATTCCTCTCTCTCTCTCTCTCTCTGTCTCCCTCTCTCTTTGTATATATATATATATATATATATATATATATATATATATATATATATATATATATATATATATATATATATATATAGATATATAATTTTTTTTTTCGGGCATGGGGCTGAGGCCAAGGCTCTCAAGAAAACACGAGGTTGAGGGCGAGGCCGAGGGCGAGGCCGACCTCTCTCAAAAGACCTCGAGGCCATGTTTTGAGAGAATCTGTTTAACTGGTTCTTGTGTTACCATCAGTTAAAAAGTGGGAAGAGAAATTATTTATTTTAAATTTCCAGCAATAAAGCCACACGAGCTTTATATACTAGTATTAAAAACGTATTCTTAGACAAGATTATGGCAGGCGATCTCACGTGAAGAACAGAATCAAGTCAGAAAAAGATATAGCGGTGGTTCTCAACCTTGGGGGAGACCCTCCTCCTAGTGGAACGTGAGCAGTTTCCAGGGGAGGGGGGGAGAACCCAGAGGAGTGTAACGATCAGGTCGAATAATAATTATGTGCCTATCATGGTGAACCTTCAATATATATACAGTTCTTATTTTGTCTCTACTTTAAATTCTGATGCATGTTTAATTTGTACCAATGTGATAAAGGTTCATTTCCTCCTTTGTCTGTCGCCCAGTAGCCACATTGCGCCCTCTCTTCTTTGTACTGGCCGTCTCGAGAGGAAGATAAACATTCCAAGACGTCTTATACCAAAGGGCAGACCAAACATCAGGTTTTCAAAGCTTAAGTAGAGAATAAGTGTGGTGTCATCAGAAATGATTTCTGTTTCCCGGCCAGTCTACAGGATTAGCCCTCCTTTTTTTTTTTTTTTTTTTCTTAAAGTTTCTAACTGCAACAACTTCTAGAGCCAGTCGTCAGCAATGTCCGCACATGATAGCTCCCTGTCGCTCACGCTTATGCTTTCCTTCATTCAGCTGGAATATATTTAATTGTATTAAATAAAAAATAATGATGCTTCTAGGTTTTGAAAATATTTGCTATATTGTTCGTTTTTTGTAAAGAGAAAGAAATTTGCCCAATGAAGGGGGTTTATGAACAAGCATGTCCTGATAATGATTGATGTTAATGACGAATATAATATACGAACATGTGCTTGTACTTAACACAATGTGGTACTGTGGGTGCCTATGACATTTAGTTTGATGGTGCTTAGTACCATGTGGTGTGGTGGTAGTTCTGACAGTGCAGTGGAATAGTGTTTTTAACAATGTGGTATGTTGGTTAGGATGACTATGTGATGTGGTGGTGTTTACGACCATCTAGTGATGTTTGTGACCACTGGTTGTGGTGGTGTTTATGACCATTTGGTGTGTTGATGCCTAGGACCGTGTGGTGTGTGGGTGTTTATGACTATGTGATGTAATGGTACCAATAATCATATAATTTGTTGGTGGTTATGGCCATGTGTTGTAGTAATTATAGCCATGTGGGGTGGTTGTGGTTTATGACCATATGGGGTGGTTGTGGCTTATGACCATATGGAGTGGTGTTCTTTATGACCATGTAATAACCAAATGGTGGTGTGCTGTTTATGACCATGTGTTGTGTTGGTGTTAAAGATGATAAAGTGTAGTGGTAGGCATGGCCATTATAAGATCTATTTATCTATCTAACAGTCTGTCTATCTGTCTGTCTATCTATGGACACACACACACACACACACACACACACACACACACACACACACACACACACACACACACACACACACACACACACACACACACACACACACACACACACACACACACACACACACACACACACACACACACACACACACACACACACACACACACACACAGTAAACATCACCCAACTCCTATGCTTGATATTGCAGAATGTCGGATATTACATGGAACACTCCATCACTAGCTCAACATTCAGTGTCAAGCCAGATAATTTACTGTCAATCTCGACCGTGTATCCTAAAACCTTTCCCATGAGTAAAATATGAAATTTAAATATAAAATACAATAAAGCAATCATACAATACACGTACAGTAGAGTAATTCAACACTGGTTGGCCATCGTTTTCAAGCCAGTTGATGCATCATGGAGCCAGATATTGCATAGAACCACTGGTTATGTCCCATTTTGACACCAGATATTGCTTTAATAGAGCTTGAGCCACCAGCGCCGGATATTGCATTGGGCCGGATATTGCGACAATGGATAATTGAGAGTTTACTGTATTTGCATAATGCAAGTAATAATGATCAGTACTGTAAGGGGATTGTTGTGTTTCTTAATGACATACGAAGGGCAGGAAGCAAACAAGCAAAAAGGTTACCCATTGTTACTTAAAGATTTAAAAATAGTTTGAGAACATTTTCGGTGCTTTTACAAGACAGTCGGCTTTCATTTGTTATTTGAAAGCAGCCATGTAACAAAGTCACTTTGTTGGAATTTAATGGTCATATAATACCACCTGGGCAAGCGAGGATGGTCATCCTCGTCATAAATGTAGGGACTGCATAGGCTAGGGTTGGGTCCATACACTCCTGATAAAGAATTATATCTATATTTACCTATCTATGTATCCATCTGTCTATATATGTATCTAACTAGTAATCTATCTATGTATCTATCTATTAATCTATCTACCTATCTGGAGAGAGAGAGAGAGAGAGAGAGAGAGAGAGAGAGAGAGAGAGAGAGAGAGAGAGAGATGGGAATGAGTAGTGAGGGGGAAATGTGGGGAGAGAAGGCCGGGAGAGAAGAGAATGAGAGAAGGGGAGGGAAGTTGGGAAAAGAAGAGGAAGAGGGGATAGCATTAGGGGATAGGGTTGTTGTTGTTGCTGAATGCCAGTCAAGCCTGATGCAGCAGGCCCATCAACAACAGACGAGCAACTACCCTTGTGGAGTCATCCCACAGATTCCTTTCACCGTTGATGTGTTTGTGTCTTAGTGTGGCATGTGTTATACTGGACTTCTTAGAGGATCATGTTTCCACCTATTCTACGAGCTAGACACTTGTCATCTGCGATTTCACCCAACTCAAATTTTAACTGATACCTAAGGAGGACTGGGTGATGTGCTAATTTAAGTCTACGAAGGTGAACTCAGTCACATCAATTTTAGGATACTTCTGATGGGTGGAACTGGGCACAAAGACTTGATATGTGGTGTTCTGATCGAGTTGTTTTATTTCCCTGTGCATGGAATGAATATGAAGGTGTTTCTTCTTTCCTTGTGTTAGAGTGCTTGGAGGTGGGATACTGAAGAGGGTCTGAGAATCTGTCAGTGGTGATTGTTTGCTGTGTCTGGGTGTGTTGTGTGATTCTGTAATATAATGACAGGGTTGTTGTGTATAAGTACAGGTTGCCATTCATGCTAAGATATTTTCTGATAGGAAGAACTTTGGTTTCACAGTGGAAATGTGGTGTGTTCGTGGAAGCGCTGCAACCAGTGATGATATGGAGAATGTTGTGTTGTATGTCTTGCAAGATATTGTAAAGGATATTTTATAGGATGGAAGCACATGTGGGGGAGATATGAGATCACTGATCTGCTGTATTGGTTTTAGAGTAGGGAGAGTTTTCATTTTGTTGCCCTGATCACATTGGAATACGTAGGAAGTACACATAACAGAAGACCTGTTGCCCTGACAAGGTTATCTAATGTGTAAGGAAAAAAAGAAAAGAAAAGAGGAAGTTTTCCCCCATCCACCACACCATTCGGCAAAACCGGCAGGAAAAAGAAAAAAATTGCTTGTTACAAAGAACAAGCATGAAAATTTCATTGGAGAAGCAGGAGAGGAGCAAATATGCACTGTGTAATATCTATTCTATAGATGTGTAAAAAAAAGAAAGAGCGTACACAGTTGCTGAATGTTCTTCAGCATACATTTCATCCTGGAAATAAACAAGACTTACAGTAGTTAGCTATAGCCTATTGTCTCAAAACATTTGTCCAGCCGAATTCTAAAGGCGTCAATTGTTTTTGCACTAACTATTGTTGTTGGCAGCCTATTCCATTGCTCCACTACATGAAGATTAAAGTAATGCTCTGTACAGTGGTGTTGCATATTTTGCTTTTGAGTTTCATCCCATTATTTCTAGTCAAACTATCATTCTGCATTTTGAACAGATTATGATATCTAGCATCGTCATATTTGTTTAGAATTTTAAACACTTGTATTAAATCTCCTCCAAGCTGTCACTCGTTTGGGGAGAAAACTTATTGAGCTTCGTTAGTCGCTCTTTGTAGGGAAAGTTCTGCAGAGAATGGGTCATTTTGGTGGCTCTGTGCTGCACTCTTCCGCGTCTGTCTTCGTTCATAATAAGATTCAGCAATCTCTGCGCCAGGCGGTACAGTAAACTGGGGAAAGTGAGCATCCATCGGGGTAAGTGCGCTCCGAAGTAAGTTTTTTCTTAGAATGGTCAAAAATAGGTTTTGATTTTTTTCTTAATTTTTTACTGTTTGAATACGGAGCAGAGTCATTAATTCAACTTTAACAAGTATTACCCTACCATTTTGTCAACAACAGTTACAACCACGGCTTTGTACAGGGAGGACAGAGCACTGACGGAAATTTTGGACGAAACGTTACGTTGGAACACTAAGGGTAAGTTATCTAAGAATAAATATTGATAGGTTACTCTATTTAGGTTCATTAATTTTATATATCCTAAGGTAGATTATGCTGTAATTATAAGTTGCTAGGCCCAAGCATTAGTGAGTAGTGAGTCGTGCATGAACGTTGGTGTAATTGCGCAACTTTTCATGGGGTATATGGGCACATGTTGGTTTTGTCACTTTTCACCTACAAAATACTATCTAAATGAAGTTGTTCATGCCTTATAGCCTAAATTTTCAATCTTTAGAGCATAACAAAACAGAAACAATCCAAATACAGATGGTGCGACACTATGTGAGAAAAATGGACCCCAATCAGGCATGCGGTTACTCCCCCGAGGACCTGCTGGAGGCTGTCAGCCGTTTAAAAACAGGAGAACCCTGCAAGAGGGTTTCATGACTTCTACACATCCCTTACAGGACCCTGCGTGATCATGTATCGGGAGCGCGGCACACATCAGAAACAGGGCACAAACCAGCTTTGCTTCCGGAGGAGGAGCTGTCCATTGCCCAGCTTCTAGTCACCTCCAGCGATTATGGTTATGCTTTCGACATATGGAATTAAGGTTGTCTGTGAAAAGCTTCTTAGATAAGGCAGGCCGAAGCTGTCAGTATTTCAGGAACAATACGCCTGGTCAAGAGTTGGTCGAATCTTTTCTAGCTAGACATAGAGATCTGTTGTCCACACGTATGTGTCAAAATATAAGTAGAACAAGAGCAGCAATGTTGGTGGAAACTGTGAACAAGTTTTTTGACAATTTAGATGATACATTGAAAGATATTCCATCTGAGAATGTTGTGAACTGTGATGAAACAAATTTGACAGATGATCCGAAGGTGAAGCGAATGATCTTTAGGAAGGGGGTTAAGTATGCAGAGAGAATAATGAATGCATCCAAGTCTGCCGTTTCACTCATGTTTTCTTGTCCGGCAGATGGACATTTCCTGCCTCCATATGTTGTTTATAAAGCGGAACGCTTGTTGGACAGTGGACTCATGGGTGCTGGGAGGGCCTATCGGCTCGAGGTATAACAGGACAAAGTCTGGGTGGTTCGATGGTGACTGCTTCAAGGATTGGCTTCAGAGGCTGGCTGTGCCTTATTTTCAACACCTGTCAAATGATTTTCCAAGAGTCATTATTGACGACAATCGCGCTTCATATCTTTCTGCTGTTGTCACTGAGATTTGTGAACAGAACAGGATACGCAGGAGGGGTTGTATGTTACTGTGAAGTTTACTGGCAATAAAGCTAATTCAGACTATCATTTTGTTGGAAAAGTGCTAGGGCAGAAAGAAAGTGGAGAAGTGTCAGTGAAGTATTTCAGACGTGATTACAGCGTGTCAGGAGGTGAACTTTTATACTTCAAAGAGCAACCAAATGAGGACTTTTGGCCTACTGAAGTAACTGCTGTTGTTGTGTTTGTCTAAGCCCTTCTTTATTAAACACAAACTTTGCTTTAAGGCTTCAGAAATGACTGGCATGGTCATGCGTTAATACCAGGCAAATAGTTTTTCCTATGTTTTCTTTCTTTTCATCTTTTTTGCTTGTGTGTGTGTACATTATTGTTTCTGTATGGCCAGTGAGGTGGCGCATAATACAAGAACAATACAAATAATGCATCTAAGGAATGCACAGGATTGTTCAAATATGCTTAAGTGTGCTTAAATCTGAAAAAAAAAAAAAAACATGTTGCGCACCTACCCGACCTTCGGGTAAATGCGCAACCATGTTTTTTTTTTTTTTTTATTCCCACTACCTACCACATGAATATTTTTAGAAACATTTCAGTATGTGCTAAAGGTTGCCTATTAATAAACAATAAAAACATATCTCACTTATACCAGTTTCCTCCTAGAGCTCTTCCCATAGGTAGGAATCCTCAAAAAAACCTGCGCATTTTCCCCAGTTTACGGTATTCTAGGTAAGGTCTAACTGATGGTGTATAAGCTTAGAGATTACATAGGACGTTTTATTACCAAAATCCTTTGCTATGAAATCGAACATTTTGTTTCCCTAGTTACTCGCTGCTATATACTACCTTGAGGATTTGAGGTCGTTACTGATAATAGCACCTAATTCTCTCTCGTTCTTTATTTCCGTCTGTAGGGTGTAGAAAGTATGACATTCATATTTAATGTTTTCGTCGCAAAAAGTCCGTTACTTTACATTTCTCTATACGGTATTAACATTTGATGATAACAACACGATTCCTCTAAGTTTTTGTATTTTTATATTGTTATGCTGGTAGGATTAGGTTAGTGTTTTGCATCTGGAGATATGAGGAACATTCAAGAATTTATGTGTTATGCTGTAGCATTAGGTTAGTGGTTTGTATCTGGAAATGTGAGGAACATAATAGAAATTAAGTGTTATGCTGTAGAATTAGGTTAATATTTATACCTGGAGATGTGACGATCATTCTGGATAATTCAGCATGGCTGTTATGTTTCTCTCCAAGGCTCTAGAATATTCCGGACTGTGCTAGTAGTTGGGGAGGGGGAGGGGATTTAAGCTGTACCTGTCCCTCTTGCTGGCTGCTGGCCAAGAATAACAGATGGAGCGAGTGAGCACGTGGTGGCAAGTGAAAGAGTTCAGTTCAGTTTAGTCAGTGTGACTGTGTGTCAGAGTTAGTAACAGACAGTTAGTGAGCAGTGTGTCAGTGGCAGATAGACAGTGATAGTCAG
This sequence comes from Coenobita brevimanus, assembly GCF_032717465.1. NCBI lineage: Eukaryota > Metazoa > Arthropoda > Malacostraca > Decapoda > Coenobitidae > Coenobita > Coenobita brevimanus. Next base: position 11,493,584 of record NC_137008.1, on the reverse strand, counting down.
TGACAGAGTAACTTTGTCAGACAATAAGAGTTAATCAGTGAAGGATGGAGTTGTCAGTCAGAGAGTCAGTAAGCGAGACACAGTCAGTGAACAGGCAGTGAGCAAGTAGTCTTGAATGAAGGGATGAGGTAGCATAAGAAAGAAAAGTCACTGTCCATAGATGGAATAAAACCCCGAAACGTTCAATGACTGAAATACGCGAAATCCAGCATAGTGCCCCCGGAAACTTCCTGACACCCCCACCAGGACCCCACAGAGGAGCAGCAGCAGCACAGTGAGACTCCGCACGACAACGACACGAGCCAGGCCGGGCCATACACCCCTATGACGCGCAGCCACCTCACCGTCACCATAGCAGGAATCCTGCAATACCTTCCGGGCGAGGTTCCACCAAATCAGTCTGCTGGGCGAGGTTCTTCACTTTCTGTGCAAATTATGTAAATACATTATATTATCTTGCTTAAGTTATTCTAATTAGGGACGACAGCTGACGTATATGGAAATGTTCCTGACTCGTCTGGTTCCCTTTCATATATTGATGTCCCCTATATTAGGTTGTGCCCCGACTGACAGTCACCAGGTGATGAGTGCAGGTATGTAATGTAGAAAGGCATTACATATCTGCAGTCGATGATGTTCTGTTAGTCGAGGTATTTTTACCATTAGTGTAGGTCTAGCTATTTGTCTCTGTAGGATTTAGTATAGGTTAGCGATTTGTCTGTTAGGTGATTAGTTTTAGGGTCTTTAGATTAGTTTTACTTTATAACATAAGGTATAAAAATATAAAACCAAGAAAAAATAAAAAAAAATAAAAATACAAAAAAAAAAAATTAAATAAGATTAAAATTATTATATATATATGTACGTTTGCATGAAAGTGTGTCTGTATGTATGCATAGAAGCGTGTGTGTGTGTGTGTGTGTGTGTGTGTGTGTGTGTGTGTGTGTGTATATATATATGTTTATATATATGTATATATGTTTAAATGTATATACATATATATAGAATTGGCCTTAATAACCAGGGGCTTCGGCTCCAATGGTTGATAGGCCGGGAAAAAAAAAAAAAAAAAAAAAAAAAAAAAATCAGATCGGGGGGGGCTGTCTGTCCAGCTCCGATCAGCGCCCCTCAGGAGTTGGCCTATAGCCACTCCCGCCTTCCTAAGGAGTGTGCCAGTAGCCACTCCAAAGGTGTCTTCCCTTTAGGGACTGCCTGTAGCCGCCCACCCCTCGTAAAGGAATCGGCACACCACCGACCTGAGGGTAATCAGGAGACTGCCTGTCGTCGCTCCCGCCTTCGTCAGAAGGTGTTGTTCCGGGGACGGCCAGTAGCCGCCCCACACTCCCTCCTGATGGAGTCGGCCTGTAGCCGCTCTCACCTTCGTCAGACGGCCTGTAGCCGCTCTGAAGGCATTGCCCCCGAGTCGGCCTGTAGCCGCTCCTCACCCCTCCTCCAGGAGTTGGCCTGTAGCTGCTCCCACCTTCGTCAGACGGCCTGTAGCCACTCCGAATGCGTTGCCCTCGAGTCGGCCTGTAGCTGCTTCTCACCTCTCCTCCAGGAGTCGGCCTGTAGCCACTCTCACCTTCATCAGACGGCCTGTAGCCGCTCTGAAGGCGTTGCCCCCGAGTCAGCCTGTAGCCACTCCTCACCCCTCCTCCAGGAGTCGACCTGTAGCCGCTCCCACCTTCATCAAACGGCCTGTAGCCGCTCCTAAGACATTGCCCCCGAGTCGGCCTGTAGCCGCTCCACACCCCTCCGGCAGGAGTCGGCCTGTAGCCGCTCCCACCTTCGTCAGACGGCCGGTAGCCTCTCTGAAGGCGTTGTCCCCAAGTCGGCCTGTAGCTGCTCATCACACCAGCAGAAGGAGATGGCCTGTAGTCGCTCCCGCTTTCATCAGACGGCCGGTAGCCGCTCCGAAGGTGTTGCCCTCGAGTCGGCCTGTAGCCGCTCCCCATCCCTCCTACAGGAGTCAACCTGTAGCTGCTCCCGCCTTCGTCAGATGGCCGGTAGCTGCTCCGAAGGTGTCCAGAGGTGTGCTGGTATTAATTCCCCCTCCCAGGCCATGGCCAGTAGCCGGGCCTTGGCGCCTTATGGTCGCACCCCTGGGAAGCCATGGCCAGTAGCCGGGCCCCACAACCGGAGGCAGTCGAGAGCAACCCCGCAGCCCCAGCGTGAGATGAGTATCCTGACCCCCGATGCAGAGGACGTAGGAGAATACTGGAGAGGCCCTATCACTTCCCCCGGCCTCTGCTCCCTCCGCCTGGCCCTGGAGAAGACCCACCTGATGGACCCTGATTCAGGTCGGTGCCGCAGCCCTTCTCTGATGGTGCCGCTTGGCTCTGGGGGCTGCAGCCCTTGGGAGCTCCAGGCCCTCCCCAGAACGCCTAGGCGGGACCTCCCTATGCCCCGACGGCAGAGGACCTCCACCTCCAGCCTAGACCTGAGCCAGAGATTTCTGTAATTGTTCGGCCCCAGTCCTGAGGGCCGCACGCCTGTTCCTAGCCCGGAAAGTATGGGTCCCTTCGCCACCTGGAGCCCCGGACAAGAGAAGACGCCCCTGCGTGTTGTCCCGTGCTCTCTCGGCACGACCTTCCCTGGCGGTGCCCCAATCCCGACAGAATTGTCGCCGGTGTGTCTCCCCGCCGTCCCCACCGTATAGTGACTCATGACATTGTGATTGTGCCCTGAAGTATAGTGTAACAGTGACGGGGTGATATAGTGCACCCCGAGTACCAGGTCAAGTGTTCACATGAAGTCGGACTAATAATCTAATATACTATGGGGCGGAATAGTAAAGAACAAGTGCAGAATCCAAGTGTTGGTGAACCAGACTCATAGTGCGACGCCCCTCATATTATATCAGTGAAACACTCAAGCCGTGGAATTCATATTAGTAAATTATCCAAATATTCCTTGCTATCAGAAAATAGTAAAGCGAACGTGCTATCAATAACCTCCACTTTATATTACCATAAAAATAACGCGACCCCCAGTGCCTTACACCCTCCCTTAGTGAACCTCTTCCCTAATTTCCCCACGTGCGCAGAAACCTTGATTCGTGTTATGATAAATTACCAAAATCCCCTTGCTATCAGAAAATAATAAGTTGAACTCACTAACCATAGTCTCCACTTTATATTACTATAAATACAATTAGACCCCCAGTGCTTCATCACCTCCCCCGTGAGACCCACCTCCAACTTTCCCACGTGCACGGAGACCCTGGACGATACTAATCCTGTACACTACACCTAGAGTGTTCTTACCAGTGCACCTTGAACTAGTATCCTGCGAGATACTGATTATCTAGTTGTAAGAGTTATAATTGACCAGATTCTGTGTTGTACTATCTGCTGTTTGTCTTGTGTCTGACATAGTAATTTACGTGTAAAGGTTATTGCCTAGTGTTTTTGTGTCCTGACTCTCTCCTATTTGTACTAAGCCCCGGTCTCGAAAGAGGACCCCGCTACACGTTAGGTGTTCTAGAACTGAGAAGTCGGACCTTAAACACTTAGCATTACAGTGACCTTTAATTAATTGCCTGGCTTCTTTATGTATCGTTCTCGACGAATCTTGCGACCGACAATTTCTTCAGTATTCTACAGAATTCAGGCTGGTTTATTAGTATGACTATTCCTTTTGGTAGCTCTCCGTACATTTTTGTTCAATAGACATAAATTGATTAGTGAATATTACCCATATTTCTTTAACATTATCCACCTGTACTAACTTATTCCAGTTGGTGTTGGAAATTTCCTTTCTCATACTGTATTATCAAAGGTAGCTTTTTTAAAGGCAGGCCCTAAATGCTATTTATACAAGTCTCACAGTTGATGTTATTTTCAAACCAAAGGATATCATGATCGCCCTTCCTAAAATTTCCACCATCACACAAATGTATTAGGTCACTGTTTCTAAGGCAAAGGTCGAATCTATCATTATCACGCATCATTGTATTCACTGCCTGACTTCAAAATGCATCATCTACCGGTTCTAATAACCTGTTCTCTTCTTTGTCTGCACGCGAAATTTTCCTATCAATATTTGGATTTTTTCAGCTATCACCATATTTGTTTTCTATTACTGATTTTATTTCATTGTAGAAAAATTCACCGTTCTCCTCATTTAACGTGGTAAGTCTGTGTATTACTCAACTCTTAAAAAAGATGGGTTTATTAGTCGCTGAAAATTTCGACATACAACGAATCATGTGTTTCAGTGTCCAGCTTACAGATCTTTATTGCATTTATATTGTTTTTAGTATATACAAAATTTCCTCACTGGTACGTTGCAGTCACGAAATTTCAAATATTTTGTAGTTTTGTGGTGATACTTCTTCGATAAGGTACTTCTCACAAGGTATAAACCATGATTCTGTAATCATAATTACGTCAGGATTTTCAGAAGTTGCATCCGCAATTAATTCTTCTCACTTTGAAATAATACTTCTTACCTTTATATTCATAATATTCATTGTGCGGCTATGAGACTCTACAAATAGCCCTGTTAAATTGCTTAAATCCCTAGTCGATATGGTGACACTCCTACCAACCACTGAGCTATAATACCCTCCCTCTTCATAAATCCGCTGATTGTGTACTTGTACCTGAGGTGAGGTCAGATCTACCTGACACACCTGATGATCTGGTCTCACCTAACTTACCCTACCATCATTGGCCGCTACACCATTAACTGTCCCTTTTTCTACGTCTTTACCACTACCTTAGCATGCTTAACACTGTCATCTAGAACTCTACCTAACCTAACTTTGCCTCTCCTACTGAGCTGAAGGCCGCCCCTATCATATAAACTCGTGTTGTGACTGAAATTGTCCTAAACATCAATAAACATTCACTCTCCTTTCTACACAGCCCTAACCTACTATTGACTCATATCATTCTACTGGGAATTACAGAACCAATGTAAAATTTTGGTAACAGACCAAAGACAGCTAACTTCCTATGTCATTCCTTGAACTTCCTAATAAGGTCCTTATACTTCCTAAGTATCTCCTCTGACCTGCCTGGAGCTACATTGTTAAACTACCGCTGTAACAAAGACTGAGTCCTCCGACGTTTTGCAGACTAAGTCATTATCTTTCTCAGTCACATCCAGTATCCAACAACCAGGATAGCAAAAATACTTCATTTTAGAACCCTTAGTTCAAAATTCTTTTTCCTATTGCCTGATCAATTACTCACCGACAATTAAGGGACTAGGTTCATCCTGCACTTCATTTTTGGTTCCTGAAACTTATTCCTAATAGTTACACTCTAACCAGTGTTATTTACCTTAGCCTTGCACCTTTCCTTAACTGGCTGGAAGCCATTACTGTCATCTAGCCTGGTCTCAGTCTTAACTAGCATAGTTTCTAAATTATCAACCTTGCCCATCATTTTCATTTCCTCTACTTGCACTGCCTTAGCACTCACCATTCCAGCCTCATTCTCTCAACCATTCAACCTGTCAGTAAACACGTCAAATGCCTCGCAGTTATTTCTAAGTTTAGATCTTAGAAACCTACTTGCTAACTCGCAAAATAAGTTAAGTCTCCTGTAAACTCATTAGAAAACACGCTACTGGAGAATCGTTGGGCAGGTGCCATCTTAACCGGGGGCTTGGGATTAGCTCAAAATGCCATATTCACCTGAGCAAGTAAGAGGTCAGTTCTTTGAGTCTGGGATACACTTTACCTTGATGTCATGTTAATGGTCCTTAAAGAGAATTCAGAGACATGTCTCCCCTAGGGTCTTTTGGAAAAGGTGTGTGGCACAAGTACATTGCTAATTGTGATGTTACGAGCGTTTAGGTGCTCATTTTTCTTTGTGGTGACGAGGGTAATGGTGGATTTTACTGAAACGAATGCCAACTTGTCCTTGATATGGGCCTGAAGCGTCTTGAGATAGTCGTATTGCAGACAGCAAGCTGTGTCTGCAATGCAGTGTGTAGTTTGTATCATATGAGACAATGTTTTGGGCGGTTGAGGTGTAAGCATGGCATGCATGTGTAGGCTGAAAAGTGTGGTGAAAAAATGGAACCCTGTGGAACTCAGTCAGGAAAGTTTCATGCTCGAGGTGACTTCCCCTAGAGGGTAACACGTGCTTGCCTACCAGGTAAGTAGTTGGTAAGCCAGCATCTGGCTTTGTTCTCCATGTTTATGATGTAGATTTTTATAAGTATATTCTAAGAGGTGGCATCAAAGGCTTCAGTAATATTTATTATTGTAAGAAGTGTATTTTGTGTAGGTCTCGCAGAGATGATGTCATGAGATGCATGAGGTGTTTGGTTGGTTATTAAGGTGTTTGTGGAGTTTAGGGAGGTACCAAGGAGGCATCACGTGTGACTTTGTTATGAATTAGGTGTTCACTATCTTTTTTTTTTTTTACGCGAGGAAGAAGGAACCAAAGGCCATGAGCCCGCAGTAACAGTTCCCTCCAAGAGAAAAACAAAATACAATAGAGAACCAAATTCAAGATCCGATCATTTCGAGATGCCTGGACACACTGCGTTTGAAAGAATGGAGATCATAGGCAGCAGGAAATACAGACAGAGGGAGACAGTTCCAGAGTTGACCTGTTGCATAAATGAAAGACTGGAAGTAACGGTTAATTCTTGCATTAGAGAGTTGGACAGAAAAGGGATGAGAGTTTGCTGCCAGACGGGTGCTATGCGCCCGTCGTAGAGGTGGAGGAATGCAAGCAGACAGTTCAGAAGAGCAGTGACCATTAAAGTAGTGATAGAAAAGAGATAAAGATGCAACAGTGCGGCGAAGAGACAGAGGTTGAAGGGAGTCAGTAAGAGGAGGAGAGTTAATGAGACGAAAAGCTTTTGACTCCACCCTATTGAGAACAGCTGTATGTGGGGAGCCTCCCCACACATGAGAGTTGTACTCCACACAGGGGTGGATAAAACCCCTGTATAGAGTCAACAATTGTGCAGGGGTAAAGAAAGAGCAGAGTCGGCTTAGCACATCCAATCTCTTGGAAGCAGATTTTACAAGAGATGTAAGATGATCTTTCCAAGAAAAGTCCCGAGTAAATGAAACCCCAAGCATGTTCAAGGATGATGCAGGATTAAGCTGAATATTATTAAACATTAGTGGGTATACCTGTGGAAGATTTTGTCGGGTTGATAGGTGTAAGAACTGAGTCTTAGATGCATTAAAAACAACCATATTATTTTTACCCCAGTCAGAGATACGAACCAAGTAAGACATTAGGTGTGCCGTAACCTCATCCCTTGTTTGTTGAAGTAACTGTTGAGATGGGCGTTGCGGGAACCGAATGGAAAGGTGAAGGGTGGAGTCATCAGCGTATGAGTGGATAGGATTAGATGTACAGCTTAGAAGATCATTGATGAATAAAAAGAAGATAGTTGGTGATAGGACAGAGCCCTGAGGAACACCACTGTTGATAGATCTAGGAGAAGAACGATGGCCGCCTACAACAGTGGCTATAGAACGACCAGAAAGGAAGCTAGTGATGAAGGCACAGATAGAAGGATAGAAACCGTAGGAGGGCAGTTTGGAAATTAAAGATTAATGCCAGACTCGATCGAAAGCCTTTGAGATGTCATGTGCAATGGCAAAGCTTTCGCCAAAGTCCCGAAAGGAGGATGACCAGGATTCTGAAAGGTAGGTGAGAAGATCGCCAGTGGAGCGTTCCTGACGGAACCCGTACTGACGATCGGAAAGAAGGTTGTAATAGGAAAGATGCCTTAAAATTTTTCTATTTGAATTGACTCGAAAACTTTTGAAATACAGGACGTTAAAGCAATTGGACGATAGTTGGAGGGTTGGGAGTAGTCACCCTTCTTTGGGACTGGCTGAATGAGAGCAAACTTCCAGCAAGAAGGAAAGGTACAAGTTGACAGACAAAGGCGAAAGAGTTTGCCTAGGCAGGGTGTAAGCACAGAAGCACAGTTCTTGAAAACAACAGGAGGGACCCCATCAGGGCATCTAGCTAAATCTAACCACAAACCTAACTAAATCTCATCTAACTGATCCAAACCTAACCTAACCTCTTTGTATGGAATCTAACCAAAACTAATCCAACCAAACCTCACTTCATATAATCAAATAAAGCCTAACATAACTCAAATGCACAGCGTGGAACCAAGCCAAACCTAACATAACCTATGCTAACAAATCTTAATCAATCCTCACCTCTTATACCTAACAAAGCCTAACATAACCTAAGCCAGCATAACTTAGTCAAGCTTAGTTTTATTTAACCAAACTTAGCCTGTTCTAAAGCGAGCTATCATAATCAAATTGAGGGTCACTTCATCTAATATGATGTACACCTATTTCATTTAACCTATATAAAAAATACTTCCGTAATACAACAGTATAGAACTGAGATTACCATAATCTCATCTAATCAAGCATAACGTACCTTAACCTAACCTAACCTCACTTCATATAATTTCACTTAACCTAACTTTACTTCACCAAAAGTAAAGGTTCCCAGTCTAACCTAAATCTAACTTAATCTAAACAAACACACTCGAGCCTAACACAGCATTGTCTAACCTACACTTAACCTATCCCACCCAAACCTAAGCTAGGCCAACCAAATTCAACCGAACCTAACTTCACCACATATAACCTCAACTAGTCTAACCTAATCTATTCTAACCTAAATATTGACTTAGCGTAACTTGATAGGTATGCCTTCCTCGTGTCATTCATATCCGTCCTTTCATCCCTCCCCTAATTTCAAGCACCCACAGGGACGGCCAAATCCAGCATGTTTCCGTAACTGTATCACTTACTCGTTAGATCACTGTACTTTGAAAAACAAAATATGGGAACTTCCACACGTAGAGTTATAACATCACGCGTATTTGTACTGAAGAATGAGGGTATTGCTGGTGTGTTAGGTGTGCGTCCGGGATGTGTCAAAAGGTGTGTGGGTGTGAACCTGTAGACAAATTACACCTTTTGGGATGTGTTGGTGTGGTGCGTACGGTTCGGTTGGGCGTGGCTATCAAAGATTCGTTTTGTTTTTTCTTTCACTTCCTCATTCTTTTCTCCAAATTTCCGTCCTTCAGACATTTTCTTCATCATTTTTATACCAGAATCTTAGCCTACAATCCTTTGAGAAAGCTTCTACCTTTTGGCTCAAGAATATCAAGTTCATTTTATTCTTGCTAGGTTCAGATGATTGTGTTCACATTAGGAAGGGTAGTGCTGATGGGGTTCATCAAAGCATTATCTATCCCCTCCCATTCAAGAAGTCTAGCTTATGCTGTATACAATCACCTGGATATGCTCACACACACACTCATTCACGAGGGGTCGTCAACGCATCGCCACGGAACATAACCTCATGCACTCTCCACGAGGATTCCTCTCTCCAAATTGACAGGCAACCACGGAACATAACCTCATGCACTCTCCACAGGGATTATTCTCTCCAAATTGGCAGGCAACAACTCTTCCCATCCCAAGTAACTCCTAGCCAAGACGATTGGCTTGCTTCAGCCATAAGTATCATTACTTTCTTCTTGATATCCACCACTGCAGGTCACCTTTTTCACATATTACCCTTTACGCGGGATCAGCCTCAGGGACACATGACACGGTGTCCGTAGTGACAGGTGAAGTTGGCGTTTAAGTCTTTTGCAGTTTACCGTGTCTCGATTCACCCCCATGGAGTAATCGCTTATTACGCACGGATCATACTAGCGATACCCAGTGATCTGGGAAGGCATTTAGGGATAAATTAATTTAGTCACCGTTCCAAAATACTGGCTAGTGTCGATGAATCACAACCATAAAGCAAGAGAGGGATACGACAGAACATCTACCAACGGATTTGGCAGTGTTATGCATCACGTTATCAATTACTGAAATGAATCAATCCAAGACATCTGAGTCCCCACCCCTGAAGGTAGCATGAGAGAGAGAGAGAGAGAGAGAGAGAGAGAGAGAGAGAGTCATCGCATTCAAAGGTTTAAAAGATTCTATTCCATTTTTCTTCATTATATTCTCGCTTGGCTGCTTTCGTGAATTCTTTCTGGAAGGCAACTGGTTCATAACGAGCATCAAATGGCCTAAGTTTCGTCGTTGACGGTGACGCTGCTGAAGGCGGCTGTGTGAGGGATAGGATAGTTTGGTTGCATCTACGATCAAAACAGGATCACGCAAAAACGATGGCAGTGTTGTAGTAACTGACCAATACATTTACTGATTACCAAGGAGTATTAATTCTGTTCATCCTATGATTTACTTTTCTGTAAAATTCTGGCTTACTGCAGGCGCTATTACTTAGGAGAGTGCCACGGTGCTGAAGGAGTTAGTGGAGGTTATTTCCAACGACTCACGTTTGTCCAGTTTCTCCTGAGTTGAAAAAAAAAAAAAGTCATGTGGGATTATCTACAAAAATATTTATAAAGAAAAAAAAGAGATCTTTCATGGATTGAAAGATTGAAGAGGTGCATCTGTTTTCATCTTTGTTAAAAATTATTACTATGCTTACCTTAGGTGAGAGACAATGTCTCTATGAAGTAATGCGCATGAAGGATGCCTAGGAATCCTGTGGATTTTGCAACATCCATCGTCGGTAGTGCTGGATAGTTTGAAACAGAATGAGCGCCGACGCTTTCTCTATTGTGGTAATTGCAATCAGGTGTTTTTATGTTTAACTCCCACGTATAAATTCGGTAATGACACGATAGCCATCCAAGGCTGGGCAAGGGAACAGATTGCGGATGTGAGGTTCGTTAAAACAGACTTAAGTACCGACATGTCCCGCAAACACGCTCACTAATACCATCACACCAGTTTTGAATGAGACAGCTTTACAGTACACGCCTAAGTATGAATGGTTGGTATTAACGCAGTAATGGTAACGTAGATGCTTTGTGCAACGAACGATGACTGCTGGGCATCAGGGAACTTACGGCCTAATTTATGCCAGCTCTAAAACATTTTTAAAAATTTATAAGGTAAATTGCACTGCCTGTGCTCATGTATTATTAACACTTCAGAGCAGTTCAGTCAGATGATGTATTAATCATTATATTCTTTATGCCACAAGGTGATTTGCTTTAGACTACGAGAACACCCAAATAGTGAAGATGGCTAATGAAAACTACAGTACATCTAACCCCTCCTGTTTAAAAAGCTGGTTTCAGTTTGAACAGAATCGTCTGGCGGCAACGAGAACAGAAACTAAAAATATACACCAGGTTTGAAAGGGTTAATCTGGTTGTGAGGGGATCAGATTAAAAAAAAAAAATGTCCATTGGGGTCATTAATAACACATTCTTGCTGTTGTCAGACGATTTAACTAAATTTAGGATGCATCCCTGGTAGTGAAAGCCATTAATAATGACTGTGTCTAATGTCTTCAGTTCAGTTACTCTCACTTAATATGAATTAAATTGTCTGGAAATGGCCAGAAGGTTGAGGCCTACTTTGACGTCCTTGGGAGTTAAGTAGTTACGGGTCAGGGAGATGTTGCCAGCATCGAGTACTTCACATCTGAGTCAGAGAATGAGGTATAAGGGTTATAAGAAATCAGCAAATAGTTTCTGTCTATGAAGGCAATATAGAAATGTTTAACAACTTTAAATAATATTAACGGAGCTGTGAAATAAAGTACCAAACAATCTTGTAAAACAATGTATTTTTTTCTATGTTTAATTTCTTCCTTCATTTGGTAGTACAATCACCTGTGCTCGCGTAGACCACAAGGGTTAACTCATTTTTATTCTTTCAGTACTTTCAGGCTTCTAGGACTTGCTTTTAGTTCAGCAAGACAGTTTGCCGCAGTAAAATGCTATTGTACTGAACAACTTATAGGAGTTACAGCTGGGTTAGAACTTCTGCCATTTCACCTCATTTGCCTCTCACCTTCCTGTGAGGGCAGATATTCGTATTCCTGTACTGAGAGAGACTTAGTATGTTTCTCTACCCATATATGATGTTGTTTGTTAAGATGTGGCAGAGAGGACGGTGACGGACATGCCCTAAGTATGGGGTGGCTGTTAGGCATAGTTATGTCCCTGACTCGATTGATTTTTGTAGTAGCTATAAGAAAGAGAGGAACTTTTTTCGCATTCTCAGGGGGTTTCGTAGCACCTCTTCTGTAGCGACTTATTTTCCCTCTTACCCTGCTGTACAGTTATATTCCGTTGCAAATTGAATTCTGTACTATAAAGTAAGAAATACAGTACAAAGATATATTAATATGGAATATGCTAAGTATATAAACGCTAAGGAGTTCCATGTACCAAAAGAATACAACTCAGAGAATATTCTGAAAATATACTTCTCTAATCCGAAATATCAGACCACCTCATAATCCCAAAATCTCCAACTGACACTGCTGAAAGATAATGTGTGTGTGTGTGTGTGTGTGTGTGTGTGTGTGTGTGTGTGTGTGTGCAACACAAATAATAAGAACCCATAACTGACGGTATGTGTACCGTAACACCGTAGCCAACCTTATCAATCCCTTAATTATCATTTCCTCAGTTCTTGGTTCCGTTACTCCCTGACTTTTTTCTCCTGCTCGCCACAGCCTGTCTCCCTCCGAGCCTCCACCCGTCACGTGTTACCCAACTCTCAGATTCATTCATTTACCTTTAATATCTCCCACATCCACTCGGCTCGGCACTCTCGGTTCCTGGCGTATTCCGCGTGGCCATGAGATTAGTAACGGTTCCGACCCGGAGTGAATCTGAAATGCAATCTCCATTACCACGGTGATGAGGATTTCCAGTAAATGCTCGTCCTCGTTTAGTTGCCAATTTCCATCTGTTCAAAAGGGAGTTTCATTTTCGCCACATATTTTCGTTATTCCTGTGATACATAATAAAGGCTGAGTAAACTTCAGTCAGTAGCTGATGCACGCGTCAGACATAAAGAACTATGGTCACAGTATGACTGTGTATTATATATGGGTAACAAATTAACTCTTAGTCAGTTAATGTATTCGGTTCTTCTTGTTATCTCTAGGCTATTTTATTCGGATTTGGAAGATATAATTGGAAATGGAGAGGCTAGATACAGCCCTAATTAACCCATTCAAATAAAGGTATCTTTTTAAGTTAAATAAAATCGTCTGGAAGTAGCATCAATAAGCAGAGTACATAATGACTCACGCGTGATGGCTTTGAAAGTGCAATGACCTTCGTGCTTTGTACCATTTGTACCCAGTGATCTTTGACCTTGGCACCCATGATCTTCGACCTTTGACCTAATGACCTTCAACGAATGAAATGTACCCAAAGTTTGAGTTAGCCAAGCCCCAATCATGTACCGTAGCTGTCACCAAGCATTTCCAAGTGTGTTAGATTGTAGGGATTTTCAGAGGGAGAGAATGTTCGTTGTTCTTGTCGTGGATGGCAGGAGAAAGATAAAGATGAGTCTGGGGTTTCACTGGAGTTTATTTCTCCAGAGGGAGCATCTCACAGGAGCAGTACTGAGGGGAGAGCGGTTTTATTTTTTATTTTTTATGTATTTTTTATTTTTTGACCGACTCTGGGCATAGGCTTCACAGCCTGCTTTCAAGGCCCAGCAGTCCTCCTACGTAGCACACACCTCTACATGTCACCACTTCGGCGCTAACATCCACCGTCCATACTGAATACATGCTAGGGCTGTCTCATGCAGGACTGGTGTATTGGTATTAGCGGGGGTATTTATGCTTGCCAACTCCGTGCCCTCTGTTCCTGCCTTTCCCATCGTCTCTCTCTCTCTCTCTCTCTCTCTCTCTCTCTCTCTCTCTCTCTCTCTCTCTCTCTCTCTCTCAACCCCTTCTTCCCTGTCATTCCAACTTCCTCTGTATATGACTGGTTGTGTCAAGCATAAGGGCACGTGTGTGGAACTTTCCATGCCTGTGGAAGGTTCCATCAGGTGTCATGCTGTGCTGTGTGTGAAATTCCCCAGCTGCAGAATGTGCAGCGTTGTTACCTCTAGATCTCTTGCTTAGGCACGACTTTCTTATAAAGTTTATATTGCATATTAACAATATATACGTTACTAGTTATTATGTACCTGGTACTGTGTTATGAAGTTTTAGTGTCCTGACACATGTGCAGTGGTACCGTCCCTTCCTATACCCCACACATTCACAACCAGATATGTGCCTTTGTGCAACAATGTATTGAATGAATTAGGATGTAAAGAACCGTACACCAAGAAGTTTGAAAATGGATTGGAGGGTCAATGTCCTGTGGGAGGTTTTGCATCACGTTTGTTAATGCATCGTCCTCCCCCCCCCCTCTCTAAAAATGTCAAAACAAATGTTCGAATGTGGTACATTACGTAGTTTGTATCACACACCCCATGCAGTAATATACAGTCAGAAGTCTGAATACAATACGTAGCTTATAACACACCCCAAGGCAGAAGAAAGTTCTACATATGTAGTACAGAGGATCATGATAAAGTACTCCCCAGATGTTTGAATAAAGATGGTGCATCATGGTGCCATGATCATTAATTTCTCAGTTAATGAATGGAGGTTGGGTAGTGATTAAAAAAAAAAAAAGAAAAAAAAAAGAGGGGCCAGATAAAGATATTGCGTCATGTTTGTCAACACACGTTGGGGTCGGGACATGTGGTAACATGTCTGAACATGTTTCGTCTTGTGACAGGTAGATGGTATACAAATCAAAAGACATGTGACTTTTTGTACCCCAGCTAGCTAGTTTGGGATGAGTCTGTCCCTGGCCTTGGGTGGCCTTGAGTGAATCCAGCCTGGCCCATTATACCCACGGGGAATCAGACGCATCAGTATTACCGGGACAAGGTCCACCCCCACAGCTGCTAGTGTGGAGGATAGTGAAGGGGGTTAACATATCAAACACAGGACTCCGTGTTTGAAACCAGGTCACAGAAGCTGGTTGTAGTCACCACTACCTCCAGTGGAGGAGGGGGGACATCACTCAGCTAGTCAAGTGAGAAAATTTTACACTATTACTGTTGGTGACGTTGATAAATACAGGTGCCAAGAAATATTTTTTGTTCTCTTGTGTTTAATGTAATCCTTGAAGGAAGTAACACATGTGGCAGTATATCTACTGTATATTGTCCTGTAGTGTTATTTTGTGTACTAGTGTGGGTGATAGTTTGTAAAAATTACTAAAGGCATGAAATACTTCTCTTCATCCTCCCAAACATTCTTTATAAAATATCCTTGGCTTCAGAAGTACCTGTATTGTCAAATACGAGAAATTATCTGTAAAAGCTGCCTGGAAAGTAAAGAAAAGCACATGTACCTGGCTTTTTGCCCCAGCTCTTATTTTTGTCCATTTTTTCCCAGATGGGGAGAAAAATTTAAGATTCGCTAGGTTGTATGTTGCGGCTTCATGATACTGACTACTTAACCCAATACGCAGATATATATATATATATATATATATATATATATATATATATATATATATATATATATATATATATATATATATATATATATATATATATATATATTGTTACATAGCCTATGATTTCATCATCCTTTGTGTAATTCTAACGTACAGTATGCTGCATGTTTGATCACGAGCGTGTTCTACCTCACTCCCCCCTTCTACCCTTATAGTAGAGTAAGTCGTTCTTTCTGTTGTTCAGAGCAGGATTGTCAACTCTTTGTCCCCTGTGGCTTCATTTGCGTGTCCTTCTTACAAGTTGTATCAAGCTCTGCCGGCCCCTATATAATGAGCTCAGTCTCTGCATTAATTGCCACTTAGATCTACTCCTCATTTTGTTCACATCTCTGTCCTCCCCTGTACAGTTGTTATTATTGTGAGTGCTCAGGAAGTCTCCAACCATCTAGCAGCTGTGTAATTTGAGTATAAGTGTTATTACATTTTGTTCTTGTACTGTATAGCATAAGGTGTTGATTCGTAGGCCTAGTAAAGTTCTGGTAATTCATATTGTCAGCCAGTGGTAATAATATTTTGTATCTGTAATAATATATCTTGCATTCACTGAGCATTATCTGGTTTTCTCATTTTATCAGGGCTGACTTAGATAAATTTACTCTTGCTAATTTTGTGTTAATAGAGGCTATTGCAGTTAACCATATATTTAACCTGTTTTTTGCCATTACATTATCCTTATGAGTCCTGAATGTTTTGTTGTTAGTTTGAGCATTAAACTTTAACTTGTAATTTTACCTAACTCTTTTGTTTTGAACCTGGAACTTTGTGGGACAGTTTTCTCTGTTCCGTAACATAAATTTGGCGACCTCTTATCAGGATATTCAGGATATTATCATAAGGATATTGCTTGATATTTTGTGACTCTGATTTATTCATGATGTCTACTATTACTACGCTTGATGAAGCCAAAGATTTTTTGTCAAATGTGCAAACAGTGTGTGATGTAGAAAACAGAACAAAGAATGAACTTAAGCTTGTTGCTCAACAATTGGGAATTGCAGTTCACTCTCATCATTCTAAAGATCAAATTGTTGGCATGATTAATAAAAGCTTGTGTAATGTAACTCCTCCAAATGAGCAAACTCAGATTGAAATAGCTAAGTTACAGCTAGCTCTGCACAAGGCTCGTGTTAAGGAGGCTGAGTTTCAGGCACATGCTAAGGAGGCTGAGTCTCAGGCTAAGGAGGCGGAGTCTCAGACTCGTATTCAGGAGGCTGAATTTCAGGCAAATGCTAAGGAGGCTGAATCTCAGACTCGTATTCAGGAGGCACAGGTACAGGCTCAGGCACAAATTGAACTTGCTAGGATTCAGGCAGACCATGAGTATCGCATGAAACAAGGTGGAACTGGATCATCTAGCTCTGATGATTTTGATGTGGCTAAAAATGTTAAACTTGTCCCTCCTTTTAATGAATCTGATTTAACAAAGTATTTTCAGTTGTTTGAGAGGGTAGCTACAGGTTTTAATTGGCCCAAAAAGTATTGGCCAGTACTCCTTCAAACTGTTCTCAACGGGAAAGCTCAAGTAATTTATGCTTCTTTGCCTCAGGATCAATCTGATAATTATGATGTAGTTAAGAGCTTGATTCTTAAGGCCTATGAGCTTGTTCCTGAAGCCTATAGAGTAAAATTTAGGACAACTTATAAGCAAGATAAGCAATCACATGTTGAGTATGCAAAAATCAAAGAAGATCTGTTAGAGCAGTGGTTAAATTCTAAGAATGTGGATTCTGATTTTGACAAATTTAAGCAGATGATTTTGCTGGAGGACTTCAAAAGGTGTATTAATAATGATGTAAGCCTATGTCTTGATGAGAAAAGAATAGATAATTTGTCTGATGCTGCAGTTTTAGCTGATGAATATGTTCTCACTCACAAGAGATATTCTAGAGAAACAAGGAAAGCTGAGAGTAAGTACGTTGCCTCTACTCAGAGTACATGTAACAGGAAAGAGAAAAAAGATGATGTTTCTCAGGAAGTAAATACCAGCTTCGCCTCTAGATTTCAGAAAAGTAAATGTACTTATTGTAGTAAGCTTGGTCATACTACGGAGAGATGTTTCAGGAGACAGCGTGATGTGAACAAAAAGGAGTCTTTAAATATTCAGTCAATTGGTCTAGTATCCACCCTTGAGAGTTCCATGAATTCTTTAACTGAGTTAACTGAACCTGCTTTGAGGGGTAAATTAAATTCTCATGATGGAGTTCCTCTTTTGAGTAGTAACGTGGGTGACACTCTCAAGAGTTCATGTGCTAATTTCCTGTCTGATGGTTTTGTCAGTCCTCTGGACAGTAATGACAGGAAATCAGTTAAAATATATCGTGATACAGGTGCGTGCCATTCCCTTATGGTGACCAGTGTTCTAGGCTCTAATGTTAATTCCTCTGATGAAACTGTAATCTTACAAGGTGTAGGGAATAATTACTTCTCTGTCCCTCTGTGCAGAGTGAATTTAGAGTCTGGTTTTGTTAATGGTTCCGTTATGGTTGGGTTGGTTGAGACACTCCCAATGTCAGGTGTAACTTTCTTACTTGGATATGATATTGGTGGAAGTCAAGTGTGTCCAGCTTCTCAGTTGTCTAGTGAGCCAGTGGCTGCGACCCAGGATTGTGGTGTCCCTGATGTGTTCTCTGCATGTGCTGTCACTAGGGCTAAGTCTAAAGTTACTGGTGACTTAGAGGATAATGATGATGATGATGTTATCCTAGCTGACACTTTTCTTGCTAATTTGGACCACTCACCAGATGAGGCAGTATCCCGTAGTGTTGATAATTTGTCTCGTCAAGAGTTGGTTGAGTTGCAGGTTGCTGACCCTGAGTTGAAAGGTCTAGCTAACTCTGCTTGCAGTGAGGAAGAGTCAGCTGGTGCTTCTACTTGTTATTATATAAAGTCAGGAGTACTTATGAGGAAATGGAGACCCCCAACAGCATCAGCCGACTGTGAATGGGAGGTTGTACATCAAGTTGTCATCCCTCGTGTTTGTAGGCAGGATATCATTAGAGTGGCTCATGATTCCAGTTTGGCAGGACACCTTGGAGTGAGGAAGACTGTGGCACGCATTTTGAAACACTTCTACTGGCCAGGTATCTTCAGGGATGTTTCCTGGTATTGTAAGTCTTGTCACGCCTGTCAAGTTGTGGGGAAATGTAATCAGACCGAAAAGGTTGCACCTCTAGTTCCCATTCCTCCTTTTGAAGCGCCATTCACCCTTGTGTTGGTAGATATTGTGGGCCCTCTTCCTAAGACTTCTTCAGGATTTTCTTATGTGTTGACCCTGATTGATATGGCTACTCGTTATCCTGAAGTCATTCCACTTAGAAATATCTCAGCAAAGAACGTGGTTAAGGAAATGCTAGGGTTCTTCACAAAGTTTGGTCTGCCCAAGGAGGTACAGTCAGACCGGGGAAGTAATTTTATGTCAAATGTTTTCAAGCAGTCTCTGAAAGAGTTGGGCATCACCCAGATCACGTCTTCAGCTTACCATCCCCAGACCCAAGGAGCGTTGGAGAGATATCATCAAACACTCAAATCGATGCTCAAGAAATACTGTTTGGAACATCAGAAAGACTGGGATAAAGGTCTTCCATTGGTTGTATTTGCCGCAAGAGAATCTCCAAATGAATCACTGGGCTTCTCACCCTTTGAACTACTGTTTGGCCATGAAGTAAGAGGACCCCTTAAGCTACTCAAGGAATGCTGGCTGTCGGAGGAAGATGACATCAACCTGCTGGAGTATGTGATGAATTTCAAAGAACGGCTGTCCACTGCTTTACAGCTGGCGAGAGAGAATTTAGGAGCTGCTCAGGAGAAGATGAAGACTTGGTATTATAAGAAGTCCAGGTTACGCCACTTTCAGCCAGGAGATCAGGTTTTGATTCTGCTACCGGTGCATGGACAACCTCTTCAAGTCAAGTTTAGTGGTCCTTATTTCGTGGAGAAGAAACTCAGTGATGTCAACTATGTCATTGCCACACCAGATCGTAGAAAGAACAAGCAACTTTGTCACATCAACATGCTAAAGTTATATCACAGGCGGGACGAAAATAACCCAGTCTGCACTATAACTGTTCCACCTGAGTCTGCAAGTGAAGTTCTCCCATGCAGCATGAGCCTGAGTGATAGTTTGGGGAAGAATCCTGATATCATGAATGAACTCCAGAGTAAGCTTTCTCATCTACCTCCCGAGGAAAGGCAGGAGTTTTCGGCATTACTGCAGGAGTACCCGCAAGTGTTCCATGCCACTCCAGGAAGAACCACTGTGTTGATGCATGATGTCGATGTTGGAGACGCAAAGCCAATTAAACTGCCTCCTTACCGTGTGAACCCAGTGAAAGTTCCTCTCATCCAGAAGGAGCTTGGCTACCTGTTGGACCACAAGATGATTGAGCCCTGTCAGAGCGAGTGGAGTTCTCCTGTCACTCTATTCCCTAAGCCAGGTGGGTCACAGCGGCTTTGCATCGACTACAGATGTGTTAATCAGATAACCAAAACGGACACGTACCCTCTCCCTCGCGTGGAAGATTGCATAGACAAGATCAGAAAGGCTAGGTACATAAGTAAGGGATACTGGCAAGTACCTATGACTGAACGTGCTAGGGAGATCTCATGTTTTGTAACACTAGGAAAGACTTTTGCATGTTCTGTAATGCCATATGGTATGAAGAATGCACCAGCCACATTTCAGAAGCTCATGAATGTTGTAACAGAGGGTTTGGCAGGGTGTGTTGTTTATATTGATGATGTATTAATCTTCAGTGACAACTGGAAAGATCACCTATGCCATGTTAGTAAATTTCTTGAGCGTTTGGTTCAGGCTAATCTTGTAGCTAATTTATCAAAGTGTGAGTTTGGTCAAGCTAAAGTTCAGTACCTTGGATACGTAATTGGTGATGGACATGTTGCACCACCAGCAGCTAAGGTTCAGGTTATAAGTGATCTTCCCAGACCTAAAAGTAGGAAAGAGCTACAAAGATTTTTGGGAATAGTAGGTTATTACAGGAGATTTGTTCTTAACTTTTCAATTCTTGTATCACCAATTACAGACCTACTGAAAAAGGGAGTTAAATTTTTCTGGACAGATAACTGTGAATCCTCTTTCAGCAAACTTAAAGCTATCCTATTAAGTCAGCCATTGCTAGCTACTCCAAATTTTGCTAAGCCTTTTAAGATGGCTGTTGATGCAAGTGATACAGGAGCTGGGGCTGTTTTGCTGCAAGAGGATGATCAGGGTATTGAACACCCTGTATCTTATTACAGTAAGAAGTTCACTCCACCTCAAAAGAACTACTCAACTATTGAGAATGAGCTTTTGACCTTGATTTTGGGTTTACAGCATTTTTCATTTTATTTGTGTTCTGGTTTTGACCCCATAGTCATTTACACCGATCATAACCCACTGAAATTCCTTAGTAAGTTTAAAGATAAAAATCAGAGATTGACAAGATGGAGTCTACTTCTTCAGGAGTATTCATTAGACATACAACATGTCAAGGGGAAAGAAAATGTTATTGCAGATTGCTTATCTAGACTTTAGACAGATTGTTTTAGAGTAATAAGAAATTTCCTTTGTAAATTTCTTTTTCTTTATGGGGAGGTGTTACATAGCCTATGATTTCATCATCCTTTGTGTAATTCTAACGCACAGTATGCTGCATGTTTGATCACGAGCATGTTCTACCTCACTCCCCCCTTCTACTCTTATAGTAGAGTAAGTCGTTCTTTCTGTTGTTCAGAGCAGGATTGTCAACTCTTTGTCCCCTATGGCTTCATTTGCGCGTCTTTCTTACAAGTTGTATCAAGCTCTGCCGGCCCCTATATAATGAGCTCAGTCTCTCCATTAATTGCCACTTAGATCCACTCCTCATTTTGTTCACATCTCTGTCCTCCCCTGTACAGTTGTTATTATTGTGAGTGCTCAGGAAGTCTCCAACCATCTAGCAGCTGTGTTATTTGAATATAAGTGTTATTACATTTTGTTCTTGTACTGTATAGCATAAGGTGTTGATTCATAGGCCTAGTAAAGTTTTGGTAATTCATATTGTCAGCCAGTGGTAATAATATTTTGTATCTGTAATAATATATCTTGCATTCACTGAGCATTATTTGGTTTTCTCATTTTATCAGGGCTGAATTAGATAAATTTACTCTTGCTAATTTTGTGTTAATAGAGGCTATTGCAGTTAACCATATATTTAACCTGTTTTTTGCCATTACATTATCCTTATGAGTCCTGAATGTTTTGTTGTTAGTTTGAGCATTAAACTTTAACTTGTAATTTTACCTAACTCTTTTGTTTTGAACCTGGAACTTTGCGGGACAGTTCTCTCTGTTCCGTAACAATATATATATATATATATATATATATATATATATATATATATATATATATATATATATATATATATATATATATATATATATATATATATATATATATATATTTCATAGACACGGATATGTAGCGTATATTTTAATAGTACTATGTTTTGAATAATATTTTTTATTCTTAGAAAAATGTTTAGACCAGTTCAACAGCATGTTATGTTGATATGTTGTCTTAATTCATCAGCTTCGGGGGCAGGGGAGCAAGAGACATTTGGCATACCCTTGGGTCTCTAAGACCCCACCCACCCACGATATTGGTATCAGTGTTTAGTTAGGGAAAGACTGACATACTGCAGTTTACTTAATCTAAATTTAGGGATCAAAGGAAAGCATCATTTATTGTTTGTGTTAGTTTTGTAAATCTTTATTTTACCATTTTCCACAGGCAATTGGCTATGCCTACTCAATCTCTAAAATACTGGAATGTTTGCGTTTTAAGATTGTAAATTAAAATTAATTCTATGGTATCTTGTAGACCATCAGCTGTAGAACATTGCAAATACCTTTATCTTACCAAATCTAACTTTAAAAATCCTCGGTAATCCACATAAAACGGTAGTACATATCATCCTTGTTTAACAATAGGTTAGAACCGTGTGCATTTACTTACGTTTACAATAAAGATTCACAAAAGTCATCTTAAAACATACAAACAGTAACACAAAGTAGAAAAAATGTATCATCATGAATATCAGAGATAAAATATTTAACTACAATTATTAGCTTAGGTAAAAAGAAAATCCAACTTAATCTTCCATAGAAAAACCTTAAACGAAGACTTAAAGTTATTTAGACATAATACGTTGAACACAAACAGAATAACAGTCACAGGAAAAATAAAACACTAACAAATAATATGGCTTTCAACCAATGTCTTGTCATGGAAACCCACTTATACCTATCATAAACTAATACCATAGAAATTACCTTCCACCACATAAAGTTAAAACTAAATTAATTAAACACCTACCAGCACAGAGCACAATCTAAAACCTAGTTTTCAAGATATGAAATTGATACTACACTTTCCTGATTACCCTTCTACCGTAGAACTTAGTCTAAAAAATACACCCCTCGATATGTACGTTAAATCTACACTAAACTGATTACCTGCAAACAATAGAACTTTAATATTTAAGAACTTCACTTATCTAATGAGCCCCCTACGGATCACAGAGTATTCCCATGTCAGGACTCTGTGAGTCCATAAACATATCAGGATTAGTCTTACTTAATATATTCTATGAGACATTAAGCCTTCTATGAGGCTTTCCATCACTGAGTCTAAACCATCCCCCAACCCCTGGGCACATTCGGCAAAGTCATCTGATGAGCTAAGACTGTCCTCTGACCGGTGGGATACCATAGGCACATTCCAAATCGTTTAATTCCCTTGGAGGCTCATCTGCTGCCACATGGCGATAGTCGTTGATTTGGAGGTGATCTAGGAATGCTCAGAGTGGAGAGGTCGGCATTTGGATGAGTGGTGGTGGTGATAGGGGTAATTTTCCTCATTCTGATCTGATTATGGTTGTAGTATCCGAGGGCTGCCTCCCAGGACCTTGATCAGGTGCTACTGCTGCTGCTGTGGGCTTGGGGCAAGGTGGGAGAGATGGAGGTGGTGGGCTTGTACAGGGAACAGTGGTATTGGTGAAAGTAGCGTTAGTGTTTGTTGGTGTTGCGGTTGTGATGCAGGGTTTTGGGCACCCTGCATTTACATTGGTGGCTGCTTCACCGACTGTCTTATCAGCCAGATCGGACATATCGAGGGGAGGAGGTGGCTGAATCGGTAGAGAGGCGGTCTGCAGTCCTAATGGAACCAGGATCGAATCCCG
Organism: Coenobita brevimanus; assembly: GCF_032717465.1. Lineage (NCBI taxonomy): Eukaryota > Metazoa > Arthropoda > Malacostraca > Decapoda > Coenobitidae > Coenobita > Coenobita brevimanus. Next base: position 11,469,963 of record NC_137008.1, on the reverse strand, counting down.
GCTGGGGCAGGGAACAGTTTAAGGATTTGAATTTCCTAAAAGCAGACCTTCCTGATCTACCAGATGACCTGCCGACATGTCGTAAAAGTACCCCTGCTAATACCAAAACACCAGTCCTGTATGAGACAGCCCTAGCATGTATTCAATATGGACGGTGGGTGTTAAATCTAAAATGGTGACATGTGGAGGTGTAGGAGGACTACTGGGCCTTGGGATAGGTCACTGCCCCCAAGAAATAGGCCCTGAGCCTTTGCCCAGAGTCGAACACGTTAAAAAAACAATAAAAAAAATAATCTGGCAGATAAGCACGTATGTATGATTACTATTTTTCCCACCAAGTCTGTTCCCCTCCATTACCACTGTGAGTGGATTAAGTGTTATCCAGGGCTAGAATGTGAAGATTTTGGACATGAACCACGGTAGCATCTGTGACAGAAAGACAAAATCAACATGTATCTAAACAGTACTGAATGATTTAACATGAAAAAAAGGAGCAAGGACAGAGCAGTGCAGGGAAATCAACGATTGCAATAAAAGTGTGTTGGACATGTGGTGAGGCAGGACACTTCAGTTCTGAGTGTCCAAAGAAGAAAAGGAGGACAAGAAGTAGGCTGCAGAAGACAGGAAAGAAGCAGAAAGCAAGTAAAGACTGGTGTTAAGGGGCAACCACCAACCGGCTTTTCCCTAGTAGCCCCACCACCAAGAAAATGCAAGAGAACTGCGATTAACAGTGTGTGAGTAGACGGAAGAACAGATGGGAAGAGGTGTTCCCTGGTGATTGATTCAGCTTCAAAGCAGACTTCTATGAGGCATTACGAGTTACATCATTGGTATCTGCCTGAGTCATCTGAATAACTGTGTGATGTAAGTGGGCACCGTGCAGAAATGAGGGGACCCCTGGATGTCCAGACTGAAGTGGCAGGACAAGAGGCTATGCTTCCAGTCCCCGTGGCCGGCATGGAGGATCCTTGCCTTCTTGACCTGGACTATCTGATGTCCATGGGATGTGAGCTGGGCTTCTGCTCCATGAGACTCAAGGTCCGAGGAAAGTCGGTTCCCATCATGGCAGTGAGACGTACCTGTTCTGGTGGCGAGGTGAGGGAGCTGCACATTTCAGTGATACCTCAAAGATCAGAACTACTGCTCCAGTGTAAGGTGAGTGGCTCTTCTGACAGCTGTTTAGGGTTTGTGGAGCCGGATGGCTGGTGCAAGATGAAGGCCAGAATGATGGTGGGAAGGACTTTGGTGGAAACGGGCACAGTTGAAATGCCGGTTGTGGTGGCCAATTTCTGCTGTGAGCCACAGATCAACGAGGGATAAATTGTGGGACTGTGTCTGGTGATGGACCCTAAGTGGCATCAGAGGAAGGCCTGTAAAAGGAGTATAGTCAAAGAATATGAGTATCTGCCAGACCACTTACAAGACCTATTTTCAAGGAGTTGCCAATGCCTGGATGACTCATGAGTGCTGAAGTTGAGGCAGCTGCTAATGAAGTTTGCTGACATCTTTTCCACCAGAGACCTAGACCTGGGGTGCACTGATCTGGTGGAGCGTTGTACAGAAACCAGGGATCACTGCCTGATTAAACAGCCAGCGCGGAGGATGGCAGAAGCCCAATGGCAAGAAATGGAGAAGGTGATGGAGAATCTCTAAAGGCAAAGAGTGATAAAAAGGTCCAGCAGTCCTTGGGCATCAGCAGTTGTTCTGGCGAGGAAGAGGGATGGCTCAGTCAGGTGCTGTGTGAATTATTGAGCTCTGAATGAAGTGACAGTGATGGATGCATACCACTTGCCAAGGATTGATGACACACTGATTGCTCTGTCAGATGCAAAGTGGTTCTCCACCCTATATTTAAAAAGCAGGATACCACCGGTCAAGGTTGCAGACAAGGACAAGGGGAAAACAGTCTTTTCATGCGGGTGGGGTTTATGGCAGCTTAAAGTGATGCCATTTGGCTTAAGGAAATGCTCCAGCTACTTTTGAGTGTCTCATGAATCATATACTGGAAGGCTTACACTGGCAGACAGCTCTCATCTATCTGGACAATGTAATTGTGTTTGGACAGACTTTTGACAAGGAACTGGAGAGGCTGTCAGAGGTGTTCAACATAATCTGAGCAGCGCACCTCAAGCTGTGCAGCAAGAAGTACTACTTGTTCCAGAAGGAAGCGAAGTACCTGGAACACATTGTAGGCGAGGGTGGCATTCGTACTAATCCAGAGAAGGTGGCAGCTGTGAAATACCGGCCGGTTCCAACTTGTGTGAAGGAGCTACGGAGTTTCCTGGGTTTGTGTACCTACTACTATGATAGTCGCACCTCTGCACAAGGTGTTGGGGAAGAGGTAGAAGTTTACGTGGACTACAGTGACTCAGAAGGCCTTCGATGAACTCAAGCATGCATTGGCAAGCTCGCCAGTATTGCCATACACAGATCAGAGTCAGCCATTCATTCTGGACTGTGATGCTACTGACCATGGTATTGGTGGAGTCACGTAACAGAAGAAAGACCAAATGGAGTATGTGGTGGTGTATTACAGCAAGAAGCTCAGCCTACCGGAGCGGAACTACTGTGTGACCCATAAGGAGCTCTTGGCGGTGATGAAGAGCCTTGATTGCTTACATCCTTATTTGTATGGGTCCTAGCTCATCATCAGGATGGACAATGCAGCACTCAAGTGGCTGAAGATGATAAAGAATCAGGAAGAACAACTGGCACGTTGGGTCAGAAAGCTGGACTAGCACAACTATGAGGTGCACCACTGTCCTGGGCAGGTACATGGCAATGCTGACATCCTGAGCCTTCGGCCTTCTGACCCAGAGTGCTGGCAGTGTAGTAAAAAAGATCATAGCAAGAAATGTCAGCTGAAGAAAACCTGAAGACAATGCAGATGGAGGATGCACATTTATAACCAGTGTTAGAGTGGCTGCAGCTTAGTACAGTGCGACTATCTGGGGAAGAGGTTTCCAGATTCAGCCCTATGACTAATAGCTACTGGAGTCAGTGGGACCTTCTTTGTTTGAACAATGGACTACTTGAGCATCAATGGATAACATCCATTGGCCTCAGCAAGTATTGGCAACTGGCAGTTCTGAAGCTGATGAGTCCCATAACCAGATCACTAGTGGGCATCTGTGATTGAAGAAAACACTAAGTTGGCTGCGACAGAGGTTCTACTGGACTGGCATGCAGCAGGATGATGAAAAGTGGTGTCGGGCCTGTGATGCATACTGCACCAAGAAGGGACCCAAGACACGTGGTTGCACCCCTCTCCAGCAATACCAAGTGGGTGTACCAATGGAAAGAGTCATGGTAGTTATTGCTGGAACTCTGCCACTCACTGAAAGAGGAAGCTGGGATATATGTGTCGCCATGGACTGCTTCACAAAGTGGCCAGAAGCTTATGCCATCCCCAATCACGAGGCTGCGTCTGTTGCTCAGGTGTTGGTTGACCAGTTTTTCTGTCAATTTAAGATCCCACAAGAGCTACATTCAGACCAAGGTAGAAACTTTGAGTCTGTTGCGTTTCGTTGGTGCTGCAGTTTACTGTGGATTAAGATGACAGGGACAACCCCACTCAGTCTGTAGTCAGATGAGAAATTCAACTGGACCCTTAGGCAAGAACTGGCCAGGTACTGTATAGATGGACAAACGGAATGGGACCAGAAATTACCTGTGTTGCTAATGGTATATCGGTCTGCATCCCATGAGTCTAATGGCTACATCCCTGCAAAACTGATGCTGGGCCACGAGTTATGTTTATCGGTTGACATGTTAATGGGAAGACCACCTGGTGAAGAGCTGCTTACAGACACCTCCAGTTATGTGAGGCATCTTCAGGAAAGACTGCCCGAGGTACATCATCAAGAGCATGAAGCTCTAAAGCTTTCAGGCAAAGTGATGAAATGCAAGTATGATGCCATTGCAAGTGAAGTGAGCTTCAAGGATGGTGACAAAGTTTGGTTATACAGTCCTCAGAGGAAGAAGGGACAGTCACCTAAGATTCTGAGCCCATGGGACGTGCCTTACACCATGCTGGACTGCCTATCAGACGTAATGTACCAGATTTCAGGAGGAAGGAAGTCTCGTCCAAAGATGGTACATGTGAATCATCTGTGGCAGTACCATGGACCAGGAGAGTACAGCTGGGATGTCTCCAATGAATCGTGTTTTCCCACAGCCAAGGATGTTGAGGAGGACCAAGGATCTGAAGTACAAGAGGATGGTGACAGTTTCCCAAGAGAAGAAGTGCATCAGGAGGAGGACCAAGATATTCCAGGAGGAGTGGACTGTGTGGAGGAGCAGGGACGTCATCGGAAGTGGCATGGGAGAAGACCTGATAAGTGGATGGATTATTTTGTGTATGATAAAATGTTATTTTGGATTAAGGGTTATATTTGTACACACTGTGTAGTTTTGGAGGGATGACAAAGGACTAGGGAGGGGGTAGTGTTGAGAAGCAGGATGTGCTTACTGGAAGGTTCTCAGTACTTTTCATATTTTTCAGTTACGTGTCAGAGTTGCTAGTTAGCCTGCTGTTTGTAAGGGGGTGAATTTTGTACGTTGTACATTGATTTTTGTGCTCTTTTTCTCTATAATGTTTTATTTATGTGACTGTTAAATTATGTAATCTTATCTCAGTTTGTAGGCTAATAATTTTGAGTAAGACCTCTGGATAATTTGGATTTCTCCAAGTTGGTAACTGTTGCTTCTCCGAGAATGTAGTAGATCATGCTAGTATATAGAAAGCTTATATAAGGTTGGGGAAGGGACTAGAGGAGTTTCTCAGTTCAGTCTGAGTTCAGTGTCAGATCAGATCAGTGTCAGTGCAGATTGGTACTTGTTCAAACAGTGAAGTGTAGTTGGCAAGCATTAAGTATAATTACTTGGAAAATTATGACACCAAACGTAAGAAGCCAGTGACAGTCCCTGAGCTGATCTCGTTGTTGCACACTGAAAGGCTGACCATAGGAAGAACAACTCACAGGGCAATGTCTTTCCTATACTGAACTATTACTGTTGGAGCCTGTGGCAGTGTAGGACGGTGAAGTAATAATATATATATATATATATATATATATATATACAGAATTTCACAAGCTTTCATGTGGTGTTTTCGGAATTTCGATACGACCAATAATTTTGGAGTAAATTGCCAAAAATTGTGTGCTACCCACCTCAAACTCCACCAAAAGCCAAGAGAACACTGACCATTTGAGAGTGTTGGCCTTGAAATAGACATCTTCCCCCATGACTCATCAAGGTTTGTTGCAATTCATGCTAAAACTTAATTTTTGGTAATTATTTTTGTCCACAATTGCCTAATCGGTATCTCTTATGCCCAAAACTGATAATGACGCTAATCATGTCATCAAGCACTTTTCACACCAACTCTGGTATGACGCAATTTGCACCGTCATTTCCGAAAGGGTTAACTTCATGATATAATCCTTACATCCAAAAATCCTTAAGTCCCTTTTGGAACCTTTGTACTCAAGTGTGTATGGAATTACATGTGTACATGCATATGTATGTATGTATTTATGTGCAGTATGTACTTGTTTTGTGGAGAGAGGCATGGAGAGGAGGAGGGGGAAAGGAGGAAAAAGGGGAAGGGGGTAGTTTGGGGTTGTGTGTGCTTCTGTTTAAATTCAGTCACATGATAGATTGATGGCTGCTAATTGGTCAAACAGATTTTCCCTACCAAACTCCCTGGTCACTGCAAAAGAGACTCGGAAAGGAGCTAAATAGAGCATTGGTGTATAGCCCTTTAGAGATGGTCGTGGGTCTTCCTGCAATGTTGCAGTATGCTGTTACTCAGTGGCTGTTAGTGAATCCACCTGCATGTATTTTAACTGCAGACACTTGGATCCTTGTCATGTGATGTTGGCCTTTGATTTTTCTTAGAATTGGGTCCTTTTTTCCTGCCTTACCCTCAACCCTTCCAACATGTTTGATGTTCGGTTAAAATGTGTTTATGTTCATCTTTGACCTAGCTCTATGTCCTTGACCTTTCACCTATTGTTAAAAAAAAAACAATAGATTTTTTTTTTTTTTTGTGGCTAGTCCTCAAACATTCCATCAAGTACTGACTGGCTTAGGAGAATTCGTAATAATCTATAGTGCGTTACTTAGCATTTTAGCTTGTATTCCTCTTTTGTTTTTTTCATATGGACATACTTTGCATCAGTAACTTACACACTGGTAAGGAAGAGGCACTTAGAGGCGTTCTCTGTTATCTACATTACAACAGTTTGTGATAAGAGATAACATTCTAAGGCTGCCGGGAATCATTTATTGTACGGTGAACGCATTGTTGAACATCGGGAACTTAACAACAAGAGCACAGTGATTTTAGGATTACACAGAAGGGGCAGATTGTTAGACCTGTGAGAGAGAGGCAGGGTTCTGGGGACTTGAATGGTGAGTAAATTAATGTCCTCTTCATGTGACTGGACATGATTATATTAAGTGAACCCTCTTTTGTGTTTTCTCTTTCCTTGTTTTCTGGACCCTGTCCCACTCCAACTGTTGCTGCTAATAATAATGATGATAAAGGTGGTGGTGGTGGTGGTGGTGGTGGTGGTGGTGGTGATGATTTTTTCATTTTAGGGGAGACATGTAGTGTTGGCTATAGTCTCTCTCCCGGTTTGAAAAACAGCCTGGTGGTTTAGTGGGTAATTACAGTGTTCCAGTCGGACTGAGCTGGTGAAGTTTATATCCAAGGGGTGGCTGGGGTTTATTGCTCACATTATGCCACTCAGGGATGAGTGAGGCTGGTTACTCTCATCTTAAATGTCAGGGCCAACTTGCCTAGTCCCGGGCTCGTACGCTCCTCCTGGGGCAACGTGGGATTGGATGATGGATGGATGGATAAAAAAAATCATGTGCAGATAGCAAGAAGACAATGTATACGAGTTATGTCATGGGACTGAAGGGGTTTACAGAATATAACTCGAGAAAAAAAATGGCTATAATTATTAAATCAACAGCTGCATTGCAGTTAACTTTTAGGGCCAATAATAACACTCCAGCACTTAATTCCTTCACTCCTTGGACTTAATTTTGCATTTCATACCTGCTATATTCAAACGATTGTGTTCAGCATTTAAGAGCACCACAACACTAAAAGGGTAATGAATGATATATCTACCCCTTCCAAATCGAAAAGCTAGTTGTAAATCAATAAAACTGTCTGGAGACAAAAACAGAAAAATCACTGGACTGAAGGGATCAACATCATCTGTCTGTGGAAAGCAAGAAGTATAATTAACTGAACATTGCTTCAGTACAGGACAGTTATAGGACTCATGCTAACTATATTAGTGCATCACTGCAATCATTTCAGCTTAACTTGATGATGATGGTAACCAGTAGCCCGTAACACAGAGAGTTTGTCCGCAGCATAAATAACTCGCTTGGTCTCGACTATCATACAATTTCTCTCCGACAAGGAGACTGTTTTCACCCCAGTTTGTTTTTTTGTCTTTTAGCAAGATACCTCAAAAACTAAAATAGAGATTTGGACCAACTTTGGTGTGTAGGTAGCCCATGTCCCAGGGAATGATCGATAAACTTTGGGACCGATCAGGATCGTAATACTTTCTGCAAAACCCTAATCAGTGATGAGAAACCATAGCCCATTATGAAGAGTGGCTTGGAAACTACGTTGCCCTTGTTGGAGAGATGCATTCCACTGAGTGCGTCTCTAGTTTGTAATCCAATCTAAACCAGCGAAAGGATTAAGATAACCAAAGCTGTATCGGTCTGTGACGGGTAAGTGGGTTGGGTTTGAGTTAAGGATTGCAGTTATGACAATATAAATTCTGCATGCATGAGAGGATTTTATTACGGACAACCAGTAAAAATAAGGCAATCCTTCATTATCGCTGTGGTTGCCTCTGAAACCCCCCCTGTGTCGGAGGGTCCAAGGCCACGGTAGTCCAAATCATGTCAGCATAGGAGACCACACACACACACACACACACACACACACACACACACACACACACACACACACATAGTATAATGCTTTATCGTTTTCATGCACATAAGAATCATCTAGAAAATGCACTGGAATATCCTCTAAGCCAGTACTACCTTGATATGGCATGTATTTTCTCTAGTGTTGAGAATATAATTTGACAAAGTGGAGCGCCCAGCGAGTGTGACACTTGCACCGTGCAAGTGGTGTAAGGGTGGTACGTAAAACTTTGCCTTGTGACCTTGGCATTAGACCAGTTATACTTATCATCGATTTAGTTCATATTTGTTAACCCCTCAGGCTTTGCACCAATCCTTCCACCAAATCAAACTAAAACTTCAAGTTGATATATCAAGTGATCTCGATTTTTGACCTCTTCGCAAAATCGAATCTTTTCATCGGTCAATGATCATCAAAACGTCCACCAGGTTTAGTTCAGACCGGTTCAAACCTCATTGGTTTATAGGGTCCAATGTGTACTCAGACCTATAACCTTAACTTCTGACTGACTTTCCTCAAATTTAAACATCTTCATCCTAGCCCTTTGGTCTAAATAGGATCAGAGCTGTTTAACTTGACATTGCCTTCTGGCCTTATCTTTCTTTCTTTTTTCTTTTTTAAAAAGCAAAAATCCAGCTCCTGGAAAAATCTTCATCCTCTCCATGAAGTCTGGTCCAAAATGGATGAAGTTGTTTTCTTCACTCTATACTAGACAGATAGAAAGACTGACAAACAGACATCTGGCAAAATATTTCACTCGTAGCATTATCGTTTGCGCTGGTGTAATCAGTACAATCAGTTCCTCTCATGATCTGTTGTAATATTATAGTGTCTTACGCTTTTTTTTATAGTACCTTGCCAGGCCATCTTTACTTATTTTACCTAATTATTTTTTTTGGCACGATTTAATGTTCTATAGTAATCCATTAACTCATTTTGCTATTACTGGTCAGTCAGTCTAATTCTCCTACTGTTGGAGTTTCAATATATCATCGTCATCATCATCATCCTTCCTCTTGTTTCCACTTTAAGGTGGCGTAAGATAGGATCCAAAAATAATGGAAAAGTAAAGACTAAGATAGTGCTAGAACAAATTAATGGCATGTTCAATCAGTTCGGCCACAGACGTATTCATTCACCATTCAGGCCCTTGAAATCCTACCTCCATCTCACAGGTGCACTTTTCCACATTTAACTCCATAAGTACCTACCAGACAGAATCAGTCTGATTACTGTAAACTTAAAATAAGAGATGACAGACCCTTGTCTTAAATTTCTGGCTACACAATTCATCCAACCAGTTGGATCCCTTGTCATTTCCCTGGTCTCGTCAGTCCCCATGCTTCTTATTCTCACACATATATATTTACCATCTCTAATAACCTTCTTCTTGGCCTTCCATGCCACCTCCCACCTTCAGACTCACTAACATGTACTTCTTTCACCGCCATATTTATTTGCCCAGCACCCCCCACCCCCTCATTTTTTTTTTCTTATCCTTGGAAAGGTATAGTTGGGTCTCTGACCTGATGACGCCTGACATTTCTTTGTTTTATGAGGTTACATTGGTAGCACTGCCATCCCATTCTGTCTCCCTTCAGTTTCCACTGAGACATTGCCAAGGTGGGGTGTGCAACTCTGTGCTCCAATTCCATCGTTGTGTTTTTATGTTGTCTGGGTCTATTAGACCCAGTGATACCATTTTGAGGGGTGACATATCTTCTTGTGCCAGTAATGAAATCGGAAAATGATATAATAATTTTGAGTTATGTGAAATATGATAAGTATAAGTGTGTGTTGGTGCTTTGTGAGGCAGCCATTGTTACTGGGAGGTGTCGTGATGTCTGTTATTTATTAGCCCTATATAAAATAATTTACAGTATATACTATACTGCATTTTAAATTATCTTCCCTCACTCTTTTGAAAATTAGAACCAATAAGTATTGGTTTACTGCACTGAAAAAATGCGTAGGTAAAAAAAAAAATCGTTTTCTATCCTCAAAATTTGTCCTTTTTTGTCATGTTGTCGTACAGATCATAGCACTGAAGGCAGGCTGTAAATCAGTCACCAGGCAGCAGGTGGTAAGAATGACTGATGATGTGAATATTAACCATCTGGGGTAAATAGTTTTTATGGCATAAATGTCTAAGTGATTTGTTTTTCCAAAAATCTGCATTATGTAAATTTTTACAGAGAGATGTTCCCTTTTCATTTTTTTTTTTTTTTCAGTAGGCTAAGTGAACTTCAAAGTTTATGTGCATTTTATATTGTCAGTAAATTGTCATTAGAAATTTTGTTTTTTATTTTTATTTTCCTACCGGGTCTATTGACTCAACGATACCAGAATCCATAAAAAGATTGACGACACTGCTCTAGGGTACTTCCATCCGCGATGTACTTCCTCGCTCATTAGTCATAGAGCAAAAATAAATAAATAAAGAAAGAAAAACTAATTAAACTTAGTCTCCCACGTCTTCCAGTCTTAGGCATGGAGATATCTGTTGTGACAGAACAACATGGAAGCCTATCTAATTATATGACTGTGATATGCTAAAGTAAGGAGAGAGAGAGAGAGAGAGAGAGAGAGAGAGAGAGAGAGATTGGAAGTGGAGATACAAAATGCTGGCAGATAAATGCAAGGTTTAAGTATAGGAGGAACTGAAGTGAATGAAGGATGCAAAATGTAATTGTTTAGTTAGGAAAGCCTAAGCAGTGTTTGGTGTCGAAGAAGAAAGGTGCAACTTTGTGAGGTTAATATATTTAAAGAACGGTGGAAGAAAAGACGTGGCGAAATTTGATAGAGGAAATGGGGTTGAAGTGAAAGAAGATACGAGAACATTACATTGAGATGAGACACGAGAAGAGACTAGTATAGAAGAAAAAGAAGGGGGTAAATGATGATCTTGGAAGAAAAACGAATGCAAATTGCCCTGAAAATAGGAGACTACTCTGGAAAGAGGAGCAAAATATTGACTTGGTAGAAAGAAATGTCAAAATGTGAGGGATGAAAGGGACAGAACGCTAACCAATGGAAGTGAAGTATGGAGCAGATAGATAGCATATGTTGAGAGGTAGATGAATGGGTGTGATAAGAGCAGAGTAGTGTGCAGAAAAGCATTGAAGTGCCAGGGAATGTGACACTGGAAGAACTGCAGAATGTTGTGATACGGCTAAAAAAATGGGAAGGCAGCATTTGCTGAAAAGATGTTGGCAGAGATTGTTAAGTGCAGAGGAGAGGGTTGAACGAATTTTTTGTTAGATATGTGAGGCATTTTGATAAGCGAAACTGTACTATTGAAGTGGTAAAAGGCCGTCACTGTGTCCCTGTTTAAGTATACAAGTGACCAAGGTAAATGCCAACAAAAATTTGTGATTTATGTTTCTTTGAGGGTTGTAGGAGAGGTATATGGATAAAATATAGAGAAATTGAGGAATTTATTAAAAGACCTAGTGAATGAAAAACAGGATGGCTTTAATGGTGGTATAAGATGTTTGTATCATATATTACCAATGAGACAGTCCAATGTCATTAAGAGTTTTTATGATCTAGTGACGTATATTGAAAGATAGGTGAACAACTAAGTGAATGTTTTAAGATCAATGTTGGTGTGAGACGATGTTGTGTGGTATCCCCATGGTACTTCAGTGTGGGCGTGGGTATAGAGTGAAACCTGTACTTTAGTTCGCGTGAAAAATCGTCCAATATATTATCATTATGCCGGATATCGAACACGGAACTCTCAGGTGAGGGCCAGGCAGCAATCCCCTACGCCACAAGCAGGTAAAAGTTCTCTTACATTGTCGCAAACTTGCAACCAACGTCCTCTGCCTCCACTGTGAGCCTGATGAGGGTGAGATAACCCCCTGGCACTAGGGCAAGTAGAGTCTTTTTAATCTATCCTAAGTATTTACGGCAAGTAAATAGACTGTAGCACCAGTCGAGCAGGGCAGTACTCCCGAGGTGGATGGAAAGCTGATGACAGGGAGTGCTGGAGCTCCCGTTTCATCAGCCCTCAGGACTAGTTCCTGACCATCCCCCTTTGCTGAACTTTTTCAGTGTCTCAGTTACACAGAGAGTAGGCCAGCATGCTCTCCAGTACAAATTTCTCTAACTATCTTCACCAAACTACATGCACAGTACACACTACACTTCCTATTCAAAATGTACCCAAAATGGCGTCGTTTTATCAAGCCTCGGAGTCCCCAGGGGGGGGGACCATAAATGCCCCCACCATCTGCCCCTCTCCCGGTGACGACTCAAGGTGCCTGGAACCACTGTCTGACTCTCTTCTTCTTCATTTCTGCAACATTCGCGGCCTTTCCTCTAACTTTTGCTCTGTTGAGCACCACCTCTCCTCCTCTAAACCTCACCTTCTTTTTCTAACGGAGACTCAGCTGTCTGAGGCAACTGACAGCAAACCCTTTTCTGTATCCTCCTACTTTCTCTATACTCATTTTAAAGCCAAAGGTGGTTGTTGTGTATATATACGCAACGACTTATCTTGCTCTCGTGTTCCTGAACTTGATTCTTCGGAATTCTCCACACTCTGGCTTCGGATTTCCTGTCATTCTCTGACTAAATATATCTGTGCTGTTTACTTATCCCCTAATTCTACTGACTATCAAAAATTCTTCGACTATCTTACTTCTACGATGGAACACATTCTATCCATTTCTCCTTTCTCTGAAATTTCCATTCTTGGAGATTTCAATGTTCACCACCACCTTTGGCTCTCCTCTCCTTTCACGGATCCACCTGGTGAACAAGCGTACATCTTTTCTATCCTTAATGACCTAGAGCAGCTTGTACAGCACCCTACCCGTATCCCTGACTGCCTTGGAGAGAGCTCCAATTTACTTGACCTCTTCCTCACAACTAATCCTTCTGCTTACTCTGATAATCTTTTCTCTCCGTTGGGCTCCTCCGATCACAACCTTATTACCTTAACCTGTCCTATCACTCCGGTACGGCCTGTGGATCCTCCAGGGAAACGTCGTCTGTGGCATTTTGGAGCCGCAGACTGGGAGGCCCTCAGGCAGTACTTCTTTGACTTTCCCTGGAATGATTATTGCTTCCATGGCCATGAGCCATCTGAGTGTGCCTTGCGCATTACGGAGGTTATTCTCTCGGGCATGGAAGCATACATTCCTTTCTCATATCCTTTGACTAACGCAAGAAAGCCTTGGTTTAATCACGCTTGTTCTAATGCTGTCCGCAACAAGGAGAGGGCCTACAAAAGGTACCGGAGCCAACCCACCCCTGAATCACATCACCTTTACGTTTCTGCCCGGAATCGTGCTAAGTCTGTTCTTCGCTCTACTAAAAATAATTTCATCCATACTAAATGCTCTCAACTCTCCAACTCGAATTCCTCCCGCTCCTTCTGGCATCTTGCCAAAAATCTTTCTAACAACTTTACCTCATCATCCTTCCCTCCTCTTTTCTACTCTGATGGTTCTGTAGCTATTTCTTCTACTGATAAAGCAGATCTCTTCGCACAGACTTTCTCCTCCAATTCTACCTTAGACGATTCTGGTGCTGTTCCTCCATCACTTCCCCCCTCTGACTTCCTCATGGCTGACATTAAAATTTCTTCAGTTGATGTATTTTCTGCCATCACTGGCCTCAGTACTAACAAGGCATTTGGGCCTGATGGGGTCCCTCCTGTTGTTCTCAAGAACTGTGCTTCTGTGCTTACACCCTGCCTAGGCAAACTCTTTCGTCTTTGTCTGTCAACTTGTACCTTTCCTTCTTGCTGGAAGTTTGCTCTCATTCAGCCAGTCCCAAAGAAGGGTGACCACTCCCAACTCTCCAACTATCGTCCAATTGCTTTAACGTCCTGTATTTCAAAAGTTTTCGAGTCAATTCTTAATAGAAAAATTTTAAGGCATCTTTCCTATCACAACCTTCTTTCCGATCGTCAGTATGGGTTCCGTCAGGGACGCTCCACTGGCGATCTTCTCACCTACCTTTCAGACTCCTGGTCATCCTCCTTTCGGGACTTTGGCGAAAGCTTTGCTATTGCACTTGACATCTCAAAGGCTTTCGATCGAGTCTGGCATAAATCTTTAATTTCCAAACTGCCCTCCTACGGTTTCTATCCTTCTATCTGTGCCTTCATCACTAGCTTCCTTTCTGGTCGTTCTATAGCTGCTGTTGTAGACGGCCATCGTTCTTCTCCTAGATCTATCAACAGTGGTGTTCCTCAGGGCTCTGTCCTATCACCAACTCTCATCCTTTTATTCATCAATGATCTTCTAAGCTGTACATCTAACCCTATCCACTCATACGCTGATGACTCCACCCTTCACCTTTCCATTCGGTTCCCGCAACGCCCATCTCTAAAGTTACTTCAACAAACAAGGGATGAGGCTATGGCACACCTAATGTCTGACTTGGCTCGTATCTCTGACTGGGGTAAAAATAATATGGTTGTCTTTAATGCAGCTAAGACTCAGTTCTTACACCTTTCAACCCGACAAAATCTTCCACAGGTATACCCACTAATGTTTAATAATATTCAGATTAATCCTGCATCATCCTTGAACATGCTTGGGGTTTCATTTACTCGGGACTTATCTTGGAAAGATCATATTACATCTCTTGTAAAATCTGCTTCCAAGAGATTGCGTGTGCTAAGCCGACTCCGCTCTTTCTTTACCCCTGCGCAATTGTTGACTCTATACAGGGGTTTTATCCGCCCCTGTGTGGAGTACAACTCTCATGTGTGGGGAGGCTCCCCTCATACAGCTCTTCTCAACAGGGTGGAGTCAAAGGCTTTTCGTCTCATTAACTCTCCTCCTCTTACTGACTCCCTTCAACCTCTGTCTCTTCGCCGCACTGTTGCATCTTTATCTCTTTTCTATCGCTACTTTAATGGTCACTGCTCCTCTGAACTGTCTGCTTGCATTCCTCCACCTCTACGACGGGCGGGTAGCACCCATCTGGCAGCAAACTCTCATCCTTTTTCTGTCCAGCTCTCTAATGCAAGAGTTAACCGTTACTCCCAGTCTTTCATTTATGCAACAGGTCAGCTCTGGAACTGTCTCCCTCTGTCTGTATTTCCTGCTGCCTATGATCTCCAGTCTTTCAAACGCAGTGTGTCCAGGCATCTCAAAATGATCGGATCTTGAATTTGGCTCTCTATTGTATTTTGTTTTTCTCTTGGAGGGAACTGTTACTGCGGGCTCATGGCCTTTGGTTCCTTCTTCCTCGCATAAAAAAAAAAAAGTCAGAATGAAGAGAGAAACCTGTACTTTATGCAGAAAAAGAAAAAACATCCAGTGTACTACCATTCTGACTTGCTGTAAGTGCTTGAGATAAATTAAAAGGCATCTACTTGCGTGGGTGCCAGTGGGTTATCTCACCCCCCGCCAGGCCTACAGCGGGGGCAAAGGGACATCAGTTACAAGATTGTGACAATGTGAGATAACTTTTACCTGGTAGTGGCATAGTGGACTGCTGCCTGCCTGAGAGCCCTGGGTTCGATTCCCGGCCAAATGGTAACATATTGAGAATATACAGTATACGGTATATATATATATATATATATAGATAGATAGATAGATAGATAGACAGATATAGATAGATAGATAGATAGATAGATAGATAGGTTGATATATTTATATACATATACAGATAGATAGATAGAGAGAGAGAGAGAGAGAGAGAGAGAGAGAGAGAGAGAGAGAGAGAGAGAGAGAGAGAGAGAGAGAGAGAGAGAGAGCATATGGGGTTATGAGAGAGAGGTAAAAGATGCGTAATGGAGAGAGGGATGGCGTTTGTAATGAAATATGAAAGCTGAGTATCTCAAAATCTGTCTTGCGTCTACTGGGAATACCGTGGGCTGCAGAGCGAGCAAACCCCCCCTCCCCCCCCCCAAAAAAAAAGCTTGGTCAGGTACATACTTCATCAGTTGGTTGGAGAACAACCAAAACATTCAGAATGGCTGACCATGCACTAAATGATAAAAAAATCATCGACGATCTATTATTAGATGTCGTGGAAGCTTCTGTCGTCAGAAATGCAGCCCTGAAAAAAGAAAAAGCAGAACGGTCATGATCAAGAAGTACGACCATGGTCGAAAAATACTTGTAGGCTTTCATCCCTGTGTGTAGTGACTACATTCTTACGTCAGATAACCTACTCGTATGTATTCAGTAATGATTAAGTACTCATCACAATGAATGGTGAAATTTTACATCCGCATAGACGAGAGAAAGTCCATAATTGGCGCTCCTGAAATATGTGGTTGAAAAGAAAGCCTGTCCTTGTTTACAAACACAGGAGTGCTGCGACCACTCCACCTCTAACTTTTGCTCCCTTTGCTCGATGACCAGCAAACCGTAGCACGCACTGTAGTCTCATCGACTGGCAGAGCGCTGTGTGTCGCTCAGTGGCATCCGGCCAAGTAGACACAAGATTGACGTACAAGGATGATGCAGTGCTGTGGAAGAGCTTGGTAGATTTGTCAAGAGTTAGCAGATATCTGTCAGAGTCCTGCCTTGCCAGTAAATGTAAAAAACAGTAAAGTGATGTCTGAAAGAGTGATTGCCAGTGTGATGTTGCAATTAATGGAAAAAGACTTGAACAGGTGAAAGAGTTCAAGTACTTAGATGTAGTGATACAACAGAGTGGTAAATTTGCAACAGGAATGGAGAGTGGCACACAGAAGGAAAGTGGACGGTACAAAGATCTTAGTATGGCAGCTGCGGGTGACTTGCATGAGGAAGGTTTAGTGTCTAATCAAAGTTTCTGGAATGAAACTATGGTCAGGACTGAAAATGAGAAGTCGAGAGTAACAACAGTGGGAATGGGGCTGTTGGGAAGTGTGTGTGTGTGTGAGTGTGTGTGTGTGTGTGTGTGTGTGTGTGTGTGTGTGTGTGTGTGTGTGTGTGTGTGTGTGTGTGTGTGTGTGTGTATGTGTGTGT
The DNA here is from genome assembly GCF_032717465.1 of Coenobita brevimanus. NCBI lineage: Eukaryota > Metazoa > Arthropoda > Malacostraca > Decapoda > Coenobitidae > Coenobita > Coenobita brevimanus. Next base: position 11,453,049 of record NC_137008.1, on the reverse strand, counting down.
GTGTGTGTGTGTGATATGGGAATAATGATATTCCTTATCACACACACACACACACACACACTTACTTCCTTAATGAAGTAAGGACATCCGTAAAGACCAGAGTCTGTATGTGTGTGTGTGTGTGTGTGTGTGTGTGTGATATGGGTATAATGATATTCCTTATCACACACACACACACACACACACACACACACACACACACACACACACACACTTACTTCCTTAATGAAGTAAGGACATCCGTAAAGACCAGAGTCGAAAAGAGTGTGCCTAGAAAGTATGTTCATGTGATGAGAATGGGAGTGAACGGAGTGGTGAATATGGTATATCAGAGCGAGTTTGAAGGTTGGAGGTGTGGCAGGCCATGAAGAATGTGGATATATATGGCAAGTGATTGTGTGTGAGAGCATGAGGAGAGTGATGAGGGAAGGGATGTGACAGTGGATAGAGCTGATTGGAAGAACTTTGTTCTGAAGAGTGTGTTACAAGGGTTTGTCCCTATGCTCAGTCCCGGTGAAGTGATAGCCGTCGGAGTGACTATAGCTGACAGGTGGTATGAAGCGCCTAAATTTGGATGTGAAACAGAGCCAGGAGTTCGGGGGCTTGAATAGCGAGTGAATAGGAATGTGACCCATTTAATTAGGCAAAATCTGGTTAGTTTCTCATTCTATCAAGTTTTGATAGTGGCTTTCAGGACCCTACCTCATCAAAGAATCTTTCTTGGGAGCGAAAGGGGGCCTAGTCAAAATGATGATAGTGACGATGATGATGATAATGATGATGACTCTTTTAATGCTCTGAGCTACTGTAGGAATGTTATTAGAGAGTGATCAGTCATCTTTCCTTGAGCAGTATTTTGTCAATGATAAACCCCAATCTCCTCAAGGATGTATACCGTACCCGTAGTTGCATGGTTATTACTCAGCTAAGTAAATCGCTTCCAAAACTGAAAAAAGAAAAAAAAAATGCTTGTCATCTAGTGTGCAAGTACTTTGGAGGGAACTCTATGCGTCATTAATATTTGCCCATCACATGTAAATACAGGATTATACCTAGAAAAATTAATCACGTTAATCACAGCTTTAATGTTGACTTTTCTTTTTGTTTTATAACTTGCCTAGTAAAAATTTTCTCCACATCCGATGTTAACACTTTTTTGCGGACTGATGGTCGTATCCAAATTTACACACACACACACACACACACACACACACACACACACACACACACACACACACACAACTGGACGGGGTGAGGCGATGTCAGGGAAGCTTCAGGAATCAATACTGGTTGTCATACACTTCCGTAAACACAGCGGACGACTCCACACGGCTTAACAGAAAACTATACCACACCACAATGCACACAGACCCGTACATTATGCCACATCCGATTAACCTCGCCACACCACACGGAGCCCCACACACCACAAATACCACACTGCTCCAAAACACACTAACCACACCACACCGTACTTACCAATCCAACCACACCGTACCTACCAATCCAACCACACCGTACCTACCAATCCAACCACACTGCACCCGCCAAACCACACACTACACCCACCTCACGATCACGAGTCCAACAAACTTCATATCATTCGAAAACAAAGCACACCACACCTCACCAACACCAGCCCCACTCCACACACACACACACACACACACACACACACACACACATCACACCACATCGCATCACCACCACGAGCCTCACACACACATCACACCACAACATCTCTAACCCCCTCTACACACACGCAATACACCACACCGCACCACATCACACCACCACTAGCCTCCCCACTCATCACATGAAACCACACAAAACAGTACTTACGCTAATAAGAATACTAATTAAGCTTCATTATTATCTTCCCATGACACACTGGATTCAACCCCCTGGTATCATATTTAACGGCTCAGTAATTTTACATTTTTACTCGGTTCTTCATTTCTAACACTACCACACGGTCTATGCACCTGGTAATGTAGTGGGTAGACAGCCATATTCCGAGTGACAGCCATGCAAAGGTTTGATATCCATTTGCGGTTTGGAGAGTTTCGATCATGCAATGTCACAGAGAGAAGTGCGCTGTTTATAATTAGGCTATACTTTTAATGTACTGGATTGTTGTAGCCTATCCTCAATCGTCTACACCTTGAAGGGGATATTATGGAACTGGCATTTACCACTCACCACCAGTAGTTTTCTGTCTTTATGGCATTCTGTTATTCTCACTTTTGATTCTCTTCATTTTCCTCTTCCAGTGTAAGTTCTGATTCTTGTTGTTTCCCTCTCACTCTGATTGTCTATATTTGTGCTTCAAACTGCAGGGTCTGTTCGTTTACGTACGATATCTTTTGTACGGTACTCTCTCTCTCTCTCTCTCTCTCTCTCTCTCTCTCTCTCATTCCTATACAATTTGGCTATCTTCTATCTGTCCACGTGCTGATGTAAGTTAATGTGGGGAAGAGCAATCAGCGTGTTGAAGTTGCGTACAGTATTTGCAGTTCATAAAGTTTGTGATTTTCCTGCTTTATTTATGGAGCCTAGGTTAGAAATCATCATCATCATCATTATTCTTCTTCCTCTTCTTCTTCATATGATGATGATGATGATGATGATGATGATGATTATTTTCATTATTATTATTGTTGTCATTATTATTAGTATTGTTATCATTTTTATTATCATTATTATTATTATTATTATTATTATTATTATTATGTAGATAACAAAATGATTACACAATATCATGAATGATATGGTGAACACGGATAGTGTCACTACGGGTAAAATCTCTTCACATACTCATTGGTAATCTGGATTATGGCCTGTATCAGCAAGGACGATAGCTGGGACTATTGTAGGTTTGCTTTCACCTAAAGGAAGTCAACTGCTCCCACAGTTTAAATACTGTGTCATGGTTGCATAAAATTCGATGAGGGTAAGTTATAAGGCAGAATGAATCACTTTGTTCACCGCTCGAACGATCCTTCAGTTTGATTTCACTTGGCCATCAACAGAGCTTCGTCATTTCCAACAAAAGAGCTATAGTCAATAAAAACTAAAGTGGCCAACTACGCCAGGCCCTTTAATTACACCTATAGTTAAATAAAACTTTATCCAAACACTTCTTACCGAAATTACTGAGGTGGTGGGACTGGGGGGGAAGGGCGTAATGGGAGAGCCTTTTTTTTTTTTTTTTATGAAATGAAAGGCACGTGAAAACAGCAGCATTTAAATCTAACCAAGGTAAAGAGAAGAGTATACTGAGAGGTAAGTACAGCACCCTCGAGCCGCGCAGATTCTGTGACGTCAAAGGTAATTAGAGAGAGAGAGAGAGAGAGAGAGAGAGAGGTGGGGATGGTGAAAGAAAACGGGAGCTTGACAGAAAACCATCTGCATGTATGGTAAGCTTTTGTATTATGAATGTTCACATGTAGTGCCACACATTTAATATACATGTATGTGTTTAGTAATACTGTAATTTTAAGTTAGATTGGGGTGTAACCTGAATATTAGTTTATGGGTTCCTACCCTGAGTAGTAATTCATATGTTAATGATTACTGTGGGGCTAACTCTATTTTTATATGTATGTATCTCTGTGTCTATGCAGTGGGTGATGTAATTGTGGGTGTTGAGCTGTGGGAGTTCCCCGTCTCGTAGAGTAACGAATAACAGACGCGCGCCACTTTTCTTGTCGTTGTTGGGCGCCGAGTTTGAACCTTGGGCAGAGTAGTGATGAGTATGCAATTCTTTCCGTGACCTGGTTGTGAAATGTTTGCTAATGAAGCTGCTAGAACACAAGTATGTAAGATTAGCAGTCCAAAAGGCCTAAATAATGTCATTTGTGAGGATTTAAAGTCCCGTTTATTTTGGCCGTCACTGGATGGCATGAGCTGCTTTCAGATTCAAATTGAGATAGTGATAGAATCGGTATCTAAATTAAGTAAGGAATAAATCCCAAATTTTCCCCAATTCAATCAAAAGTCTTGGCGTCATGGGTACACTGCTAAATAAATTGTAGAGAGAGTTGGGACCCACCATATCGCAGAAACACAATCTCCTTTGAGCTAGCAGTGGCGTCCTGTGGTGGCCGACAGTCCCCACTTGCTGAAGTTGCTGCCCAGACATTGTGTGTAACGGACGTTCGTTTGGGTGAGTCGTCCACATTTCTTCTTCCTCCCCCTCTTTTTCTTTGTTTAATCCTTGCTTGTTGTGAACTATGAGAAGTAATATTGTTGAGAGTTTAACGTAGAGTGACTTGCTGCCCAGACATCGTGTGTAACAGACGTTCGTTTAGTTCCCCAGACACCGGCGACGTCCGTGGGAGCACGCCATTATTCCCAAGTATTGCCCATAGACTTTTACACTTACTTACACTACTCACGAGTTATTTTTACAAACCGAAGGTAGTTGATGTGTTATTAATGATCCTATCAAGTGAACTTTTTTGTAGATAAGGAATAGAAATATAAAAGTGATATGTTCTGTAACGGAAAAGGAAAAATTCAAATTCCTTAACTGTTCTCTTTCTTTAAAATTAATTTATTAGAAAAAATATAATCAGGAGCGTGGAAGGGAACTTACTGATTGTGAGCAATAATGTGATATTTGAGTTGTACCTCGAGGCTAAACAAGCCCGAGTGATTGGGGTGTTCCTGGTGATTGTATTTCTTTTTTTTTGAATTATTTCCTCGAGGTTAGACTGGCCCGAGAGATTATGTATTTCTAGTGACTATATAACATTGTTGATGATGAACTGTAAATAATACTGACTTGATGTGTGAACCGAGAAAATTATATGAGGAGAATACCTTATATGGGTGAAAGATGAACACAAATAATCATTCTTATTGACTCGAGGCTATGCCAGCCCGAACAGACAAATCATACCCGTAAAAGTGTCCCTGTCTTGAGGCCATTGTTGAGCCCAAGAGTAACTGCCAAAAAAGAAAGTAAAGTACGACGACTCCATACCTCGCGTGTATCAAATTGTTTCGTCTGGTAATAATGTTAGAGGAATGATCACCCAAAAGCCTTAGTAACATTTACAATCTTCTCTCATACTAAAAAGGGTCATGTAATTAAAAAATGTTTTTGTGGAAATTAACAGAATTATTAAAGTAGAGTAAAGTATATAGCATTTTCTTTTCTTTATTAGTATACCTAATCAAGGAAATTATGTACTCAAGCCAAATTCACTCCCCTTCCAATTCAAGATTCCTTCGCTGAGGGAACGACAACCACCTGAGGTACCGACTAAATCTAAACTCGGCCAAAAACTACAAACGCTACCACAATTCATTCTTTTCGTAAATATTTACCATCCACTATATTAAGTCGAGTACCACTTGTATATCCATGGGTGAGTTGATCAATACCCACAACAGGTAAGAAAATACATACCCCTATCATCATTACACTGGTGTCAACTGGTGGGATAAAGTTTCAGGTTTTACACTGGTGTCAGCCAGTGGCATAAAAATTCTTAGCATCACACTGGTGAATACCGATGGGATAACATTCTTACTGTTACACACACAGGTCGCTACTCAACACACTCACAACCTACGTATGTATATTCCTCACGTCATCATTATCTGGGACATGTGACTGGAGGAGAATTACGAAAATTTTGTTTCATTGATCTATAATTATAATAGGTAAACTACATAATGATGATATATCAAAAGGGATAGCAAGTAAATATAGCTGGAGCAGGAAGATGATTATGGAAAATATCCAGAGTTGAAAGTTACACAAGAGCCAGGAAGCAGAATCGGAGCCCAATCCTGAGGCTTTGCAAGAATGTTTTCATTTTTTTCCCTTTGTGATTTCCATGTATAGGGAGACTTAAGATTCCCACCTCAAGTGCGGCTGTTACTTGTAGCCCTTAATTATATACCTTAACTGTTGGGTGGAGATAGTACACTTGCATCTCTCACAAGCTTACATTCAGCAAAACATACCAGTATCATTTTTAGTGCCTTCCAATCAGTTAATGGGAAAAATATAAGTAATTCACATAATGTCTTATTCTTAATTTACAATACTTGTATCCCTTACCTGACATGCTTTCTTTGTTTGGATTTCAATTTTTACACTTCTGAACCTCTCTATTCAGAATCCTTATTCTAAAATATAATCTGCATCTAAAAAAGTAGTGTACAACATCTTCAGGCAAATTAACATGTTTACATATTAATCTGGTTAAGTTTTTCATGCATTTCCTTCCAGATCTAAGTGATTTCTTCCCATGATAACATTCAAATATTTTTTCCATTATTTTCTGCTGTTCAAACAATTCATTTGATGGTGTCATCAGCTTGCTTTTATTCCTACAAACCTCTCCTATCCAGGTCCTATCATCAGGTTTAACATTTGTTCCAAGGTATGAATATTTTTGAAATTTGTGGGCAATAAACTCACCAACTTACCTTAGGCCTTCTGTTTTCATGCATTCCTCTAATTCCCCTTTTTGGACAGTGGAGGATACTGTACTATCATTCTTGCCTCCAATATCATACCGTGGGTCAGAAGAGAAAAGCAGTGCTGAAAGAAGTAATTCTGACTAAACTGTTTCTGTGTCAGACATGTCATTTGGTGAGTCACCAACATCCTTCACAGAAAATGACCCCTCTGACAAAGAGTTATCTTCATTTTCCTTAATAATATTATATCTGCTCCCCACCAATTCACAGTTTCTACCAAGAAGGTATGATCTTATCCTATACTTCACCTGAAGTGCAGATGGGTGCTGATAAGAGGCTCCCATTTGCCTCAGATAACCAAACATGTGTTCTAGGCAGTCTTGGTTTAACCTGTACGTTAAAATATAGCAAACTCCAAAGCTATTTTGTAGGAATTCATACAGTCTAAGCAAGGACAAGGAGGATACAATTATTCCTTTTTGAAATGGATACAGATTCTCTCTACCCCCAACTTTCATGTCCCTGATAGTTTGCAACATGCTGTTTAAAACATCTGTTTGTGTTTTCAAGTGAATACCAAAACCTGACCTGGACTCTTTTTCTGCATTAAGTCTTTGAGAGTTTAAAACATCAAACCAGCATCTACTAATGTTATGAAGTTACTTGTATCCTCCCAGTCCTTGCTCTTTAGAAGTCCTTGCTTTCCAAAGTATCTAATTGATTTTGCAGTTGTTTCTGAAAGGAACTGTGCAGCTAGTCTAACGTTCATCCTTTTTACTCTTTCTGCATCTATGTGTTTGTGTGACAAACGGTGACTTTTCTTTAAATTATATTCACTTCTGATGATTATTTCTCTAACATTACTGTTTGTCACAGTTGGCTTTGAATTTCCATGCAAAGTGAACCCATGATCTAAAAGATTACGCCTGATGAGCTTTAATAGGTGGGGTGCATCAGCGAACACAAAAACTGGCCGATTAGAGGCATATGTGTTTGGGAAAGATCTGTTATTCACATTAATATTCAGTGTTTTCCACAACCTTACATTTGTGGGTCCTAGATCACTAACAATAGCCACAAGAACAAATCCAGCTGCCTCTACTTCAAGAATTATGTTAAGTAAAATGTCCCTTGTCATGTCACAGTCAGATTCATAAAACACAAGCTGTTTCCATGGCTTTGTCAGTCCTCTAATCATGGCACATTGGACACTACGTTTTGGGGCAAATAAAGTGTCATTTCCAATGTCATATGACCAATCCTGAGCAACTGCAGTCTCATCAAAAGAAAGAACACATAGTCGCTCATACTCAGACACAGTAGAAACTTGATGATGCAAAAAGTTAATTACAGAAAACAAAATTCCTGGCTCCACAGCAAATTTGGACACCCACCGGCTGATTGTGGCAGAAGAAGGCAGAGGAAATTTCCACTGTTCCCTTAAAAAACGATAGGCTTTAGAACTTAAGGTCCTTAGAGTCAGAGCTTTACTAATGACCTCTTCCTTCCACTTTCCTACATGGTTAGATGATAAAAAATACTGAGTCTGATTTGATGTAAAAGTTCTACTCAAAGCTTTGGATACATCTTATTGGCATTGGCTTTTAACATTCTTTAATTCATTCCTTAAGGAATCTAACATTTCTTGATATTTAATATTTAAGGCACGTAATAGTCTCTCTCTTTAGTGACTGCCCTAAGTTTTTTATGAAGATCGTTATTATAGGAAGACATGCGTTCAATGAACTTAAGCAACTTGTTTTCCTGGGGTACAGAGGGTGCGCCTGCCTTGATAATGTGGCTCATCCCCAGGAGGGAGTGTCTGTGTTATCCCTGGCCGCTCGTCACTTGCTGGCTGAGACGAAGCTGCAAAATTCAAGATACAATGGTTAATTAACATTTTATTAAGACAAAACCTTACATGTGTATTTATCATGTGGTGTTCGAAATTCACTGGATTATTGAGTAAAGGAAACTGCTTTGACATGGTTTGGGTATATGGAAAGATTAAATGGAGGACGAATCGTTAACGTGATATATGTGAGGGGTTATTATTTACCTTTGACACCTGGAGAAAGCATATGACAGGGTGGATAGACAAGGATTGTGGAAAGTGTTAAGAATATATGGAGTAGATGGGAAGTTGTTGAATGCTGTGAGGTGCATGTACGATGGTGCAAAGGCTGCAGTGCGTGTGGATGGTGAACTAAGTGAATTTTTCTCTTTGAAAGTTGGGTTGAAACAGGGATGTGTCATGTCTCCATGGTTGTTAAATCTGTACATGGATGGGGTAATAAAAGAGGTACAAGGTAGGGTAGTGGATGTTGGAGTGGCCCTGGTGAGAGAGAATAGTGTTTGGAAACTCCCTGTACTGTTGTTTGCAGATGATACTGTGTTGTTGAGTGAAGACGAAGGGGAGCTGCAAGGCTTGGTGGATGAGTTGGGGAGAGTGTGTAAGAAACGGAATCTGAAGGTGAATGTAGGGAAGAGTGAAGTGATGGTCTTTGAGAGAGGTGAAGTCAGTGAATGTACAGCGAGGTTGGATGGTGAGGAATTGGAAAATGTGAGTACGTTTAAGTACTTGGGTAGTGTGATGAGTAAGGATGGAGGTTTGGAGGGTGAAGTGCTTGAAAGGATACAGCAGAGAAGAAAGGTTGCTGGTTCTTTGAAAGCAGTGATAAGAAACAGGGAAGTGAGCATGGAAGTGAAAATGTTACTACATGACAGTATTGTGATACCAACTCTAACGTACGGAAGTGAAGCTTGGACGTTGTTGCAAGGACACAAGTCAAGAGTGAGAACAGTGGAAATGAGTTATTTAAGAGGAGCCTGTGGAGTCACATGGAGAAATAGGCTGACGAATGAGGATATAAAGGAACGTTGTGGTGTTGATGTGGATGTGATAGGGAGCGTTATGAGGAACACACTGAGGTGGTTTGGCCATGTGGAGAGGATGGAGGGTGAAAGACTGACGAAGAGAGTGTATGTGAGTGAGGTGGAGGGGGGAAGAGGGAGGGGGAGGCCGAGGAAAAGATGGAGGGATGGGGTGGAGAGGTATATGAGAGAGGGGGGTGTGAGCTGGGAGCAGGACAGTGAAATGGCGGGGGACAGGGCGACTTGGAGGCGATTTGTTTGTGGCCACCCCAAACGGGATTGAGGCGTCTGGCAATAGATAGATAGATAGACCTGTAGGTCCAGGGATGGGGGGAGTCAATGCACCTTGATAATGTGGCTCATCCACAGGAGGGAGTGTCTGTGTTGCCCCTGGCCGCTCGTCACTTGCTGGCTGAGAGGAAGCTGCAGAATTCGTGGAACATTATTTATATATCTGAGTGGGTACACAAAGCACATATTTCAATCCTGAATTTTCCTTATTTAACAATTGTGCTACAGATAGCCTTCACTTGATCTATAAAATACACATTTACAATGTCCCATGAGATATAATATATGAGGGAGAGAGAGAGAGAGAAACTGGATAATCATGTCACAATTAAGGATCAATTCAATATTTTACTTTTGCTTTATTTAAATATCGAAATCACTTCAGCAGCACCTAACTACACAGGTAATTTATATTTCAGTAGTATTTATACTCTAGGGTCTCTCTTCATCCTAATTTTTGATAAGAATGTTAATAATTTCTCTTGTTGCATTTATACAATATTGGTACACAAGACATCTTTATGCATATTAATTCATAAACCACAAAGAGGACTGGATACCTTTTGGTATATGTGTTCTAAGATACTGTAACAATAACAACATTTGTTATATGACACAAGTGCGAGTGCTTGGCGCATAAAAGTATCATATACAAGTTGTAAGACAATATTTAAAAATTAAAAACAAATGAAAAAAAGTTGTGTTGATTAAAAACTAATATCTTATAACAAAGCTCTTGCTATACAAAACATTTACTTGTTACACAGTAAGGGAACTTACTTGTTAAACTCGGTAGTTGAAGAGTAGGCACTGCTCCTTTCTTGAATTTCCTTTGTCCTGGAGGCACGGTACCGTAAACCAAGCAATTCACACTTAAGGTTGCGTTCAAAGGCAGTACTCTCAAAATGATGGCTGCATACAAAACCAGATGACCGATTTTTCTTTGTGTCACAATTGAATCCATTTTTTTCTAAGTTCTTCATCTTTCGGCAGTGCATGAAAATGTATTCTCTTGTCACCTTTCACATGAATGGATTTGCATCCACAAACTATACAAATTGTTGGCATGTTCACAAAATTATCTGTATTGCCATAGCCACCCCTAAAAAAAGAAAACGGAGTACCTATCCACAGGCAGGTGTGTGTGTGACTGGCGTGTGTTGAGCAGGATGAGCTGCAGTCTGTATTAACTATGACGTCATTTTAGCTCCCCCTCACCCCCCCATGAAACTACCTTTCATTCTCTTTACCTTGAATCTAACCACGTTCCACAGACCGACGCAGGTTTTAGGAAAACATGAGAGAGAGAGAGAGAGGGGGGGGGGAGTGGCCTCAAATACTCCGCGGAATCTGTAGTCAATAGCGAGAGAATTTTATAATGATTTTCCTGAGGCAAGATTTGTAATGAATTCTCTAACTGTTACTGCATCATGAAGGGCATACTTAGAGGAATGTAAGATGAATTCCTGGAACTTCGAAAAGATAAATTAGCCACACACACGTTCGTGGTGCAGTGGAGTGAGGAGTTTGCCATTGGTTTCGGTGAGAAGGGGAGCTACTTACCTCAGTAAAGTCGAGATTTCCACACGGCGGGGCACTGCATAAGCACAGCGTAATCAGTTTCATGTGGAATAAGACCCTCTGACCTCTGCTGTGAGCTTACTGTGTGATTCAGCCGCACGGACCTTAACTGGTAGCAGAATGGAATTTGAACCTTACAACTCAGCTTTTTAATCAATTTTGGGTTCTCTTCCACATGGATGTACCGTGTATCTATTTTCACGTACCTCATTGTGAAAACTTCGTATCTGTCATTCGAATGACGTTAGTTTGTTTAACGTGAGATGTAGATGGAGGCAATAGCACGAATATTAACGTGCTTTATTCAGGGGGCTACGGAATGGAGAACTTTGGTTAGGTCTAGGCCTTCGTGTCCACGTAGTACCTCCTGTCTCACGGTATCCCTCTCACCATACCATTCCAGAACCGAGTATCAACCATTCTATCGACAAACTACTTTACTCGTACCAGGCAGCACCTCCTTTACGGATCTTCATATTTCTTACGCTGTCCAGGATACAAACTTTAAAGTGGTCTGTAAAGTTCCAATACCACTGTTCCCAGTCTAGACTATTCTAATGTGAACACAGACACACATTCAGACAAATATCTTCCAGACTCTGTATTCACCCCCCAGGCCAGCATCAAAGTCTAGATAGTATCGCCACTTTCTTCCTTCATGACATATCTCTGCTTTCCACTTGTTTACTATCACTACACCAAGATGCTTAAGTATTCTGCCATTCCAAGTCTCTCTCTCTTTACTAGCGCATTACACAATGCGGATCACCTTCCTTCTCAACTACAGTTACTTTATTCTCTCCTCCACTGACTCTCAAACATTACTATGATCATGCAGTAGTGTGCAGTGTGCACAGTATAAGCATGTTTGAGTCCAGAGTCGATACCCTTTCACTAAGTAGACAATACGTGGCCTTCCCTTCTGTTCGTTGTTACTCCTTTTTGTATACTTTTATTCGTGTTTTATTCGTACAGAATCATCTTTTTATCCTCAGGGCAATAAGTGTGTTGAGTTGTCCACAATATTTGCAGCTCATAATGTTTGTGTTTTTCCAGCTTGCTTTTTAGTGCTTAGGTTAGCAATCATCATCATTATTCTTTTTTTCTTTTTATTACTACTACTGCTACTACTACTACTACTACTACTGCTGCTGCTGCTGCTGCTGCTGCTGCTGCAGCAGCTACTACTACTACTACTACTGCTGCTGCTGCTGCTGCTGCAGCTACTACTACTACTACTACTACTACTACTAGTACTACTACTACTACTATTACTACTACAACTACTGCTACTACTACTACCATTATTATAATTTATTATTATTGTTATTATTATTATTATTATTATTATTATTATTATCATCATCATCATCATCATCATCATCATCATCATTATTACTATTATATATGTATTTTGTTGATGATACAGTTCTATTAACTGAAGAAAAGTATGTGTTGCAGGACTTGGTGAGTGTGTCTGGAAGTGTGTAGTTGGTAAAACGAAAGTGACCAGAGGAGAGTAACCCCCTCCCCCCCTTTATTTTAAGAAAAAGACACAGTGCATAGTAAAGATGAATGGTTGGAAATTACTGAAACTATGCTCCCTCAAACATCTGGACACTGAGATGAGCAAGAACGAAAGTTTAAAGGATAAAAATGGGAGAAGGGGTAATCAAGGAGATAGACTGCAAGTACAGACCTGATTAGAAAAAAAAATACAGAGGTGAACGTGGAAAGGACTGAGTTGCTGTATGACAGTTTTGTAATCCTCACGTTAACGTATGGAAGTAAACCTTGAACTTTGCTGGGAGGAAGACACAAATGTGAGAGGAATTTAAGTGAGTCGTCTGAAAGCAGGATATGGTGTTAGGTGGAAATGCAGACAAACGAATGAGGAAGTATGAGAATTTTCGGTGTTAAAATGGATGTGGTTCACAGAGTTCGGAGTGGTACCCTTTGATGGTTTGGTTTTGTGGAGCGAATGAATTGTGCAGGATAGACTGCGATACAGAATGCAGTATAGGTGAGATGGAAGGAGAGGGGAACGGGAGACCGAAGGCTGATAGGAAGGTCCGAGTGAAGAGAATGTGAAAGTGGTGTGAAATGGAATTGAAGGACAGGGCGACGTGGAGGAGATTTGTGGGAGGCAACCCATTATGAATTTAAGGCGTTGGCTATAGACAGCAAGGAAGATTATCAACAGTAAATTTTAGTATGAATGTGCGTTGGATCCTAGAGATGTGGTTTTAGCATGGGGAATTAATGTGATATCTTCCTTGAAACTGTGAATCCGCGCGGTACTCTACGGATATCAAGAAGAATGGGTCTGGACATGGAAATTAAAAAGGCTTCCTGTAGAAGACGTCTGTGAGAGTAAACGATAAAAGTTCAGTTGAAATTAAACGTGTCTTGAAATGGTTACATTCAATCGCTGACTGTCATTTCTCTGCTTTTTCCTTTGCTTCTTTACTTTTCTTCTCATTAGTACACCAGGGCCAATAACAGCATTACTGGTCATGTCAAAATTAATTGCATCAAAGGACTTACGATCATCCAGGTCGGTGTCTTGAATGGAAAGTGTTTATATCTCTGCCAGACCACTATACTGGAGCCCTTTGAAAACACTGTCTTAATCAGTCAGAATGGAAAAAGCTGTCAATCGTTGTAAGTCTGACCTTCCCCTTCTTGTTCACCCTCGTACTGTTGCATACAGGTTAAAATATTCACAACCTGAGGGACGGCGGCTGTGAACTGTTGTTTTGTCGGTAGGATGTTTGATCATGTCCGCACTGTTGTTCCGCTTGACAGTACTGCCTTCTTCACGTTCCACACATTTGCTTTTCGTAGGTTATGAGAATTGAGTAATTTTAGTCCTCTCATTAAACATATAACGGTTCTGTTGTTGCACATTCTGTACTTCGTGGGCCTATAATCTTTCAGCAGTAAAACAGGCATAGTTAAGCATATTTCAACAGGGTAAGAGACTGACATGGCTTTAATGTAACGCTATAGAGATGAAAACTCAATCTACAGCAAGCCTGTATAGGATAAATCCATCCAAGGCAACATTATCTTAAATGGTTTTGAGAGAGAGAGAGAGAGAGAGAGAGAGAGAGAGAGAGAGAGAGAGAGAGCATTTTCACCTTCTCACACATTCACCCTTTTCCCCTCCCAGCCTAATTTCACATTCACCCATCTTCCACTCCCCTCTTTCTGTTTCCTATTTCTGTCAGACTCCCCCTCTTCTTCAGATTTTGTCCATCTCTCAAACACAACACTCCACCCTTTGCCTCCCTGTTTTTCTTGTCCTACTCTCACTTATATCTCGTATTACCCCCGCCCCCTCCCTCCAACCCACCATGAAGGCCCGAGCGTCACCACACAACTGTCTGCAAAAATATCTATCTGTCCAGTCGTTTGGTTTTCGCCTCAGTCTAACATCTATATATCTCAGCTTAAACTAATATTTTATTTCTTGTCTTTCAAGAAAACAGAGAGAGAGAGAGAGAGAGAGAGAGAGAGAGAGAGAGAGAGTGAGAGAGAGAGTGAGAGAGAGAGTACAGGATTATCAAGACGAAAAAAAAAAATATTAGTTTAAGCTGAGATATGTTAAATTGAGACAAAAACCAAACGACTGGACAGAGATAGATACCCTTTGCAGACGGTTGTGTGGTGACGCTAGAGGTTGGAGGGAAGGGACAGGGGTAATACGAGATATATAGTGAGAGAAGGACAAGAATAATAAGAAGGCAAAGGGTAGAGGGTTGTGTGCGAGAGATGGACAAAACTTACAGAAGAGGGGGAGTCTGACAGAAATAGAAAACAGAAACAGGAGAGGGAAGTGGGGTGAATGTGAAATTAGGCGGGGAGGGGAAGAGGGTGAATGTGTGAGAAGATGGACATGAGAGAGAGAGAGAGAGAGAGAGAGAGAGAGAGAGAGAGAGAGAGAGAGAGAGAGAGAGAGAGAGATGAAGAAGCTGAAATAAAATGTACAAATTTAATTTCGTGGCAAGAGCAAATATTTCTGAACAAAATACAGGCACATATGTAATTTTAATTTCAAGTTGATAAGAGTATTATTAAAAATCGGAAAAAATGAAGCTGAAACTGGATATACTCTTCGCAAATAATCTCATCGTATAGGACAAGATTAAAGTACTCTTATTCCAACTGTTATCCCTGCCTAGGATCCTGTGCATTAGAATATATCCTTTCCTGGCTTCAGTGGGAGCAGGTCTAACAGTCTCATATAACAGACTAGACGAAAGGAAGGCTCTGAACAATATTCTTTGAGCGTATCAAATTCGGAGTGTAATTTTTAAAACATATTTGTCATACAGAGTTACATGCACCGTTAGGAATTTATCAACACGCTCAACTCGTAACCAGGCATACTATCCATTCCGGGATGACCGAAGCCTTCCATGTTATCAAAACTTGAGAGCAACAGTGTCAGCAAGCCTCCAGTTTTTTTTTATGATAATTTCCCAGGCATGTGATGATAATAGAATACGTCTTATCTCTTTGTGTTGTTGAGAACTATACTATTCATGTAGATGTAAGTTAATAACTGTTTATACTTACCGGCATTCCATAAGTGACAATTTAAATATTGGCTTTGCTCATACAGATACGCTTAGTTATGAGTCTAAGAAAATATTAACCTCATTCCATCAACTTCTCAGGGTAGGGGTCTGAGATATGGCTAACGAAATCTTGTATATTTTGGGAAGATGGCCAACCTAGCCCCTTGAGTGTCATACATTATCGTAAACCATCATTCTCTTCTTGGAGATCAACCTATGCAAGGCTGTCACTCCGGTTAAAGGATTCTAACCACTTAATCATGCGTCTTGTTAAATGAAACTGCCGTAGGTTTATGATACATTGCAGTGGGAAATATGAGTGTAGATATTACTGATATGGGTAATCAGGCGGGAAAGGAACCACACCGGAGATGAAAGAGGAAGTATGCTGGTAATGTGATCTAAATTTCTATCTAAATTTAATTCTTCAACACACACACACACACACACATACCAGAGGCATTAACTAAATAAGTATCTTTGAATGAGTCAAGCTCTGTACCAGGTTAGACTAAATGATTTTTCATTATTAAAAGGAAAAGAAATAAGTTTAAATAAGACTGGTTCAAACAGAACATAGAACCACGATGCGTTGAGTCAGCTGGGTTTGTTTATACTACAGCAACACGGGGAAAGTGTAAGTACATACTCTGTTCATTTAGTATTACAAAATGGATACATACTTCAGTAAAACAAATTTGGAAAAGAAAAGGGATAAAAGTAAAAAGCAAAATGATGATTTCTACCAAGAACTGGATGAAGTGGAGACTCACAATAGACTGGTTGAACGTGTACACAAACTAGAAATTGCTTTCAAAAATGAAATGGATGAAATAAAGAAGCAAATGCACTTGCAAAAGGAAGAGATAGAAAAACTAGGAAGGGAGGCCAATAAGAAAGACACAACCATCAGTGAACTAACAGTGGAATTGAGTACGCTTAGGAAGAAAGTGAGTGAAATGGGAAGTACAGTAGTCAATCACGAGAGTGTTATGGAAGAGTTAAAAAATGACACAGAGACAATTAGACAAGCAAGCAGTCTTATGGACCAGAGCAGTGATATTGAGGAGAAGATAACACAGGTGAATGAAGCTGTGCAAAGCTACAAAAATGATGTAGAAACCACGTATGCTGAAATGGTGAAAGTAAAGAAAGACTTAGAAACAAGGGTGGAGGAAAAAAAGCATTAAAAAGGAAGTGAATAGAATAATTCAAAACAATCCAAAGTTAGTCAGAGATTCAGTAGAGATAAACAAATCAATAGTAATCACTGGTATAGAAGAGGAAGAAATTAAAAACAAGATCACTAGAGACAAAAAGGAGATGACAAATGTAATGAGCTTACTGAAAGAAGTATCAGAGGAAATCTGTAGTAAAGACTTAGAGGAACACAAAAGGTTAGGGAAATACGAGAAAAGCAAGACAAGACCTCTAAAGGTGACTTTCCAGAGTGTAAACACTGTGGAAGAGATACTAAAAAATGCAAAGAATCTTATGGAAAAAGAGGAGTTCAAAAATGTATGGATAAAAAGATGCCTAACACAAGAGGAACTGGAATTACTGAAAGAGAAAATGGAGGAAGCAAAAACAAAAAATGAGGGAAGATCAGAAGAGGAGAAGAAGAATTTTTTTTTACAAATAGGATTGCAGGTACGAAAGTGGTACACAAACAGGATGGAAGAAAAAGGAGGAAGTTAGTAGAACCATGTCATGGCAAGTATATAAACAAGATGATAAAGTTGATGTACTCAAATGTGGATGGAATGGTATCTAAATTACTAGAGATGAATGATTGTCAGAGAAAATGAACCACAAATAATATGCCTAACTGAGACAAAATTAACACCAAGGATATCCAATGACATACTAAACTTTGAGGAATACAATATATGGAGAAGAGACAGAAATTAAAAAAAAGGAGGAGGAATTATAATATTAACTAAGAAAAATCTAAAAGTCAAGGAAATAAACCTAGATATACCATCACAAGTAGAACTGATTGCAGTAGAGATCGACACATCTGAAGGTAAAGTAATTGTAGCCATTTTGTACATGCCACCCAGATCAAACACATGGGAAAGAGACGAATATGAGGACCTGGCAGAGAGTACAATTCAGAGTGTAAGATCTTTGCTACATAAAATGGAAGAGAAATCGGAAAGAATTATATTAACTGGGGATTTCAATACAAATATAAATTGGAATACTCTAGATATAAATAGCCAAGAAAGCTGTTGGGACCAAAAGCTCCTGGATCTCGTACAAGAGTTTTTCTTAACGCAACATGTGAGGGAAACCACTAGAAAAAGAGGACTTGATGTACCTTCAGTGCTAGATCTAATATTTACTAGGCAAGAAAATGACATTGACAGTTTAATATATCACCCTCCACTCGGCCAAAGCGACCATGCAGTACTAAATTATAACTTCAGGATAGCATATGACATAGTAAACAGCAATGACAGTTACAAAAAGAGCCTAAACTATAAAAAGGGAAATTATCAAGACCTAAAGAAGTATTTCTTAGAAGCTGATTGGGAAAAAGAGCTTAGAGGACAAGATTTAAATGCTGTATATAAAAATTTTTGTGAATTTTATGAAATAGGAGTCCAGAAGTACATCCCACAGCACAAAGAAGCAGATAAGAAAATACAGAAATGGTTCAATACAGAATGTAAAAAATCAAAAGAAAGAAGAGATTTGTTGTGGAATAGATGCAGAAGACACAATAGTGAAAGGGCGTATAATAATTACAAACAGGCAAGAAACGACTATACAAGAATAAGGAGGGAAGCCCAAAAACAGTTTGAGGAGGATATAATAAATAAAAGTAGTGATCAACCAAAGCTGTTTTACAGCTATATCAGAAGCAAAACCAAAGTAAAAGATATAATACAATCCATTACGGACGAGGGAATCACTTATACACAAGAGAAAGATATTTGTGAAGCACTAAATAAGAATTTCCAATTAGTTTTTACAGAAGAAAAAAACTTTGAGGGGGACTATGTGGAACACGCATGTCCACACATACTACCAGATATACAAATAGCAGAAAAAGTAATACAGGAGGAGTTAAGTAGATTAGACAGAGGAAAAGCAAGTGGTCCTGATGAAATTTCATGTTGGGTGTTACAAGAATGTGCAAAGGAGTTAAGTAAACCATTATTTTAAATTTTCAAGAAATCATTGAGTCAAGGTAAACTACCTGATATTTGGAAAAAAGCAAATATAGTCCCCTTATTCAAGAAAGGAAATAGACAAAATCCTCTCAACTACCGACCAGTATCACTGACCAGTGTTGTAAGGAAGGTATTAGAAAAACTTATAAGAAAAGCTTGGGTAAATCATCTAGAAGAACACAGGATGATAACAGAAAGACAGTTTGGTTTCAGAAAAGGAAAATCATGTGTTACTAATCTGTTGAGCTACTATGACAGAGTAACAAACACAATACAGGAAAGGGAAGGATGGGTGGACAGTATCTATATAGATTTCAAGAAAGCTTTTGACACAGTACCACACCAAAGACTTTTATGGAAGCTGTACCATCAAGGAGGAATTCGAGGCAAACTGTTTTGTTGGATGCAAGACTTTCTCATAAAAAGAGAAATGAGGACAGTACTAAGAGGAAACTACTCATCATGGAAAGAAGTGACTAGTGGAGTACCACAGGGTTCGGTGCTGGCACCAATCATGTTTTTAGTGTACATAAATGATATAAACAGTAACACTGGAAATGAGAGCTATCTGAATATGTTTGCAGATGATACAAAAATACAAAGGAGAATTACTAGCACAGACTCTTGTAGGGAGCTACAAGAAGAATTAAATAAACTTCATGAATGGAGTAGTACATGGCAAATGGAATTCAATGTGGACAAGTGTCATGTAATCAAGTTTGGTAAAAGTGGAAAAAGACCTGATTGGGATTATAAGTTAGGAAATAAAACCCTATACACATCAGAAAGAGAGAAAGACCTAGGTGTTATTATCAATAACAGACTATCTCCGGCTGGCCACATCAGCGAGAAGGTACGGAACATGTATACACTGCTTGCAAATATGAGAATAGCATTCACATACATAAATGAAGACATGCTAAGAAGGATAATAACATCATTCATTAGACCAACCCTGGAATATGCATCAATAGTCTGGAGTCCTCATCTCAAAAAGCATATAGACAAGATTGGAAAAGTTCAAAGGGCCGCTACAAGATGGATACCAAGCTTAAGGGACCTAAGCTACGAAGAAAGACTAAATAAACTGAATCTACCAACACTACAGGAGAGAAGGAAAAGAGGTGACATGATAATGTTATATAAGTGCATATCAGGAAAGGAGAAAATAGACATAAATGATTACTTAATATATGGAGAAGCATCAGCAAGAGGACACTGCAAAAAACTGCATAAGAAGAGAGGTGATAAAGACGTAAGGAAATTCAGTTTCCCAAACAGAGCAATTGATCAATGGAATGCACTACCGAATGAAATAGTGTGTGCCAAAACAATTCACAAATTTAAGGATATGTACGATAAATATGGTTTAAGACACGGGACAGTACGAGTTTGACTCATTCCTGTAAAGATACAATTAGGTAAGAATTAGGTAAGAGAACATACACGCAAAATTCAGTCTTATGACATACTTTATATTTTATTACTGCTGTCTTTAGGAAGTGATACTCTGCTTTGGAGACTTTACGGACTTAAGAGGTTCTATAGCCATCAATAAACCTTTCACCGGAAAGTAGCACTACGTCGGTTGAACAGATGATGGGCGCCCAAACATACATCAGCAACAACAATAACAACAACATCAACAACAACAACAACAACAACAACTACTACTACTACTACTACTACTACTCTTGTTTTATTGTTGTTCTTGTTGTTGTTGGTAGTGTAATAGATGAGGGAGTCCACGAGTCATTCACTCAATGTAGTGCTGCCTCCGAGTGACTTTGCACAGTGACAAACCAAATGATTTCTTGTAACCGAGGAAACATTTTCCTGTGTTAGGTGATAACTATACTTGTATAACCAATGGCTAAGGCGCTTGAACCGGACTGAGCCTGTAAATGTTTATATCTGATGGCTGGTGTGAGATTTTTGTCCACATAATGTCACTTAGGGGCTTGTGAGGCAGGTCACCCATACCTTATATGTTGGGACTAGGAAGCCTAGCCCCAGGCCTCTAGGCTCCTTTGATGGGACAAAACAAATAATTAAGTGACTGGATAATGATGAAATTTTTAATGATAATACTGTAATAATAATGATAATCGTAAGGCCTGTAAATATGAAATAATCTGACGCTCACTATAATAGTAAGGCCTGTAAATATGTGATAACAGTTATATAAGGTGGAAACTGGTATAATGTTAGTGGAAAAGTATACTGTAAGTGGAAAATAGAATGCAAGGTGAAACAACAGTCACAGTGAGTCATATGTGCAAGAATCAGGCGATTTTCAGTGATCGCTATATCGAACAACGCTTATCTTGCCTATATTTTTGTTTGAAAACAAATATATTCTTGAACTACATGTTTCTTTGTACCAAATTAATAAATATCTACCTGTTCTGAGTTTTCCCCTATAATCCCTACCACAGAAAACGTGACAGCCGCGCCACGGCTCCAGAGAACATGGTACCAGGTGTGCGGAGGGTCACCTGTAGACCACTTCTAGGCCCAGGTGAGCACTTTCTTCTTGATTTTTTAATGTTTCTGACAAAAAGCAGAGGTTTGAGTCAATTTTTTTTTTCAACAATCTGCCGAGATTGGCGTGGAGGGGAGTGGTCAGTGGTGAAAAATCTGCTGGGACACGGCGGGTTAAGAGTTTTTATGATCTAGTGAAGCATGTTGAAAGACAGGTGAGCAACTAAGTGCATGTTTTAAGATCAGTGTTGGTGTGAAACAGTGTTGTGTGATATCCTCATGGTAGTTCAGTGTGTGTATGTGTGTGTGTAGAGTGAAACTTGTACTTTACACGGGAAAAATCATTCAATATATTACCATTATGCTGGGAATCGAACCCGGGACTCTCAGGTGAGAGCCAGGCAGCAATCCACTATGCCACAACCATGTAAAAATTATCTCGCATTGTCATAGTCTTGTAACCACCGTCCTCCGCCTCCACTCTGAGGCTGATGAGGGTGAGATAACCCCCTGGCACTCGGGCAAGTAGATTCTTTTTAATCAGTCGCAACTATTTACGGCAAGTCAGAATGAAGAGAGAAACCTGTACTTCACACAGGAAAATACATCCAGTATATTACCAGTCTGACTTGCCGTAAGTGGTTGGGATAGATCAAAAAGCATGTACTTGCTTGAGTGCCAGGGGATTATCTTACCCTATTCAGTTCAACAGTGGTGGCAGAGACATTGTTTACAAGATTGTGACGATGTGAGATAACTTTTACCTGGTCGTGGTGCAGTGGACTGCTGCCTAGCTCTCGCCTGAGAGTCCTGGGTTCGATTCCCGGCATAATGGTAATATATATATATATATATATATATATATATATATATATATATATATATATATATATATTTGGGGTTATGAGAGAGGTAAAGATGCATAACGGAGAGAGGCTGGAGTTTGTAATGAAATATGAAAGCAGAGTATCTCAAAATCTGTCTTGCGTCTACTTGGGAATACCATGGGCTGCAGAGCGAGCAAAAAAAAAGCATGGTCAGGTACATACTGTACTTCATCAGTTGACTTGAGAACAACCAAAACATTCAGAATGGCTGACCATGCACTACGTCAAAAAAAAAAAAAAAAAAATCATCGACGATCTACAATTAGATGTCGTGGACGTTTCTGTAGTCAGCAATGCTGCACTGAAAAAAGAAGAAGCAGAACGATCATGACCAAGAAGTATGACCATGGTCGAAAATTACTTGTAGGCTTTTATCCCTGTGTGTAGTAACTACATTCTTACGTCAGATAAACTATGCATTCAGTAATGATTAACTACTCATCACAATGGCTGGTGAAATTTTACATCCACATAGGCGAGAGAAAGCCCACAATTGGCGCTCCTTAAGTATGTGGTTGCAGGAGATGCCTATCTTTGTTTACAAACACAGGACTGCTGCGACCACTCCACCTGTAACTTTTGCTCCCTTTGTTCGGTGTCCAGCAAACGTAGCTCGCGCTGTAGTCTCATCGACTGGCAGATCGCTGTGTGTTGCTTAGTGGCATCCGGCCAAGTAGACAGAAGCTTGATATACATTAATGATGCAGTGCTGCTTGCAAACGGTGGAAAAGAGCTTGGTAGATATGTCAAGAGTCAGCAGATGTCTGTCAGAGTCGAGCTTTGCATGTAAATGTAGAAAACAGTAAAATGATGGTTGAAAGAGTGATTGACAGTGTGATGTTACAATGAATGGAGAAAGACCTGAGGTGGTGAAAGAGTTTAAGAACCTAGATGTACTGATAGAATAAAGAGGTAAATCTGCAAAAGAAGTGGAAAGTCGAGTGACATATAGAAGGAAGGTGGACGGTGCAAAGATCTTATTATGACAGCTGCGGGTAACTTGCGTGAAGTATTAGTGTTTATCAAACTTTCGGGAAAGAGATTATGGTCAGGACTGAAAATGGAAAGTCAAGAGTAACAGCTGTGGGAATGAGGCTGTTTTGTGTGTGTGTGTGTGTGTGTGTGTGTGTGTGTGTGTGTGTGTGTGTGTGTGTGTGTGTGTGTGTGTGTGTGTGTGTGTGTGTGTGTGTGTGTGTGTGTGTGTGTGTGTGTGTGTGTGATAAAGAATAATGTTATTCGTAAAAGATGTGAAGTAAGGAAATCTATGGAGACCAGAGTCGAAAAGAGTGAACCTGGATGGTATGTTCATGTGATGAGAATGGGAGTGAACAGAGTGGTGAAGATGGCATATCAGAGCGAGTTCAAAGGTTGGAGGAGGCGTGGGAGGCCATGAAGAATGTGGATATAAATGGCAAGTGATTATGTGCGAGAGCATGAGGAGAGTGATGAGGGAAGGGAACTGACAGTGGATGGAACTGACTGGAAGAACTTTGTTTAGAAGAGTGTTTGACAAGGGTTTGTCTCCATGATCAGTCCCTGCAAAGTGATAGTCGTCCGAGTGACTATAGCTGATAGATGGTAAGAAGCGCGTAAATTTGGATGTGAAGTAGAGTCAGGAGTTCGGGGGCTTGAATGATGAGTGACTGGGAATGTGGCCCATTTAAACAGGCAAAATCTGGGTAGGTTCTCATTCTATCAAATTTTGATAATGGCTATCTAGACCCTACCTCACCCCTTTCTAGGGAGTGAAAGGAGGTCTAGTCTTAATGATGATAATGATGATGATGATGATGATAATGACTCTATCTTTCAGTGCTCTGAGTTACTATAGGAATGTTAACAGAGTGTGATCAGTCCTCAACCCTTGAGCGGTATTCTGTCAGTAATAAACCCCCGCAACCTCAGGGATGTATATCGTACCCTTATAAGCCACATTAGTTTCGTGCGGCTTAGCCAACTATTTATCCAGACTGCCCCGTAATCTATGGTTATTACTCAGCATTGTAACTCGCCTCCGGAATTGAAAAAAAAAAAAAAAAAAAAGCTTTGACGGGAACTCTATATGCGTAATAAATATTTTCCCATCATGTGTAAAGATATGATTGTACCTAGAAAGATTAAGCCTGTCGACTCTCTCTCTCTCTCTCTCTCTCTCTCTCTCTCTCTCTAGCCTGCCTAGTCAAATTTTTCTCCAAATCTGATGTTAACACTTTTTGCCGACTGGTGGCGGTATAGAAATTTACACACACACACACACACACACACACACACACACAACACACAACACACACACACACACACACACACAACTGGACGGGGTGAGGCTATGTCAGGGAAGCGTCAGGAATCAATACTGGTTGTCATACACTTCCGTAAACACCGCGGACGACTCCACACGCCTTAACAGAAAACCATACCACACCACAATGCACACAGACACAGACGCCACGCCACATCCAGCTCCACTAACCTCGCCACGCCGCACGGAGCCCCACACACCACAAACACCGCACTGCTCCAAAACACACTAACTAAACCACACCGCACCTACCAATCCAAACCACACAACGCTACACCCGTCTAACCACACAACACTACACCCATCACACCATTACGAGCCCAACACATCACATATTCCACAACAGAGTACACCACACCTCACCAACACCAACCCCCCCCCACACACACATCACTCCACACCATATCACCACCACAAGCCTCACAAACACATCACACCACACCACACCAAGACAAGCCCCACAGTCACATTGCACCACAATATTTCCAACCTCCACCACTCACGCGCATCACATCATACCACACCACATCACACCACCACTAGCCTCCACACTCATCACACGAAACCAAACAAAACAGTACTTACGCTAATAAGAATACTAATTAAGCAAATATCCATTTGCTGTTCGGAGAGTTTCGATCATGCAATGTCAGAGAGAAGTGCACTGTTTATAATTAGGCTATACTTTTTAAAATGCGTGGCTTGAAAAACAGTGCCCCCGAAGAATACCATAGTACCCCCGACGACAGGGCAAGCCACGAACAGCTTAGTATGCCCGCAGATGCGCCGACACCCCCACACGGACCCCACGGGGTAGCCGCCACCAGCCACCACCACTCCCGGCAACAGCGACACATGTCAGCCCAGGCCGTGCGCCCCTGTGACATACAGCCACCATGCCGCCGCCACCGTAGGAGAAGGACACTACCTTCACGGAGTGGAATTGCTGAGCCAGCTAGGGGTGGAGTTAGAAAATATACTCCAGACGGCGCCCCTCTGGTAGAGGCGATCTATGGTCGCTCCCAAAGTGTTCCGGTAGAGACGATCTATGGTCGCTCCCAAAGTGTTCCGGTAGAGACGATCTATGGTCGCTCCCAAAGTGTTCCAGTAGAGACGATCTATGGTCACTCCCAAAGTGTTCCGGTAGAGACGATCTATGGTCGCTCCCATCCTCGTGAGACGATCTATGGTCGCTCCGAAAGTGCTCCGGTAGAGACGATTTATGGTCGCTCCCATCCTCGTGAGACAATCTATGGTCACTCCGAAAGTGCTCCGGTAGAGACGATCTATGGTCGCTCCCATCCTCGTGAGACGATCTATGGTCGCTCCAAAAGTGCTCCGGTAGAGATGATCTATGGTCGCTCCCATCTTCGTGAGACGATCTATGGTCGCTCCCAACCTCGTGAGACGATCTATGGTCGCTCCCATCCTCGTGAGACGATCTATGGTCGCTCCCATCCTCGTGAGACGATCTATGGTCGCTCCGAAAGGGCTCTGGTAGAGACGATCTATGGTCGCTCCCTCCCTCATGAGACGATCTACGGTCGCTCCGAGGGTGTGCAGAGAGAGGTGAGTAGAGAGACGTCCCCACGGCAGGAGACTGGAGCCCAGGTTTCCGGTCCCAGAGTGACCCAGTCAGGCCTCCCAGTCTCCCCTGGTCTCTGTTCCCTATGCCTGGCTCTAGAGCAGACGCACCTGACGGACCCCAGTGGAAGTCGCTGCTGCAGTCCTCCCCTGTTGGCGCCCCTAGACACTGGAGACTGCAGCCCACAGTCTCTCTCGGTTCTCCCCAGGACACCCAGGCGTGATCTCTCTACGCCCCCACAATGCCGGGACTTATCACAGAGGTTCTTAGAGCTATTCGGCCCCAGTCCCAAGGGCCACACGCCTGAGCCAAGCCCGGAAGCCACGGGGAGCCCAGGACGCGAGGGGATGCCCTTACGAGTTATCCCGTGCCCTCTCGGCACGCCTCGCATTGGCGGTGCCCTTAGCCCAGCAGGATCGCTGACGACATGTTCCTGCCTATCCCCCTGATGAATACGTGTGATATTGTAGCACGAGTGATTTAGGTTAAGTGTGATTTCCCCTAATGTAAGTATTGTGCAGTGATATCATATAGTGAATATCGGGGTGAATAAGATCACAGTGAGAAGTTAAAGGACGAGAGTGTGGGACAAGATCTGATTGACTATACGTGTGAGTGACATCCCTGTTATACAATTAATAAGCCTGTGCTGCCGGGAGATTCCCCTATAAAGACATACCCCCATTACTGTGAAGGAATATTGTGAAAGGAAGTATTAATGGTATTCTCTCCTTCCCCCACGCTACCCATAAATCTTGTTTACCACCCGCTCTCACTCCCATGTTTCAAGTAAGTGTAAATCAAGAGTACAATCAATTACCAAAGTATTTTGGCTAGTGGAAACAATATAAACTTCACGGCTAACATCTGCCGCCCTCCAGTATTACCATAACTTTCCCCTAGCCATCACAAGTCACTCTCCGCACCTCCCTATCTCCTCCTACTGAGACTCAACCACCCTCCCACGCCCCCACACGCGCCTATATTTACTGCACTCTTGATACACTAGGACTGTTTGTGTTGTCATTACTATCAGAGAAGGAAATATCCTGCGAGATACACATATCCTAGATAAGGTTTTATATTGCTATATATTGTGCTGTATTATCTGTTGATTTGTCCTGTGTCTGACTGTGGTAATATACGTGTAAAGGTTGTTGCCTAGAGTTTTTGTGTCCTGCCTCTCTTTATTGCACTAGCTCCGGTCTCGAAAGAGGACCCCGCTCCACGTTAGGTGAAATAGGAACGAGAAGTCGAGCCTAATTTCACCTAGTATTACACTGGTGGCCAGCGGTGGTTCTAGACCCGGGGGTAAGAGAGAGGCAATCTGGAAATATTTGGCAAAATGGCAACTAAACCGCACATTCAGTTACCCAAGTTTGACCCCAACCAGTATGATATACACACATATCTGGCAATAATTAAACCCTTACTGGATATTGGCTTTGAAAATGACCAACAAAAAATTGCAGTCACACTACCACTGTTGGGTAAAAAGGCGGCGAATATAGCGCCGAAAATCGTCCCAGAACTCACCTGGCAGAACTTTACAAAGTTCACTGTACAAGCCATCACCCCATCATTGGGGAAAGTAGTGGCTCTATCCAAATTGGATAGTTTTTCATTCGACGGGGATTTAGATAATACCCTGATACAGGCAAAACTCCTGGTTACTGCTGCCTACCCGGAGGCAGATGAGGAAACCCGGGATCAGCATACATTTAACACTCTGCTCAGAGTACTCCCAAGTGTTGTGAAACAACACTTCACTATCCATGACCCAACAGGAGACATGGATAGAGATATCAGTTTAATGAGGCGCCTTTTAGCTGTCCATGCCACCCCTCAACGCATCGGCGAAATAAATCAATTCCCCATTGACCTCATCACCGTCAACCCGTGGGAATTTTCTCCGTGCTACCACGGATGCCCAATCCATGACATCCGTGAGCAGCTAGAAGGTGCCCAGTGCAGTCAAATGACACAAGGGCGCTTACAAACCTCCCCACCATACGCAAATTCCCCTAAGCCTCAAGGGAAGAAAATACAAAAAAGGAAACACAAAAAGCGCCCCCCCACTGCCCCCGCATCCCACCGTAATGGCGGGGGCCACCTCACATGTCCCCCAGTCTACAACAGGGGGGAACATTATCTTTCCTTTTCCTCCCCTCTCACTATCTCTTCTGTTCTACCTTCCCCTATTCCTGCCCCTATTTCTAACCTCCCCACCCCACCTTCAACCTCACCATCCCCACGGACCACCCCCTCGTCCCCAATAACCCCACCAGATGACTCGCCACCCACCACATCCCACACCCCACCACCCATCACTCTCTCACGAGCTCAGCCCCCTGCTACCACCTGCACCGCCCCATCCCCGAACATTCAGACAACTCCGCGAGGTCGCATCTCCCCACCACCACCGGCTCCCTCTCCCCCTACACCTCACCCCACCTTTCCTCACCTCTGACGACACATACCACCTGCCACATCCCACTCCACAGTCCCTGCCAAGCCACCACGGTTCCAGCACCGCACACCGTCCGCCATCACTCCCACACCCGCATCATCCCCTAGCTTCGTACCCACTGCCCACCCCACACCACTAGCACAGAACCCTGCTACCGCCCAAACCACCCTACCACCAAACACCGGGATGGCGCCACAAGATCGCACTCCCTCCTCGCCACCTACCCTCCAAGCCAACTCTCCTGCCACCTCACCACCGCTACCGACCCCACACCCCCAACCTCCCCCTGCTCCCGCACCACCTGTCACTTCCACATACGAGTGCTATGTTTCCTCCTCGCCATCCCCCTCCACCTCCCCTACCACCTCAGCCTCCAACGCCTCCACTACACCCCGCACCTCACCTGACATCTCACCCGCCACACCTCGCTCACCCTCACCCCTTCCCTCCGCCGCCTCACCCTTTCCACCCAAGCCCACGTGCCCCGGCCACCCCACCACCACCGCAGGACAACCCACTACCACCGCCCTCTCCCCTCCACACCTACGCACGCCCACTCTGACGATCTCACCTTCCACCGTGCCCCCAATGCGCGTGACAGCCCGTGCTAACCGACCCCGCCCACCCCGCATGCCTACTTCCCCACCCACACCCACCCTCAGAACCATCACCACCGCCCCATATGGCCGACTCTCATGCCCACCCACCCGATACACACACACCCCTACACTGCCCAGCTTTCCACGACTTCACACCATCAAGCTACATCAGGCCCAAATCCCCTCTACCTGTACTCCCCAGAGACTCAACGCCGCATTACCACAGCACAAAACCCGGCCCTTACCTGCAGTATCCAGCATTCAGCCCCCAACCACACCGACAGCCACACCAAGCAAGATGAGAGTGAAGCGGGCCGTATGGGCACCTACCCTTGGCAGGAACCACAGACTCCGCGGGCCACACCACCTGCTAAACCTCCTCCAGTCTACCACCGCCACCTCCACACTCTTCCTCACCTACGACCCAGCACAAGAAGAGAACCCCTACACTGTCGCCTGGCAAACTACGCAGTAACACCTCCAGCCCGTCTACACCACCTCCAACACACAAGCGTTCCACCTCCAGCCACGAGGACGTGACTTTTTATAGGGGAAGAGTGGTAAAATGCGTGGCTTGAAAAACAGTGCCCCCGAAGAATACCATAGTACCCCCGACGACAGGGCAAGCCACGAACAGCTTAGTATGCCCGCAGATGCGCCTACACCCCCACACGGACCCCACGGGGTAGCCACCACCAGCCACCACCACTCCCAGCAACAGCGACACATGTCAGCCCAGGCTGTGCGCCCCTGTGACATACAGCCACCACGTCGCCGCCACCGTAGGAGAAGGACACTACCTTCGCAGAGTGGAATTGCTGAGCCAGCTAGGGGTGGAGTTAGAAAATATACTCCAGACGGCGCCCCTCTGGTAGAGACGATCTATGGTCGCTCCCAAAGTGTTCCGGTAGAGACGATCTATGGTCGCTCCCAAAGTGTTCCGGTAGAGACAATCTATGGTCATTCCCAAAGTGTTCCGGTAGAGA
This sequence comes from Coenobita brevimanus, assembly GCF_032717465.1. Taxonomy (NCBI): domain Eukaryota; kingdom Metazoa; phylum Arthropoda; class Malacostraca; order Decapoda; family Coenobitidae; genus Coenobita; species Coenobita brevimanus. The sequence continues at coordinate 11,422,781 of NC_137008.1, read as the reverse complement.
CGATCTATGATCGTTCCCATCCTCGTGAGACAATCTATGATCGCTCCCATCCTCGTGAGACAATCTATGGTCACTCCGAAAGTGCTCCGGTAGAGACGATCTATGGTCGCTCCCATCCTCGTGAGGCGATCTATGGTCACTCCGAAAGTGCTCCGGTAGAGACGATCTATGGTCGCTCCCATCCTCGTGAGACGATCTATGGTCGCTCCGAAAGTGCTCCGGTAGAGACGATCTATGGTCGCTCCCATCCTCGTGAGACAATCTATGGTCGCTCTGAAAGTGCTCCGGTAGAGACGATCTATGGTCACTCCGAAAGTGCTCCAGTAGAGACGATCTATGGTTGCTCCCATCCTCATGAGATGATCTATGGTCGCTCCGAAAGTGCTCTGGTAGAGACGATCTATGGTCGCTCCCTCCCTCGTGAGACGATCTACGGTCGCTCTGAGGTTTTGCAGAGAGAGGTGAGTAGAGAGACGTCCCCACGGCAGGAGACTGGAGCCCAGGTTTCCGGTCCCAGAGTGACCCAGTCAGGCCTCCCAGTCTCCCCTGGTCTCTGTTCCCTACGCCTGGCTCTAGAGCAGACGCACCTGACGGAGCCCAGTGGAAGTCGCTGCCGCAGCCCTCCCCTGTTGGCGCCCCTAGACGCTGGAGACCGCAGCCCACAGTCTCTCTCGGTTCTCCCCAGGACACCCGGGCGTGATCTCTCTACGCCTCCACGACGCCGGGACTTATCACAGAGGTTCCTGGAGCTATTCGGCCCCAGTCCCGAGGGCCACACGCCTGAGCCAAGCCCGGAAGCCACGGGGAGCCCAGTACGCGAGGGGATGCCCTTACGAGTTATCCCGTGCCCTCTCGGCACGCCTTGCATTGCCGGTGCCCCTAGCCCAGCAAGATCGCCGACGACATGTTCCTGCCTATCCCCCTGTTGAATACGTGTGATATTGTAGCACAAGTGATTTAGGTTAAGTGTGATTTCCCCTAATGTAAGTATTGTGCAGTGATTTCATATAGTGAATATCGGGGTGAATAAGATCACAGTGAGAAGTTAAAGGAAGAGAGTGTGGGACAAGATCTGATTGACTATACGTGTGAGTGACATCCCTGTTATACAATTAATAAGCCTGTGCTGCCGGGAGATTCCCCTATAAAGACATACCCCCATTACTGTGAAGGAATATTGTAAAAGGAAGTATTAATGGTATTCTCTCCTTCCCCCACGCTACCCATAAATCTTGTTTACCACCCGCTCTCACTCCCATGTTTCAAGTAGTGTAAATCAAGAGTACAATCAATTACCAAAGAGTTTTGGCTAGTGGAGACAATATAAACTTCACGGCTAATATCTGCCGCCCTCCAGTATTACCATAACTTTCCCCTAGCCGTCACAAGTCACTCTCCGCACCTCCCTATCTCCTCCTACTGAGACTCAACCACCGACACACACCATAAAGCCAGTCAGGAGACAGGACGTGTGTGCTGGGCATTCCCCAGGTCCTGTTCTCCCCACTTACTCTTTTTTAATCAGCCCATACACCACTGACCGGGCTAATGTATGGCCCGGCCTGCACTATATGTGCAGGGAATCTTTCAACGAACGAACTCAACCACCCTCCCGCGCCCCCGCGCGCGCCTATATTTACTGTGCTCTTGATACACTAGGACTGTTTGTGTTGTCATTACTATCAGAGAAGCAAGTATCCTGCGAGATACTCACATCCTAGATAAGGTTTTATATTGCTATATATTGTGCTCTAATATCTGCTGATTTGTCCTGTGTCTGACTGTGGTAATATACGTGTAAAGGTTGTTGCCTCGAGTTTTTGTGTCCTGCCTCTCTTTATTGCACTAGCTCCGGTCTCGAAAGAGGACCCTGCTCCACGTTAGGTGAAATAGGAACGAGAAGTCGAGCCTAATTTCACCTAGCATTACACTTTTAATGTACTGGATTGCTGTAGCCTATCCTCAATCGTCTACACATTGAAGGGGATATTATGGAACTGGCATTTACCACTCACCACCAGTAGTTTTCTGTCTTTATGGCATTCTGTTATTCTCACTTTTGATTCTCTTCATTTTCCTCTTCGAGTGTAAGTTCTGATTCTTGTTGTTTCCCTCTCACTCTGATTGTCTTTATTTGTGCTTCAAACTGCAGGGTCTGTTCGTTTACGTACGATACCTTTAGTACGGTACTCTCTCTCTCTCTCTCTCTCTCTCTCTCATTCCTATACAAATTGGCTATCTTTACTCTGTCCACGTGCTGATGTAAGTTAATCTGGGGAAGAGAGAAAGAGAGAGAGAGAGAGAGAGAGAGAGAGAGAGAGAGAGAGAGAGAGAGAGAGAGATGGTGGGGGGAGATATCTGAATCAAAATGAAGTCTGTTATCAATAATTGCGGCATTGAGGTGAGGAGAGTCGGTGTTCAAGTGTTTAGCAAGGCTGACTGCTGATCGCACGGAACCATGATAGATCACAGGCCGGGACAGCTAACAGCTTGATGATGTAACACTGTACTGAGCATCCATAAAACCCTCCGATATTGTATAAGAACATCAGTGTTAATACCATCACGCGAGTCTTGTATAAGAGAACTCTGACTCGTAATCAGTATTGACGGTGGGTATTATTGCAAAAATGGTGATAAACTATTGTGTTAAATTGTGGGAAGATTGCTAGTCCTACGGAAACTGACTGTCAGTTCTGTCTTCTGAATCGTTCATAGTATATGATGTATTTGACAGCAAGGCATCTAATGAAATGTATATTGATCCATGTTCTTCCTGTCCAAAGGTAAAACTTTCTACTTTTGCATTTAGGACCTGTTAAGTAAGAAATTTTGTTTTTGTCTTAGACCTGTATGATGGTGCTGATCCAGGTGGTAATTTCCCAGTGTTTCAAAGAAAATCATACTCTATCCCCAAAGTTACATGTGATCCTTCGTAATCTAGTTATGTTTGATCTTTTCCATCCCGCTGAAGGCGGGAATTGTAGCCCCCTTTATGAGTTAAATATTCCTCTGCCACCTCGTGTCACAGGGAGTATCGTTCTGTCTTGTTTGCAAGATATATGAATGACCAGCATTTAACTGTTTCCTTTGATATGTTGGAAACTTTGACTTTCTTCCTGATCTCACTTTTGATCTAATAACAATGTATGAAATGGAGTTGCCTGATATAGCTTAAATGGTCTATATTTTAAATAAGTGATCAGAGATAGTTTAAGATTACAGTATATTAAAATATATGCAGCAGGTGGAACGATAATGGGACTGAGAACTGCATGATATTAACGCTACATGTTTCTTGAAGAGGGACTCGGATGCACAGGATTGTTTCTATAGATGGTGATGGAATATATCGTATGATATATTATAGATTTTTTTTAGTACTGAAGATGAAATTATGAGACATCGATTACAAAGTCAGTCAGGCAATACAGAAGCATAAAAAACTCGAAAGCACTCAGAGAGCGCATACCTCCGCCAATGCCATTGGAGGATTCGAATCCTGATCCGCCCCCAAATTTTATATATTCTTTCTTGACCCATGGCTCATCCTTCCACAATATTTCATTTAAATTCATTGAGAACTTTTGGGGATATCGTGTGGACAGACAAACAAACAAACAAACATAGGTGCATACATAACCACCTCCAACTTCGTTGGCGGAGGTAATGACTAGTTGTTTCGCTGCTATACTTACTTTTTTAACACTTCCTCTTCTGCCTTCTCTCTACTCTTGCGTCACATTTTCTCAGTCACACTTTGCTATTATCTACTCGCACACTTTATCGCTGATGTTGAAAATAGTGTGTTTATAAGCAGAGTGCAGAAAGAAATCACATTAAAAGCGTTTAGTGAGCTTAGTTTTTCGTCAGTCATTATGACATTATTCATAAGTAAAACTGCCAGCGATGTGAAGAGACGACACGTTGGTTCCCATTCCTACTACTATCGACCCCTCACCCTTCTCTCGCCCTCTCCCTCCCTTTATGTCTCCATTATTTCTCGTTCCTCGTGCTCTCCCCACCGCCTCCCACAGTCGATTTTCCTTCCTTCACCCGACCCTCCCCACCATGCTCTGTTTCTTTCCATTCCTCCCAAATTTTTTTATCTTTGTCTACAGTGAATGGGTAATATTGACGTGAGTGTAACTATCAGTAATGAAATTTATAAGTCATTATTGTGGTGAAATTTTAAACAAAATGCTCGGAACATACACCCGTCAACACTTTTGCATCCAAACAGTCAATATGTTTATAAAACATAATTGTTCCTATCAGGGTCTTTCATCCTCTTACCCGCCTCCAACTTTGACTCCTGCCCCCCTCTCCTTCCTCCTCGTTATTTCCCAGACTTTTCCCTATACCAATCATCCTTATGCAAAAAATTTCTTACTTTACAACAAGCTTTCCTGAAAAGCGGCTTCTAACATCTCCACTTCCGCAGTTTTCTATCATTTCTTCTCTTATTATCTCCGCCAAGGAGGTTACGTTTTTGTTGGCGCTGGTTTGTTTGTCTGTTTGTCTGTTAGCACGATTACTCAAAAAGTTATGAACGGATTTTGATGAATTTTTTTGGAGTGGTAGGGTATGGCCCAGGGAACAATGCATTAGATTTTGGTGGTGATCCGGTTCATTATCCGGATCCAGGATTTTTTACAAGGATTGTTTACCATTGCATGATAGTGGCAATTTCACCATTTTTGCTTCTAACTCGGTAAATAATGCCTACATTGCATACATTGCAGCCTTGGCGGAGGTTTGCAATCTCGGATGGCTCTTGTACTACTGGTTATAGTTTTTATTATTATCATTATTATTATTATTATAATTATTTCGTGGGTTGCCTTCCTTGCTGGAGCCATCGTGACAACAGTCTTTGATCTTATCCAGGAAGATAAATAACTTAAAACTGATAATGATAATAATGATAATTATAATAATAATAATTATCATTATTATTATTATAATTATATTCATAATTATAATAATTATAAAAATATAATTATAAATATTGATAATAACAACAACAACTACTACTACTACTACTACTACTACTATTACTACTACTACTACTACTACTATTACTACAACAGCAACAACAACAACAACAGCTACTACTACTTCAACTACAACTACTACTACTACTTCTACTACTACTACTATTATTATTATAATAATAATATTTTATTATTATTACTATTACTATTATTATTTTATTATTATTATTATTATTATTATTATTATTATTATCATCATCATCAGCATCATCATCATCAGCATCACTATCATGATTATTATTATTATTATTATTTTTAATTATTATTATTATTATTATTATTATTATTATTATATCATTATTATTATTATTATTATTATTATTATTATTTATTACTATTACTATGTAGATAAATAATGATAACACAATACCACGAATGATCTGGTGGACACGGCCAATGTTTCCGGTGTATAGCGAGCAAGTACAAAAGTGCCAGACTGCAGGTAATATCTTTTCACAGACTCATTAGTAATCTGGCTTACACCCTGCAACAGAAAAGACGATTCCTGGGAATATAATAGGTCTGCTGTCACCTAAAGCAAGTCAGCCACTCCCACTGTTTAAATACTGTGTCATGGTTGCATAAAATTGAATGAGGGTGAGTTATGCAGCAGAATGAATTTTTTTGCTCACTTTTCAAACGATCCTTCAGTCTGACTTCACTTGGCTATCAACAGAACTTAGCCATTTCCAACAAAAGGACTGTAGCCAATAAAAACTAATTGGTCAACTACGCAAGGCCCTTTACTTACACGTATATTTTAATAAAAGTTTATCCAAATACTTCTTACCGAAATTACTGAGGTGGTGGGACTGGGGGGAAGGGGCGTAATGGGACAGCTGTGTTCTTCTTCTTTTTTTTTTTTTTTTTACATGAAATGAAAGGCACGGCAAAACAGCAGCAAGGTTTATGGGAGGAAGAAGAAGGACCGCGTTCCACTGATCGACGCAAGTTTCAGGCAAAGGAGAGAGAGAGAGAGAGAGAGAGAACCCACGAATAATCTTCGGAATTGGAATCAATAGCGAAAGAATTTTATAATGATTATCCTGAGGCAAGATTTGTACTGAATTCTCTAACTGCTACTGCATCATGAAGGCCATACTTAAAAAGAATGTAAGATGAACTCTGGAACTTCGAAGCGATAGATCATCCACAGACACGTTCGTGGTGCAGTGGAGTGAGGAGTTTGTCATTGGTTTCGGTGAGAAGGGAACGCTACTTACCTCTGTAAAGTCGAGATTTCCAAACCGCTGGGCATTATATAAGAACAGAGTAATCAGTTCCACGGGGAATAAGACCCTCTGACCACCGTTGTTAGCTAATTGTGTGATTCAGCCGCACAGACCTTACCTGGTAGCAGAATGGAATTTGATCCTTACAACTCAGATTCTTATTCAATTTTGGGTGCTTTTCCACATGGATGTACCGTGTATCTATTTTCATGTACCCTAATTTTGAAAACTTTATGTCTGTCATTAGAACGACGCTACTTTGTTTCTTTAAAGAGATGTAGATGGAAGCACGGATATTAACCTACTTTATTCAGGGGGCTAATGAATGGAGAACTTTGGTTGTAGGTCTTCCTGTCCACATAGTACCTCCTGTCTCACGTTATCCCTCTCACCATATTTCAGAATCGAGTATCAACCATTCTATCAACAAACCACCGTACCAGGCAGCACCTCCTTTACGAATCTCCTATTTCTTATGCTGTTCAGGATACGAACTTTTAAGTGGTCTTTAAGGTTTCAATACCACTGTTCCCAGCCTAGACTTACAATTCATCTCTATTCTAATGTGAACACAGACGCACCTTTAGACAAATACCTTGCTGACTCTGTATTCACTCCTCAGTCCCGCATCGTGGTCTAGATGGTATCGCCACTTTACTTCCTTCACGACATATCTCTGCTTTCGACTTGTTTTGCTATCTAAACACCAAGATGCTTTACGTTTTCTGCCATCCGAAGAATATCTCTGTTTACTAAAACATTACACTCTGAGGATCATCTTCCTTCTCAGCTATTGTTACTTTACTTTCGTCTACACTGACTTCAAACTTTACTGTGATTTTGTAGTGTGCCGTGTGACCATTATCAGCATAATTAAGTTCAGAGTCGAATTTACTAAGTATACAATACGTAGCCTCCCCTTCTGTTCGCTGTTTTTCCTTATTGCATACTTTTATTCATGTTTGATTCTTACAGTATCACCTTGTTACCCTCAGAGCAATCAGCGTGTTGAAGTTGCCTACAGTATTTGCAGCTCATAAAGTTTGTGATTTTCCTTCTTTATATATGGAGCTTAGGTTAGAAATCATCATCATCATCATTATTCTACTTCCTTTTCCTCTTCTTCTTCTTCTTCTTCATATCATTATTATTATTATTATTATTATTACATTATTATTATTATTATTATTATTATTATTATTATTATTATTACATTATTATTATTAGTAGTAGTAGTAGTAGTAGTATTACATTATTATTATTATTATTATTATTATTATTATTATTATTATTATTATTATTATTATTATGTAGATAACTAAATGATTACACAATATCATGAATGATATGGTGAACACGGATAGTGTCACTGGTGTACAGACTACGGGTAAAATCTCTTCGCATACTCATTGGTAATCTGGATTATGCCCTGTATCAGCAAGGACGATAGCTGGCACTATTGTAGGTTTGCTTTCACCTAAAGGAAGTCAACTGCTCCCACAGTTTAAATACTGTGTCATGGTTGCATAAAATTCGATGAGGGTAAGTTATAAGGCAGAATGAATCACTTTGTTCACCGCTCGAACGATCCTTCAGTTTGATTTCACTTTGCTATCAACAGAGCTTCGTCATTTCCAACAAAAGAGCTATAGCCAATAAAAACTAAAGTGGCCAACTACGCCAGGCCCTTTAATTACACCTATAGTTAAATAAAACTTTATCCAAACACTTCTTACCGAAACTACTGAGGTGGCGGGACTGGGGGGAAGGGGCGTAATGGGAGCGCCTTTTTTTTTTTTTTTTTTTTTTTTTAATGAAATGAAATGCACGTCAAAACAGCAGCATTGCTTATGGGAGGAAGAAGAAAATCTAATCACGTTTCACAGACCGACGCAGGTTTTAGGAAAACATGATAGAGAGAGAGAGAGAGAGAGAGAGAGGGGGGGGGGGAGTGGCCTCAAATACTCTGCTGAATCTGTAGTCAATAGAGAAAGAATTTTATAATGATTTTCCTGAGGCAAGATTTGTAATGAATTCTCTAACTGTTACTGCATCATGAAGGACATACTTAGAGGAATGTAAGATGAATTCCTGGAACTTCGAAGCGATAGATTAGCCACAGACACGTTCGTGGTGCAGTGGAGTGAGGAGTTTGCCATTGGTTTCGGTGAGAAGGGGAGCTACTTACCTCAGTAAAGTCGAGATTTCCACACGGCGGGGCATTGCATAAGCACAGCGTAATCAGTTTCATGTGGAATAAGACCCTCTGACCTCTGCTGTGAGCTTACTGTGTGATTCAGCCGCACGGACCTTAATTGGTAGCAGAATGGAATTTGAACCTTACAACTCAGCTTTTTAATCAATTTTAGGTTCTCTTCCACATGGATGTACCGTGTATCTATTTTCACGTACCCCAGTTGTGAAAACTTCTTATTAGTCATTCGAATGACGTTAGTTTGTTAAACGTGAGATGTAGATGGAGGCAATAGCACGAATATTAACGTACTTTATTCAGGGGGCTACGGAATGGAGAACTTTGGTTAGGTCTAGGCCTTCGTGTCCACGTAGTACCTCCTGTCTCACGGTATCCCTCTCACCATACCATTCCAGAACCGAGTATCAACCATTCTATCGACAAACTACTTTACTCGTACCAGGCAGCACCTCCTTTACGGATCTTCATATTTCTTACGCTGTCCAGGATACAAACTTTAAAGTGGTCTGTAAAGTTCCAATACCACCGTTCCCAGTCTAGACTCTATTGTAATGTGCACACACACACATTCAGACAAACATCTTGCAGACTCTGTATTCACTCCCCAGGCCAGCATCAAAGTCTAGATAGTATCGCCACTTTCTTCCTTCACGACATATCTCTGCTTTCCACTTGTTTACCATCACTACACCAACATGCTTAAGTATTCTGCCATTCCAAGTCTCTCTCTCTTTACTAGCGCATTACACAATGAGGATCACCTTCCTTCTCAACTACAGTTACTTTATTCCCTCCTCCACTGACTCTCAAACATTACTATGATCATGCAGTAGTGTGCGGTGTGCACAGTATAAGCATGTTTGAGTCCAGAGTCGATACCCTTTTACTAAGTAGACAATACGTGGCCTTGCCTTCTGTTCGTTGTTACTCCTTTTTGTATACTTTTATTCGTGTTTTATTCGTACAGAATCATCTTTTTATCCTCAGGGCAATAAGTGTGTTGAGTTGTCCACAATATTTGCAGCTCATAATGTTTGTGTTTTTCCAGCTTGCTTTTTAGTGCTTAGGTTAGCAATCATCATCATCATTATTCCTTTTTTCTTTTATTACTACTACTGCTACTACTACTACTACTACTACTCATACTACTACTACTACTATTATTATTATTATTATTATAATTATTATCATCATCATCATCATCATCATCATTACATTATATATGTATTTTGATGATGATACAGGTTTCTTAACTAAAGAAAAGTAAGAGTTGCAGGACTTGGTGAGTGTGTCTGGAAGTGCGTAGTTAGTAAGATGAAAGTGACCAGAGGAGAGTAGCGTTCCACTCCCCCCCCCCTTTTTTTTAAGAAAAAGACACACAGTGCATAGTAAGGATGAATGGTTGGAAAATACTGAACCTATGCGCCCTCAAATATCTGGACACTGAGATGAGCAAGAACGAAGGTTTAGGGGATAAAAATGGGAGAAGAGGTAATCAAGGAGATAGATTGCAAGTACAGGCCAGATTAGAAAAAAAGTAGAGGTGAACGTGGAAAGGACTTAGTCGCTGTATGACAGTTCTGTAATCCTCACGTTAACGTATGGAAGTAAACCTTGAACTTTGCTGGGAGGAAGACACAAATGTGAGAGGAATGTAAGTGAGTCTTCCGCAAGCAGGATATGGTGTTATGTGGAAATCCAGACAAACGAATGAGGAAGCATGAGAATTTTCGGTGTTAAAATGGATGTGCTTCACAGTGTTGGGAGTGGTACCCTTTGATGGTTTGGCTTTGTGGTGCGAATGGATTGTGCAGGATAGACTGCGATACAGAATGCAGTATAGGTGACATGGAGGGAGAGGGGAACGGGAGACCGAAGACGAGGAGGAAGGTCCGATTGGAGAGAATGTGAAAGTGGTGTGAAAGGGAATTTAAGGACAGGGCGACGTGGAGGAGATTTGTGGGAGGCAACCCATTATGAATTTAAGGCGTTGACTATAGACAGCAAGGAAGATAATCAACAGTAAATTTCAGTGTGAATGTGCATTGGATCCCAGAGATGTGGTTTTAGCATGGGGAATTAATGTGATAGCTTCCTTGAAACTGTTAATCCGCGCAGTACTCTACGGATATCAAGTAGAATGGGTCTGGACATGGAAACTAAAAAGGCTTCCTGTACAAGACGTCTGTGAGAGTAAACGATAAAAGTTCAGTTGAAATTAAAACGTGTGTCTTGAAATGGTTACATTCAATCGCTGACTGTCATTTCTCTGATTTTTCCTTTGCTTCTTTACTTTTCTTCTCATTAGTACACCAGGGCCAATAACAGCATTACTGGTCATGTCAAAATTAATTGCATCAACGGACTTACGATCGTCCAGGTCGGTGTCAAGAAGGGAAAATGTTTATATCTCTGCCAGACCACTATACTGGAGCCCTTTGAAAACACTGTCTTAATCAGTCAGAATGGTAAAAGCTGTCAGTCGTTGTAAGTCTGACCTTCCCCTTCCTGTTCACCCTCGTACTGTTGCATACAGGTTAAACTATTCACAACTGGAGGGACGGCGGATGTGAACTGTTGTTTTGTCGGTGGGATGTTTGATCATGACCGCACTGTTGTTCCGCTTGACCGTACTGCCTTCTTCACGGTCCACACATTTGCTTTTCGTAGGTTATGAGAATTAAGTAATTTTAGTCCTCTCATTAAACATATAACGGTTCTGTTGTTGCACATTCTTTACTTTGTGGGCCTATAATCTTTCAGCAGTAAAACAGGCATAGTTAAGCATATTTCAACAGGGTAAGAGACTGACATGGCTTTAATGTAACGCTATAAAAATGAAAACTCAATCTACAGCAAGCCTGTATAGGATAAATCCATCCAAGGCAACATTATCTTAAATGGTTTTGAGAGAGAGAGAGAGAGAGAGAGAGAGAGAGAGAGAGAGAGAGAGAGAGAGAGAGAGAGCATTTTCACCTTCTCACACATTCACCCTCTTCCCCTCCCAGCCTAATTTCACATTCACCCATCTTCCACTCCCCTCTTTTTGTTTCCTATTTCTGTCAGACTCCCCCTATTCTTCAGATTTTGTCCATCTCTCAAACACAACAACCTCTACCCTTTGCCTCCCTAGCAGTATTTTTCTTGCCCATCGCTCACATAATATCTCGTATTACCCCCGCCCCCTCCCTCCATCCCACCTTCAAGGCTCGGGCGTCACAACACAACTGTTTGCAAAGGGTACATATCTCTGTCCAGTCGTTTGGCTTTTGCCTCAGTCTAACATCTATATATATCAGCTTAAACTAATATTGTTTTCTTGTCTTTCAAGGAGAGAGAGAGAGAGAGAGAGAGAGAGAGAGAGAGAGAGAGAGAGAGAGAGAGTACAGGATAATCAAGACAAGAAAAAAATATTAGTGTAAACTGAGATATGTTAGACTGAGGCAAAAACCAAACGACTGGACAGAGATAGATACCCTTTGCAGACGGCTGTGTGGCAACACTAGAGGTTGGAGGGAAGGGGCAGGGGTAATACGAAATATAAAGTGAGAGAAGGAGAAGAATAATAAGAAGGCAAAGGGTGGAGGGTTGTGTGCGAGAGATGGACAAAACTTACAGAAGAGGGGGAGTCTGACAGAAATAGAAAACAGAAACAGGAGAGGGAAGTGGGGTGAATGTGAAATTAGGCGGGGAGGGGAAGAGGGTGAATGTGTGAGATGATGGACATGAGAGAGAGAGAGAGAGAGAGAGAGAGAGAGAGAGAGAGAGAGAGAGAGAGAGAGAGAGAGAGAGAGAGAAATGAAGAAGCTGAAATAATATGTACAAATTTAATTTCGTTGCAAGAGCAAATATTTCTGAGCAAAATACGGGCACAATTGTAATTTCAATTTCAAGTTGATAGGAGTATTATTAAAAATCAGCAAAAAAAAAGAAGAACACCTTTAGAACCTCACCAAAATGAAGCTGAAACTGGACATATTCTTCGCAAATAATCTCATCGTATAGGACAAGATTAAAGTACTCTTATTCCAACTGTTATCCCTGCCTAGGATCCTGTGCATTAGACTATATCCTTTCCTGGCTTCAGTGGGAGCAGGTCTAACAGTCTCATATAACAGACTAGACGAAAGGAAGGCTGTGAACAATATTCTTTGAGCGTATCAAATTCGGAGTGTAATTTTTTAATGCATATTTGTCATACAGAGTTACATGCACCGTTAGGAATTTATCAACACGCTCAACTCGTAACCAGGCATACTATCCATTCCGGGATGACCGAAGCCTTCCATGTTATCAAAACTTGAGAGCAACAGTGTCAGCAAGCCTCCAGTTTTTTTTATGATAATTTCCCAGGCATGTGATGATAATAGAATACGTCTCATCTCTTTGTGTTGTTGAGAACTATACTATTCATGTGGATGTAAGTTAATCACTGTTTATACTTACCATCATTCCTTAAGTGACATTTTAAAATTTGGCTTTGCTCATGCTCATACTTTAAGTTATGAGTCTAAACAAGTATTAACCTCATTCCATCAATTCCTCAGAGTAGGGGTCCGAGATATGGCTAACGAAATCTAGTATATTTCGGGAAGATGGCCAACCTGGCTCCTTGAGTGTCATTACATTAACGTAAACCATCATTCTCTTCTTGGAGATCAGCCTATGCAAGGCTGTCACTCCGGTTAAGTGTTCTAACCACTTAATCATGCGTCTTGTTAAATGAAACTGCCGTAGGTTTATGATACATTGCAGTGGGAAATATGAGTGTAGATATTACTGATATGGGTAATCAGGCGGGAAAGGAACCACACCGGAGATGAAAGAGGAAGTGTCATGGTAATGTGATCTAAATTTCTATCTTAATTTAATTCTTCAGTACACACACACACACACACACACACACACACACACACACACACACGCAAAATTCAGTCTTATGACATACTTTATATTTTATTACTGCTGTCTCTAGGAAGTGATACTCTGCTTTGGAGACTTTACGGACTTAAGAGGTTCTATAGCCATCAATAAACCTTTCACCGGAAAGTAGCACTACGTCGGTTGAACAGATGATGGGCGCCCAAACATACATCAGCAACAACAATAACAACAGCAACAACAACAACAACAACAACTACTACTACTACTACTACTACTACTCTTGTTTTATTGTTGTTGTTGTTGTTGTTGGTAGTGTAATAGATGAGGGAGTCCACGAGTCATTCACTCAATGTAGTGCTGCCTCCGAGTGACTTTGCACAGTGACAAACCAAATGGTTTCTTGTAACCGAGGAAACATTTTCCTGTGTTAGGTGATAACTATACTTGTATAACCAATGGCTAAGGCGCTTGAACCGGACTGAGCCTGTAAATGTTTATATCTGATGGCTGGTGTGAGATTTTTGTCCACATAATGTCACTTAGGGGCTTGTGAGGCAGGTCACCCATACCTTATATGTTGGGACTAGGAAGCCTAGCCCCAGGCCTCTAGGCTCCTTTGATGGGACAAAATAAATAATTAAGTGATTGGGTAATGATGAAACTTATAATAATAATACTGTATTAATACTAATACTAATACTACTACTACTACTACTAATAATAATAATAATAATAATAATAATAATAATAATAATAATAATAATAATAATAATAATAATAATAATAATAATAACAATATCAATAATAATAATAATAATAATTATTATTATTATTATTATATATTATTAAATATAATAATAATAATAATAATAATAATAATAATTATTATTATTATTATTAATATAATAATAATAATAATAATAATAATAATAATAATAATAATAATAATAATTATTATTATTATTATTGTTATTATTTTCATTATTATTATCACGCAAATCATCATCAATATAGTGTGAGCAAGAAGCACGTAAAGAGACTAGTGAAGAGGAAAAAGAAGGAGGTAAATGATGTTCTAGGAAGAAAAATGATTGCAAATTACTCTGTAACAGCAAGTTACTCTGGAAAGAGGTGAGGAAATGTAGAAGTGACAGCGGAAAGAAATGTGAAAGTGTGAAGGATGTAAGTGGTAGATTATTAACCCATGGGGATAAAGTAAGGACCAGATGGAAAGAAAATTTTGAAAGCCTGATGAATAGGAAAAGAGAACAGAGTGGCTGTAAACATGATTGGTTTGGGGTGTGTGCAGAGAAGGAATGCAGTGCCACGAAACGTGACACTTGCACAGGAGAAGAACTCTTTGAAGCGGCTGAAAAATGGGAAAGCAGCTGAGGTTCATAAGGTGTATGCAGAAATGATTAAGGCTGGTGGAGACAGCGGAATGAAGTTCTTGTTGGAGATATGTAGATAGGCATGGACGAGTGAAACTGTGCCAGCAGAGTGGAAAAAGGCTGTGATTGTACCCGTGTACAAAAATAAAGGTGAGCGATGTGAGTGCAAAAATGATCGTGGCATAAGTTTATTGAGTGTGGTAGGGAAGGTATATGGAAGAATTATTATAAAGAACGTAAGAGAGATATCAGAAGTCCTAGTGAGTGGTGAAGAGGGTAGCTTTAGGAGTGGTAGAGGATATGTGGATCAAATATTTGCGGTAAGACAGATAGTGGAAAGGGCTTGTGAGAAGGACCATAAGGTGATTATGGCATTCATGGATCTGGAAAAAGCATATGACAAAGTAGACACAGAAGGATTGTGGAAGGTTTTGCGCATGTACGGTGCAGATGGTAAGCTGCTAGGTGCCGTCAAGAGTTTTTAATAATGGTAATGAAGCATGTGTAAGGGTAAATGGGCATCTAAGTGATTGGTTCACGATTGTTGTGGGCGTGCGACAGGGGTGTGTGATGTTCCCATGGTTGTTCAATATATATATATATATATATATATATATATATATATATATATATATATATATATATATATATATATATATATGGGGTGATGAGAGAAGTAAAAGCACGAGTAATGGAGAGAGGGATGGCACTGTTAAAGAATGGTGATGGATCGAATATCTCTGATTTGTTGTATGTTGATGATGCAGTACTGCTTGCAAACACCGGCCAAGAACTTAGTAGACTAGTGCAGAGTTTTGATAATGTCTGTGAACGTCATACCTTGAGAGTAAATATAGAAAAGAGTAAAGCGATGGTTATTGAGAGAGCAGGTGACTCCCAGTATGATGTTACCGTGAATGGAGAGAGTATGGAATTGGTGAGAGAATTCAAATACATGGGTACATCGATAGAAAAGAGATGAAAATGTGCAAAAAAAGAGTGGAAAGAAGAGTGGCACAAGGACGGAAAGTAGCTGGTGCTACGAAGGCTTTGATAAGAAACAGAGGCTTGAGTGGTGCACCTGCACAAGGCTTACATGGAGTGTTAGTGCCACCCTTAACATATGGGTGTGAGACTATGGTGTGGCATGAAAATGAAAAGTCAAGAGTAACAGAAGTGAAGATGGGACTGTATGTGGAGTACAGAGGGTGGATAGGATACGAAATAATGCGATCCGTGAAAGATGTGGAGTGAGGAAATCTGTGGACACCAGAATCGAAGAGAGTGTACTGAGATCATATGGTCCTGTGGAGAGAATAAAGTGGTGAAAAATGTATATCTGAGCGAATCTGAAGGAGGAAGGAGGCGAGGTAGGCCAAGAAGGTGGAAGGGTATGGTGGATGGGTGTGTGAGGAGGAGAGATATGGAAGTCGGTGAGGCTAGGGGACCTGACAAGAGATCGAGCTAGCTGGAGAATGTTGTGAGAAGTGCATGATCAGGGATTTGGCACCCCTTTATAACGTGACAGCGTCCGGAGTGACTTCATTGGATACGTTTATGTGAAGCTACAGACTGTGGTGAACGTTTTTGGCGTTTCAGACAGAGCCAGGAATCCGCTGGCTTGAATAATAAGTGAATGGAAGCCTGTACCATTGGACTGGACAAACTTAGGCAGTCTGGACGTGCTACTCCTCATCCTGCGTTAGGGTGGGGAAGGAGGTCCGGATGATGATGATGATGAAATCATCATCTTTACCATCAGAACAGGGGTGTTAGTTATCCCTTTTACTCGCTACCAACGCACTTAATCTACATTATAATGATCCGATTTTTGTATGTTTGTTGGTTTATCCAACCGTTACCGTAACACAGCAAAAACGGCGCATTGTACCGCTAATATGCTCTAACTTGAAGAATCCAGTCCAGTCGGGCCACCGGTTCCCAAGTTATGACCCATTCCTGAAGATAGGAAGTGACTTGAGATCGGGCGGAGGCCGCCTTCTCAGCGAGTACTAAAAATAGATGATTACGTTTAGCTCATGGAAATGATTAACAATGTATAAAATTGCACTTCAATCCGATGATGTATTTTCTGATATCTTAGTTCCTCCACGGAAGATTCTGATACGTTCTGAATTCCCCATTTGTGATGAATGATTTAAAATTTTCCAAAATCACCCATTTCTCTTCATGATCTAAGCAGAATTTGTCTGAAGGTAACGAGAATAGAGTTAACCAGGTTCATTCGTCTCTTTAGAGGCAATAAAAATATTCCTCTCTGATTCACGCTAACATGCTGGTCTCGTGGTCTACTTCCTGTATAATGTCACTGCATAAACAGGCTTTGAATAACAAACAAGAAGTTGACACAAGCATTACATTTGCAGTATTATATGTCATGTTTCCACCAACTCTAACCAGTGCCGTTTGTAAAGGTCCTTAAAAAATACCTGTCGATTTATGTATAATCATCACATGACAACACACAGATCAACACAAAAGTTCACAATAAATAAAATCTCTACTGCCCACCACCTGTTAGTTCAATGATGCATCACTTTTGCTATTTCGCAGAACTAATTGGTAACATCGACAACACAGCCGACTAAGGATCTCCGCTGTTATACTGGAAAGTATACAGCACCTTAAATCGTACACAAAAGTAAGATGCAACCTCTTCAAACTAGAAACTGGCGAACACTATGTACTGTACCTTATGTTGGGTTTCAGTAAACGTGATATTGCTTGATAAAATCTGCTCATGAGTGTTCATACACGCATTCCCTTGACCTCTGCAAAGCTCAGAACCCAGTTCCGTATATTGGGCCTCACTTACCCACTCTTCAGGCTCCAGACCACTACCCAAATCTCACACAAATCACTCAACCTCTCTCTCTCTCTTTCTCTGAATCGACAGATGCATATGCAGTCCACCCAGGAACAGGAGATTGCACCACACACCAACATTATCCCCGTTCGCATGTGTAATATTACCAAATTAACTGTATTAAAATGAATTATAGAGCTACATAATAGGCTACTTGATTAGTGCAATAATCAAAACAATTTATTTTTGTGAATGGCCTTTCTATGTTTTGGAAGGAGGTGAAAAGGGTGCAAAAGGGAGAGCCTGGGAAGGAAGAGCGAGTAAAAACAGAGGATGGAAGGATGCTAACTGAGATGGTTGCAGTAAGGAAGAGATAGGTGGAGTATTTTGAAAGAATGTTAAATGTAAGGGAGGAAAGAGAGGCTGAGATTATGGCAGATGGAAAGGTGCAAGGAATAAATGTGTTGGGAGAGTTGAAAGATTCTTTGATCACGATGGAGGATGTATGGGAGGCGTAAAGGAGATGAAAACAGGGAAAGCTGCAGGTATGGATGGGTGTGCTGTGGAATGCCTGAAAGGTGTTGGAGCGACTATTGCTGAGTGGTTAGTAAGACTGTTGAATGTGTGTTTTGTGAAAGGTATGGTACCAGTCGACTGGGCAAGTGCTTGTGTGGTTCCGTTGTATAAAGATATGGGTGGTTGTATGAGTGTACTAGCTTTAGGGGTATAAGTCTGTTGAGTGTTGTTGGTAAGGTGTATCGTACAATGTTAATTGAGTTAGAGAGGGTACAGAGGGAGTGATTGGTGATAAGCAGTGTGGCCTTAGGAGAGGGAGAGGATGTGTTGATCAGGTGTTTGCTGTGAGACAGGTGTGTAAAAAGTATTTAGCGAAAGGTAAGATTGTGTTTTGGGCGTTCATTGATTTAGAGGAAGCATATAATAGAACTGACAGGGAGGCTTTGTGAACTGTTTTAAGATTGTATGGACTTGATGGCAGGGTGCTAACAGGAGTGAAAAGTTTTTATGTAAATAGTTGAGCGTGTGTAAGAAAGGGAAATACTGCGAGTGATTGGTTTCCCGTGAGAATGGGACTGCGGCAGGGATGTATGACGTCACCTTGGTTGTTTAATATTTATAGGGATGGTGTTGTAAGGGAGGTGAATGCAAGAGTGTTAGGTGGAGGTTTGAGTCTAGTGAATGCTGATGGTAGAGAATGGAATCTGAAGCAGTTGTTGTTTGCAGATGATACTGCACTGGTGGCTGATTAAGAGAAGAGATTGAGACAGTTGTTAGAGGAGTTTGAAAAGGTGTGTGAAAGGAGGAAATTGAAAGTAAATGAGAATATGAATAAAAGTGATGAAGTGTACGAGGTTGGCAGATGGTAGGAAGATTAATATAGTTTTGAATGGTGAGTTGCTTGAGGAGGTAGAGTGTTTTAAGTATTTAGGGTCACATGCTGCTGTAGATGGAAGAATAGATGGAAAAGTGAAGTTTAGAATGAATGAAGTAGCAAAGGTGCTGGGAGGAATGAACAAAGTCTTTAGATGTCGTTTGCTTAGAACAGATATAAAGAGAAGGCTGTATGAGGGTGTTGTGGTACCGACTGCATTATATGGGGCTGAAACACGGAATATGGGTGTAGCAGATAGGATAAGTTTGAATGTAATGGGTATGAGATGTCTGAGGAGTATGTGTGGAGTGACGCATACTCAATCTCTTAACTCATACCATCCATCAATCAATTGATCTTTTTGGAAAAACTCATGCAGTAGCTCTTGATATCTCTAAAGCTTTCGACAGAGTATGGCACCGTTCCCTGCTGTCCAAACTCCCTTGCTATGGACTAACGTCTTTTGTTCCTTTGATTTCTTCTTATCTTAGTGACAGGAAAATAAGGGTAAAAGTAGATGATGTATATTCGAATTTCCACTCAATTAACGCCGGCGTGCTGCAGGGATCAGTTCTGGCGCCAACCCTATTTCTGGTTCATATTAATGATCTCTTATCAGTCACTCACAATCCCATTCACTCATATGCATATGACTCAACACTACATAGTTCATTCACACTCAGACATCCATTTACAAAGTCTAATATCTCTACCTCTCAACTCAGTACAGCCATCTTCATAAATCAAGATCTATCTACAATCAGTGAATGGGGACAAAACAACCTTGTCTCTTTTAATGCTAGTAAAACTAAATATATACAGTTTACTAATAGACAGATATTGCCAGATTCGTACATTATCTTCAGTGCTACTAATATTCCCATCTCCAAAAGTATTGAAATTCTTGGTGTCTCACTTAACAGTGCCATCAGCTGGACCTCTCATGTCAGATCACTTGCTAAAACCGCCTCAAAGAAACTTGGATTATTGTACAGAGTCCGTAACTTCTTCGCCGATGAGCAGTTAGCCATAATTTATAAGAGTCATGTGCGCTCTCAGCTTGAATATTGCTCACCCTTCTGGAATGGTTGTGGAGAGGTTGCATTAAGACAACTAGACAAAATTCAGAATAAAGCTGTTAGAATCATTAACAACCCTGCCATTACATATAAACTATCTCCCGTGCAAGTAAGAAGGAATGTTGCCTCCCTTGCATTATTTTACAGATATTTTTTTGGCAAATGCTCAGACGAAGTTGCGTCCATGGTGCCACCTCTCCATGCCTTCCCTCGTGCTACATGGGCATCTGGTAGCGCTCATGACTGGAATGTCACTCAACCATATTGCAGAACTTCTGCCTATCAGAATTCTTTCATTCCCCGAACTGCATCTCTTTGGAACTCGCTTCCCCAGAGTTGTTTTCCTCCAAATTTCAACCCACAACTGTTCAAGTCTAACTGTTACAGATATTTTATGAACAGAGGACACCAGTAATCTGGTGTATGGATTATTTTTTTTACCCATTTGTTTTTCCTTCCTCCGTTCTGTTATTTATAAAAAAAAAAAAATATGGATCAAGTAAGAAATGAAGAAGTCCAAAGGAAAACTGGAGTTGTGCGGGAGATGGCTGATCGAGTTGAGCGGAGGGTGTTGTGATGGCTTGGGCACATGGAGAGAATGGATTATGAGCGATTGGTGAAAAAGATAACTAGATCTGATGTGAGAGGCGTAAGGCTGAAAGGAAGATCACGAATTGGATGGATGGACAGTGTGAAGAGAGCGTTGGATGTGAGAGGGATGTCTGTTGTGCAAGGAAGAGTGGCTGTGTGTGATAGAAATAACTGGAGAGAAATTGTGAATGAATGAATGATGTTGCAGCCCTGAGAGGATATTCTTCGGCATTTGGTCTGATCAGCTGATCAGGTCAGGTGCGGGTAAGGAGATGGGTCCATTATGATGTGGCACGGGTAAACCAGCTCTGCTGTTGTTTCCTGCTGCAGATGTCACTGATTGCACACCGCAGTTGACCCTCGTGTGGTGTGGTGCAGTGAGGATTTGTCCCTTCTTCCCTTGGGGCTAAGATGCGAATGAATGTGTCTGAATGGATGAGTAAATTGGGAGTGTGTCGTTCTGTCTCGGCTACATCTCTTTCCCTGAGAGAAGCAGCACAGGCATATAGATAGATAGATAGCTGCAATGTGGATATGTGGAAGAACCAAGCCCGTACGCAGACGCCTCGCGACTGATAGGCTCACAGACTTTTGCATTTTATAAAGCATCCTTGTACACATGGTAAAAGCCGAACTTAACACTCCATCAGTTATTTTAGGATACACTCATAGCAAAGTACTGCTCAGCAGTCATGAAATGCAAACATCGTTGCGATTAATAACACAATGAAAAACTTATGCAGTATTAGAGTCAGTTTATTGTGGTGGACTTCCACATCCGCGACGTGTGGCGAGGTGTGACAGGTTGATATGGTAACCAATTATGGTAACTACATAAGTCCCTCGCCCGCCAGGGGAAGAGGGTGGTGTTCACAGACGTCTCCACAGTTTATGAATTATGTTTCATTTTCATGTTAGTACCAAAAATTACCGTGTGTTAGAATCTGTTTAGACCAAAATCTGTCAATACAGCAATCATCAGCAACGAAATGTTTTGCTAAATTTCAAACAAAATTGTGCATTTGTGGCAACAGGTGGCTGTTAGTCACTGTGTGGTGAACCTGTTGATCACCCGTGCCTTATAGTGGGTAGGTTTAGGCCAGGTCTGCTGAAGAGTTCACTAACCCCTCCAGAACTGATATAATGACAATACTGTACTCACACCACTCCACACGTCCACTACTGTATATACCATTAATAAACAGTCTCTTTTTGTTAGATTTTTGTCCGATGGCAATTTAATTTTTCAAACATCACATTCATTGCCAAATGTCTAATAAAGTTCAGTTCCTTTATTCAAGAGAAGTTTTTTTAATTATGCTGTATTTTACTGTTATATATATATATATATATATATATATATATATATATATATATATATATATATATATATATATATATATATATATATATATATATATATTATTAAGCCTAGCATAGATTAGGGGGTCTTAAGTGGGATGTTTTGGCTATAAGTGATTTTTGGTTTTATGCGAGGGATTGGGAACGTAGGCCTAATCCTCGCGTAAGCTGCGATACAACTGTACTTATCCAAGACCTTTTTAAAGGTTAGTACTGTAATACCGTTTACTACATTAGCGGGCAATGTATTCCATGTTCTATAACTCTATAGAAGAAGAAATGCTTATCTTCGTGTGACTGCAGTCGTTTGCTAATAATTTTATGAACATTACCTCTAGTATAATAATTCGACTAATCAACTGTGAAGTATTTATCGATAATCATATCACCATGTGCGTTTATTATTGTGAATACATGAATTTAACTTTGTCATAGTCTGCATCTAATTATGATAAAGAGAATTAGGGCTTCTAAACTTTCCTGGTATAGTTAACTTCTAAATCAAGATATCATTTTCATTACCCTTTTCCTGTACTCTTCCAAGTTTCTCTACATAATTTTTGTAATAAGGCTGGCAGAACTGGACACAGTAAGTGGGGTTGCAGTAGTGAAAAATATAAGACGAGGGTGATTTTTTTTCCTGATTACTGATTAAATGCTCTATCAATGAATTTAGTTTTTTATAGGCTTTCTTAACAGCCTCCATACAGTGTTTGCCTGGCTTAATATCACTTGTTGCTATAATTCCTAATTTTTGATCATGGTTTATATCTTTAAGATTATCATTCATAGTGTAACTGGCTTCTTCGTTTCTACCTACCTTTTACCATTTTCTGATATTAAATCCAACTGCCAGGTTTAGACCCAGTGGACTGGTTGACAGTCCTGTACTGTACAAGTTACATGAAGTAATATAATGGTCACTCTTAATCATTGGAATATCGTTATATTTTTCTCTCCGATTTAATGTATGAAAAAAAGAAACAATCAAAACGGGAGATTATCGTACCTCGCGCGAAACATGCACCCTCGCTGTGACGTCACAGACCCTACCAGTCCAACGTTGCCACAGCTGGCCGCCACTCACAACAATGGGAATCATACTTCAGTATCGGTAAGATTTCTGTGATATTCAGCTGCTATTATCGTACTAGGTATGTAAGACGTAGTGTGTTAGCTCTCTTAAAGATGAAGTATGTTACGTGTGTGCTTTAGTGAGGAATTTTATTGGTTTTAGAGACACTCGTAGTGACGGCAAACCTTGCGACAACCAGGTACCTGTACGACAACTCGGTGCCAAGATTAGAGTTGATAAAGTCATAATGAAGGATTTATGAACTGAATCAGGATAAGTATTGCTAAGTCCTGACTCCAGAGGCACACAGCCCTGAAACTGGACATACATTCATAGGGAAGATGTCACAAAGGCCGAAATATTTTTTTTTTTCCCTCCCAGATAGGCCTGACTGTGGACAGCTAGACATTTAGTATTTGGTTATCTGACTTCTTGGTCTTTTGTACTGGTGATGTATGAAAACCTTTTTAGTAACAGCCAGTCTGATCTGGATAATATTTTCACATCCTTACCATTGACTGAAGCCAAAGTTAGGGTTGGTTTTGCTTGTCGGTGACTAGTAGGTAATGTTAAGCTGTACATGTTAGGCTGTTCTAATATTTATCACCATATACGTTCATACACATGTAATTATCTGAAATCCGGCCAAAAATTTGTTTGGCTTACCATTTATAAAATTTCAGGATCGCTGAACAAAAATTTACTAAAGTTAACAGATGTGTTTCACCTCTAGCTTGACAACTTGCCTTGACAGATTTGTTTTGTGTAAATATTGATTTACAATGTAAATACAGTGACTTGTGTTTTAATTCAATACCAATGCAAAATGGAAGTCTTTCAATGCATGTTGACAATCTTTAGTGTAAATATCTGCTAACTTTAGCATGTTTTAGCTCTGAAACCTGATCATATTAAGCACAAATTTTTGACCGGATTTCAGATAATACCTACAGTACATGGTGATAAAAATTTTAATGTTTTCCTCCGATTTGATATTTCCTCGCACTGCTGCACAACAGTCGGAGTTGCCAGTTGTGATGTGGTATTCTCGATGCACTGCTCGCCACCACAGCTCCTGGGGCCGGATGCACTAACGCAGTTGCGGTCCCGTAACTCGCTACAGGCGAGGGAAAAGGGAGACACGTCGGATGTTGGCATGCACTAAGCACTTTCGGAGACCTCACGGGAGCCGGAGTTACGATCGCCGCTAAGGGTGGGCATGACCACCCTTAACGTCTCCAGTGTCTTTCAGCTGCTCAGAAATAAAGCGAATTAAGCATTCTCTTTTATGTAACTGAATTATTTCAGTATTGAGGTGCTATACAAAAACACAAAGTGCAGTGTATTGCAGAATAGTGTAATTTAGTGGTATTAGTATACATTAGTGTTCTGTAGCATGTGAACATTAGTGTTGTACAGTATATTTGTGTAAATTAGTGTTGTGTAGTACTATAGTGTACATTAGTGTTTTACAGTATTGAAGTATGCTTGAGTGTTGTACAAAACTATACTGTACTTTAACGTAGCCTACATCAGTATACAGTAGTGTGTAATATTGCAAGGTGTAGTGTTGTACAGTAGTTTAATGTGTCATGTTGTACAGCACTGTACATTGTCAGGACGAAATCTACTCGGAGAATAGCTTAATAGGTCAGGCCCCTAGAACAAAAATCCCTTTTTAAGATACTCTTTCAAGACAGGTTAGTTTAAGACCAAGGTTAGGATAGGTTAGTTTGTTTAGGTTAGATTAGGTAAATTTCTCTTTGGTTTATTTTTTGATTGAGGTATGGTAAGGTTTGCCTTGTTTAACTGTGATTTGAAGGTTAGGTTAGTGTTGGGTTAAATTAAGTTAGTTTAAGAATTAGGGAAGTTAAAGTTCAGGTTAGATTAGGTAAATTTTTGTTAGGTTGGGTTTTATTTTTGGATTGGATTATGGTAAAGTTAGCTTTGTTGAACTTAAGCTAATTGAAGGTTAGGTTAATGTTGAATAGATTAAGGTAGTTTAACAATTTGACTAGGTTAGGTTTGGTTAGGTTAAGCTTTGGGTACTTCTAGGTTAGATTGGATTATTTTAAATGGGTTATTTAGATTAGTTTACTTTGGAATGGGGTAGGTTAGAGTTAGCTTCATTTGTTAAGTTAGGCTAATTAAGTTTAGGGTAATGTTGAGTTAGTTTATGTTAAGTTAGGGGCTGGGGGCTGGGGGGAGTTTGGATATTCCAAGTGCGAAATAGAATAAGTCAGAACGGTCATAAAAGCCTTTTATGTGGTGGTTACAGATTAGATTGTTTTTTGGCTTCTGATTGGTGATTTTTAAGGGTAAGGACAATATCTGGGTCCTCAAATAACTGTCATGCCACATAAAAGTACAAAATCTTTATGATATTCCCAGAACCAGGAATGTTCAATCGTTTAAACATTTAAACGTTTAAAATGTTTTTTTCAGAAAGCTTGATTGATTGGAAAATGATTAACATGGTATGGTGAAAAAGTTTAATTAAACTGGTTTTCGGTTCTGGAAGTTTGAAATTTTCATCAGTTTTTAAACTTTTTTGCTGCGTGTGAGTACATGTGTGTGTGTGTGTGTGTGTGTGTGTGTGTGTGTGTGTGTGTGTGTGCCGCAGCCGCACGTGTCTGTGCACGCGTGCGTGCATTTTCAATGAAGCATGTGAATTTCATAGTAAATATTAATTTATTGTGCTCCTTTCATACTACAAAAAAAAGAAAAAGCCATTTTCCGAAAATATTCTGCCCCCAAAATGCCAAAAATATTATGAATAGTTGCTAAAAAAGTAATGAAGCACCTGACAACCCTGCTTCGATACCACCTCATGTCACGTGAACAACGAGTGCGGGGTTGCCAATTCCGCGGTTATCCCGCGGAATTGACTAGTTTCGACGGCCTGCTGCGGGTAAATTTGGGCAGTCGCGGGTTCGCGTTTTTTTTTTTTACCTGTTTCCAGTGTGCTTCCGTCGCTTCCTAAATCGCTTTCAATTATCGAAAATGAACTGTCAAAAATATTTATCGGAACATCAGTTGAGTCGATATAACTGAAATAATAATTGAATCTGGCGTGAACGATTCAGGAGTGACTACATGTATGTGAGTAGGTTAATCGATGGTTTCACAAAAAGTGTAGCGTATATCTTTTTTCGCAATTTCTCAGTAAAATGGATTGCGGGCTGGATGTGATCAAACAGGCGCGTATATTGGACGACCTTTTTGGGCTGTTTCGGGACAGGTTTCCGCGGGAAATGCCCCGGAGGAGTTGGCAGCCCTGAACGAGTGTCTTGCAGTGCATGGGCACCTACTGAAGTGGGAGGTAGAGGTGTTTCACGCTCCTTGTAACTGTACTGTAAGTAAGTATAATTAAACTTATAAGTATATTATTGGTTAATGGTTCCAGTGAGAAATTGAGTGTTAGTGTAGTTTAGGATTCTTTGAGTAACCCTATTATGTAGAAGGCAGCGTAACCGAAAATTGTGAAACTGTTAGGCCTAGGACTAGGCCTACTTCCCTTCAGGGTGCTACCTGTCAGGGCCAGTGTATACGTATACGATACATTTTGGATAGCCTAAGTAGCTTATGCAACTTACTAAGCTATGCATTGATAGGTTCTTCAAAGTGGGCTAGGTATTTATTAAGAAAAGTTGTTAACTGGTAATACAATTTTCTTCAACAGTAACCTTCATAAATCACCAAAACAAGAACTTTTACTCTACACTTCTGTCGCAAATGACTTGCAGTTTTAGGGTAGGTTAGGTTAGGTTGGTTAGGTTACGTTACGTTAGTATGAGTACATTTGTTTGTTTGTTTGTTTTTTTCATTTGCAAAAGAAGTGTTTAGAGTAAAAGTTGTTTGTGCTGATGATTTATGATTGAAGGTTACTGTTGAAGAAATAGTAATTACCGGTTGACACCTTTTCTTTTTAAGTACCGAAGGCTAGGTCTATGCATACTTCAAATGCTGACTAGTCTGTGGTAAATGGATGACCGTTAGCCCCAAACAACTTTAAATAATAATAAATTTCTCCAGGCATAATCCTTGTAGAATATGGCAATATGTTTCGGATATTAACAGCCTAGGGCCTAGGCTATTAAGGATTTCGTATTACAGGTTCGTCTGTGGGTTATATTGCAATGTCAGGCTAAATTTTTAATTTATCCCCCACAGTTTTTATACCTGTATAGTATCTATATCGAATGATTGATATCTATCTATCTATATGATCTATCTGTCTATCTATCTATCGGTCTTAGTTCCAAAAAGATCCCAGAAGAAATTTTTCATCCAACCTTGGTGTTTCCAGCGGTTTTTGATGTGATTCGTTAGAATTTGACCTTCATTTCTATCGCAAATCCTTGGTTATAGACTTAGACCCTAGCTGACTATCTTGACCCCCCGATAGTGGGGAGCGCTGAATTACGACTTGTTTGAACTTCCGTTGCTCCAGAAACTCAACAAATTTTCGTGGGCAGATTAAATTCTCCTTTGTCCAGTTCAAGAAAGAACCTATTTTTGTACATATACAGTATAGTGGTTGTAATTTGTTATGAACCAGCGTGGCAAAGGAGTGTAAAGAATGCGAGCATGATAAACTGTAAGAATACATTTATACACTAAAATATGGTGTTTTATATCCTCTGTTCCATACAACTCAAAAGTTTGATTAAGTTTTAAAAAAGTTTAAAGGGGTATAAAGACATTGTTTGAAAATACGATTAAACTTTGATTAAAAAGGTGCTTGAAAAAGTTTGATTGAAAAAGTTTAAAATGGGTCAGAAGAAAACGACTGAACATTACTGCCCAGAATTTACCAGTAATTTCCAAAAGACCACTAAATTCCTTGCCGTAAAACTTTAAAATTAACTCTAAAGTAATTACTTATTTGAAATAACTCCCAAAGGGGTATTACATCCCCCCATTGTGAGTTACAGAGGAATCTTCCGGTATTTTCTGGCTAAAGTGAGATATGACCAAGAACAATCTTCGAATCTCTAGTCAAGGTTAAGGTTTGGTAAGATAGATTTAGCTAGTAATGTTAAGATTTGCTGGATCTGGTGGTGTAGGTTAGCTTGTTTGATTTAGTTTTTGTTTGTTCAGTAAATTAGGTCATTTAGTTTGGTAAGGTTAGGTTAAATTAAGTTTTGGTTATCTTAGGTTTGCTTAGCTTGGCTTAGATTGTTCATTTACCTTAGGTCAGGTTATTTTAGGTTGTTAGGTCAGGATGGGTTACTGTTGAACAATTAAATACACAATCATTTTCCTCGCTGGGGCTTTTATCCCAGGGGTTTGTGTTCTAGGTCCTTGTTCTACTTTACTGTAATGTACAGTAGAAGTAGTGTACAGCAGTGTCCGTTTAATTATGTACAACGCACATTGCCGTAATTGAGTTGTACAGTTGTAATGTTAAACATAATTGAGTGTGTACAGTATTTTGAAAGTAATGTACACTGGTGTAGTCTATAGTAATAGTAATGAACAGTCAGTGGCGTACCTGAGGGTGGGAGGGGCTGTTTGAAACTGCCCCCCGGCCCCCAATTGAGGGGGGGGGGGCAAAAGCCTTAAAAATTTATAAGCTTTTTTATTAATATTTAAAAATATATGTATTTATCATCCGGACATTCCCGGCTGAGATACTAGATAAGATTTGACAATGAGGGGGGCTAGGTTCTTTGCGGGGCCCCCCTCCAGGAGGGGGGGACCCACAAAGAACCTAGCCCCCCGGGCCTCCAAATCTCTAGGTATGCCCCTGTGAACAGTACCGCTGCACATTGTGCAGCAGTTGCCTAGTTGTGCTGGTATTGATGTAAGTAATGTTTTCTGCTCACACCGCACTTCTCAGACTGACAAACATTTCATATATTTCATCCCAGTGTGAGAGGGCCTGTCCCCGATTTTGAGTTCCCATCAGCTGAGAGTCAGTGTCTCCAAACACGGTGATTGGCTGAAGCTTCCAGGCAGAGAAGCATCCTGCATTGTGATTGGCCAAAGAGGCCATCAGGTGAATGGTGAAAAATACGCCCAAACACAGCGAGTTCTTCCCCACCCTTAGCCTTACGGTCACCGTACGATGGTGGGAGAAATGTTAGTACGTGGCAAAACGCCGACCATCGTACGGGGACCTCAGTGGTGGCGCCCTTATGGGGACGCGTTAGTGCATTTCATCTCTTGGAACAGTGATAAATATTTTTTCTGGTGTGATTCTGTTTGTGTTCTTGCACAGTGGAACAAAGCACCAGTGGTGGTTATTTGCTGACTTGGCCATGACGAAGCAAAGCTTGGCTAATCAGCAGAAGCACAGTCACATAACTGGGGATCAGTCTTGTTTTGTCTCCGGGCTTGGCAGCCTGTGACATCACAGCCACTGGAGGCTTGTGCTGCCTTCAGCCTCTATTTGTGTAACTTTGGGGGCTTATATATCCAAACTTTTACTTTGGTTTGTCAAATTAACTATATCGTCGGATAATTCAGCACATTCATCACCCAAATAAATTGTTTACTTAAAAAAAAAAAAAATCGACAATCAACCAGTCCATTAAGTAGTCAGTCAAGGTCAATCTGGATTGTCTGATTTCGTCCTGTTAGCCAGTTACCGTTCTACCCGAGTAAACTGCCTCTGAACATGAGCCTTCGGTTTCTAGAGCAGTTTTTTGTAGGAAACTTAATCATAGGTTTATGAAAAACAAGATAGACAACGTCAGCGAATTCGGTCTCACCCTATATACGAGCATTGAATATATTATTAAAGAAATCCAAGAGATTTTTAAGGCTTGAGCAATAATTCCTAAAACTGTGAAGTGATGAAATTATCTATTTATAGGTGTTTAACAAACTTGGCTTGAAAATAGTTTCCAACAACTTGCACACCAGTGTTGTTAAACTAAATGGATGAAAAATGTTTAGCTGCAGTTTGCAGGTTTTATAAAAACATCAGAGTTACATTTGGTAGTTCCACTCATAGCTTTGATATTTCAGTGCTTACTTCCTTCGGCATGTGTGGAGATATTTTACCTGGCCCCAGTATTTTATTTAAGTTTACATTTACTGATAGAAAGTGGTAAAGCATTCTCACTAACGATAATGTCATTCACTGTGTTACTCTCATCCAAGACAACAGGGAATAAAACAGGAGTGGAATCCGTATTTTTCATCATAAATACGGATGCAAAGAGTGTTGAGAACTGTAGCCGTCTACGTTTCATCATCAGTATGCACTCTGTTATCGTTGACTAATAGGTCAGTTGTTGGTGCTGTCACCTACTCGTTTCTAATGCAGCTGAAAAAGTTTTTAACGTTCGGGTTACTGATAATGCTTCAAAGCTTCCTTTACATTTTATTTTTAATTTTTTTCTTTATAACGAAGAACGTCATATATATTTTCATCACTTCCATTTTAATGGCAGTGTAGTTTTTAAAAGTGTTGTTTTAAGCTGACATGCAACGCTTAATACCTGTGTCGCACTATTTGGCTTTAACATTTTTAGCATGCTGTCTGTTGTGCGTTGGAACACATGACTGCTTTGTAGAGAACATCTGTGAATAATTTCCAAGCTTCCGTTATCTCTCCAGCCATAAAATTACTTATTAAATTTTCTTAAGTGGATGAATCAAGCCTAATATGCTTCCTTCTCATGTTGGACAGTCTACAGGCTGATGCAATGAACTTTCTCACAATTAGCACTGTACAGGTCCAATCCTGTGAGCGAAGATTGGGTCCCTTCCTATTTAGTAACTAGTAAATTAGAATAACTGAAGATTACAGTATTTTGGATGCTACATATTTCAGCAGTTCAACTGTATATTTCACTGTCATTATTACTGAAGTGTGTTGATGGATGATAATTTGACCCTAGTATTATTTTGCTGTTTTATTTTTTAAATGTGCAATATGTAATGGCAATGTAGCTGTGGTGTTTTTTGCAAAGTTTCTCCTGCCATTGTGTTATGATGATCTAACTGCTAACTTGAATGTGCTTTCTAGCATTGACAACTTCCTATTGCAAAAGTGCACAGTAAGGATGAAACACTGACAAGACAGTTCTTTGCATACAGATCAGAGAAATCGGTCAATCAGCTTAACGTGATGGCACTTGGTACACGTGATCCCCCCTTTACCTCTCTCCCAACAAAATTAGTGAGAGGCAGAAAGCAACTAGACCCCTAGAGGTTAAGACAAACCTCTTCTAATAAAATAACCTGTCGTAATTGGAGCTGTTTCATAACCTGAGTTCCTGATTGTGTCTATCGTTCTACACGTCCAACTGCAATAACTTGGTAGAGATCCGTCCTACACGTTGTTGGCAACAAGATCAAGAACACGCCTTCTTTTCATCCTGCCTGTCATTTGCTGTCAAGTGCCCGTCTGCCATTTGCTGCTAACTCTACATACCATGATTTTGCTGTCGGTATCCTGATTGAGTCAACTTCCAGTGACCTGTATTACAGCTGTATCAGGAATTACTGTCCGTAACACCCCTTCTCCTTCTACTTTTGTACCCATAGCAACTCAGGCTACTACACCTCCTACATCTCAAACATTCATCTTGGAAGATGCATCACACCCGAAATTCATGGTATGAATCCTGCTGTTAGTGTTTATAATTTCATTAGAGATGTTTAGTCTGGAGTTACAAACTACTTACAACAGACAGTGCTAAAATTGCATTCCTTAGAAGCAGACTAGATGATGGTTATTCAAGAGTGGGTTCTGTCAAAGGATCTAAATTCTTGGAGAAGTTTACTTCCTTTGACGAATACAATGTCAAATCTATAGAATTGTTTGTACCCATATGAAAGCAGGGAGCTTGATGACCACCTGCAGATTGTTGCAAAGAATGAGGCAGGATAACTTCATCCCTCCCAAACACAATAAATTATTAGAGACAGCTGCAGTAGCGACCGCGACAGGAACAGAACTTTTGAGGCACTGCGACACAGTTCGTGGGCAGAAACCGATGCTCTGGGAAAAAACACTCTGATCTTAAGTAATGTGGCGACGTTCTTTATTTACCTCAAGCCTCTGAATCGTCTTACCAAGGATGAATTAGACGTTGCGTTAGAGATTCACATTTCTCTTAGGGATGACAAAACCGTGTTAGCCATACAGATAGAAGAGAAACTTGGTATCATATCTACCAAACAGCTCATGGAGTCCAACCAGTTTCCAGTCCAACGCCTACTTCTCAGTCTCAAAGCCAAGGGCACGTTTTGCGTTCACTCAATAGATAAAGCCTCACACCACGTTCTCTAGTCACGTCACGTGCAAGACCTGCGCCAGAAAAGAGATTCTTACATGGTCGTGCCGGATTTAGAGGCAAAATTAAAAGTTTGTTGGTATTGTAAATGCTTAGGTCATCGAGCTGCTCACCGTTACAACAGACATGAAGATGAGCGAGGAAACAGGCTTGATAGCAGACTACCTTCACGATCATGCAGTAGCATGTACTGTACCTCTTCCAACAAGTGCCACGCCCTTGCCAACATACCGTTGGGGGAAACGCTGTTCCAGAACCAACAGAATTATCCATAACGTCACAAAATTCTGAGCTCCCTATACGCCAGATTGGTCGTCTATCATATTTAGGTGTGGTTATCTTAGGTAATTGTGAAGGAGTCCCTGCAACATTTTGTATGGATGCAAGGTCTGTGGTGAACTTAATATCTGAATCCTTCCTACACAGCATGAAAAGGTCAAACGGGTTTGGATTCTTGACCTGCCTGACATTAACTTTGTGGTGTTGATGGTGCAGAATTTTATTTGATAGGCAAGGTAACTCTTGAAATACAACTCAATTAATTAATAAAACCTTCCACAGCAGTGGTTTATGTCACAAACTCCAGTATCCCGCTGATGTTTTGTTTGGTACTCGCACCATGGCTCAACATTCAGTTGAACTGATACATACTTGTGGTAGTATTACGGTAAATAGATTCAGTGTGTCAGGTATGAATTAACCACACCTTCTCCTTCCATAGGTAAATTCAGTGACATAGTCTGCAGTAACGCCTACTTCACAGCCACCAGCAGAGAGTAATGAAGAGAATTTGGTAGTTGTATCACACACACACATCTATATCTCACTTAAAACTCAAAGACTTTGAATGGTATTTTACAACATTCGACGATGAAAAGAGCACTTACAAATCAGTGCATGGTTTTGTTGTCGCACGAAATAACGAATATGTATCTCTTCGCGTTGTTGGTACGAAAGGAGTGGATGCATTACCCTTATCTGTGTTGTGTTAATGACTTAACATAGGAGTCCGCCTTGTGTTCCATGTCGGAGGATAATACATTTGTGATATCTTTTCCTACTGAATATGATCAATGCCCCACAAAATTTTTAAAATGGTACAAAGATTTTGCAGTTTACTGGTACCCCATCGCTCATAAAGGTGTGCCAGGATATACTATTCCCTGTAACTGCTAAGAATGATAATGATGATGATGATAATGATGATGATGATGGTGATGATTTACATGGTGTAGATACCATGGGAAACTCTATGGATTCTACTGCGACTCCACCTGATAATGCCTTTCATGTAGACGCTGAGGATTTCCCTAAACATAAATCACAGTTAATTTTACAGACCTATAGAAACATTGTGGCTTTACCTGGTGAACCGATGGGAAAAGCGAATTGTACATAACTCACCAGTGAATTGGTTCCCATTACTCAGCCAGTTTATATATCAGCATACAGCTTGCCCCATAGGTTGCAAAAAGACGACGACGAGATAGTGCGGGATATGCTTAACTAGGACATCTCTGCGCATTCTGTAGGTTGGTGGAACAGTCCGCTTTTCCAAGTTCGCAAGAAAGGAGAGGTCAGACCGTACTTAATTACTGTAATGTAAACTCTGTCACTGTACCTGATCGATTGCCATTCCCACTCTTAACAGAAATGCTGGAATCACTTGGCGAGAATAACGTTGTTTTTGCTTCCGTTGACTTTCTTAGTGGTTGCTGGCAAATAGAAATGGAAGGATCGTCTAGCCCCATAACTACATTCATTACCAATTCTGGCCACTATCATTTCAAAAGGCTTCCTTTTTGTCTTAAAAGTGACCCATCAGTATTCATGAGGCATATCCATTCTGTTTTCAGTGGTATTGAAAGCCATTTTTTTTTTTTTGCTTATCTAGTCGACATCATTGTGGTAAGTAAATCAATCCTTGAACATTTTGTCAAATTGCAGCAAGCTTTTGATCGCCTCCAAATGGCAGGTCTAACTTAAGCTCAGTAAATCCAACTTCCTGCATAAGAAAATGGAATTTCATGGATATGTAGTTGATGCTGACGGATTTTATACCTCACATGAAAAAGTTAAAGCAGTCACTTAGTAAAAATAACCATTAATGATGCTGTAAGGAGTTTCCTTGAACTGAGTGGTTACTATTGACGATATAATCAAGGTTACATAGAGATTGCCGCCACCCTTACAAAATCGCTTAAGAAAAATGAACCTTTTGTTTGGAACACTGACCAGTCCCATGCCTTTGAAACATTGAAGACAGCACTACTAATATTCCAGTCTTGGTATTCCCTGATTATAAGAAGCGCTTTCGTCTTTGTACAGACGTATCTGGTGTAGGTCTAGGCGCAGTACTGGTACAAGTTGACCATGCAAAGAGGAAACGTGCAATAACTTACGCTAGTCGTGCCCTCAGTGCTGCTGATCGTAACTGCAGTGTCACTAATTTCGAGGCTTTAGCAGTTGTTTGGTCTCATAAACATTTCTGAGACATAACTTACGGATATCTAGTGCATATGCAAGCAATTCATCTCCCACTTTATGATTTATTCAAAGGAAGAAATCTTACTGTGCGTCTATTCTAGATGGTCAGTTATCATCCAAGACTTCATCCCAGTCTTTGAGTACGTGCCTGGTGAATCTAATATAGTTGCAGTTGACTCTTTTAAGTTATGTAACTGCAGCAGTCGCACCATCTCAACCAACTGAAGTTCATTACACCAACCTAAGCTCAGATGTTATTCATAGTTGACACCGCACAGACCCTCTGTAGTTTAAGACTGTTTATATTTACTTCCTGGAGTCAGGACACGCCTCGACCTTACTTACTCTGCCAGTGCCAGTAGATGAGCTCATTTTGGACAAAGATATCTTGAATAGGAAGACAGCACTTACCGGTAAAGACATACTTAATAGTGAGGTACATCAGCTCGTTGTCCACACTGATTTTATACCAGCAGTAATCCACATCATTCACAACACGCTTCATGCATCCCCTCTTGGAAAAGATCGGTGTTTGAGACAAGCATGTCTTTCATTCTATTGGCTCACTATGTGTAAGGACATCAATGTTCACTGTGATTCCTGTGTTCCCTGTAATCTTCATAAAGAGTCAACCGGATCACCTCCACTCTTACAGTTCTAGATAAGTCACGTCCATAGGAAATTGTTTCTATTAATCTCCTTAAATTACCGCTTACGGAGTATGGTGCAGAGTATTTCTGGCTGTTGATAATATCTCACGTTACTGTGTTCTCGAACCTCTTCAAGACGACTTCTAAAAGTGTTACACGTGCCTTCATTGATCATGCTATTTACCCGTTCACTAGGCCATTAACTAGTATTACCGATAATGGTTCGGAGTTCAACAACAATCTCTTTGTTGAGATTTGTAAGTAGTATAATATCAGTAAATCTAATATCATACCCAACCATCCTGCTTCCAGTGGTCTTGTCGAAATACAAAATTGGAAGGTGTTGGAGTTCTTGAGGTACTTAGATTCTCAGAGCACATGTTGGGATGAGTGGATACCACAAGTTGGTGCTTCAATCAACAGCTTCATTAATGAATTCATTGGTGAAACTCAATCGTTTTTGTCATACATGGATTCCATCAATCTTTGTCCTGTTCAGTGCTACTTTCAAAACCCAGTCTACTCTATACCTAGATGTTTATCTGAAAGTGAAACTGTCAGACTTCCAATATATACAGACTAATCTGGTGTTATCAAAAGAAGATTAGTTACATCACCAGAATAGCTCTGCCTCACCCATCAATATTAACGTTGGAGATTTAGTGTTGGCTCTTTGGCACACTTGCACTTCAAAATTGGATGACAGATTTACTGCACACACGGTGTGTTGTCTAGAAATGATAACAAATTTGAGATTAAAGATTTGTTGTCATCTGTGAGTACGTGGGTTCACGCAGATGATCATATGGAACTTCCACGTACATCGAATGGGAGCTGAGTCGGAAAAGTAACGAGTCTTCAGTAGCTTCTTCTTCTTCTTCTTCTTCAGGACCTCCTGCTGCTCCTCTCAAGTCCCCTCCTCTTTCTTCTACCTTTGCTACCCTTTCATCATCTGCTTTACCTGTAAATGAGTACAGGCAAATGCTTCGCTCAGCAACTCGTCCCACAGTTTCTTATGTTTCTTCCTTCACCTATCAGGACCATATAGCTGACTTGAATATTATTCCAGACTCCGATTATAGGTAAGACGTCATTGGGACTGTGGAGAGCTTTGCTGGGAATGACTGCATTTAGATCATCTCTGGGTGATGAGGATTGGGAAGGGGTTCTCTGTCCATTGGCACTAGTAAAGTCCTGGGGGTAAGTGATGCTAGTATAGGGCGTCATCTCAGTCCATTATGATCTTCAGAGCATGATGGAAACCACACAAGAACATCCAAAATTTGTTAGTCAACTGTCCACCATACGATCCCGACTTGCTTCCGTGGTGTGGAAATATGTAAATGAACCTTTCTGGGTTCCACTGAATGAATCTCTTCAGTGGAAACTTGTTTAGGTCAAGAAATTATCATGTTTATACGCCTCCCTGTCCCACAGTGGCCCTGTTAGACAACTACATTCACGTGTAAAACTAGATCTCTTTGATCTCAGTGGCAAAGTCCTTGGTGATGTTTTTGGCTTAGCAGTATCTACTGATCTGTTAGCATATCATGAACAATTACAACATTTGCCTCAGCCGTGGAATCACAGGATATGTTGCTGAATGTTCACTATAAGTTACTAGGTAATACTGTAGCACATACTAATGAAATGAATATCAAATTTAACACATTTTCGGATGACTTAGAGAAATTGAATAAGATTAATGTCGTAAAAGAAATAATGTATATCAGCTTTCACCTAGAATCATTGTCCCTCCAGTCATTAATGTTACTACTAGAAGACTTTGTTCGCGTTAGTAGATGCTATCAGTGGTCATGTTACTCTAAACCTTGTCCCGATGTCAGATCTTCGTTTAGTTTTGGAATGGGCTCGCACTAATTTACTGTAGTTTTCATCCTATTTTTCCTTTCTCAAGCCTAGAATTGCACTATCCTGTACTAGAAGCTACCTTCCTTTCCACGACTATTATGGTCCATATTCCTGTTCGTTCTGCAGTCATCTTTGATCTTTTCCAGCTACTTACCTTTCCTCTGCCTTTCAGTGGCTCTCTTTACACTGCATGTATGTACTCTGAATTCTTCCTTCAATCTCACGACCATACTATATGTCTGTGGCTTTTGTCCCGTCAGATTTCTTACACACGTGTTCTTCCGTTGTTCATTCTCTACATCTTTGTCCGGCATTTATTTAATATCTTTCCTATCACAGGTTTCCTGGGTGAAAATATTTCAGTCTGTATCCTTTCAGTCAAGACTATTTCTTCTGCTTGTTCTTTAGCACCTGCTCCCAACATACCAGTTTCCATACTCACTTGGACCATGTACTATGGGTGACAAAAGTATCGGTGCACAGGAGGGTCCAATGCCTACCGAAAATAATCTATCAACTGCTGATGCTTACCAACGTCTCAGTGTTTATGAGTAATATCTCTTTTTATAAACATAACATTTGCTGTTTGCAAGAGGATGTTGCTAGGTGGCGATATGACCCCTTCCGACATCAGGGATACCAACGTGTGGTACGTCGGTCACTAATATTTCAGTGACCTTCGTACTGTGGTCCCAAATTTTTCATGCATATTGTGCACCGATACTTTTGTTACCCACAGCACACTACTTTTACTTTTGTACACCGACATTGGTTGGTGTTACCTGTCCAAACATACCAGTCAAGTCACTCGAGGCTTCTGGTCTGTACGTTGCTCCATACTATTTCTACATACCCAATGTGGCAGCACTGCGCCATCCATTCATACAACTTTGAAATCTTTGCACATATAAATACTTTTCCTGTTTTCTCAATTTATGGTGTAAGTATTACCTCTCCTCAGCAAGACATGGCTCATTACCTAAACAGTTCTGACTTGTGAGCGTTCAAATGTCTCACTTTCTTCATCACTCTTATTTGAACCCTCATTTTGTATATCCTCCTATTGCATTCACCATAGTAGGATTCTTGATCATAGTGGTTTTGTTGAATGCTGTGTTAAACGTACGGGATAAAGACTCAACGACATTAGGAACGAAAAAAAAAAAACAGGAAAACAGTGAACGTGTTAAATCTGGAAGTGACCTGAAGAAATCAAAGCCTGATCCTGTAACTGAGAAAATATGAATGGGAACCTGGCAGCTCACTACCCACTGCCTTGGGGCAAACACCAACCACACCACCGCCAACTCCACCTTTACCTATGCAGTGTTGCTTTGTGTGAAGATTTTTGGACATCCAACTAGTTATTTGGACATTATCTAGTTACTACCATATTTTATTCTCTCACGAAGACTTTGTAAATCTGACATATGTAGTTATTATATTAATGTAGTTTTATTGTTCATCAGTGTAGTATATATAATTTTCTTTTTTTCAGTTTATCATCTTCGTATATTTACTAATCTTGTTGTCACCCAATTTATAATTATGTACTCAGCCCATGATATTATTAACTGATGTAATTATCATTCTCTTCTGTGTGCAAACTACTTTAGTTAGATTTCTTCCTGTTAACTATTATGCTCTTTTTATTAGTATAGTGGCCGCCTGCTATTATTAATGTTATTTTTTCTTATCATCCACTTACATTGCCAATGATGTTTTATTATTTTTATTGTCTTTTATTAATCTCTGTTTCTCTAATGTGTCGGGAGACATCTTGATTGCCCGGAGGGGAATTGGTAATGTGTATTATACTGTAGCTGTGGTGTGATGCAATGATTCTGCTGCCGATGTGTTATGGTGATCTAGCTACTGCCTTGAATGTGCTGTCTAGCACTGACAGCTTCCTTTTGCAAAAGTGCAGAGTAAAGAAATAACGCTGAGAAGACAGTTTTATTTGTATATATCAGAGAATTCGTTCACTCAGCGCAACGTGTCAAGCAGAGTGCAACTAGATTCCCAGGGATTAGGACGAACCTCTTCTAATAAAGTAACGTGTCGTTATTGGAGCTGTTTCATAGCTTGAGTTCCTGATTGTGTTTACTGTCTTATAAGTCCAACTGCAATAGCGTGGCAGAGGCCTATCCTACTGAAAAAGGGAAGAGAAGAGCAAGTAGTAGATAGAGGGAGAGGGGGGAAGACAGGAGGGAATTACAGGACATAGAGAGAGTAGCTTAAATGGCAGCTTGCCACTACTTAAAGAATTACTGTGAATTGGAAAACCGGCGAGGGACTGAGCAGGACTAAGAGGGTTGATGATTTTTACCATGTAGAGTTTGACACAAGGCTTTAGCTCACTGTTTTTAGTGTTCCAGGCATAATTTTTTGTGCCTTTCAGTTCAGTGATGGCAGTCCTGAAAATCTACGTGTTAGTCACTGGTATGCTACCATTATAATAATGAGACTTTGAACAGATCTTATCACATCTGTCTCCTCCTCAGCGAAACCACCCTAACTTAATTAGTTCCTTCCTCACCAGCTTAAGTTATGATGACACTACTCTTTCCTCACACCCCTCACACCTGGACACCTGCAAGCCTCCAGTCGCCAGGTGTGGCCAAACCTACGACCTTGATTCAACTCCATATCCTTGCTCACCTATCAACTATATCCATTTTTTCCTTGATTTCCCGACGCCATCCCAAACCACCTCACCTTAACTCAGCATATCCTACCTCATCTGTCAGATCCAGGTAACATCATCTAACCTAACTGCACCTGACCGAATCTTACGTCACACGTAATCAAGCCACACCTAATCAGTTCAAACCTGACCTAATCTCATTTCATGGATCTAATCATAATTAATCTAGTCAAGCCTCACTTAATGTAATAAAAACTATGGTCTAACATTACCTAACAAAACTCATCGAGTAACCAAACAACACAACCTATACTAACATGACTTATCCAAACCTCACTTCCTATAACTAAACAGAGTATAATATAACCTAAGCTAATATAATTATGTCTCACTTCATTTAACCACACCTAGTCTGATCTAACGAGAGCTAATAATTATAACCTATCTGAAGCCCACTTCATATAATGTAACTTACACTTCCTTTATATAACCTGTCTAGTATAGACTTACATAATATAACCTTACACAACCAAAATTATCGTAATGTCTCCCATTCAGGCCTGTCATACCTTAACCTAGGCTTACATCACGTATGAAATTTTACCTAACCTACATTTACTTTACCCAATGTGACCTGTCCCGGTCTAATCTCGATTAATTTTAGATATCAACCCATTCCAATTAACACCCAGCAAGGACGATAGACTTGCTCCAGCCATGAATATTATGACGTCCTTCTAGGCCACCATCACTCCGGGTTATCTCTTTCAATTATTACCCTATGGCATGAGCAGCCTCAGTGAGATATGACACGTGCTCATACCCAATAGCTGAAATTGGCGTTTATGTCTTATGCAAAATTAACGGGCATCAGTTCGGGTCATGGAGTAATCGTTCATTAAACACACGGTCATAATCTCAATACTCCATGATCTGTGAAGGCATATAGTAGTAAATGACTTTATGCACCCTTCCAGAATACTTATTAGTGTCGATGTCTCAGCCATAAAGCAAGTCTGGTATGCAATAATAAATTTTACTATCGGACTGAAATTTGCTTTATATTACGAAATAAAGTGAATCATTCCAAGACGTCTGAGTCCTCGCCACTGGAAGTAGAAAAAAGTAAAGAAGTATGAAAAAAGGAAAGTCACCACATCAAAAACTTTTAATGATTCTCTTCCAATTTTCTTCTTTATTTTCTCGCTTGGCTGCTTTCCTGAAATCTTTCTTGACGGCAACTGACTCAAAACGAGCATCTAATGGCTTAAGTTTGGTTCTTGACGGTGACGGTGCTGAGGATGGCTGTGTGAAAACGGACAGAGTTTTGCTGTACACACAATCCAAACAGTCTCATGCTGGAGGGGTTACAGCGATATAGTAAATTATTGACCAATACATTAACTGACCTCTAAACTATATTAATATTTTCAATTCCGATGACCAACTTGTTCTGTAAGAATATGGCTATTTGCAAACGATTCTTCTCACGATACTGCTAATTTACTGAAGGCCAGTTTCTCTGGAGTTGAATAAAATCGTAGGGGATGATCTACGGTAATAGTAAAAAAATTCCTTGAACTGAAGGATAGAGGAGGTTCATTTGTTTGGTCTGTATGTAATTATGCTTTTTCTGGATATATAAAAAATCTGTTTGGCAAGCGATATTGTGCATGAAGCAGAACTACAAACATCGGGCATTTTGCAACATACATCGTCACTGGTGCTAAATCGCTTCAAGCACGATGTGCACCGACAGTTTTCTATCGAATGTAGGCGCGTGGTGCTTGATTTCCACTGTTTTCATTTTTAAGTCCCACTTGCACAATGGGAAATGACGCAAGAACGAAACAAGGCTGGGGCAGGAATAGTTTGTGTATGTCAAGTTCGCTAAAACAGATTTATATTATGCTTCGCGAAACTCACATGTCATACTTACACCCACACTAATACTATCACTCCCGTTTTAATGAGACAGCCTACTGTACATGCTTAAGTATGGAAAATAATGCCAAAACGGTAACATGTGAATCTATATGGCACGACCTAGGAGTGCTGGACGTCTTGGAACCGACTACCTGTTTTATGTCCGACCACAAACATTGTAAAAATATATAGTACAGGTATCTGGCTGTACTGCTTCTGCTCATTTATCATTAATGCTTCAGTTTTGCAATGTTTCCGATATCAGCACTATACTCATCTGTGCCTGCTTACGCACGAAGAGTTTATTTCAGCATCAATATTATATCATTCTCGGGCTTCCATGACTTACTTTTAACATAACAGGGTAGGTTTGTGGTCACCACAGTAAAGTACCAGAGTTATTCCGACTATGAGAGATAATGGTGACGTTATGTACACAGCCAGACTCGTGAGACATAATCTTAGCTGAATACAAGAATCTGTTGTTAGCTGACATCTGTTATGCGTTTCCATGAGCCTGAATGTGTGTGTGTGTGTGTGTGTGTGTGTGTGTGTGTGTGTGTGTGTGTGTGTGTGTGTGTGTGTGTGTGTGTGTGTGTGTGCGTGCGCGTAATGCAGCCAAAGCTGTATACAGTAATTGGATTTTGATTAATCTTGGCAGGATAATTTTATAATCTGGTCCTAGATTGGCGACTTTCAGTTTCCTATCGGTTTTTATATATTTTCTGAAGGGGCGCTTTTGTGCCTAATAATTGTCCCCATTGGTGTTTTAATACGCGGACGTGGAAGAGGCAGCAGGGCATGTTCGTAGAATTTCATACATCTTGCAGAAAGAGAGAGAGAGAGAGAGAGAGAGAGAGAGAGACAGACAGACAGACAGACAGACACAGAGAGACAGACAGACAGACAGACAGACAGACGAGAGATAGACAGACAGACAGACAGAAGGGGGGGGGGTTATCTCCACTAACATCTAGTAGCTGTAGGGGTTGATAAGAATGTGGAAATTGTGGTTGATGTTGGGGTTGGAATATGCAGTGAATTTGGCGGTGGGTGTATAGTAATTAAGGGTAAAAATTCCCAACTATTATTACCTCTTTACTCTGACTTTCCAATGCTGGCAAATCTTCCTCTGCCAAGAGATGCCTGGTGTATTCCTCTGCCCTTAGACGCTGATATTTGTTTGGAAACGACAGAGGACCGACATCCTCTCTGAGCGAAGTAATCACAGTGGAATGGCAGATGTATTTATGGCTCCGACTATACAGGATACAGCATAACTGTAGGTAACAGATTGCTTTTTTCTCAAAATCATAAACGATTTCGTAATATGTCTTCATTTGTGACTTACTTTGCTTCTTACTCTCTTGCAATATTCTGTTG
This sequence comes from Coenobita brevimanus, assembly GCF_032717465.1. NCBI lineage: Eukaryota > Metazoa > Arthropoda > Malacostraca > Decapoda > Coenobitidae > Coenobita > Coenobita brevimanus. Next base: position 11,379,456 of record NC_137008.1, on the reverse strand, counting down.
CACATAATGTTATATTGAAAACGATGGAAAAAGAAATACAAGGGCATATTAAGATACAATACGCTGAATGAATGGGTAAAAGGTAATGTGTGTGTGTGTGTGTGTGTGTGTGTGTGTTATTGGAACCCTTAAATAAAGACCTGTGTATTCTTTGTGGCAGCGCAGTTATCTCTATCACTTCCTTTGTTGTCATCATCTACTCAGAGCGTCTGTTACGCCTTTGCCTATTTCTCTGCCCTCCACAGCCTTTTTCCCTCCTACTCTTCACCCCACACTTCACACGAAACGCAGATTCGTCCATTTGCTTTTTAACATTTCCCGCATTCATTCGGCTCGGCACTCTCGGTGCCTGGAATATTCGGTGTGTCCTTCAACTCAGTGAATAAGTTTCGACCCGGGGTGAATCTGGAATGAAGTCTCCATTACCATGACGATGATGATTCCCAGGAAATTTCAGTCCTCATCTAGCCATTGGAAATTTCCAGCCGTTCGAAAGCATGTTTCATTTTTACTACTAGCGTTGCGAAGCGAACGGTGTGGTAATGTTTTCAGTTGTGAGGTTAGCTGGCTGGCTTTGTATGTGGGTAATCAAGATCATCCCATGAGCGGCTTGAGCTGTCAACATGAAATTTTCAGGGCAATATATGACCAAAATCTTGGACGAGTTCTAAAATGGGCACTTAGGGTCAGGGTCACCAAAATGGCTGGCAAAGGTCAACTATTTGGCTTTTGGTGACCTTGACCTTGGCCCGTGTGCCCATTTTCGAACTCGTCCAAGATTTTGGTCATACAGATATCTTGCTTCCCTGAAAGTTTCATGTTGATAGCTCAAGCCGTTCATGAGATATCTTGTTTACCCACACACAAACAAAGCCAGCCAGCCAGCCTTTGAAATGAAAACATTACCACTCAACTCACCACCCGCGTTGCGAAACGAGTGGAGTAGTTATGTTTTCAGTTGTGAGGTTGCCTGGCTGGCTTTGCTTGTGTGTGTTTAACATCCTGAATTTGCCTCAAATCATGAATGGAGGTGCAAAATTATGTGCCTAGAAAAAACTCTCCGGCTTCGCGGGTGGTGAATTCCCATCGTAAGATGGCTTCTAGTTGCCACAACTTTTCATTGGACCTGTCATCCATAACGAAAGATGAATAAACTTCATTTTCGGGTTTTGTAAACTGCAGCTTTAAACGACAGTCGGCACATTGCAATTTTGCATTTTGTATGGTTGGCCCCAATTAACTCACTCAATTCGTTGATGATTTCATTTTTCCTTACTGTTTTAGGCTGTTCTATTCAGATATGGAAGAGAGTATTGAAACTGGAAGGGTTTGTTATAGCCTTAATTAATTCATTCAGTAAAAAAAAAAAAAAAAAAAAAAAAAAGATCTTTCGGAGGGTAAAATCGAATTGCTTCATCCTTATCAGTCCGTCAACTTTCTCGTCAAGTATGGTAAATCGAATGTAAGCATCGCGTTGACCATCCCAGTTATCTTGACCAGTGACTCATTCTCAAAATCATATCTCTTCATCCTTGTCCGCCGAGTTTGTTGGAAATCGATTCAGAACTGATTGATTTATATGATGAACTGTTTTACCCTAACTTATGACCTTGACTTGTGACTGTCCTCACCATCAAACCACGCTATCCTTGCCGTACCCTCAAACTCACCCACTCCAGTATAATTTTGTCTTAATCAGATTTAAATTATCCATCTTAATCTTTCTGTGTGCCTTTTTTTTTTTTTTTTCTTCAAAGCAAAATGTTAGTTCCAGGAAGAACCCTCGGCCTTTCCATCACGTTTAGTCTTAAACTGGATGACTTTTTCTTAGTAATTTTGAACACACTAACGGATAGAATGACACACACACACACACACACACACACACACACACACACACACACACACACACACACACACACACACACACACACACACACACACACACACACACACACACACACACACACACATACTTGATGGTTCTTGCGCAACAGCGTAGGGCGAGTTACATAAAATGATACCTACTTTGCCATTACCATATAACCAGTGTTTATTCGTAAATATACTTACTACTGCGCTACTGTCCTGCACCTACTCGCTCCTGAAATGACTGTTCTCCACATGCAGCCTTCCCTTAACATGTTGAAGTCGATACTCTTCAGTGAGATATGTGTATCTACATTTGCGAATGGCTAATTTCCACATCACATTAACGTTCGTTTCATATCTGTGGATCTTTTTATCTGTCTATATCTATCTGTCCATATATGTATTTGTCTATCTATCTATCGATCAATCTAGTTGGAGGGATAGATGGATGTACAAAAAGACAGAAAAATCAACTTCAGATAATATCAAGTTCCAATGAGAAAGGTTATAGCAGCAATGATCGTTGTGTATGTAAACTGCGACGATAACGGTGTGACTGAAGAAGAGAGTAGTGGGATTACCTGGCAGAAGTGATAAGACTGTTGCTCAAGAGCTATGCAGTGCTCATGTCGAGGGAAATGAACAGGAAAGTTGACACTGGTCATGTGAATAATGTACTCTATGGGTCGTGTTGGTGTACCAAGAGAGAACGATGATGGAAAGCGACCGAATGATGTGTCACTATTGGAGTTGTTTTATTTATTTATTTTTTCACAGACGCACGCTAATATATATGGAACAGAAGGAAAGTCAGATTGCTGACAGGAGACTGAGTGTGAACGTGCTTGCAGGGAGAATGGTGCTTGGTAGTGATGAAGATACGACGCCTGTGAGAGGACGATGTGGAGGTCTATCTGATGATAAAATTGTGGCATGCAAGGTTAAAGTGGGAGGAGTGAGGTGGAGACAGACAGACAGAAATTGGAGAAGCCGAGAAACAAAGAGCTAGCAGACAAATATCAT